>NC_071989.2:145232500-145857500 GCF_028885655.2 Pongo abelii
TTGAATTTGCTCTTGCTTATCTAGTTCTTTCAATTGTGATGTTAGGGTGTCAATTTTAGATCTTTCCCACTTTCTCCTGTGGGCACTTAGTGCTATAAATTTCCCTCTACACACTGCTTTAGCTGTGTCTCAGAGATTCTGGTATGTTGTGTCTTTGTTCTCATTGGTTTCAAAGAACTTATTTATTTCTGCCTTAATTTCATTATTTACCCAGTAGTCATTGAGGAGCAGGTTATTCAGTTTCCATGTAGTTGCACAGTTTTGAGTGAGTTTCTTAATCCTAAGTTCTAATTTGATTGCACTGTGGTCTGAGAGACTGTTTGTTATGATATCCATTCCTTTACATTTGCTTAGGAGTGTTTAACTTCCAATTATGTGGTAAATTTTAGAATAAGTCCAATGTGGTGCTGAGAAGGATGTATATTCTGTTGATTTGGGGTAGAGAGTTCTGTTCATGTCTATTAGTTCTGCTTGGTCCAGAACTGAGTTAAAGTCCTGAATATCATTGTTAATTTTCTGTCCCATTCATCTTTCTAATATTGATAGTGGAGTGTTAAAGTCTCCCACTATTATTGTGTGGGAGTCTAAGTCTCTTTGTAGGTTTCTAAGAACTTGCTTTATAAACCTAGGTGCTCCTGTATTGGGTGCATATATATTTAGGATAGTTAGCTCTTTTTGTTGCATTGATCCCTTTACCATTATGTAATGCCCTTCTTTGTCTTTTTTCATCTCTGTTCATTTAAAATCTGTTTTGTCAGAGACTAGGATTGCAACCCCTGCTTTTTTTGTTGTTTTTGTTTTTTGTTTTGTTTTTGTTTTTGTTTTTGTTTTGCTTTCCATTTGTTTCGTAAATCTTCTTCCATCCCTTTATTTTGAGCCTACGTGTGTCTTTGTATGGGAGATGGGTCTCCTGAATACAGCACACCAATGAGTCTTGACTCTTTATCCAATTTGCCAGTCTGTGTCTTTATATTAGGGCATTTAGTCCATTTACATTTAAGGTTAAATATTGTTATGTGTGAATTTCATCCTGTCATTATGATATTAGCTGGTTATTTTGCCCATTAGTTGATGCCGTTTCTTCATAGTGTCAATTATCTTTACATTTTGGTGTGTTTTTGCAATGGCTGGTACCAGTTTTTTCTTTCTATATTTAGTGCTTCCTTCAGGAGCTCTTGTAAGGCAGGCCTCATGGTAACAAAATCACTCAGCATTTGCTTGTCTGTAAAGGATTTTATTTCTCCTTCACTTACAAAGCTTAGTTTGGCTGGATATGAAATTCTGGGTTGAAAATTCATTTCTTTAAGAATGTTGAATATTGGCCCCCATCTCTTCTGGCTTGTAGGGTTTCTGCAGACAGAGCTGCTGTTAGTCTAATGGGCTTCCCTTTGTGGGTAACCTGACTTTTCTCTCTGGCTGCCCTTAACATTTTTCCTTCATTTCAACCTTGGTGAACCTGACAATTATGTGTCTTGAGGTTGCTCTTCTCGAGAAGTATCTTTGTGGTTTTCTCTGTATTTCCCGAATTTGAATGTTGGCCTGTCTTGCTAGGTTGGGGAAGTTCTCCTGGATAATATCCTGAAGTGTGTTTTTCAACTTAGTTCCATTCTCCCCGTCACTTTCAGGTGTACCAATCAAACATAGGTTTGGTCTTTTCACATAGTCCCATATTTCTTGGAGGCTTTTTTCATTCATTTTTGTTCTTTTTTCTCTAATGTTGTCTTTACACTTTATTTCATTAAGTTGATCTTCAATCTCTAATATCCTTTCTTCCACTTGATCAATTTGGCTATTGATACTTGTCTATGCTTCATGAAGCTCTCGTGGTATGTTTTTCAGCTCCATCAGGTCATTTATGTTCTTCTCTAAACTGGTTATTCTAGTTAGCAGCTCCTGTAACCTTTTATCAATGTTCTCAGCTGCCTTGCATTGGCTTAGAACATGCCCTGTTAGCTCAGAGGAGTTTGTTATTACCCACCTTCTGAAGCCTACTTCTGTCAATTTGTCAAACTCATTCTCCATCCAGTTTTGTTCCCTTGCTGCCAAGGAGTTGCCACCCTTTGGAGGAGAAGAGGCATTCTGGTTTTGGGAATTTTCAGCCTTCTTGTGCTGATTTTTCCTCATCTTCATGGACTTTTCTATCTTTGGTCTTTAATGTTGGTGACCTTTAGATAGGGTTTTTGCGTGGTCATCCTTTTTGTTGACGTTGATGTTATTGCTTTCTGTTTGTTAGTTTTCCTTCTAACAGGCCCCTCTTCTGCAGGTCTGCTGGAGTTTGCTGGAGGTCCACTCCAGACCCTGTTTGCCTGGGTATCACCAGCAGAGGCTGCAGAACAGCAAAGATTGCTGCCCACTCCTTCCTCTGGAAGCTTTATCCCAGAGGGGCACCCGCCAGATGCTCATCGGAGCTCTCCTGTATGAGGGGTCTATTGACTCCTGCTGGAAGGTGTCTCCCCATAGGGAGGCATGGGGGCTAGGGACCCACTTGAGGAGACAGTCTGTCCCTTAGTGGAGCTCCAGCACTGTGCTGGGAGATCCACTGCTCTCTCCAGAGCTGGCAGGCAGGAACGTTGAAGTCTGCTGAAGCTGCACCCACAGCTACCCCTTCCCCCAGGTGCTCTGTCCCAGGGAGATGGGAGTTTTATCTATAAGCCCCTAACTGGGACTGCTGCCTTTCTTTCAGAGATGCCCTGCCCAGAGAGGAGGAATCTAGAGTGGCAGTCTGGCTACAGCAGCTTTGTGGCACTGCAGATGGGCTCCGCCCAGTCCAAACTTCCCACCGGTTTTGTTTACACTGTGACCAGAAAACCACCTACTCAAGCCTCAGTAATGGTGGACGCCCCTCCATTTATGTTTTTAAGTATGTGAGTATGCATTCATGTGTTAAGAAGGGACGATGATAAATCTCAACACAGAGCCATGCCCAATAATGCCACATACCACCCTGTTCCATGTACACTCTTTTTGAGAGCAATAACTACATTTTCTACTATGTCAGAGCTCCTCCATGCACTTGGAACAGTATTAGGTATGTATAGAATGCTCCATAATTGTTGCATGCCCTTTGTTGACAACTCTGAGGCACTCAAACCCAGTGCCTCTGTGGGGCTGGCTTCCACTCCGGAGAGATATCTCTTAACAGTCAGGCTCTATTTTTACTCAACACCAGAGATAAGACATGACCTGAGAGTCTCTCCACATAGTTCTCCTGTGCATACTAATTGATCTGAATTGACACACAAATGAAATCAATTTGCCACCCCCAATTTCTTTGAACAAGACATGGAAACAAATCTCAGCAACAATCAAAACTTCTGAACCTTCCAATGCATTTGCTCAGGGTCCTTCTGGCTTGCAAGCCTAATTTCTGGGAATACCTTTCCAAGAGGGAAGCAAAATCACACCCTGTTGGAGGTTGGCCAAGGGAAACAGTGATGGTTACACAGCAGGCTCCCCACCCAGAATGGGAGGAATGGATGCTAGCTCTGAGAGCTTGCTTCTTGCAGAAACACCAATGTTTGAAGAAGGAACAGCAGAGACATCATTGGGCCACACAATGATTAAGATGCATGTGAAATATGGTCAGCACTATCCCAAGTATACAGATAAGCTCTGATGGGTTAGAAAATGCGGTTATTGCTCTCAAGCAGTGCTTCCTTCTGGGGGAAGAAATTGTTTGTTCTTTTGAACCACCAGAGCTGCCTCTCGGTCTGCAAAGAAGGATGACTGGAAGCTGTTCAAAAAGACAACTTAACCTTCCTCCCACTGGGCAACTTCAGGTACCACAAGCTTGGACAGAGATGTATAAGCTGTCAAACACCACAAAACTAATTCTAAATCTCTGAACCAAGCAAGATTCCCAGCATAAATAGCCAGCCTCATTTTGCTTTCAAACTGTTTATAAAAGGACAGACAAATCTTTCTCTCCCCCTATTCACGCATAGAGGAGAAACATAAAACTGGATTTGCCACCAACTGTGCCAAATCCAACATTTGGTCAGTTCTTTCAAGCACAAGCGTTTTTCTGGACACTCAGCTCTGAGAGTGTAATCAAATGAAATTGATTTTGCTTCTGAATGAATCAACTTTATTTTGGGGGGGTTAAGTGGACTTAGCCTAGGTCAGCTTTTAGGTTGTATCCACTGGTAAATTTAAAGGGACCACCGAGCACATCCATATGTCAGTGTCCTTGGAGTCCTAATGTAAGAGGAAAAGGCAAGAAATGCAGGACATGGCTCGATCCTCAAAACCACTGCCACACAATTAAGTGATATTTTAACGTTTTATTTATCCATATACTATCAGGAGAGGCAAATATATGGCAGACCCTAATAAACAGACATAGTGAATAACATCAAACAACCAAACAGAAGGCTTTGTGTCATGAGGAAAAGCCAACATATCAATGAGGGCTACAGGATCAGAGGAAAGGGGAGACTTGGGATCCATGTGGAACTGAAAGAGAAAAAACAGGAAGTTGGGCTTTTGAACAAGTCACCCAACAGATATATGTGTGCCTTCATTGAGCACATTCGGAATGTCTTAGCTGATGCTGTACCCTTTACACTTACACCTACCATACTCTTCCCAAGGAGAGAGTCAGGAATAGGACAGATTGCCAAATCCTGAAAGAAACATCATCCAAATGGGTAAAGACATCTTTCCAAACGTAGGAAGTCCCAAATCACTGCAATGTTCAGAAAGATTTACTCTGGAACACAAAAAGGTAGCAACTAATTCCAGCTTTCATATCTGAGTACTATAATTTCTATATTCCCCTGGGAGTTATTCTATCACCGTTTTATGTTATTGCTATGTTTGTTTTTATGCTCGGCATGAAAACCTAAGACTTCATGGCACCAGATTCCATGCTGCTGATTCACTATTTTATACCTCAGCTAACCCCTCTGAGAAAAGTACTATTGAGATATATTTCTGTTTGAGAGAGCTATGATTTTACTAATCAACAGAAAGCCCATTGCTGAACAAAAGACATGTATTTGAGTGTGTTCATTATGCATCCTTGGCATAACTGTAAGGCTTTGTATACAATGAGGACTAAGGAAAGTGTTAGTTCATTCAGAAAGTCAGTCAAAAGCAGCTGTTGATTTCAAACAGTGAGAACAAATGAATGAGGTAGGAAATTTAAATGCGTTGTTTGAAATTTCATTAATGGGGTGCATTTAATGACAGTGGGAGCATGCATAAGGGAGACTTAATTATATTTAGCTCAGCTTCTTGAAATGGAGGTCTAAAACCCGAATGATATGATATATATTTTAAGCCGTAGGTAAAAGGAAACATAATTTTAAAAATGATATTATGCTTAATTCTGATTGGAATACAACAGGGAAAACATATTTAGATCTAGGTTCCTTATTTTAACAAACATAAATATTCATAGGGAAGTGTCTAGGGTAGTGAAGTATTCAGAAACTGCACCACATGAAGAATGGGGAGGGCATTTACCGAATTTTAATCCTGGGAGGATGGCTTCATGAAAGTAGTATCATTGAATGACTGAAGAACTGCTTTGTGGCTGCAAACTCATTCTATGTTGTTCTACAAGGGCAGAAACCATGAAGAAGTGAGCACGATGATAGGGTTTCCAAGCTGCTAGAACTGCCCAGTGATAGAATCAGTGTGGCAGAAGCAGAACAAGATGGGACAAGAAAGGGAAATAGTTCAAAGAGTAAGAAACTGAATGAGGAATCATATTGCAGACAAGACCCAAATCTCTACATAAAAGGAATCAAAACCAGGGGAACTTTTTTTCCCAATAAAGTTTATTTTTTCGGAACAGTTATAGGTGTACAGAAAAATTAAGACCGTATACAGAGTTCTGGTATACCCCACACCCAGTTTCCCTTATTATTAACCACTTACATTTGTTACAATTAATGAACCAACATTGAAACCATATTTTTAATAACTGAAAGTTCATAGTTACCCAGATTTGCTTAGTTTTTCCTTATGTCCTTTTGCTGTCCCAGGATCCTATCCAGGATACTACCATACACTCACATCATGTCCCCTTAGGATCCTCTTAGCTGTGAAATCTTCTCTTAATTTTCTCATTTTTGGTTACCTTGGCACTTTTGAGTACTGGTCAGATATTTTGTAGGATGCCTCTCAAATAGGATTTGTCTGTTATCTTTCCTCACAATTAGACTGAGATTGTGGGCTTTGCGGGGAAAACCACAGAGGTAAAGTGCCATTTTCATCACATTATATCAACATGGTTTCTCACTGCTGATGTTGGCCCTGATCGCCTGGCCATGGGTGTTTTCTGGGTTTCTTCACTGTAAAGTTACTCTTTCCCTCCTTCCTTTCCATGCTGTACTCTTTGAAAGGAAGTCACTATGAGAAGCCTACAATTAAAGAGTAGAGATTTATGCTCCCTTTCTTAAGAATGGAGTATGGAAACCATCATTCTCAGCAAACTAACACAAGAACAGAAAACCAAACACCACATGTTTGGTTTCTACTCATAAGTGGAAGTTGAACAATGAGAACACATGGACACAGGGAGGGGAACATCACACACTAGGGCCTGTCAGGGGATGGGAGGCAAGGGGAGGGAAAGCATTAGGAGAAATACCTAATGTGGATCACGGGTTGATGGGTGCAGCAAACCACCATGGCACATGTATACGTATGTAACAAACCTACACGTTCTGCACATGTACCCCAGAACTTAAAGTATAATAATAAAAAAATTGTTAAAAATGCTACCGGAAGTGTGATGCACGGCGGCTATTTTCCCTTCTGTCAGATCTTGATGAATAAAGCAGTCATAATTCATCTCTAGAAAGATTATTTATACCCTGGCATTTGAAATGCTTTTTATTTAGAATAGTAGTAAAAATGGAAAAAGAAAAAGGAAATAATGATAGAATACCAGACCAAGGGAATTCCTTGGATTTTTCCGAACACTTTAACCAACTTGAATTTTTGGAAACTCATGGACACCTTATTCCTACTGGTACTCAAAGTCTTTGGGTAGGCAATACTGATGAAGACGAGGAGCAAGATGAAAAAAATGAAGAGTGGTATCAATTGCAAGAAAAAACAATGGAAAAATACCCAGGCAAATTGCTTCTTTGGGCTGCTGAAAAAAATCGGCTTACTACAGTGCAGAGACTACTTTCTGAAAAGGCTGCTCATGTGAACACTAAGGATGAAGATGAGTATATCCCTCTTCATCGTGCAGCCTACAGTGGACACGTAGATATTGTCCAGGAGATCATTGCATGGGGGCAGATGCTCATGCAGTGACTGTGGATGGCTGGACGCCCCTGCACAATGCTTGTAAGTAGAATAATATAAGTGGCTTCTTTCTTACTGCAGCATGATGCAGATATCAATGCCCAAACAAAAGGCCTCTTGGTCCCCTTGCATCTTGCTGCTGGGAACAGAGACAGCAAGGATACCCTAAAACTCCTCCTGGTGAACTGTTACATCAAGCCAGGGCTGAAAAACAACTTGGAACAAACTGCATTTGATATTGCCAGGAGGACAAGTATCTATCACTACCTCTTTGAAATTGTGGAAAGCTGTACAAATTCTTCACCTCAGTCTTAACAGTTCTAGTAATTTTCTTAAGTTTCTAAGTACCAGTGCCTCCTTTGTGTAAGATGTAAAGTATTCCCATAATCAAAGTTGACATTGAACATCTTACTACAAAAATTCAGTGGTATTCGTTATAATGTTCTTCCAAGTGAATTGCCTGACTTTGATGTCAAAATGTATTTGAAAGTTGTTTGCATGCATCTTTAATAATTAAAAAAAAGAATGGAGTATCTACATGATTTACTTGGAATTCTTTTGAAAGGGACATTTGTTTCTTCTCCATCATTTATTTAGTCATTTTCAGTATGGACTTATGGATATTTATATTACACTTTGGCTTATAATCCAATACTGCTATATTTTGTTGTTCAAATCGTTCCAGCTTTTTCCATTGGAAGTTCTTTCAGTTGGATTCTGTGTCCCTCTGTTCCTCTGACATAATCCCATCATTGTGAGTTTCTTTTAATTTTTAAGCGCTTCCTAACTTTCTGATATTACAAGATGCTTGAGGCTCATCTTGTTTGTTTCCTGCCCCAAAACTATAATCAGCCATTTCTCCAAGGAATCCTGGTTCTTTTTAATGGTTCCTATAATTGTATTATAGACCAAAATCTGGATTCTAGGTGTGTTCATTGCTGCTGGGATGCTGTTCTTTCTAGCCCCTCTCAGCTAACAGAATGAGGAAATACATATGTATATACTAAATTATGAATATACATTTATCCATAAATATTTCTGTATCTGTATTAAACTAAATATAAATTCACACTGATGTCTCCAACTGTAATGAATTACCACATGGACAATTCCATGCTTATCTATAACCCCTTGCTTATCTGTAACCTCCCACTTTAACAGTGAGGAACCTGGCTCCCACACTTCTACTGCACATTTACTTAATTGTTCAGTTGCTGCATATATGTGTAGCAGTATCTGGATCATTAATCTGTTCCCCATAAGAAACAACTTTATCAAATAGCATACAGTGCTTATTTGAGTCCCTTTTGACTTTAGTCTTATAGACTTTACTTTTAGACTAAAGTTACATAGGTTAGCACCTATCCTACCCCCTTCAGTGGTGTAGTTTTGTGTATTTGCAATACAATCAGAATCTCTTATCACAGTCTGAATTCCTTCCTGGGATTCTTGGAGCTCCTAATTTTTTGCTTGTTTGTTTGTCTACATTAAGGTTCTCTCTTTGTGCTATAAAATTCTATAAACTTTGAAAGTAATGTCATGTATCTAACATTATAGTATCATGAAGAATAGTTGTATTATCCTAAAGATCGCTTGTGCTTCAACTGTTTAACCCTCTACCCCTCCCCCGAACCACGAATCTGTTTACTACATTTATAGTTTGTCTTTTTCAGAATGTCATATAATTTGAATCATACAGTATGTGGTCTTTTCAGACTGACTTCTCTCACTTAGCAATATGCATTTAAAGTCTATCGGTAGCCTTTTGTGGCTTGATAGTTCATCTCTTTTTAATCAGTGAATAAACATCTATTCACCTATTGAATGACCTCTTTGCGGCTTCCAGTTTTTGTCAGTTATGAATAAAGCTGCTGTAAACACTTGCTTGCAAGATTTTCTGTGGAAATAAGTCTTTAAATAGGAAGATGATGGCTGAATTATATGGTAAGACTATGTTTAGCTTTGTAAAACATTGACAAACTGTTTTCCAAGATGACATTTTTCATCCCTATCAGCAATGAATGAGAACTCTTGCTGCTTTGCTAGGATTTCTTTTTGGGTTTGTTTTTTTGTTTGCCATTTAAGTAGGTATGTGGTAGTATCTCATTGGTTTAACGTAAAGTTCCTTGATGACAAATAATTTTGAAATTTTTTTCACATTGTTATTTTTTATCTGAATATCTTCTTTGATGATGTGTCTATTCAGATCTTTTGCCCATTTTTAAATTGTTTGTTTGTTTTCCTATTGTTGAGCTTCAAGCGTATTTGCGTTTTGGATATAAGTCCTTTATCACATATGTGTTTTGTAAATGTTTTCTCCCAGTCTGTTGCTATATTTTCATTGTTTTTTTTTTGTGTGTTTTTTTTTTGACGTGGAATCTCACTCTGTCACCCAGGCTGGAGTGCAGTGGCATGATCTCAGCTCACTGCAACCTCCACCTCCTGGGTTCAAGCAATTCTCCTGCCTCAGCCTCTGGAGTAGCTGGGACTACAGGTGCACCACCACACCCAGTTAATGTTTGTTTGTTTTTTTTTTTCGGTAGAGACCGGGTTTTACCATGTTGGCCAGGATGGTCTCAATCTCCTGACCTCGTGATCCGCCCTCCTTGGCCTCCCAAACTGCTGGGATTACAGGCGTGAGCCACCATGCCCAGCCTTCATTCTTTTAATAGTGTCTTTCACAGAGTAAAAGATTTTAACTTTAATGAAGTACAACTTATCACATTTTTTTCTTTCATGGATCATGCTTTTTTATTACCTCTAATCACCAAACCCAAGGTCACCTAGATTTTCTTCTGTATTTTCCTCTAGAAGCTGTATAATTTTGCAATTTATATTTAGGTCTACAGTTCGTTTATTTAAGTGGTCATTTCTAGACATTTTTTGAATTTTGACATTCAATTGTTCCAGTACCATTTGTTGAAATGGCTATTTTTTCTCCATTGAATTTCTGCATTTTATATTTGTATATTCCTTCTTGTACAATGAGAACGAATAGTCTATAAATAGGCATAATGAGAACTGTGGTTCTCAGTATCAATATAGTTACTCATTGCTCAAATCTACAGTACAATGATTAGTGGTTTCAAAGTTACTACACCAATGCCACTACCAAAACAAATTTCCTAAATAGAGTTCAAGGTTTCTTTGTTGTTCCTTTTGGTCTTTAAAATAAATCTCAACAATTGTATCTAGTGATATATTCAAAAGTTACTTGAACAAATCCTGGTTTTCTTTTGTATGCTTTTGATAGCTATTTGATATTAACATAGGATCAATAGTCTGTGTTTAAATTTCATTTTAGCTTTCCTCCATCTTTATTAATTTATTTTGATTATTTAGCATATGTAAAACATTAATATGGAATCAAAGGAAAACTATAAAAAGATATACTCAGAAAGACTCCAGTTTCTTCTGTCACTCCTATACTGTATTCCTGCCCATTCTTGTACATTACTTATTACTTGTTATAGTAAGGTTTATTTGACCCCTCCAAATCTCATGTTGAAATTTGATTCTCAATGTTGGTGGTGGGCTTAATGGGAAGTGTTTGGGTCATGGGAATAGATCCCTCATGAATAGATTAGTGCCCTCCCTGGGTGGTGGGGGTAAGGGAGTTCTCACCCTATTAGTTTCCTCAAGAGTTGATTGTTAAAAAGAGACTGGTATCTTTCCCTGCTCTTTCTTGCTTCCTCTTTCACCATGTGATCCCTACACATTCTGGCTCCCATTCACCTTCCACCATGGGTAGAAGGAGTCTGAGGACCTCAACAGAAGCAGATGCTGGCACCATGCTTCTTATATAGCCTGGAGAACCATGAGCCAAACAAATGTCTTTTCTTCATATTTCCCAGCCTAGGTATTCCTTCATAGCAGCACAAATGGACTAAGACATTAAGTAACTAATTTTTTTAGTGTCTGGTTTATTCTTCCTGTGTTTCTTTTTGCAAAATAACACACACACACACACGTGCGTGCACACACATTATTTTTTAAAATTCTCTGTTTGGATTATTTAAAAGTCTTTAATTGTTTAGAGCAGTTTTGGGTTCACAGCAAAATTGAGGGAATGATACAATGATACAGAGATTTCCCATATATCCACTGCCCCTACACATGCAACATCCCTCAGTATCAACATCCTCATCAGAGTGGTTTATTTGTTAAAATTGGTGAACACATTATAATCACTCAAGGTCTATAGTTTGCATTAGGGTCCACTCTTGGTGTTTTACTTTCTATGGTTTTGGACAAGTGTATAATATGTATCCACCATTATAGTGTCTTATGGAGTATTTTCACTGCTCTAACACTTTTACATGCTCTGCCTATTCATCCCCTCCACCTCCAACTCCTGGAAAACACTAATCTTTCTACTGTCTTCATAGTTTTGTCTTTTCCAGAATACCATGTAGTTGAAATCATAAAGTATGTAACCTTTTCAGATTGGCTTCTTTAGTTAATATTACGCATTTAAGGTTCCTCTGTGTCTTTTCATGGCTTGATGCTTTTTTTTTTTTTTAACACTTAATAATATTCCATTGTCTGAATGTACCATAGTTGACTTACCCATTCACCAACTGAAGGACATCTCGGTTTTTTCTAAATTTTGGCTGTTATAAATAAACCTGCTTTAAACATCCATTTGCAAGTTCTTCTGTGGACATAAGTTTTCAACTCCTTTGGGCAAACACCAAGGAAATTTATTTTAATATAAACAGTAAAATATTATATGTAATTTTTTGCATTGTGCTTCTTTTCACTTGAAGATACATATTCTGGAAATTATGCCAGATCATTTCACAAATATCATCCTTATTTATTTCTACAGATGCATACCATTTCACTGTATGAAAATACCACCAGTATTTTATGACTAGACATTTTGTTCATTCTAATATTTTGCTATAATAAATAACTCTTCAATGAATAATATTGCTCATATGAGTGGTTTTGATATTATTGAGAATCAATCTTCAGGGTAAATCCTTACAAGTGAGATTGCTAAATCAAAGTGTTTCTCAGCCTTTTTCCTCCCTTGACATGAATGCTTAGATTCAATTTTGAAAGCAGGGCTTTTTGTTTGTTTGTTTGTTTTGCTTTGCCTTTGTATTGTGGAGGGGTGGGGAAGAATATAAGAATATTTTGTTTATGCAAAATTGTCAAGTCTGAAGCAATGGAGAACTAAACTCTTAAGTGTACTAACTTATCTCCATATATAACAGCATCAACAGGCAGGCCCCAAACTGGAAGTAAGAGGAAATTTGACTTATTCTTATTCTGGACCTAAGGAAAAACATAAACAAAAATGAAGATATAAATACCAGCAGGGCTGCCACACTGGCAACTCCATAAGGTGCTATTCATATGTTATAAAATGTTAATCATGTCCCCCAGGAGTTACAGAACATGACAGCTCTGGGAACTTGGACTCTAGAAGGGAAAGGCCTATTCAGACCTTTGATATTTGGGCACTAAAGGGAAGGCGAACCTGGAGATGTCAGGAGCATCTGGACAACAACAGCAGCAAAAGTTTGTTTTTGAGCAATTGGATGGATTTAACACAATTTAACTTTTATTTGGTGCATACTGTACACAGGGTTTTTCAGGATACAAGCAAGCACTCAGTACTTGCTACATGCCATAGTCTGTACTGTTAATTACTTCGGCTAGTATTAACAAGTTTGTAAGTTAGGTGATATTCATATCCCCATTATCAAGATGGGGAAACTGAGATTCAGGGTGTTTCGTATATGTCAGAACAACCAAAGTGCAGTTCAGCTACTTCTGCGCTATATAGCCTCGGGTAATTTAGTTAACCTGAGACTCAGTCTCCTCAGTTGTAATAAAGGAGATAATTAGAACATTAGAACACAGTCTGGAGCAGTCTCAAAAAGCAGCATCAACATCACCTAGGAACTTTTTAGAAATGCATATTCTCGGGCCCAACTACAGAATCAGAACTGGGCATGGTGGAGGAGGGGGTGGTTAGGACCCAGTAATTTATGTTTCCATGAGCCTTCCAGGTGGTTCCAAAGCATGCTCAATTCGAAAGACTGGTGGTGTAGAGTAAGGATGTGGATTCTGGAGTCTGAGTCCGTGATTTTGAACCCTGGCATTGTTTCATTGTTATACTTATTGGTCGTGTTACTTTGCTTACTAAATCTCTAGTTACTTAGCCCATCTGAATCTGAGTTCACTCATCTATAAAATGGAAATAATAGCTATATCTGCTTTGTTGAGATTGTTATAAGGATTAAGTTGTGAATATACATAAAACACAACGTGTCTGGCCCATACTGAGTGTTGTAGTGAGTACTTTATAGCTGTTTGTTAAACAGAATAAATTAAAATGAGGTTTGTTGGGGAAATTTGGGTAATGTATGTAAATTGTGCTTGGCACATAGTAAGTGCTCAACAAATGTTAACAATTATTGTCATTAGTAGCCATAATGTTCTAATAACTTGTTCTAAAGTCCCATAGCCTCTAAGGGACAGGAATGAGCTTGGTGCATTTTATACCCTCAACATACATACAGTGTAATCCACGTGAACACAGTCTCTGTTTTTGAGGGGAGGTGAAAATAAAAAGTCCAAACTAAGCAGGTAGGCATCAGAGTAGAACTAAACCCAGGAGCCCTGGGCAGTTGCAAATATTGCTGCAAGAAACTCGATATTGGTCTCAGAGGGATGACATCAGTATGGGGGAAGCAGTGGAGGGAGGAGGCTGATGGCTGCTGGGTCAGAATTGAAAGGGAAACACCATTTCAGCTGGAAACACTCAAAACATCACTATTTCGAAATTGCCGAGCAAATTCAATGACTGGTATTGCTGTGCTAATGTGTTAATAATAATTCTGCAGTTAGAGACAAGCCTGGGCTGTTAGCGTTCAAGGCCACTTAAATTTTAAAGAGTCATTTTATGGAAAGTTTTAATTAGCTCTGGATTGTAACTAACATTCTCTTTAAAACTGTTGTGGGCGTTTGATGAGGTCTGAGTTCCAGTGGATGGAAATGAGAGCTGGATTTTACTCATTGCTCTCACAGTCTGTCCAAGGCAGTTCATGTTTTCGGGGCCTTGGCATGAGTGCTGTGTAGCCAGGCATTACGCCCACCAGAGAATTCAGGCCTGCATGTCCTGTCATCCTCTGCGCAAAAGGAAAAGGGAGCTGGGCCCTTCAAGGGGGAAGGTATTTCTGACCCTCGACTGCAACCCCTGCTTCCCTCCTGCTGCAGTTTACATCTCTTCTTCTGAAGCCCGAATGCCCTGCCTATCCCTTAGGACAGGCTCCTGTGCACAGGTACACACTCCAGCTTCATGCTGTCCCCTCCTATCTCCCTCCTAAACTCCTACCCAGCAGGCCCAGCCGTTCATCTTTCTTCTTTGCAGCATGGTGCAGTGGGACTAACAGCAGGATTCTGGTGGACCTAGGTTTGAAAACTGGCTTTGCCACATATAAGCTATATACCTTAGGCTTATTAATTCTCAGACTCAGTTTTTTCATCTATAAAATGGGGAAAAAACACCTAATAATGTTACTGTGATGATACTCAGTAGCAAGTATTCAAGGAGAATTTTATCATCATCTAATCACTTCCAACCATCCTAACATTTACTTCGGTTCTGCCTGTGTCCTTCTTAAATTATTCCATCATGTCCTCCCTTTAACCCCTAAGAAGAAGGATCTGGATGACTTCTTTGATTACTCTCCTACGGCTCCCCCCACCTAGTTCCCTGCACACTAATCAAATTTCCCTGGTGACTGGCAGACCTGTGCACAGGACATGAGCACCCTTGCTCATGGTGGAATTGGAGGATTATAAAATGACTCCAATGGTGTAGCACTTAAGTGGAAAGAAAAATAATCATTCAAATTTGAGATCTAGAACTTTACGATCCATGCTGACTCTGGTGATGGAGGAAGCCCAGGTGTGAGAAATGATTTGTGCCATTTCTGCAGCTGTTTATGTTACTTGAGGGTCAGAGAGCCTCACAGGAAGTCAAGGGATTTGGAGGAAGTAAAATGAATCTCACCCACACCTATGATTGAGCAGGGGGAAGCAGAGAGCCTAATAAAGAAGTGAGTAAATGGAAATCTACCAGTAGGGATGTTGTGGCCTCTGACAGCTGTCCTGAATGAGATCCTGAGGCTTTGGCTGGCAGAGCAGAAAGAAGGGAAAACCAGGATGGGGACAGAAAAAGACAGGCAGCATTAAAACTCACTCCTGGTTGGTATCTTTGAAGGAGCTCGCTGGGCTGTGTGTGTGCAGTGACCATCCTTGAGCTTCTTCCCTGCAGTGGACCACCTCCCACCTTGTGACTGGCTGCCCATTTCTGGCCATTTCCTGTTTTAAATGCAGTCTTTTTTCCTACTGGGCTGTGAGTTCCTTGGGACCGAGAGCTCTGATTTTTTTTTAGGTTTTGAATTCTGGGTGTCTACTCTGTGCCTGGGCCATAATGAGGAAACTCTAAATGGAAATATAAAAAGAATATTATCTTTGGAATTATCCAGACCTCAGTTTCAATTCAGGCTCCAGCATCTATCTGCTTGTCTAGTTATATCAGACAAGTCACTTTACCTCTTTGCTTTTTCTTATCTGTAAAATGGCCAAAATGAGGCTTATCTTTCAGCTGTGAGATTTCTCTCTTGAGGCACATGTAACATATTACCTGCTCATTAATGGCAGTTATTTGGTGGTCAATCACATTGGTGGGTCAGGTAAGGTCTTAGCCTAGAACATCCAGTGATTTCAAGGGATGACAACTAAACCCAAATGACAAAAGCTCTTCAATTTTACAGCTAATTTAGTCCAACCATATTTAGCTAATTCAATCAGTTCTCATTCACCAATGGATAAATTGTGCTCATCATAGGCTTAACCATGCAACTAATATGGTTTTGAGATAGATTGATTAACAAAGCCCTAATTGAGGCTAAATAAATGAGATAAATCTGTAAGTCTATAATATCAACCAGCAGTTCAGAAAAAACCAGTGGCAATATTCAGTCACCTGCTTTATTTAGCAATATTTCAACAAATACTTATCGTGTGTCTACTCTGTGCATGCCAGGGATAAGACTATATCCTGTGTCAAAGCTGGATATTAAGAGAATATTAACTCAGCTATGGTCGGTCCGAGTAGAATATAACTAAAAAGGATGATCACTGTGGGATCAGAGTTACAGCAGGAAGTGTAAGGCCAGAGACAGAGCCAAGCTGAGAGAGGGACCAAAAGCCAAGGCCAAGAAGCCAATATTGCAAATATTGCTGCAAGAAACTCGATGTTGGTCTCAGAGGGATGATATCAGTATGGGGGAAGCCATGTGGGGAGGAGGCTGATGGCTGCTGGGTCAGAATTTTTCTGAAAGGGATACTCCAGACACACTGGGAGTCAAGAGGATCTCAAACAGCTAACAGAAGTGAGGATAGAGCAGGAAGGGACAAACAGAGATCTAAGAGTGATCAGTCTGAGACCAGCATCTGTGTGTGGTGGGGAGGAAGGGCAGGAATCAGAAGGGGGAAGACTGCACACACAGGCTTCTTTTATAGGCTGGCTGTATTCTTGTACGTCTGAGTGAACTAACATAATTTATGAGGACCAAATAGATATAGATTGGTTAGAATCACCACAAAATGCTACATTCTTGAGCCAAATATGACCTGTTGACTTTACAGCTCTGAGCCTATGTGTCCTTCCTGTAGAGAGTGGGAAACTGCACAGACAAGCAAATATGTGCCTATTTTCTTTCATTTTAACTGTGGCCTCAGCACTACGCCCATGTTGTCTAAATTTACTACACATCCTATTTTCTGAGCAGGGCCATCTCACATACTTGCTTTGCTTCCTCAAATTGATTTCCTGACATTGGCCCTGTTTCTTTTCCAACTTGCACAAAAACTCAATGTCCACTTTATTGTCCAATTCAAATTGGGCTTCTCATCCTTTTCCTAATAAAAGTATTTATCAGTCTTCAACCAAAACATGACACCTCTGTCCCCTCTGCGACAATGGCTAAAAACAGAGATGTGGCATGTGATGGCTAATTTTATGTGTCAACTTGACTGGGCTAACAGGTGCCCAGATGGCTGGCAAACATTATTTCTGGATATGTCTATGTGGGTGTTTCCAGAAGAGATGAGTGTTTGAGTCAATAGACTGAGTAAAGAAGATCTGTCTTCACTATGGGTGTGAGCATCATCCAATCCACTGAGGGCCGGCATACAACAAAAAGGCAGAGGAAGGGCATATCTGCCTGAGCTGAGCCATCCTTCTTCTTCTGCCCTTGGACATTAGCACTCCTCGTTCTCAGGCCTCTAGACTCAGACCAAGCTTTACATCTTTGGCTCCTGGTTCTCAGGCCTTTTGGTTGAGCTTGGGCTGGAGCTACATCACTGGCTTTTCTGGGTCTTCAGCTTGCAGATAGTAGATCATGAGACTTCTTGGCCTCTTTAATTGCATGAGCCAAAACGTTCATAATAAATCTCTTTGTATTAATATATAAATTATATAACTTTATTTTAATATACTTATATTAATATATAAATCTTATTGGTTCTGTTTCTCTGGATAAGCCTGACTAATAGAGAGCAGAAGACTCTGCATCTTCCCCCGATGGTTTTAAATGAGTTTTAATCACCCGTCTCCACACTCATGCAAACATAGCTCAGGCAAGGAGTTTCAACCTGCAATGCATTTTTTTTCTCCTTTTATGTAATCAGTTGATATTTTCCTATTTCAGCCCTTGGGTAGATTTGCTTCACTCATTAGCTAACAGAGCTTATTTTACCTACCTAGGATCTGTACATCTCAGGTCCTTAGTCTTGCCCAGAAGGATGTCTGCTATTTAAAGGAAATAGTGTGTTGTATGATCCCAAATTGCTGTCTTCAGTTCTGGAAACTAAGGTTTGGGAAGGGCTGTCAGTTTAGGATGGTTCCAATAAAAGTTCCATGAGAAAATAAAAGTATGCTCCAATGATATGTCTTGGAATTCAGTTGGCTTCTGAATACATCCTAAATTTCTTTTGATGTGTGACTTGATTATACTTAGTTGAGAATGTTGTTGACTGGTAATTATATTCCACTATTGAAATGCTGATGGCACTCAGGGAACTGGTGAGATCCTAGGAAAAGGTTGAGAGAAGGCCTAGAACTCTCTAATTCTTCACACTGTTTTTGAGCTTTTGTTTTCTTCTATAAAAAAGGAGTAACTTCCCTTCTTGAGTCCCATTTTAGAAATGCCACCTATAAAAGAAAGCTTTTCTAATAGCAGATCAGTTTCCCAATTAACTGTGTTTATGTCAGAATCAAAGTGAAAGTAAGGGCAGAAAGAGATCATTAGTTTGCAAGGAAGTCAGTGTCTTCCTCATCCAGCTTCAGCTCTGAAGGCTATACGAGCCCCAGAAGCAGCTGACACATAGAGGGACACTTGTATGGCATCATAGATGTTAGATATCAACCATTAATGCCACCTATTTAACAAGAATGAACTTGCTCTTCTAAGTCATCTGTTATGGAGAGTTTCAAGAATAGAAAAACTCACAGCAAAACATTTTCTTAGTGTGTCTACCTAATGGATGGGCATTTGGAATCCTCTCACATTCACCTTAACCCCTTTGCTTTGAGTTATAAGGCAACTCCTTGAACAAAAGATTTGTCGGTATCTTTTTTTAAGCTAATTATTGTAGATGTCCCCATGCTGTTCCCTCTCAACTGCTGAAAACCATTCTAACAATACTGTCTCTCAGCTCATATACTTCTAATCTAAACTCAGAATAAATTTTTAGAACAAGTATGTTTAGAAGTAGGTTTTTGACATTTTCAATTAGAATTTGGAACATTTTTTTCTGTATCAAATGCACAATGGCAGAATGTACCCCTAATCTCAAGAAGACTCATTAAAAACTTCCATCTTGATACATAATTATCAAGAGTCAAAATGGTCATGATCAGTCAAGCTTCAAAATTAAAATCCTCTCTTTGATGAACTTTTGAAATAAAATGCCATTATCATCTAAAACCTCTATCATCTATGATAATGAAGCTCTCAATTAATTCTTCTGTTATTCACAAAAAGATTAATAATGCTAGTTCATAGTTTTTTTGTTTTTTTTTTTTTACGTGTGTAAATAAGTATCCACGTCTGCAAGAGGCATACCATATAAACCATATGTAACTAATCTCTTCCAAGGGAAACAAGAAACAGATTTGAGCATATATTTTATGGACAGCTAGTATTCCCCTACAATAATGGCTCATGCTAATTATTTTTCTTAAATTGATTATACTTGCAATAAATTATTATCTTTATGACTATTTCTAGTTTTAGGAAAGTGTTCATGAAATAAATGGTGATTAGTCTAAATGACCTTGCACAGAGTTAGTGTTTCAGATAAATGCCACATTAAGTGGATAATTGTCGTGAGCTGATCCTAACTCTTCTAACAGCTTCTTCTGGTCCAGCTGTTGCTTTAGAAATCTTGAGCACCAAACTGAATCCTACAAGTATTAAGGCTCTATTGGAAACTATTGATTGGAAAAGTCCTTACATTTGTGTGGAATATTGTCCTGGGCATTGTAACAACTTTGACTTAGGTGGCCAAGTGTGATAACATTGATGGCTTTTACCTATTTCAAGGTAGCGATCCACCATGGAAGCCAAAAAATGACTTACACTTCATTTGCCTGTTAGATCCCTAGCTAAAACACAATATTTGGTCATCTTCCTATGAAAATTCTCCTAAAGTTCATAAGACACTTGGTTAAGAAAATCCGCCTTTATAATTTAAATTTATTTTGCATCATGTTTTATCCTAGTTGCAAAAATAACTAGAAACTAGGTGCTCAAACTCTACTAATCATTGCTAGACACATCACTGAGAGAGAAACTATTTATAGAGAAGTAAGATTACATAGCTAACAGTAGATACGTATTACCTATTGCATACAGGAGGCTTCTGAAGGGTCAGCTCAGCAGTCCCTTTTGTTGTGGTTGGGGAAACATCTCATGAAGTATTCAAGTTCAAATGAAATATAAGCTAAATATCTGAATCTAGCATCAGCGAAATGAGCTTAGGATCCTAATATTTATTAGGTCTTCCTTTTTATCTCTGATATACCACAGTGTTCAAAAAATATGTGAGGCATTCATTATGCTGGACCGTACAGGAGAGTTGTGAATGAGACAGCCATCTCACCTGAGCAGTCTGCTGAGGGATATCAAGTAGAGAATGACTATACAAGGCTATGATGTGGTTATGGTATTGAAGGTATATGGGGCTACGTAATCAGAGAGGTGCCGCTAAACCAGCTGGGAGTTATGGAAGACTGCCTGGTAGGAGTGAAATCCAGGTAGAGTTTTGAGAGGTGAACAGAAGTCAAGAGAATGCAAGGTAACCTGGGTGAGGTCTGGGAAGGCATATAGAGACTTTCTTTAGGTTCTAGGCAATAGGTACACATATATAACCTTCCAAAGGCCAAGAAGACTACAGTACACTTTGAGAAGAGTAGTAGCTAAGCCTGGGGAGGGAAAAAGATTGCATTTTATACAGAAAGTAGAGAAGAGCCATAATAGGGTATTAGGAGGGGAACAATGTTATCAGATGTGCTTTTGAGAAAACACTCTAACAGCAACATGGACTATGGATTGAAGGAGGGTAGGGGAGACCCATAAATATGCTGGAAATAGAGCCTAGCACTAAGAATGGGGCTCACTTCAATCAGTCTCATTTTTCCATGTTCTCTGCAAGTAAAATCCACTTTGGGAACCAACTCAACAATTCAAGGGTGTTTTCAATTATTCTTTGTAATAACATAATCTACTTCATATGAGAAAAATCCTGTTTGCCATAGTTGAAAAATGCTCAGTTGGTAGTTCTCTGGGAGAAACTACTCAGTTTCCTAAAATTTAAATACCCACAGAGTACAAACAAAGGCTGCTAATAAGAAACGTGTCATTGAAATTGAACAGAAGCTAGAGAAGTCCCATTTCTTGTTCTTTTTATCTTTTCAAAAGCATAGTTCCACAGCAATTTACCCATGATATCATTCATCCTTCGTATCATTAGCATTTGGGAAAATGCCTGAAACTGTCACCATGAGACAAGCAACATGTAGAAACTAGAAATGCAGTTTGGGGAAATTAGAAAATAAAACTCCTAAAGAGGAGAATTGAATGTTTCATTAAGCATAAACATGATGCAAAAAAAAATCCTTTCTGACTTCAACTGTTGCTGGCTACTAAAATGTCATCATCAATTAGGTCTTTTTGCATGCTCTGTGGTGCAAAACCAATTACCCTGACAGTCCCTGTTCTCAAAACACCAAGATCACTGATGTGGGCAGACAGAAAAAGAGCCAACTTTTTGATACAAACACATGTTAAAGCAAGTACCAATTTTTAAAAGAAAGTCATAGGTAATCGCTCATTCATTCATGTATTCATGCCAGTATACACCATGCAAGGCAGGGGCTAGGGGAAGAGGGATAGGTGCTAAAACTGGATTAGGGTCATGCCCATAGTAGGCTTAGTTATAGTCTGGTAGGAATGTCACATCATATAATTAAGTGACAGAAAGAAATGAAAGTGGAAAGTAGTAAGTATCAATAGAGACTGTGTTTCAGTAAAAATAGATGAGGAAAATGTTGGAGAGTGGTAGAAAGTAAAAAGTAGAGGGAGGAGGAAAATTGCAACAGTTCACATTTTACTGAACCAAGCACTGTATTTGTGTATTTATATCTTAGATTTCAAGTGATAGGGACTATTATTACTCATATTTTAACATCAGGGAACTAAGACTTAGAAAGATTAAATAGTTTACTGATTCTTGGATATGGGTAGCACTGGGGATCACCATGGTGCCTGGTGTTGGACTTCAAAGCAAGCACATCAATTTATTTCTAGCCTACTCTGCAGTTGAGGTCTCAGAGGGAAGAAGACATTATGAGTTTGGTTCAGGATTTTGCAGACTTTACTAGGTCAAAGAGCCATGATCACATGCATTTTTGAGAATTCCATATATACACTTCAAACAGTAAGACAGAGCGCAGGAAGCATGGAACTTATGAGGTACAGAGTCTCTTCTACTGTGGTACCAAGATAAGCAATTTGGATGATGAGGACTCTGGAATTTCAGGATTGAGATCTCATCCTGCCAAGGAAGGTTTCCTAGAAGAGGTGGGGCATAAGCTGGGCCTTTGAAAGTAGGACATGAGCAAAAGGAAGTACAAGGAAACCCTCTGAGATTTCAGTGAGCTGTGATCACACCACTACACTGCAGCCTGGGCAAAAGAATGAGACCCTGTCTTGGCCAGGCGTGGTAGCTCACGCCTGTAATCCCAGCACTTTGGGAGGTCAAGGTAGGCAGATCACGAGGTCAGGAGTGGGCCTGAGAAAATGAAACCAATTCTGCATTCACTGAAGGGTAATTTGATTCCAGTTAAGGTGTCTGACCAGTGCCCGACCAAGAAGTGATACTCTGACGATTGCACACCAGAGTGTTCTGCACTGTGCGGGTTGGAGAGATATGATTTCAGAAGCAGCCAGTGATAGAAAAGGAAAGGCTGAGCTGCTCCTTTAGTCTCCACTTGCCTCTCTCCATCCTTGGATGTGCACAGGGAACATTTTCTTGGTTTTGACAAATGTGGCTTTAGACCTCCCTCTTACCCCTCCCCACCTTCCAATCAGATTATATAGATATGGCCCCCGTTGAGCCATCCCCTCAGAAAAGGGTAAATTAAAAGGAAGAGGGTTGGAGATACTAGAATATATCATTTATTCTCTGGCTGTCACCATCTCCTCCTACATTTTAAATTTATATACCTGGTTTGTAATTTTCCTCCCATCACTGGTTGAACATAACCAATAAATACATTCAATGCCAGAGAACTCAAGCCTGTATGCACATGGCATTCTCCAGTGAAGGTTACAGCAGTGGGGTGGAGGGTTGAAGGTAGATCATAGGATTCAGGAATCTTGGATATATTCTGGACGTTGGGCTCAGTCATAGCTTTGATATAAGAACTAACTTGTTTTTATGAGAACTGAAGTAGTAAGCAATTCCTCTTGTTCTTCACCTTATTTAAAGGAAAACAGGTTGGAGGCAGGGTTGCAGGGGAATGTCTTATACAAATCAGAGAAGTGAGATTAGGAGGACAGAGTTAGATTTTCTAAATAGCTGTCTACTCCTCCACCTGAAGTTTGAGTGTATGATACATGGCTTGTATGTCATTGGCAGATGACTGATAAATACAATGACTTCTAGCAGGCTTAGCTCTGTCTGTAATAGTGGTTGCTCAGTTGAAATCGCCCCAGTGTTCACAGATGAAGTTACCTGTTGACATAGAAGCCCCAATGACATATACAGTTTAGAGATGTAAAATGAAGTCAATAGGCACATATGCATAGCTTTAAATTTGCATTTGAAAAGACCTTGGGGAAGCAAGACATTTCTCTGGTTGTTCCTCTTAATTCTGGGTTGGTGAGGAGACTAACTTGGTTTTGAGAGAATTTCTACAGGGAAGGTAGGAACCCATACTTTCTTTTACTATCAACTTTTGACATCTCAGATGTCTTCTTGGTCAATACAGCACCTTTTCGAGATACCTTTTCTGTCTAAGTAGCTTTCCTTCAGGCTTGCTGTCATTCAGCCCACCATGCCAATTTTATATCTCCTATATAAGAGGAGTCTGATTCCATTTGTGACAAGAGGAGCTGCTATCTGGGCCAATCTTCTTCAAGCACTGTCTCAGTTAAGCTGGTACTCTATATATTGTAAGGATACAAAGTTCCAATTGAATTAA
Organism: Pongo abelii; assembly: GCF_028885655.2. Lineage (NCBI taxonomy): Eukaryota > Metazoa > Chordata > Mammalia > Primates > Hominidae > Pongo > Pongo abelii. Next base: position 145,256,571 of record NC_071989.2, read on the forward strand.
ACAGAATATTGCCACAGGAAACAGAGACAAAAAAAGTAAAAATAAATTATCTTGTGTTAAACACTTGGGTGGATTCGTGCTTTCCATATTCCAACATCATAAAATATTTACCTATAACCAAGACATCGTGCAAAATAAATCAATGGTACCATTCTGTTTTTGAAGAACCAATCATCTCTAAAAAGTCAGTGTTTTTACATAGGGCTATATTTTGATGTGTTAGAGAAAAAATCAACACTACTAGCAAAAGTGCCCAACTTCGTCTTGCTATTTTAGCTATTATGCTATTCCTGTTTCATTCTGCTTGATTAAATCAGTTGAGGCTTAAGACAAAGCTAGAAATACAAAGGTGATTAGGAGAGAAATGAAGGAAAAGAAAATAAAGTACCCATAAAGGTTGGGTGGTAATTACTACTTAGGGAGTAGGAAGGATTAATTAACATTATTCTGTCTAATATAAACCCTCCTCCCTACCACTGTGAACTAGGAAGTCCAATAAAATATAAGTGAATAAAGTATAATCAAATCTACTTCTTTGAAATGTACTTTAAACAGAATTTTTACAAATTCTTAAACATTTCTTTGTTGCAAAGAATCTACCTATGTAGTAATTACTTTAGTTCAAGTGGCTATTAATTTTTAAGCTAATTTTATGCCTAGTGCTATACATCAAAATAATTTCCAGATGAGCTAAAAGTTTATATATAAACATCTATATGATAAAATTACTTAAAGAAATTATAACACATTATAAAATTGAAACAAAGCTGATATTTCCAAGTGTGACTCCAAAAAATGAACCTACCAAAAAGGTGGGGAGGGAATAGGTGAAACTATCAGCATTGAATTATTTCTGAAGTTTATCCATAAAAAGATATTGTAGATAAAGCTAAAAGGGAAGTTTTTAAAACTGAAAAAAAAAATTACAACATATGACAAAGGACAAATAGGGGGATAAATAATTTTTAAAATAAATTAAAATAGCCAATAAGTGTACACAAAGTATTCAGCTCCCCTAGTGATGATGTCAAAGACATAGCAAAATGGCAAAGATTTTAAAATCAACAATGATAAGGGAAATAGATATTTACATTCATTCATGGGTGTTTGGAAACAATATTTCTAGGTCAAACTTTGGCATCACATTTCAAATTTGATTATACCTTTTGATCCAGAAATTTCATACTTGGGAATCTACCCTATGAAATACAGGTTGAACACCCTTAACACAAAAATCCGAAATTCAAAATGTTCCAAAATTTGAAACTTTTTGAGTACCGACATGATACTCACAGGAAATGCTCATTGGATTATTTCAGATTTTGGATTTTTTAGATAAGGAATGTTTAGCTGGCATATAGTCTTCAAATATTCCAAAATACAAAAAAAAAATAAAATCAAATATTTCTCTGGTCCAAAGCATTTCAGATAAGAGGTACTATAATAACAAAAATTAAATTATAAAATAGCTAATTTCCACTGCATATTTATTACATGAAAGGATCTGTGTCAAGTAATTTATATACTTCGTCTCATTTAATATTTCCAATAATTTTATGAGATGGGGGCTGTTATGTTCTTTTATGAAAAAAATGAAGCAACTTAAAAGTCTAAGAAGGGAATTTGTTAAATTATGTCACAGTTATACAGTGGAATTCAGCCATCCTGACATTAAAAAATGATATCAAATATTTTTTGACATACAGAGTTGCCTATGATGTATTAAGTACAAAAAAGTAGATTACAGGAGAGTATATACAATATCATCTCATTTTATTTTAAAAGTATCTGCATATTTTTCCTGTGTACATACCAGATACATTTTTATTTGTCTCAAAGTGTATGCATCAAAATATTAATGGTATTTATGTCTATAGTGCATTAATTTTCTTTTTTGTTGATTGCTTTTTTTATCTCTCTACATTGAATGTATTTTATTTGTTTAATATAAAAGGTGACAAAGAAAAAGAAGCAAAGAATTTATAACCCAACTAGAAAACAATTAACAATATGACAGAAACAAAACCTCACATATCAATATTAACCTTGAACATTAATGGTCTGTGTGTGCTCCACTTAAAAGATATAGACTGGTGGAATCAATAACAAAACACAGTCCAACTATATGGTTCTTAAAAGAAACTAATCTTAGCTGTAAAGACATATAGACTGAAAGTAAAGGAGTGAAAAAAGATATTCCATGCAAATGGAAACCATAAGTGATCAAGAGTAGCTTGCTTATATCTTTATGCTTTAAACTTTAAATCAAAAATAGCCAAAAAAATGAAGAAAGTCATCAAATAATAATAACTGGATAAATTCAGCAAGGAGATATAACAATTCTAAATATATATATGCATCCACCACTGGAGCACTCAGACTCATAATAACAAATATTACTAGACCTAAAGAAAGAGACCAACAGTAATATAGTAATAGTGGGGGTTTCAAAACCGCAGTCACAGCATTAGATTTTTAAGATAAAAAAAAAATCAACAAAGAAACACTGGACTTAAATTAGACTTAAAGCCAAATGGATCTTAAAGACATTTACAGAACATTTTACGTAAACAACTGCAGGATATACATTCTTTGCATCAGCACAAAGTACATTCTCCAAGACAGACTATATGTTACGCCAAAAAACAAGTCTCAACAAACTTTTAAAAACTAGAAATCATATCAGGTATATTCTCAGATCACAGTAGAATAAAACCAGATATCAATACCACAAGCAATGTCAGAAACTATACAAATACATGGAAATTGAACATGCTCCTGATCATGAGTGATCATTGAGTCAATGAAGAAATTAAGATGGAAATTTTAAAAAAATTGAAATAAATGAAAATGGAAACACAACATACCAAAACCTGTGGGATACAGCAAAAGCAGTGTGAAGAGAGACATTTATAACAATAAATAAAAAAGTGGAAAGAATGCAAATTAACAACCTAACATCAAACCTAAATAAACTAGAAAAGCAAGAATAAACCAAATCCAAAATTAGCAGAAGGAAGAAATAACAAAAATCAAAGCAGAACTAATGAAATAGAGGGCAAAAACACAATACAAAGGACTGACAAAACAAAAAGCTGCTTCTTCAAAAAGATTTTAAAAATTCATTAACTTCTAGCTAGGCTAACCAAGAAAGAGTGAAGATCCAAATAAAACAAGAATGAAAAAGGAGACATTACAATTGATACCACAGAAACACAAAACATCATCATAGACTATTATGAACAACTGTATACTCACAAACTAGAAAACCTAGAGGAAATAAATAAATCCCTGGAAATATACAACCTCCCAAGATTGAACCAGGAGGAAATGGAAAACCTGAACAAACCAATAATGAGTAGCAATATTGAGTCAGTAATAATAGAAAAATCTCTCAAAAAAGAAAAGCCCAGGATCAGATGGATTCACAGCCAAATTCTATCAAACATACAAAAAACTAATACCAATCTTCCTGAAACTGTTCCAAAAAATTCAAGAGTAAAGAATTCACCCCAACTCATTCTATGAGGTTAGTATTATCTTGATACCAAAACCAGACAAGGACAAAACAAGAAAAGTACAGACCAATATCCTTGATGAACATCTAGCAAAAATCTTCAAAAAAAAAAAAAAGAAAAAGAAAAAGAAAAAAGAAAAGAAGAAACTAGCAAATCAAATCCAACAGCACATCAAAATGATAATACACCATGATCAAGTGTGTTTTATACCAGGGATGCAAGGATGGTTCAACATATGCAAATAAAAAAATGTGATACATCACATAAACAGATTTAAGTACGAAAATCATATCATCATCTCAGTAGATGCAGAAAAAGCATTTGATAAAATTCAGCATCCCTTCATAATAAAAGAGCTTAAAACACTAGGCACAGAAGGAACATACCTCAAAATAATAACAGCCATATATGACAAAACCACTGCCAACATCATGCCAAATGAGGAAAAGTTGAAAGTATACCCTCTAAGAATTGGAAGAGGACAACAATGCCCACTCTCACTACTCCTATTCAACATAGAGCTAGAAGTTCCAGCCAGAGGAATCAAGCAAGAGAAGGAAATAAAAGGCATCAAAATTGGAAAAAAGGAAGTCAGATTATCCCTGTTCACTGAAGATATGATCTTATAGCTAGAAAAACCTAAAGACTCCACCCCCCAAAAATCTCTTAGAGTTGATAAATCAGTCTGGTAAAGGTTTAAGATACAAAAAACAATGTACACAAATCAGTAGCTTTTTTTTTTTTTTTTTTGAGACGGAGTCTGTTTCTGTCGCCCAGGCTGGAGTACAGTGGTGCAATCTCTGCTCACTGCAACCTCTGCTTCCTGAGTTCAAGCAATTCTCCTGCGTCAGCCTCCCAAGTAGCTGGGACTACAGGCACAGACCACTGCACCCAGCTAATTTTTGTATTTTTTTTTAGAGACAGGGTTTCACCATGTTGGTCAGGCTTGTCTCGAACTCCTGACCTCGTGATCCGCCCCACCCCCCTCAGCCTCCCAAAGTGTTGGGATTACAGGTGTGAGCCACCGCACTCTGCCCAAGAATCAGTAGCATTTCTATACACCAATAATGACCTAGCTGAGAATTAAATCTAGAAGCCAATCCCAGTTAAAATAGCTACAAAAAATAAAAAATAAAATAAAATACTTTGGAATATATTTAACCAAGGAAGTGAAAGATCTCTACAAATAAAACTACAAAATACTGATGAAAGAAATAATAGATGACACAAGCAAATAGAAAAACATCCCATGAATATGAATCAGAAGAATCGACATCATTAACATGCACATACTGCCCAAAGTAATCTACAGATTCAATGCAACTCCTATCAAAATACCAAAGTCATTTTCCACAGAATTAGAAAAACAATCCTAAAATTAGTAGGGAACCAAAAAAGAGTCTAAATTGACAAAGCAATCATAAGCAAAAGGAACAAAGCTGGAGGCATCACATTGTCTGACTTCAAATTATATACTACGAGGCTATAATAACCCAAACAGCATGGTGCTGGTATAAAAATAGACACATAGATCAATGAAACAAAAGAGAGAATCCAGGAATAAAGCCACATATTTATAGCCAGCTAATCTTTGATAAAGTTGACAAGAACATACATGGGGGAAAGGGCACTTTTCTATAAATGGTGCTGGGAAAAATAGACTTCCATATGCAAAAGAGTGAAACTGGATCCCTGTCTCCCACTATATGCAAAAATCAACTGAAGGTGGATAAAAGACTTCAATGTAAGACTTAAAACTATAAAAATAAAAGAAAAAAATGGAGAAAAACTCTTCTGTACATTGGTCTAGGCAAAGAATTTATGATTAAAACCTTTAAGGCAACAAAAACAAAAATAGACAAATGGGACTTAATTATACTAAAATGCTTCTGCACAGCAAAAGAAATAATCAACAGAGTGAACAGGCAGCCTGCAGAATGAGCGAATATATTTGTAAACTATGAATCCAACAGGAGACTAATATTCAGAATTCACAGGGAACTCAACTCAATGAAAAATCACAAATAATCCCATTTTTTAAGTGTGCAAATGACATGTATAGACATTTTTCACAAGAAGACATATAAATGACCAACAGGCATATAAAAATGTTCAACATCACTAATCCTCAGAGAAGTACAAATTAAAACTACAATGAGATATCATCTTATAACAGTCATAATGACTATTATTAAAAAGACAAAAACTACTAGATGTTGATGAAGATGTGGAGAAGAGAGAACTCATACACCGGTAGAAGTGTAAATTTGTACAACCTCAATGGAAAACAGTAAGGAGATTTCTCAAAGGGCTAAAATAGAACTACCATTGGATCCAGCAATCTCACTACTGTGTATCTACCAAAAGGAAAATAAATCAATATATCAAAAAGATACATATACTCATATGTTTATTGCAGTAGTATTCTCAATAACAAAGATATGAAATCAACCTTAACATATGTTGATGTTAAGTGCCCATCAACATATGGCTGAATAAAGTGGTATATATACATATATAATATACATACATATACACAATGGAATACTATTTAGCCATAAAAATAATGATATAATGTCTTTTGCAGCAAAAGGAATGGAGCTGGGGGTCATTATCTTAAGTGAAATGAATCAGATACAAGAAGACAAATATTGCATGTTCTTGCTTATAAGTGGGAACTAAATGTGTACATATGAACATAGAGTGTGGAATAATAAACGGTAGAGACTTGGAAGGGTGAGGGGGTGAGAAGGGGGTGGATGATGAGAAATTATTTAATGCCTATAACATACATTATTCAGGTGATGGGTACCCTGAAAGCCCTGACTTCATCACTATGCAATCTATGCATGTAATAAAATTGCACTTGTACCCCATAAATTTATGGAAATAAAAATACTAATTAAATTAAAAAATAAAAAATGACAAAAATAAAAGCAAAACAAAGTCGATTAATTGTTGTTAATTTTTTATCTCAAGTAGAAAGTAGAAGATCTGTGTTTAATTGTACTTAGTAGGCAATTAAACAAAGCAGGCTCAAAAGAAATTGGTTTCAATGGAAGTTTCTAAAGATTTTCTTAAATACCAGTGAGTAAAAATTAAAGTGCACAGCAGAGATAGACTGGAGGGTTATGTGTCTTTATAAAAAACAAAAAGGAGTCTCTCTGAAGTTGAATTGCTGGGTCACTTATCCAAGTACCTCTATCTAGAACTGATTCTAAACTTGGGGACCAGAAACAACAGGACACCAGATGGTTTTGCTTGGTTCAGGAGTTGCAAAGTGGTGGCCCTTGGATGTGTTTCATTCAGCCTCCCCAGTGTTTTTAAAAATGTGTGTCTGAATGCCTTCAGTTAGACTTGCATGCTCAAACTTTCCACAATTGCCATGGTCCCTTCTTGCTGCTCAGTACTCCTTTTTAGTTTACTTGCCTGGCATCTTAGAAGGTCCATGGACAGAATTAAGGCTGCCCATGATCTTGGGTTGAGGGAAATTACATCTTTATTTTCACTAAGGTCTAGCTACAAATTAAATTTTCCTTCAGTTATAAATGTAGGTAGTAAACCATCATTTGCAGCACATGTGACTTTGCCACCAATAGAAAGCCCATATAGTTTCATATTATAAGATATTACTATTTATGTTTATTATTTCTTTAAAATTATGGCAGTTATTAGCTCTGCAAATATGCTTTTGTCCTAATTATTTATGCAATAATAAAGAAGCACCTATACTGTCGTATTATCTCTTTAAGTTTCTTTTTTAATATTTTGCAAAAAAAACCTCAATATCATTGGTTTCCTTTGGACTTGTATGTATCTTAATTTTATGTGTTTAAAAATAATGACTCAAAAAAAAGCCTGAGTTTAGGATAAAATATCTTCAGCCTCACTCCCTTGAAGAACACAGACTTAACATTGCAGCATCTGAATACTGAATAACGAAGGTTTGGTTTCTTCACCCGAAAATATTTTTATCAGTTAAATCCAGGCCCATGTGTTTTTCTGGCTAACTCAGTTCACTCAAGTTCATTTGTTCCCTCTTCTAGAGCTGTGCTGTCCAACATAGCAACCACATGCTATACATGGCTATTGAGCCCCTGAAATGTGGCTAGTATGAAATGTGATATGCTATAAGAATAAAATACGCTTTGGCTTTTGAATATTTAGCAGAAAAAATATAAAGTATTTTGATTTTGTTTCATTAACTAGTGTCACAGAGCTGGTGACAGAAGTGTGAGCACAATGGCTGCCGCACAGCGAACATTTTTATATGTGTCTATCTTTTCTCTTCTCCTTTCCTTACCTGCCTCTTTGAGTGGCTGGTGGCTATCCCTGACTACAAGCCTACTAAACAATAAGAAGTTATTAACTAGCTACTTTTTACATGCCCATATATCTAACTGTACTCAGTGGGGGCTATTTTCCAACTGACATATGCATAAACGAAGTCACCATTCAAACCTCTGCTGAGTACACATCAGGTACAATGCCCACAGTGTGATCTTTGGAGACACACAAACTGTTAGCTCCTTGTCCTCAAGGAGAGTTCTAGCTGATGGGACACAAAGGAGGTGCATGCAAACCATTTTCACAGAAGGTGGATGGTAGAAGGAGCATTTGAGCTTGATTTTGGGGTTTCATTGCACATCTGTTTCTGGGATCTCAGCACTTGCCTATTTGTTTTCTTTGTAGAAGTTCGGCTTCTTTTTGTGATGTTCTTATGAAAAAGCAGCATTAACAAAAACATACTAATCATCCTTTCTCATCTCTCTTTTGAGTTTGCTTTTCTGTCCCTTTAGCTGTTACATCCATTGCTTACCATTGAGCAATACATAGTAGGTGCTCAATTGCTATTTTTCAGGCGGATGAATGTAGCTAGCTTACAAAACACTTTGACATCTGTTGACTTACCACTGCTCCTTAAAGTGTGATCCAAGAAACATCTCACAATATTGTTGAAAGCAGGACTGGGACTGATTTTAATCTGCTGAGTCAGAATCTCTGAAGTGAGGTCTCAGAAATCCGAATTTCTAAGTTATTTCTCTTCCCTTTCTGGCCCATTTCCCCAGTGATTTTTGTTCACATGAAAATTTGAGAATTGCTATTTTACATGATCTTCACAAAAATCCTATAAATTAGGTAGGCTGAAAATCATCAGTTCATTCTAGAAATTAGGAAAATGAACATAAGTGATTTTGTTTAAAATGATACATTTATAACATGGCAGCTGGTAAGAGTATTATTCATAGAGATAGAGGTAGGCAGAGAGGGAAAAACGTAAGGAGAATTCCTGTCAGCCAGAACCTTGAATTCAGGCACAGACAATGGGGAGTATAAGATGGGCGTGGAAAGTGGGAGGCTGGGGGAGAAAGATAGCTCAGGAGAGTTGCCGCAGTAAATTTAGGCAAAGGGAAGCCAAGGCTTCAGTGAGGACAAGTGTATCAGGTAAGAGAAGGAAAATGCATAGTTGATTCTCATTATTCACATATTCCATATTTGCCAATTCACCTACTGGTTACAATTTATTTATAACCTCAAAATCAATACTCAGGGTGTTTTCACTGCTATTTACAGGCGTGTGCAGAGGATCAGAAAATTTGAGTTGCCCAATACTCACACTTCCAGCTGAGCTGGAGCAAATTTACACTCTGTGATATAGTTTGGCTGTGACCCCACCCAAAATCTCATGTTGGATTATAATTCTCATAATCCCCATAATCCCCACCTGTCAAGGGAGAGACCAAGTAGAGGTAATTCAATCATGAGGGCAATTTCCCCTATGCTGTTCTCATGATAGTGAGTGAATTCTCACGAGATCTAATGATTTTACAAGTGTTTTGTAGCTCTTCCTGCATTCACTCTTCCTCCAGTTACCTTGTATAGAAGGTACCTGCTTCCCCTTTGCCTTCCATCAGGATTGTAAGTTTCCTGAGGCCTCCCCAGCCATGCGCAACTGTGAGTCAATTAAACCTCTTTCCTTTCTAAATTACCCAGTATCAGGCAGTTTTTTATAGCAGTGTGAAAATGGACTAATACCCTCTGCCTTACTGTTTCAGCTCTCATGCCGTAAACACGCATCCTTTTTGTGGTCTATTTAACAGTGCCATGTTTTTTGCATTTTTGTGCATTTTATTGGTGATTTAACTGTTTAAAATGACCCCAAGCATAATACTCAAGTGCTGTCTAGTTTTCTTAAGTGCAAAAATGCTCTCATGTGCCTTATCGAGAAAATATGTGTGTTAGATAAGCTTCATTCAAGCACAAATTATAATGTTCTTGGATACAAGTCCGATGTCCATGAATCAGCAAAATATATCAAATGTCTTTAAATAGAAACACACATAAAACAAAGGTACATACTGATTGCTCAATGATAATGTTGTGATCATATGTTTATAGGAACCTAACCCTGTATTTCCCTAGAACCAATGGTTCTAGGGAAATATTCACTAATTTAGTGTCTGGGGCAACTTTATAGAACATAACCACTGTGAATAACAAGACTAAACTGTAATGATTATAGCAAGAACAACTAAAAGTAGCTGGGTGTGGTGGCTCACACCTGTAATCCCAGCACTCTAGGAGGCTGACGCGAGAGGATTGCTTGAGCCCAGGAGTTAGAGACCACCCTGGGCAACATAGGGAGACCCCAACTCTACAGAACAAAACAAAATGAACAACTCAAAGTATCTACTCAAAGTAGTAAAGTACCAGTCTCTCAGTGCTTTAATAGCAGGGCTATCAACCCTTAACAACACCTGCACCGTATCTGCCATGATCTACACGGCAAGGGTTAGGAAACTGAGGCTCAGGATGGTTAAGTTTATCCTAAGTCACTTCTGAAAGAACTGCCAAGTGCTAGTTTGTGATAGATATTTCACAGTCAGAACCAACAGGGCTCACTTACTGTTAGGATGGAAGGGAAGGGAAGAAGGGAGTGGCTTAAAAATAATCCCAAGGTATCAAGCCCTGTCACTCAGGAAGGTAGTAATGCCACTAGAAAAAAGAACAGGCTGAGAATCAAATGTGTGCACTTGGTATGGTGGAATTTAATTAGAAAGGCAGGACTTGATTTTACTATAGATTTGGAACTCGTCCACAAAGATGCATTTATAGTCAGAAAAGAGGATGAGACACAATCCCCACCACCACCACCACCAGAAGAAAGTAGAACTTGAAAATGTTTGTATTTAAGAGAGTGAGGGCACAAGGGAAAGCAAAGAAAGGGAACAAAAACCACATCCAGAACCAAGGAGAGAAGAAAGAAATTGCAAGATAACGGAAGCAAAAATGAATTTTCCATAAAGGCAGAAGAGATGGTCCATAGTGTGAGACACTCAGAAAGGGCAAGCAGCATGAAGACTGAGAAAAGGTCACCACATTTGCTGATAGAATGTCATTAGTGACCTTTGGCAGAGCAGTTTCTGTCGATGATAGGGACTGAAGACAGAGAAAAAAAATAGTGACTAGGAAATGGAGGCTGCAGATGTGGACTGCTCTTCGCTCTTCTCCCATCTGCAAATTCCAGAGGGACGAAATGGAATGATCACCTTAAAAGGAGAGTGGAACAATCTTGGAGACCAGAAAACGGAGACCACAAAAACTGGAACAGCAAGAGATGTGGTTTCAAAACACAGGGGAGACTGAAAAAGGAGGAACAAGCAAATCTCTCCCATGGAAAGAGAAGTCATTTCTTCTTTTTGAGACAGTGTGCAGCTTACATCTGCTGATCTGTAGAAACAGAGAAATCTAAAGTTCTCAGCTGAGTTCTAAACCGTTAAACACGGTCATCTGAAAAATGAATAAACTGCAAGAAAGATTTGGACCCTTGGTGTTTTCAGTCTCAGAGATAATATGTCAGGACATCCTGATGGGAGCATGTCTAGTCACTGAAGGAAATAACATTGTTGGAGAAATAGACTACAGTTTTAAAGCAGGAATAGTTACTTGGCTACTTCTAAAAAGTTATGACCTAGAAATCTTGCTGAATCTGCTTTTGCCATTAATAATAACTATTTAGGAGCCGGCATTTTCAGACAGACACCATGCTTAAGTTCTTTACAAATAAAACAACAACAACAAAAAACCACTTAAATCCCTCAAGTAGGTTAAATGTTTCCTATCCTTACTTGTCTGTTTTCCTTATTTATCAAGAAATCTGGCAAATTTTTTATCTACAGATATTGCAGAAGCAAACTTCAGCCAAGCTTATACTAAATTGTCACAAAACTCCAAATTAATAAGACCTGACTGCCTAACTCCACACTCTGGCTATACCTGAATACCCTTAATTTCCCTGCCCATGGGCATGGGAAAGTGGGCTAGGCAATTTGAATGCATCTTGGTTAAGTCTCCTCAATGATAAAATGCTTCCAGACATAAGATGTTCCAAACAACCTGTTCCAGGGAAATACTGTGTAGAGGCTGATGAGTAATAGCAGCTCGCTCAGCTAAGCCCAGCCATGAGAATTGAGTTATTAAAATTTGATATGCTAGGGAAGCTATTCTAACCCTGGGTCCAGCTCACAGCTGTCACGGTTCCTGCCCTGTCACTGGGTACAGCGGAAATTGCTCACCACCACCTGATACTCCTGTATAGAGGCCTCGTGCTGGACCTCTTGGTACCTGGAAGCCCTCTACCTGCATCCCCACCCCCAGGGATTATGTAGTTGGCCTGACCTTGGTTCAGACCCCAAATATGTCAGGAAAGTGTGGTGCAAATTCAGGCAACTTAGCATTTCTGAGCCTGTAAAATGGGAGCATAAGGCTTTCGTAAGATGCAAGCAAGAGTGTATATGAAGCACTTAGCAGTGGATATGATACATAATAGGCTACAAAGACGATGCTTTCTATTACCCGTTAGTACTATTTGCTACTTTATATGCTAAGCAATTTAATGTTTCTATGGTTTTATTCTTTTTAAGTGAGATTCCAGTAATCTGTGTGCCTTGTGGCAACTCAAATGATACATAGGGGTGCGAAGAAAACCTTAATTTTCTCTTCCTCCTTCCCAGTACGTCCTCCACTCTCCCTGAGGTATCCAGTGGTAAGTTTCATAGGGATCCCTCACACCTTTCTCTTTCCTCACAGGAATACATACATAATCATCAGAGATTGTTTTCCCTAAGTTCATATGTATTGTTTTTGTTGTTGTTTTACCAAAATGAAATCATAATGTCCTTAAAGTTACTCTTTCTACTTTCACAAACATCTCTCTTGGGTCAATATTATACATCAACTTATTCTTTTGAAGAGCCACATGTTATCCAAAACAGCCTGTTAATATAATGAGTACATAGTATAATGCTACCATAATTGACTCAACCAACCTCCTCCTGATGGAAAGTTAGGCTACTTATAGCTTTGTTTATCTAGCAGAAATATTGTCATTAGTAGTAGTCGTAATGTTCCATTATGGTCATAAGATTGGGCCTCCAGAAATATCCCAGTTTTGGTGAGAAAACCAGAATTTATAGTTAAATCCTATATTCTGCATTGTTTTTTCTTCCTCAACTCCCCTTTCTTTCTCACATACCCCTCTGTCTTCCCCTCCATCACCCTCCCTCTCTTTCTTCCTCTTTCTCTTCCCCGCTTCCCTCCCTTTCTCGTTCCTCTGCAGAAAAACCTGGAAACAAGGGGACATTGAAGGTTTGTTTTCATTTCTGTAGTTTATTGGATCTGGCCATCAGGGATCCTATAGTCATTTTTATGACAAAGTATTAGTTGTAAGAGGACTTTGCAATCCCTAAGCAAGAGGTCTTACAGAAATGAATTACCAGGTTGTACTCTCCCTGCTCAGTGGACACTCTGTCCCATCCCTGATCGGCTCATTCTATTCTATTAGTATCCTCAGGAAAATCAGAAATACAAGCATTCTCTTAATCAGAGGAGAGCTCTTATTTCACTCTGGAGAAGAAACATTGGAATTTTTTTTTACAATTTCTGTTGTAAACTGCATCTTTGAGTCTGCAGGCTCAGAGGCATAAACTGTTTCCTAGAGTGTTGTTTGCTCTCTTCTTCCCATAGCTTCTGCTTCTGGCACATGCCAGGATTAAGTTGATTGTAAGGACAGAGACCCAAAGTCTTATTCTCCCGTGGTGGTTCCCACAGCTGGCTAGTGCTGGACCCATGGTGGCAGCGGCAAGGGCTGGAGGAGGAGGATAGGGCTGGGCTCAGTGGGGTAAGTGCTGGCTTCCAGGGCAGGTAAGAGCTGGCTCAGACAAGGCCTCATCCCTCTGCCTGGCAAAGAGAAAGTTAAATTTAGTCTAACACACTATATTCAGTTCAATTTATAGTGTTTTGGTCACTTCTAGTTCAAAAGTCTCTCCCAGGTATTAAGTCAAATTTACATCCTGTCAGTATTTGGGAACTACCCACCATTCAGAGTTTTCTCTCCAGGGTTCCCACAGACGCACACACACTTACTGATTCCAGGTATCTTGAGGTCTCACACCAAGCAGAAAGGGTGGACAGGTGGAGGGAGACTGTCTTTTTATTGGTGCCTCTCCGAATACCCCTTCTCTATCCTTCTGGAACTGGAGGCATGGAAGATTCCACCCGCCTCCGTTAGCCTCTCTGCCTTGGCCTTTGTTCTGCAAGGGGTACTCAGTGTGTACCTTGTCATAGGACAGCGAGCTTCTCCCTGGTCCAGGCCCACAGGAGTCTGGCCATGCTAGCTCAAGCTTGCAGGGATTGAGTAAGCTTTGCCTTCTGCTTTCTCCCTCTGCCACCCTACCACCTCTGCTGCTCTGTCCAGCTCCCTAAGGGTTTCTGTTTAGGAAACTCCCATCAAAAAGTGGGTACTAGACCTTGTATTACTAGTCACTCCAAAACTGTCGAGAACATTCTCTGGGGATCACTTCTTGACTTTCTCCAAAGTTCCTCTCCTCTCTTTCCCAGTCCTTTTATTCCTTCTGTCTTGGTAGCAAATAACCACCCCCCATGCCCCCCCCACCCCCACTAAACCAGTTATGCTTTATTTTCTACTTGGTATGGACTGGGAGAATCTGCCCCCAGGAAATATATTTCTTATCATTTAGAAGATGAAGGACACAACCTCTCTGGCTGTCAGCTGTGAGCTTGCCTTCTAAAATTGGGCACTGATGGGGGTAGGGACAGGCAAACAACCAGTTGGAGCAGGGAAGGCATCTTTTGGTGACATTTAACATCACCTTGTGTCATAATTATATAATTAATTTTGTGACCAGTTGCTTTACATCAGCTTCGCATTTGCTGGAGGAGGCAGCCTGTGTCATGGTGACAACATCCATGTTTTTGTTCACTGTTATAGCTCTAACAGTTTGCATGTGACCTGCCATGTAATAGGTGCTCAGTTAATGTTCGCTGGGTGAATGAAGGAGCCATCAAACTAGTGCCCAAGGTCAGAACCTGACTGCCTACAAAAGCGAGTTCTGTCAACTTCACAAGGGCTGACTGACGCTCCTTTAAGTCCTCATCCAAAGACCAGAGTTAATAACACTTGTGGCCAGGATAGACAGATTGAGCAATTGGTAGAAGAGAGGCAAGGATCTGGGGAACCAGGTAGGACCTAGCAAAAGCAGATGGCTGTCTGCTAACTACAAGTCTCCTAGTCTGAAATGCAAGTGTTTATGTCTAAATATGAAGAACAAGACTCTTTGTCTGCCAGTGCAAGATCCCAGCTGTCATCCACGGTCATTTTCTATACCTTACTTGGGTTGAATTCCAAAGGAAAGAGAGAAAAGTATCTAAATCCCATCCACTTTGCTCTTTCATTTGAAAGGGCTTTGTCTGTGTGCCTGGGTGCACGTGATTAAAATCCACAAGTGTGGAGCTCTCTCTTCATTTTTATAGACATTTGTTATTCCCAATTTTATGTGGGAGGCAGTGTAATATAGTGTAAAAGGTTGAAATCCAAATTCAGCTACTTGTTAGTTGTATGGCCTGTTACTAAATTTTCTAAGCATCAGTTTCCTTATCAGCAAAACAAGGGAATGGACTTGTAATAAATACTAAATAAATGTTAGCATATGTAACAGGCAGAAAGAAAACACACCTCACACTTTTGCCACTCCTTGGTCAATTAGTCTCATGAATGCCATGTAAACCCAATTGCATTCATTTCTTTATAAACTCATTCATTTGACAAACCCTTCTTGAGCCACCACAATACAGTTGCTAAGACCACAAGCTCTGGAGCTCCACTATCTAGATTTGAATTCTTAGTATTTATTTACCGGCTGGGTCACCTTGGGCAAGTTACTTAACCTCTCCATTCCTCCAAACCCCCATCTGCAAAGCAAGTATACCAATAGCATTTATTTCGTGGATGATTATGAGGATTAATTAGGTTCATGCATGAAGAAGGTGGCAAGAACCCAAACAAATGTTGGCCACTTCTATGACTATGAGCCAGGCACCATGCTAGGGGTGGGATATAGTGTTAAGTAAAAATAGATGCAAACTCTGACCTAACAAAGCTTACAACCCAACAGGAAATGTGGCTTATAAATAATTACACAATATTCTTGTAATTATAATCATGCTAAGTGCTAGGAAAGCAATGTAAAGAGGTCAATGGGCAGATGGACCAGAAACTTGATCTGGAATATGTGGAAAAGGGGCCTCCCAGTGAAGTGACAGTAAAGCTGTGCTTTGAGAATTAGAGAGCTTTGGTCAGGCAAAAGGCAGAGGAAATGGCAGGTGCAAAGGTCCTGGGGTGGACAGAACCACAGCAAGCTAGAAAAACTGAGACCAATCTGGTGTTGTTGGGGGGAAACAAAGGGTGACCAGGCTGGAGGCGCAGGCAGGCACCAGATGGTGCGGGCCTTTGGAAGCAAAGTGAAGATTGCAGACTTGATCCAAAGAATATCAGAAACCATCAAGGGGTTTTAAGCAGGGAAGTGATATGGCAACTTTCTCACTGTCTTTTTCTATCTTTAGAGCTACAAGATGAGATTAGGACATGGCCCTTTGGCCACTGAGGCATCCTAATGCTTTCTTTCTTCACAGCTTCGTTAGGTAATTCATCTCAGCAGTCTAAAAGCTAGGGACAAATCTGGGAAAACTCTAGGGCCTGAAAAATTTGATTCTTCAACCATTGCTGTCTAGCATTCCCCACTAGAGGATGCATTCTGGAGGAAAATGGTAACACATATTTTTCTTTTCCAATTACACCCTCAGTGCTTACCATACCATAAGGTGTGATATAAATTGATCCATGCATAAATGGTGGCTGTTCAGAACCATCACCAATACTGACATCATTAGGAGCTCAAGAACACCAACCCCAGATTCCTTTTCACTCTGGTCTTTATGATTTTGGTGAGTGGGACAGGGGCCTCAACATCGGCTTCCTCCTTTGAAGCCCTGGTGTGGCGTGAGTCAGTTATTTCTGATTTTAGGCAGCTCTGAGGTTCACAGGGACAAGATGTTGTGACACTGCTTTGCTTTATTTCTATAGTTTTCTTTGAGCAGCCATTTGTTCCCTCCTCTTCTACCTCTTTGAAAAGCTCCCGATTCTCCATGAAGGATTGAATTCATTTGCATTACAATACATTGTGTTCTAAGCCAGAGTGTCTGTGCTGGTGAAACCTTCCCTTGATCAAACTCCACGACTTCTGTAGAGTGTTTGGAGAGGCACAATGCTTTTTTTTGCTATGCCCGAGGAGTATGTTTCGAGAAGAAAATATCGCATTCTCTGTGTAACAAATCATACCTGTCAGGTAGGCTGTCCATCTTAGAGAGAATTAAGCACAAGCCCAAACTCTCTGCAGTTTTCCCTGGACCATAACTGATTTCTCAAGGACTGATTAAACAGCAAATGCAAAATCTCTACAGACAAATATAGGTCATCTTCCCCTTCAATGGCTGAATTGCTATCTGCAGCCAGAGCTCCTGCATGTCAGACCCCTAACAAGGTTTTGTTTTACATTGCAAACACAAGCAGGCTCATAGAACCCTCTGCCCCACCGACAGACTCCAGACCTCAGCTCCCCCTGCATAAACGCAAGGCTGTCCCTCCTGCCAAAATCCCAGGACTTGAACCAAATGTAAAAACAGTAGAATTCAATTCAGGTTCAGTTTAGAGAATATTTTTATTTTCTGGTTGAATAATTCTAGAAAAGATATAGGTTTAGTCCTGAGTCCAGCTGGCTTATTGGATTTATGTATTTAAAAACAACTTTGATTTGCTTCATAGCTTGCTTTAAAATAACCTGGGCTCAATCTGATTCTGGGAATGAGAATGACCCATTCCCGCTTCTGCTTAGTGCTCAGTTCAAGACCCTATGCCCTACATAGAAAGCTAAATGAAGCTCAGTTCTGAAAAATAAATCTTCCTAGTCTGACTGTGCTTGGGACCCAAGGACAATTGAAAAAGCCCCAAAGTTCCTTTTAAACAAAGAGTTGGTCTATAGATAATTTTAATAAAAACATTTTTACTTTTTGGCAATGACCATAGATCAGCCTTCCATAGGACAAGGGAAGCCTGGAGGGGGGGTTGTTGTTGCTAGCAACTATCCTGGAAACTTGGCAGCTGATCTAAGTTATTCTAAGAAATAAAAAATTGACTTTTGTCCAATTCTAATCATGGGATTTAAGGGATCAGAGAGAAGCATTTAGCCCATCAAGGGAACTAAGGTGTCTCCCCTTTTCTCAATCCTTCATTGTCTACATGTTTGTGATTCCTCTTGCTGTACCTGGAACCAAGCATGGGGCCAAATATATAACAGGTGTTTTCTAGGTGTAAGTTGCATTAATTCCAACTCTTACCTTATAGAAGTTAGGATTAGATTGGCTGCAAGAAACATAAATTCCCAAGAGTGACTTAAATGAGATTGAAACTGGTTTCTCTGTAGTGTAGAAGCAGTTCAGAGGTACATGGTCCAGGGCTGACTTGGCATCACCGTGATGGTCTAGAACCCAGTTTTCCCTCTGCCATTCATACTGAGTAAACCTGTTTCTCCACCAAGGAAGTAAGAAAGAAGGATGTTCCCCTCACTCTTTTTAAGTTACTCATTGTGAAATGTAACAGACATATAGAAAAATATAAAAATACATTATCATAAAACAAACACATAACCAATACCCAGGTCAGAAAATAGAATATTGGCAGCAGCCCAGAAGTTCCCCTCGAGGTTTTTGCCTAATCTTTCCCCTTACCACCATCAATCCTAAAAAGAAAACTACTAGGCTGACTTTAATAGTTGACAGTCCTTACTTTTCTTTATAGTTTTATCAGTTAAGTTTTATCCCCACAGGCTACAGCTTAGAATTGCCTGTATTTAAGATCTTTATAAATGGAATCATGCAGTGTGTATAATTGTCTGATTTCTTTTGCTCAATATTATGTTCATGAGATTCATCCATATTGTTGTGTGTAGAAATGGTTTTCACTCTTACGTGCAATTCTTGTAAATGAACAGTAGTATCTCATTGTGCTTTTAATTTGTGCTTTCCTGATTACTAATGTAGTTGAGCACGTTTTTTGTGGCTTTTAGTCATTTGGATAACTTCTTTTGTGAATCACCTGCTTAAATCTCTCATCTATATTTTCTGTTTTATTTATTTATAAGAACTCTTTGCATATTCTGGATACAGTTTGTCAGTTATTGGGATATAAATATCTTCTCATACTTTGTGGCTTTGCCTTTTCATTCCCATAAGAGTGTATTCTGATGGTAAAAGTCCCTACTTTTAATTTAGTCAAAATTATCCATTTTTTTCTTTGTGGTTAGCAGTTTTGGTTTCTGGTTAAGAAATCGTTCTATGCCCTGAGGTTATAAGAAAATTTTCCTATGTTATTTTCTACAAGCTTTACTATTTTGCCTTTCACATTTTCGGTCTACCATCCTCCCAAGATTGACTTTTATATATGTATGAGACAGGGTCGAATATTCCCCCAACTAGATTGCCAGTAGTTCTAGTACCATTTGTTAAAAAGGTCATTCATTTCCTACTCCTCTGCAGTGCCACCTTTTCCATCAATCACATCACATGTTCATATATGCACGGTTCTGTTTCTGAACTTTCTATTCTAGTCCATTGATTTATTTGTCTCTCCTAGGTTTCAATCCTGCATTGTAAAAATTACAATGAAGCTTTATAGTAGATCTTAATATCCAGTAGAGCCTGTTTTTTTCATTTTCTTCTCCAAAGATATCTTGACTTTTCTTGGCCCCTTGTATTTCTCTCTGTTTCAGGATCAGTTTGTCGAATTACCCATGCACACACATACGACGTAAATCTGGTGGACTCTTGATTAGAATTTCTTTAAATTTATAGATCAAATCTGGGGAGAGATGACATCTATACAGTCCCTACTTTTCAAACCTGTGAATGTGGCACATTCCTCTGTTTAATTAGATCTTCTTTAATTTCTGTAAATAATATTTTACAGTTTTCTGTGTGAAGTTCTTTCACATAGGTTATTCCTAGGTATTTGATTATTTTAAGGTTATTGTAACCATACCTTTAAATTTCATTTTCTAACGGGCATATAGAAATGTAATAAATGCTCATATTCTGATCTTGTACTGAACAATTTTTTCGAAGCTTAGTTGTTAACTCTAATGATTCTTCTATAGATTACTGTGAGTCTTTTACAAATATAATTATCTCTATAATTAATGGCAGTTTTATTAATGAAAGTTTTCTACCTTTTCAATCCTTATACCTTTGTGTTTATTTTAAATTTCTTTCACTGTATTTGCTAAGACTTCCACTGCAAGTTTGATTAGAAGTGACAATAGTGAGCATCCATTCTAGTTTGTGATCTCACAGGGAAATTTTTTAATATTTCACCATTAAGTTGATTGTTTGCTATAAGTTATTTGTAAATATCACATTTCAGGTTAATAGACTTCTTCTATTCTAAATTTCCTAAGATATTTTAAAAATCATAAATGGATATTGAATTTAATTAACTGCTTTCACTGTATCTACTGAGACAATCATATAATGATCTTTTTTGTTGTTGTTAATGTAGGAAAATACATTGATTTTTTTTTTTTTCTAATGTAAAACCCAGCCTACATTCCAGGAATCAACCCAACTGGTTCATGAAATATAGAAAGTAGATTGGTAGTTACAAAAGGCTAGGAAGATACAGAGGAGGGAAAATGAAGAGAGGTATATAAATGGGTACAAATATACAGTTTGATAGAGGAAAGAAGACCTACTGTTTGATAGATCAGTAGGATGACAATAATTTACAATAATCTCTTTTGTATTTCAAAATAGCTACGAGATAATAATTTGAACTTTTCTAGCATAAAGAAAAGGCACAAATTTAAGGTGATGGATATCCCAATTTTACTGATTTGATTTTTTCAAATTATGTAAATGTATTATCAAATGTATCCTGAAAATATGTACATCTTTTTTTGTTTATTTGTTTGTTTTTGAGACAGAGTCACACTCTGTTGCCCAGGCTGGAGTCCAGTGGTGCAATCTGAGCTCACTGCAATCTCCACCTCCTAGGTTCAAATGATTCTCCTGTCTCAGCCTCCTTGGTAGCTGGGATTACAGGCGCCTGCCACCACGCCTGGCTAATTTTTTTTTTTTTTTGTATTTTTAGTAGAGATGGGGCTTCACTGTGTTGGCAAGGCTGATCTCGAACTCCTGACCTCAGGTGATCCACCCACCTCAGCCTCCCAAAAGTGCTGGGATTACAGGCTGTGTACATCTATTTGGTATCACTTTTAAAAAATTTAAAAGAGAAATAACCTTTTAAACATATTACTGAAGTTGGTTTGCTAATATTTCACTTATAACTTGTGTGCCTATGTTCATGAATGATATTGGCTTCAATTAAATAATATTCTATTCTTAAGGTTCTTTTATGTTTTGATTGTATAGTTATCCTGGGCTCATGAAAAGATTTGGAAAGTTATTTTTTTTTCCAGTGGCTGAAGCAATTTGTGTAAGATTAATGATATTTCTTCCTTAAATATTTGGTAGAATTCTCAAAGAGGCTTTTTTGTAGTAAGGTCTTATAGATTCAATTTCTTTAACAAATATAAGGTATTCAAATTTCCCACTTCTCATGTTAGTTTTAGGATGTATTTTCTAATAATTTCTCATTTCATCTAAATTTTAGCTTACTAAAAATTAAAAAATAACTCATAATAATATAACTTATCTTTTTAACATCTGCAGGATGTATACTGATATGTATCTTCTTTAGTCCTGTCCTTTATTAGGCAATTTTAAAACATGATCTCACAAGAAACTTGTCAATTTTATTAATTTTGTTAAAAAGCCAACATTCAACTTTGAGCCTATTTTGTCATGTAACATTTCAGCTTTTCTATTCTTTTTATGTACTTCCTTTTTTTCTTCTTTTAAAAAATCTTTTGGGTTTTAATACCTTAGTTTTTTCCTAACATTTTTAGATGGGTTTTAACTTATTGATTTTTCCCAGACTTTTAAATTTTCCAATAAACACACAAAGCTCTAAATTTTCTTTTCAGCATGGCTTTCATTCCACGAGTTTTTGTATATAATATTTCTATATGTAATATTTTCTTATAATCCAGTTAAAATATTTTCTAATATCAATTGCAGATTGACTTGTGGAGTTTTTTAGAAATGTATTTATTAATTTCCAAATAATTAGGGACTTTGGAGTTTTCATTTTGTTATCAATTTCTAACTTAATTGCATTATGGACAGAGAATATATTTTATATGATTTCAATCTTTGGAATTTTTTGTTTTGTTTTTTGTTGTTGTTGTTTTTATATAGATACAGGGTCTTGCTCTGTCATCCGGGCTGTTGTGCTGTGGCCCAATCATAGCTCACTGCAGCCTTGAACTCCTGAGCTTAACTAATCCTCTCACCTCAGCCTCCCCAGTAGCTAGGGCTAAGGCTGACACCACCATGCCCAGTTAATTTGTTGTCATTGTTGTTGAGATGGGGTCTCACTATGTAGCCCAGGATCACTATGTTTCATGGTCTCAAGCTATGCTTCTGCCTCAGTCTCCCAAAATGCTGGGATTACAGGTATGAGCCACTGTGCCAGGCCCAATCTTTGGAATTTGTTGAGACTACTTCTTGGCCCAGGATATGGTCAACTTCTGTCAATCCATGTATGCAATGCTTTTATATGTCCAATAAGTCAGGTTGAATAACCCGTTATTCAAATCTTTGTTTATCACATATTAAAATTATGACTTTATATAATTGTGAATTTGACTATTTCTCCAGATTATTTTTTGCTTCTTACTTTAAAAAATGAAACTATGATACTAGATATAGTCAGGTTTAAAACTGTCACATATTCTTAGTAAATTGAACTATAATTATATTTAAATTAAAATCACTTCTTTATCTCCAATAAGACTTTTTGCCTTAACGTCTACTTTGATGTTAGTATAATTATATTAACTTGTCTTGGTTAGTGTTTTCATGGGATATCATATCCCATCACTTTATTTTTCAACCTGTCTATGTCTTTATATTTTATGTGGATCTTTTGTAAATAGGGTATAGTTTGATTTTTTCCTTCCTAATCCACTATGTCAATCTTTCTCTGTTAATTGAATATTTAAATCCATTTGTAATTAAGAAAATTCCTATTACGTTTGTGTTTTAATATTTTCCATTTATCTTGACAGTTCTACATTTTTTCTTTTTTTCTCTTTTCTTGATTTCTTTTGGGTTACATATTTTTGTTATTTCCTATTTTATTTTGTACAATTTTTCAATTAAGCTAGCTTTCACTATTTATTCATGTTTTAGTTATTCACCTAGAGATTATAACATGCATCCAGATCTAACATTACAACTTCTTTAACTATTCAAGGGCCATATAACTTTAATTCTCTTATCTTGCATTTTTATTTATATATATTTTAACACATAAAATCTATGTTTTTTTAAATTTTACTTTACGTTCTGGGACACATGTGCAGCACGTGTGGGTTTGTTAGATAGGTATATGTGTGCCATGGTGGTTTGCTGCACCTATTGACCTGTCCTCTAGGTTCCCTCCCCTCACCCCCACCCCGCAACAGGCCTGGTGTGTGTTGTTTCCCTCCCTGTGTCGATGTGCTCTCATTTTTCAACTCCCACTTATGAGTGAGAACATGAAGTGTTTTGTTTTCTCTTCCTGTGTTAGTTTGCTGATGATAATGGCTTCCAGCTTCATCCATGTCCCTGCAAAGGACATGATCTTATTCCTTTTTATGGCTGCATAGTATTGCATGGTGTATACATACCACATTTTCTTTATCCATTCTATCATTGATGGGGATTTGGGTTGGTTCCATGTCTTTGTATGGTAAATAGTGCTGTAATATACATACATGTGCATGTGTCTTTATAGTAGAAAGATTTATATTCATTTGGGTATATACCTAGTAACAGGATTATTGGGTCAAATGGTATTTCTGGTTCTAGACTCTTGAGGAATCATCATACTGTCTTCCACAATGGTTGAACTAATTTACATTCCCACCAACAGTGTAAAAGCATTTCTTCACAGCCTCGCCAGCATCTATTGTTTCTTGATTTTTTAATATCACCATTCTGACTAGTGTGAGATGGTATCTCATTGTGGTTTTGATTTGCATTTCTCTAATGATCAGTGATGTTGAGCTTTTTTTCGTATGTTTGTTGGCCATGTAAATGTCTTCTTTTGAGAAGTGTCTGCTCATATCCTTTGCCCACTTTTTGATGGGGTTGTTTGATTTTTTCTTGTAAATTTGTTTTGGTTCCTAGAAATTCTAGATATTAGACCTTTGTTCAAATGGGTAGATTGCAAAAATTTTATCCCATTCTGTAGATTGCCTGTTCACTCTTATGATAGTTCCTTTGGCTGTGCAGAGGCTCTTTAGTTTAGTTAGATTTCATTTGTCAGTTTTGGCTTTTGTCGAAATTGCTTTTGGTGTTTTAGTCATGAAATTTTGGCCCATGCCTATGTCTTGAATGGTATTGCCTAGGTTTTCTTCTAGGGTTTTTGTGGTTTTGGGTTTCATATTTAAGTCTTTAATCCATCTTGAGTTAATTTTTGTATAAGGTGTAAAGAAGGGGTCCAGTTTCAGTTTTCTGCATATGGCTAGGCAGTTTTCCCAGCACCATTTATTGAATAGGAGATTCTTTCCCCATTGCTTGTTTTTGTCAGGTTTGTCGAAGATCAGATGGTTGTAGATGTGTGGTATTATTTCTGAGGTCTCTGTTCTGTTCCATTGGTCTATATGTCTGTTTTGGTACAAGCACCATGCTGTTTTGGTTACTGTAGCCTTGTAGTATAGTTTGAAGTCAGGTAGCATGATGCCTCCAACTTTGTTTTTTTTGCTTAAGATTGTCTTGGCTATACAGGGTCTTCTTTGATTCCATATGAAATTTAAAGTAGTTTTTTTCTAATTCTGTGAGGAATGTCAATGGCAGTTTGATAGGAATAGCATTGAATCTATAAATTACTTGGGCAGTATGGCCATTTTCATGATATTAATTCTTTCTATCCATGAGGATGGAATGTTTTTCCATTTGTTTGTGTCATCTCTTATTTCACTGAGCAGTGGTTTGTAGTTCTCCTTGAAGAGGTCCTTCACGTCCCTTGTTAGATGTATTCCTAGGTATTTTATTCTCTTTGTAGCAATTGTGAATGAGAGTTCATTCACGATTTGGCTCTTTGCTTGTCTATTGTTGGTGTGAAGGAATGCTTGTGATTGTTGTACATTGATTTTGTATCCTGAGACTTTGCTGAAATTGCTTATCAGCTTAAGGAGTTTTTGGGCTGAGATGACAGGGTTTTCTAACTATATAATTGTGTCATCTGTAAACAGAGATAATTTGACTTCCTGTCTTCCTATTTGAATACCATTTATTTCTTTCTCTTGCCTGATTGCCCTGGCCAGAACTTCCAATACTATGTTGAATAGGAGTGGTGAGAGAGGGCATCCTTGTCTTGTACCAGTTTTCAAAGGGAATGCTTCCAGTTTTTGCCCATTCAATATTATATTGGCTATGGATTTGTCATAAATAGCTCTTATTATTTTGAGATAGGTTCCATCAATCCCTAGTTTATTGAGACTTTTTTAACAGAAAGGGATGTTGGATTTTATCAAAGGCCTTTTCTGCATCTATTGAGATAACCATGTGGTTTTTGGTTCTGTTTATGTGATGGATTATATTTATTGATTTGCGTGTGTTGAACCAGCCTTGCAACCCAGAGATGAAGCAGAATTCATTATGGTGGATAAGCTTTGTGATGTGCTGCTGGATTTGGTTTGTCAGTATTTTATTGAGGATTTTTGCATCAATGTTGACTGGAATATTGGCCTGAGTTTTCTTTTTTTGTTGTGTTTCTGCCAGGTTTTGGTATCAGGATGATGATGTCTTCATAAAATGAGCTTGAGAGGAGTCCCTGCTTTTCAACTGTTTGGAATCATTGCAGAAGGAATGGTACCAGCTCCTCTTTGTACCTCTGGTAGAATTCGGCTGTGAATCCATCTGGTCCTGGGCTTTTCTTTGGTTGGTAAGCTATTAATTACTGCCTCAATTTCAGAACTTGTCATTCGTCTATTCAGGGATTTGACTTTTTCCTGGTTTAGTGTTGGGAGCATGTATGTATCCAGAAATTTATCCATTTCTTCTAGATTTTCTAGTTTATCCACTTAAAGGTGTTTATAGTATTCTCTGATAGTAGTTTGTATTTCTGTGGGGTCAGTGGTGATATTCTCTATCATCTTTTATTGTGTCTATTTGATTCTTCTCTCTTTTCTTCTTTATTAGTCTAGCTAGCAGTCTATCTATTTTGTTAATTTTTTCAAAAAAACAGCTCCTAGATTTGTTGATTTTTTTGGAGGGTTTTTTGGGTCTCTCTTTCAATTCTGCTCTGATCTTAGTTATTTCTTGTCTTCTGCTAGTTTTTTGATTAGTTTGCTCTTGCTTTTCTAGCTCTTTTGATTGTGATGTTAGGGTGTTGATTTAATATCTTTATAGCTTTCTGATGTGGGCACTTAGTGCTATAAATTTCCCTCTTAACACTGCTTTAACTGTGTCCCAGAGATTCTGGTACATTGTCTCTTTGTTCTCACTGGTTTCAAAGAACTTCTTTACTTCTGCCTTACTTTCATTATTTACCCAGAAGTCATTCAGGAGCAGGTTGTTCAATTTCCGTGTAATTGTGTGGTTTTGAGTGAGTTTCTTAATCATGAGTTCTAATTTGATTGCACTATGGTCCAAAAGACTGTTTATTATGATTTCAGTTCTTTTGCATTTGCTGAGGAGTGGTTTACTTCTAATTATGTGGTTGATTTTAGAGTAAGTGCCTTGTGCTACTGAGAAGAATGTATATTCTATTGATTTAGGGTGGAGAGTTCTGTGGATGTCTATTAGGTCTGCTTGGCCCAGAGCTGAGTTCAAGTTCTGGATATCCTTGTTCATTTTCTGTCTCATTAATCTGTCTAATATTGACAGTGAGGTGTTAAAATCTCCCAATATTATTGAGTGGGAGCCTAAGTCTCTTTGTAAGTCTCCAAGAGCTTGTTTTATGTATCTGAGTGCTCCCGTATTGGGTGCACATATATTTAGGCTAGTTAGCTCTAGCTCTTCTTGTTGAATTGATCCCTTTACCATTATGTAATGCTGTTCTTTTTCTTTTTTGATCTTTGTTGTTTTAAAGTCTGTTTTGTCAGAGACTAGGATTGTAACCTGTACTATTTTTTTGCTGTAAAAGCTATTTTTATTGCACTTAATATTTATTATGTTTATAGATATGTTTACCATTTTCATTTGCTCTGTATTCCTTTTGGTGTCTGGAAGCTAGTGCTTCAGTTATTTTCTTCTTTCTTTTTTTTTGTTGTTGTTAAAGTCAGCTCTCAGTCTAATTGTTGCTCCTATAAAGGTTAATTTTTTTTTGTTTTTAATTCTGGCTGCTTTTTAGACTTTTCTCTTTTTTCTCAAAAATTTTACTAATATGTGTATATGTATGGATTTCAGTTTATCATGATAGAGGCTCATAGTGCCTTTTGAATCTAAGTTTCAAAGTCTCATTGGCTTTGGAAAAAGAATTCTCAGTCATTTTCTCTTCAAATATTGCTTCTGTTCCATTTGTCTCTCCTTTTATTTAGGAACTTCAATTGCATGTATCTTAGACCATCTGTCTTTTTTTGTCTCTTTCTCTCTTTTCTGTGTCTTCTACCTTTATGTCTCTTAGGGTTTTATTACTGATATATTATTTTATCCTAAATCCTAGCACATTAATTCTCTCTTTAAATATGTCTAATTTTTTAAACCCATCCATTTGAATTCTTAAATTCAGCTTCTTCAGTTCTATAATTTTTATATGATTCTTTTGCAAATATATTATGTTACTTTTTTTAGTTTCTAATTCTCTGTAAGAATTCACATACTTTTTTTTAAATCCTCAAGTGTAGTAAGCATAATTATTTTAAAATTTGCTATGTGGAGCTTCTCTGGGTGTCACTGTATTGTCTGTTATTTCTGTATGCTCTTATTCATTTTCTCATGAGCCTGGTTATTTTTTTACTGGATGTCAGTAATTGCATACACAAAAAGTGTAGAGATAATGTGAAAGCTAAGATGATATCTTCCTTCAGAAAGAATTGATTTTTGTCTCTGCCAGCTTTCTCATGACGCTGGTAATGCAGAGCCTTTTAAACCAATTTTTGGGACTGAAATATTTGAAGCTGAGCTGAAGTTCTGTGACAGTTTGTCTAGGTCTCATTTGTCACTATTCCTAGGGTAGGACCCTTTAAAAGTCTAACCTTAAGCACAGAAGATTTATCAGGGAGGATCCACTTCCTTGGCAGACCTTGGACAAAACTTTTGTCTCCCAGTTCCAATGAGGCTATCAAAAGTACTGCTCGGCCTCTTAGCAGTCTGTAAAGTTTTCTTCATACCTAATCATGTCTGCAAATAAGAGTTTTACTTCTTCTTCTTCAAT
This sequence comes from Pongo abelii, assembly GCF_028885655.2. NCBI lineage: Eukaryota > Metazoa > Chordata > Mammalia > Primates > Hominidae > Pongo > Pongo abelii. The sequence goes on from NC_071989.2 coordinate 145,284,984, forward strand.
CTGCCATTTACCTAATTATCTTGCTGTATTTCACTGGCTTGGACCTTCAGTACAGTATTAAATAGAATTGGTGATACAATATCTTTGCCTTGTTTATTATTTTAAGAAGGTATTATTAAGCCCTGCATTATTGTTTATAAGTTTACATAGATGCCCTTGATTAAGTTTAGACAATTCTCTTTTGCTCTGTTTTTGGAAAACTTTTACCATAAAAGAATATTAAATTAAGGGGTGGGAGCTATCTGCATCTATTGAAATAATTTTGGGTTTTTTTTTTCTTTTTTGTACTAATATAGTAAATTGCACTGATTGATTTTTTAATCAATTAACTTGATTGGTATTCCTCCTCCTCTGATTTTGCAGAGAGATTAATATTCTTTCTTCTTTAAATATTGGATAGAATTCACCAACCAAACAATTAGGGCCAGGAGTTTTTTGTCTTCAGAAAAATTTTACATTGCAAAATTCAATTTTCTTAAGTGAGCTAAATCTGTTCAAGTTTTCTATTTCTTCTTGGGTCAGTTTTGGAAATTTGTGTCTTTCAGGAAATTTTTCCATTGTTGCCTAGATTGCAAAATTTATTGTCATAAAGTTACTCATAATATTACCTTATTATCTGCTTAATATTTGAAGGCTCTGTAGTGATATCTCCCTTTTTACTCTTCTACTTTATTTCTTGATAATTCTGGCCAGAAATTTTATCAGTTTTATTGATATCAAAAAACAAGCTTTGATTTCTTTCTTTATTGTTATTTTATTTTCTATTTTATTAACTGTTCTTGTCTTTATCTCATTTTGTCTGATTGCTTTATGTTTAATTTGCTTTTCTTTTTCTAGATTTTTAAGATAGAAGTTTAGATCATCAATTTAAGTTCTTTCTTTTTTAATATAGCCTTATGAACTTACAACATTCCCTCTAAGCATTGCCTTCAACTCAAAATTTTTGATATCATATTTTTATTATCACTCAGTCTAAATATTTTCCAATTTCTCATGTGATTTCTTTTTTCAGAAGATTATTTAGAACTGTGTTGTTTAATATCTATATGCCAGAGATTTTATTTGTAATTTTATCATTTTTATTATTTACTTTAAATATTTTCTCTGCATTCTTACTCTCTCTTCTCCTATGGCATTTCAAATACATGTATGTTTACTGTTTGATATAATATTATCTAACAGATCCATAGATTTTGTTTATTTTGTTTTTAATATTTCTTCTTTCTCTTTCACCTTGTATAATTTCTGTTCCTTTATCTTTGAGTTTACTTTTTTCTCCATTATGTCTATTTGGCTGTTAAGTCCATCCTATGAATTTTTATTTTAATTTTTGAGATTATATATTTCAGTTCTCTAATCTTCATTGCTTTATTATCTCTATTTCTCTGCTGAGATTTTCCTTTATTGAAAATATGTTTGGGTTTACTTTTTAAGAATAGTTAAAATGTTTGTATGTTACTTTAAAATCTTTTTATGTTACTTACAACATTTGGTTCAGTTCAGGCTAGGACTCAATTACTATTTTCTCTTGAGAATGTGCTCCATCCTCTTTGTTTGTTTGTTTGTTTTTGTTTTTGTTTTTTGAAACAGGGTCTCACTCTGTCTTCCAGGCTGGAGTGCAATGGTACAATCATAGCTCACAGTAGCCTCAAACTCCTAGGCTCAAGCCATCCTCCTGCTTCAGCTAAGGATGGCTTCCTGAGTAGCTGGGAATATAAATTGGTACCATCACACCTGACTGATTTGACCTTCTTCCTTCCTTCCTTCCTTGCTTCCTTCCTTCCTTCTTCCTTCTTCCTTCTTCCTCCTTTCTCCTTTCTCCTTCCTTCTTTCTTCTTTCTTCTTCCTCTTCCTCCTCCTCCTCCTCTTCTTCTCCTTCTTCTTTTTCCCTTTCCCCTTCACCTTTCTCCTCCTCCTCCTCCTCCTTCTTCTTCTTCTCTTTTTTTTTTTTTTTTTTTTAAGTAGACACAATGTCTCTCAATATGTTGCCCAGTCTGATCTCAAACTCCTGGCCTCAAGTGATCCTCTTGCCTCCACCTCCCTGAGTGCTGGAATTACAGGCATGAGCCACCAAACCCAGCCCATCTTTTTAATTCTTTGAATGTCAGATAATTTCAGATTATATCCTGAACATTATGAACGTTAAGTTAGTAGGATTTGGGAATCTTGGGTTTTGGGGATTTGTCTGCTTGTTTTTAACCCAGTGGGTGTTGCTTCCTTTGTCCTTCGTTTCAGCAGATAATTTTTCTTGGCTGGGCTTGAATTTGCAAATTTTATTTCTCAGGCAGCAGCTTTGGTCTTAAAGAAGACATTTTGTCTTCAGCTTAGCTGCTCTAAATCTGTTCCATGCCTGAATAGTTTAGGGGTTGTACAGAGATGTGGGTAGGCAGAGTTTGGGGATCTTCTATCTGGCTTTTCTTTTCTTTTGAGGGTCTCTCACTCTTCTCTTCAGCACCCAGCTCAATTGCCCGGCTTCACTTTTCTGGTTCCCCAGGCTGGAAAGATTACAGGTTTTTTTCATGCAACCCTGTCTGCCTCTGTGTATTCAGCTTAGCCTTAGGCTAAAAGCCTCAGAGGTGGAAACTTATTTATACAGCTCCCTGGCTCCCTCATCTAAGCTATGCACTCCCCACCAGTCTGTCTGCTTTTGTTTACTTTCCAGGATCTTTAGGCACTTGGGTTTTGTATCATATCCAGGATTAGTACTGGTTTCCTCTAGGAGAGGGAGGTTGTCTTATTCCGTCATGCCTAGAAGTGGAAGTTCTTTTTTAGGATTCCATCAGGGAGATAGGGAGAGGTGGAATCCAATGGCAGTAGGTCAGGATCCAGACTGCCCTACTGCTCCACTTGATATAAATATTTCACCAATAAATTTTCTTATTTCTGACATTAGGATATAGGCAATATGATCAAACTGCCTCTCATTCTAGCCAGAGTTCCCAGACACATTGGCCTTCTGAGCTGGTGCCACAAAGTGGGCCCAAGGTGTACACCTACACTAACTATTTGGAAAGTTATTGAGTTTCAGGTATATTCAATAGGGCATAAGTCAAGCCTAGTAATTAGAACCTCATGTCCCATAAGGGGAAACCCTTCCAGACCTTTGTCACCAATGTTCCCCAGTAAGAACAGTATATATGGTCTTATAGAAATCAGACATAGGAGAATTAATCAGGATGGTATAGAATTTAGAGGAAGATAGGAAGAACCCACCATGAAATTCACACTGAGAAATAAAAACATAAAAAGCACTGGAGTTTATTAAGAAATGACTTACTGAGCCATCTGGGAAATAGTCAGGAGCAAAATGTGGGCAGACAAGGGGCTGCTCAGTGGGTCCAACAGGGCATGCTTACCACAGGGCAGGAACAACTAAATATTGAGTGCCCACCATGTTCTGCCAGGGCTGCCTCAGGGCTCCTGTTGGACAGAGAAGGAGGTAAACCTCAGACAGCTTTTACTACTTGCTCAAGGTTTCACAGCTAGTAAGGATGTGAATCATGGTCTGCTTGGCCTCAGAACAGGTAGATAATCAAGCTACAAGGTGCTATGGTTTGGACATCTGTCTTCTCCAAACCTCATGTTGAAATTTGATCCCCAGTGTTGGAGATAGAACCTAACAGAAGGTGTTTGGGTCATGGGGGCAGATCACTCATTAATCACTTAATGCCCACCCTATTAGTTCCTAGAAGAGCTGGTTTTTAAAAAGAGCCTGGCCCCTCCCCCACTCTCTCTTGCCTCCTCTCTGGCCATGTGATCTCAGCACACACCAGCTCCCCTTCACCTTCCATCATGTGGCAGCAGCCTGAGGCCCTCCCCAGATACAGATGCCCAATTCTGAACTTTTCGAGCCATCAAAATCATGAGCCAAATAAACCTTGTTTTCTTTATAAATGACCCAGCCCAGGTATTCCTTTATAGCAACACAAAATGGACTAAGACAGGAGAGAACTTCACATTGTTCCCTGCATCAGAAGTTCTCAGCCTTTTCCAGGCCTCAAGTATACAGTATAGATAAGACAAATAGTAGAACTTTATCACCCACTCAAGAAAGCAAATTAAAAGACAGATGAGCAAGACATTGTTAAAACTTAACCAGGAATCTCAATTTATTTCAGAAAAAAATTATTCGCACTGTTCAGTGTCTTGATTATTATACACAACAAATTACATGAGCCACCATGTCATAATTTATCCTGACATATCAGGGTGAAGGCACTCAAGGCCTGGGGAATGTTATCCTGGAGAAAGGGAAATATTTGGATGCAGGGACTCAGCAGGAAAGAAGCTGAATCAGTTTCCTCAGGGGCTTTGCAGCACAGCAGCAAGAAGCAACCAACCAGAAACCCGGCTTCTCCCTATCTACTCCCAGCCCCTCTCCACCTCCTTGCTCACTCCTTGCCTGCCATCAATCTGGGCTCTTAGAGCTATTGACTGGGCTGCCTGAAAGTCATTGACCAAATTCCATCTCCTCTCAAATCCATTTTCCCTGCCTCAGAGAGAGCCAATTGGATTTCTCAATTATCAAATTGTACAGTCGTGAGCTTATATACTTCTAAGAGGTAACACGGTGTAAGTTTCTTTTCTGTGGAAACGTCATATCAGCTCCTTTGGGAAGTGAATGGAATATTTAAAATACTCTTTCAGTCTCTATGGCCCATTAAGAGGAATGCCAAGATGGAATGTGACTTTGCTAAGGCTGCAGTAGAAACGTATGTTCTTTAAGAAGCTTGGAGGCAGTTTGCTTTACTGATAACATCACTGCCTAATCTTATATTATCTTTCTCTCTCTTCTCTTCTACCTGGTTTTAAAAGTACATAAATGGGCAAATAAAATTTATCCCTTAATACATATCTGTAACACACATAAGCCAATTTTGGCAATGTATTTAGCACCTTTAAGGCTAATTAAATCAACACTGCTTGTTTATTTTTTTAAAATAATAAAAGCAACTACCATTTGTTTGATCTGTACTTTGTGCTAGATAATATTAAGGCATTTAAAAAATGCTATTTAATTGTAAAAATTAATGTTTCTTATACATATAATATATGCATATATTCTCCTTAAAAATTTCAAATAATTTAAATAATACTAACTCAATTTGATCTCAATCCTTGTTCTCACTCAAGGCTCTGCTATTCTACTCAAAAGTAGCACATTTTCAATTTAGTGTGTCCTTCCAGAATTTGCTATGCGCTTACATACATATGTTTCTGTAAAAGAGATATAGTACCGTGAATCTCTGTGTGTGTGTTTGTTTTATAAATAGAACCATCAATATGTTTTATGCTGCAATTTGCTTTTCACACTCAACAATATGCCCTGGGTATTTCCCCATGTTGGTAAGAGAGTTCTGGCTCATTCTTTTAAATTCCTATTTCAATTTTCATAACAGGATAGCAGTAAACTTTATTTAGCTGTTGCCCTTTTAAAGCATAATTAGGTTTTCTTTTTGCTTTTCTTTTTCCTTTTGTAGTTACACACGGTGAATTTCCACAGTCTCCATCTTATTTGATGATTGTTAGCTTTCTTATTGCCAGTGAGAGGGTGCTGCAAATGCAAAGTCGGCCATAGCCTAGTGTGTAGGGTTACACAGACAAGATTCCAGAGCCTCAATTCCGGTATCCAATCATAGACAGGATTATCTGCATTTTATTTTGAGGGTGATGATAAGGAGAAAGAAAAAAGCTACAAATGTAAACAATAGCTGTTGAGATATCACCTCTGGGATATTATATATTTTTCAGACAACATGAAGGACTACCAAACAATAGGAAACAGTCATTGTTTTCATCTTGATTTCTTGGTGTTTTTAACTGGAAACTATCAAAATCTCCTGCAGATATGAGAAAAACAAACTCTTAATTTAGAAGAGTGTATAACGCATGTGAAGACCCCTTTCTTTCCAGACATTACATGTAAATGCAACTTCTTGTACATCCTCATAGGCTTGCACACCCCATCTTGTGGCTAAAGCTCTGATCGGTGCTGCCACCCTCTCGTGGTTCTGGATCTCAGATAGCTGCACTTCTGTCCTGCAGCCTTCAGAAGAACAAAACACAAATGTTTGCATTTGTTTATCTTTTCCAAATTAGTAGGTTTGTTTAGTGACAGAGTTATTATAAACATGATTTATACTCATACCAGATATTCAAACATTATGGAAATGTATAAAGAAGAAAGTAAAAATAAAATCTCCCCCAGTTTCCCTCTCCTGATGTGAATTAACATTTTGATAAACATGCTTTCTCTCTCTCTAAAAACTGAAATTTCTATACGTGGCTATAACTAGCTTTTTTTTTTTTTAAGAACTAGCTTTTTTCACTCAACAGATGTTATATATATATTTCCTTAACAATGCTAATAGATGTGATTTATCCTAGATACTGACTAAATCATAATCAGGCACATAGTGGTATGGTAGACTTGTTCATTCATTTATTCATCTATCTATTCATCCATTTGTCCTCCAATCTTCATTTTGTGGCTTGCTACATGTCAGGCAGTGTACTAAGCACTGGGCACACAATGGGGAGCAAGACAGGCACAGCATGAGGCCGATAGATTATAGTTCTAGCAGAGGAAACAGATAAGCGATAACAATATGCGGCAAATCTTACTATACCCAGTTTAGGGGTGTGATTAGGAGAGGCTTCGTGGAAGAACAAATGACTATGCTCAGAAGTCGCAGATGATGAGGGGGGAGTTTGCCAGGCAACAGGGAAGGGGCAGAGGAGGTGTTTAAGTCAGAGGGAATAGCCCTTGCAAAGACCTGGAAATGAGAGAGATTTTCACCATTCTGCTGAATATATTGTATCTAGCTGGAATACATTGTTTTCGGGGGTATGGAAACAGATGAAGCTGGAGATTAGGCAATAGCATTAACCTTGCTCAGTGACCCTCTAAACTGAATCAGCAGTTATTTTCCAAGCATGAACATATTACATCCCTAAGTCATCTAGTTAAATTCAGACCTGGGCATGACTCAAATAAAAACGAAAATCAAAAATTAGTTTCCTCTATTTTGATATATTGTAAAAAATTGTAAATATGACCAGGGACTTTCATAAAGACATTTAAAAGGAGGCAGAAGACTTTGGCAGTGAGAGACCATGGATTGGCTCTTTTGCTGCTACATAATATTGTTGAGTGGGACCTAAAAAGAAGAAATTGAATAAGCACAGGAATAATTGCCCAAATACCTGTTTTGCTATTGTCCAGGTCTGGCTGATTTTATGAAGGGTGGGTGGGTAGTAAGACAAACATCATGAAGAATATTACAGTATTAATATTCTAGAAACACTTGAACACAGAACAAACTTTTATCATTCTGGGGCCCAATGAGGCAAACAAAAGTAGGCAGCCAGGCCCTGCTGGCTCAAGCAGAATGAGACCCCCAAGACAGTTGTAAGTCAGATGTCTGTCCCATGTGCTTCAGGAGCATATGCAGGTTAGGAATTATGAGCAAGGTAAGTGGCCAACATGGAAGATTTGGGACATCAGAAGCAAGAACACTGATTTCTGCCAGAGGACAGGACTCCTCTCCCATCAAATCACCTTCAGCAGCAGAGAGAGGGAAAGTAGCCACAGAGAAGGCGCTGACCCTGCACCTCCAATGCTCTGCCTGGGCAGAGCGCCAAGAGGCTCCCACCAGCCCAGGTCTGCTCAGGGGCAGAGCAAACCTCCTGGGGAGTGAGGAGTCCCCTAAGTATGCATCAGTGCCAGAAGCACTGGCCAAGGGGTAATTAACAATGTTCTGATCTCAAAGATGGAGACATAAGGGCTAATATAGGAAACTGAAAACTAAACAGTAACTTACAATTTTGACATTTAAAAGCAGCCTCCGCTGGGCATGGAGGCTCACGCCTGTAATCCCAGCACATTGGGAGGCCGAGGCGGGTGGATCACTTGAGGTCAGGAGTTCGAGACTAGCCTGGCCAACATGGTGAAACCCTGTCTCTACTAAAAATAAAAAATTAGCAGGGCATGGTGGCAGGCACCTGTAATCCCAGCTACTTGGGAAGCTGAGGCAGGAGAATCACTTGAACCCAGGAGGTGGAGGTTGCAGTGATCTGAGATCGCACCACTGCACTCCAGTCTGAGTGACAAGAGTGAAACTCTGCCTCAAAAAAAAAAAAAAAAAAAAAAAAAAGTAGCCTCATTTCCTAAGTGTGGTTTTAAATGGACATTTTTATATTCTCCACTAAGCGAAATTCTGGAAAATGAAGATAGAGCCACACAAGAAAGCACAATGAAGATAGAGGCACACAGGCAAAGAAGGCAACTTGTCCAATTAAGGTCAAAATCAAGTAGCTACAGGCAGAGACAGGGTCAGAAAGTAGGTTTATTCTGTGCACTGTTCTATCCGCATCTGATGAGCAATCCTGCCTCCTTCCAAGGAAAGCAGTGCTTGTTTTACTTCTCTCAAAGTAAACAAGGTTTGGGACACAAGGAAGCATAAAAAATATATGAAACATGTCTTTTAATAAATAGAGAGTGGGCCATGATAAATCCAACAAGACTAGGTTTAATCCCACAAGGCTGACCACAGAACACATTGATTGACTCTAGAAAATTAAATTTTAAAATTATTACTTGACTAACTTTTGATAAGAATTCAATTGCATGATTTGAAACTTTAAAAAGGTATAAAATATTTAAAAAGGTATAAATATTTTATTTTTGATACAGTGTCTTACTCTGTCACCCAGGCTGGAGTGCAATGGTAAAATCATGACTCACTACAGTCTTGACCTCCTGGATTCAAGCAATCCTCTCACGTCAGCCTCCTGAGTAGCTAGAACTACACATGCACACCACCATGCCCGGCCAGTTTATATTTTTTTTAATTTTTTGTAGAGATGAGGTTTCACTATGTTGCCCCTGGTCTCAAACTCTTGAGCTCAAGCAATCCCACCTGGGCCTCCTAAAGTGTTGGGATTACAGGTGTGAACCACTACACCCAGCCTTAAAATTTCTTTATGGTTATTCAAGACAAATATAAATAGATATTCATGCTTACTTCCTTTTTATTACACAAAATGTAGCGTATTACACATATTGATCTGCATCTTTATTTTATAATTTAAAATATATCTTAGAGAACTCTCATATGAACACAAAAAGAACTATCTTTATTCAGGTACAAAGTATTTTATTAGAGGGATGAAACATAATTTAATTAAATGGCCTCTTATTGATAGACTTTGGAGTTATTTCTAGTCTTTTGATTTTAGAAAAATTTTCTTTAGTGACTAACATTGTCCATAGTCCAAGGGTTTGTGCATTTGTAATTTTGACATATTGCCAATTACCCTTGTAGTTGTTATACCAATTTACATTCAAGTCAGCAGTCTGAGAGGGCCTGATTCTTCACAGCCTCTACATCCGAGTGTGTTATCAAACTTTAGGATGTTAGCCAATATGATGGGTGAAAAATGGTATTTAAGGGTAGTTTAGTTTGCATTTATCTTAGGAATGAGGTTGAGCATCTTCAAAATACTAGAAAATGGAAGTATAGAATGAAACTAAAACAGCATTTTCTTCTCTTATCAAGACCAAAAACCTGCACACAGCAGGCCCCAGAGAAGGAAATCTCAGCTTCCTCTGAGAAGCATTTGGGAACAGACCACCCCTCAGTACAAGTACTTCACATGAATTAACCCATTCAAATTCACACATCCTTGAATTATAGGCACTTTTATATCATCTTACAGATGAGAAAACTGAGGTTGAGAGAGCATAACCTTCCCAAGATCTGTTAAGTGACAGAGCGGGGGCTTAATCCTAGGTCTGGAGAACTTCAGGACCCTGGATATCAACCACTAGCCTATACTATTTAGGAGGCTGTATTTATGCATGGAGTTTGAATTAGGCCATTTGTATGCTGTTCTTCTCCCATCGGATTTATGCTCTTCTCACTGGCCTAGCCATCTTCCAACTCTGCGCCTGGCTTGGAAGGATATATTTTTTCTTTAATGTAGCTCTGGTTCATTGCTTTTACCTGTAGAGTTTTGAGATGCAGCAAGTTCATTCTCAGGCAGTCTCTACCTCTCTGTACTTTACCCTTTTCTGCATGTGTCTTGATAGAAGCCACTGTGTTTGTAGCAAATTATAAATATTGATCTGTTTTCTCTCTCACCTTCATATAAATATGGGAGTTGGACCATTGGGCTGTGTAGTGATCATTTTTTAAAAAGCAATTGGGGAAAATTCATTTCTTGATTATATATGAGGGATTAACTCAACATAATCATGTGAGCACAAAATAATGTAAGACTAGTTGATTTATAATTCCTTATTAAACACAACTGAACTTTCCAAAATTACTTAGGAAAGATAAATTCCTCCCAAGTAGAACTATTACATTGAAAATAATGGGCCAGGTGTGGTGGCTCACGCCTGTAATCCCAGCACTTTGGGAGGCCAAGGTGGGCGGATCATGAGGTCAGGAGATCGAGATCACCCCGGCTAACACGGTGAAACCCCGTCTCTACTAAAAATACAAAAAAATTAGCCGGGCGTGGTGGCAGGCGCCTGTAGTCCCAGCTACTCGGGAGGCTGAGGCAGGAGAATGGCATGAACCCACGAGGCGGAGCTTGCAGTGAGCTGAGATTGCGCCACTGCACTCCAGCCTGGGCAACAGAGCAAGACTCCATCTCAAAAAAAAAAAAAAAGAAAAAGAAAAAGAAAAAGAAAAAAAAGAATGGAGAATTTAAAAGTTAGTTCTCTAGCTATATAGCAGTTGTGTCTATACCATCATAGTCAGAGTGAATTATTAGTCTTCCACTGAAGTGGTGTGTACTTCATTAGAATGGATTGGGAGCCCTATCAGCAACAGCTGTCCATCTAGGAAGCCTTCAGTAGGTTATAAAATAACTAACCTGTATTCACCTCTGTCCTCTCCAGGACTGCTTGCAAACCCTTCCAGGTTCCTTTGATCTCATGGTTGCATCTAGGCATTCTCATTCCCAGCAGCCACCTTCAGAAACTTCTCTCTGGTAACCCAGGACAGCACTTCTACAGCTGCTTCTGCCTTCCCTGTCTAGCTCTCTTTCCTCCTCCTAGCCTAAAACCTCAACACGGCTGCTGTAGGAAAGCAAGCTTTTTAAAGCTGGGTCCCCTTCCCATGAAACCTGCACCAGCAACATCTAGTTTCACAATCTTGGGTCATAGAAGTCCTGGAGACCAAGGACCAGGTTAAGGTTGTTTAGAATAAAAATCACCTAGGCAAATCAAATCACTTGAAAATTGCCATTACTATTATTAAAAAGTCAAAAAATAACAGATGCTGGCAAGACTGCAAAGAGAAGGGAATGTTTACTCACTGTTGATGGGAATGTAAATTAGTTCAGCCACTGTGGAAGGCAGTTTGGAGATTTCTCACAGAACTTAAAACAGAACTATCATCTGACCCAGCAATACAATTATTGGGTATATACCCAAAGGAAAACAAATTGTTCTACCAAAAAGGCACATGTATTCATATATTCATCGCCATGCTATTTACAATAGCAAAGACATGGAATCAACCTAGGTGCACATCAACAGTGGATTGGATAAAGAAAATGTGGTATATATACAATGTGGAATATTATGCAGCCATAAAAAGGATGAAATAATGTCCTTTGCAGCAACATAGATGCAGCTGGAGGCCATTATCCTAAGAAAATTAAAACAGAAACAGAAAACCAAATACCACACATTCTTACATATAGGTGATAACTAAGCATTGGGAAACACATGGATGTAAAGATGGGAACAATAGATGCTGGGGACTACTACAGGAGGGAGAGAGGAAAGGAGGAAAGGCTAAAAAACTACCTATTGGGTACTATATTTACTACCTAGGTGACAGAATTACTTGTACTCCAAGCCTCAGTGTCACACCTTATACCCATGTAACAAACCTGCACATGCATTCCCTGAATCTAAAATAAAAGTTGAAATTAGAAAAAAAAAAAAAAAAAGAAAGAAAAGAAACGACAATTGCCCTTAACATGTACCTCATGTCCCTGCCATACAATTCAGTTGAACAATGAAGGAATTTAAGGAATTGCCACCCTATGCGCTGCCTTTTACCCCATCCCAAGGGCTCACCTCAAAGGTGTCTTTTTCTGTCCTGGGTAGAGGTAGGTCTGGAATAAGACTTTGGCAGGAAAAGAGAGAAGGGGAACCAAGATGCAGGTGCCTCTATTTTTCTTCTCTCTGCTTCCACTGCGAACAACTTCATTTTACATGGTGGTTCCCTGCCCCCTTGGCTACATATCGGAACTACCTGGAAAGTTTTAAAAATACTGATGCCTAGGTCTAATTGGATTTGGATGGTCTAGGGTGCAACCTGAGTTGTTTAAAGACTCCCACATGTACACACTTGTTGATAGCAGCATCATTAACAATAGCCAGAAGATGGAAGCAACCTAAGTGTCCATTGATGGATGAGTAGAAAAACAAAATGTGGTGTATGTATGTAATAGAATACTATTCATTCTTAAAAAGGAAGGAAATTCTGATATATATTACAACATGGATGAACCTGGAGAAAACTCATGCTTGAGTCTGACAAGTGGACTAAAAGACAAATACTGCATGATTCCACTTGGTAGAGGTAGACTGCGAGAGTAGTCATGGACTTTTGGCTCCTATCATAGATATGAGCTGTTCTCACATGGCAGTTTCCAGATTTGCTCTGCAAGAACCTCCTGGGGTCTCTAATTTTCATCCTACAATTATAGAATCTGAATTTTGATGGTTGGAGCCTGGGAATATAAACTTTAATCATCCCCCCAAGTCATTCTGATGAGCCGTAAGTGCTGGAAGTCACTAGATGTCCTAAAATCCAAACTCTCTGATCTCACCTGAGGTCTTGGGCACTCTGGCTCTAGCACATTTTTCCAGCCTTACATCCTATCTTCCCTGTGCCCTTTAGACAAGGCATTGTGTCCTTTATCTCCTCTGCACTTACACCATGCCCTGGTTCAGAATTTTCTTCCTGCCTAGAGTGCCTTCTACTCCTTTGCACTTTGCCCTTCTCCTCAACCTTTGAGGCTTGGACCAACTTCTGCCTTTTCCATGGAACTTCCCCCTGGATTCCTTTCCCCATACTCATTTTTTCTCTCTCCTCTCCCCACCACTGGTCACAATTTGTTGCGAGCTGTAGGGCCCTTTCCATTGTAGTGTGTGCATATCTCACTTTTGACATATTCAGGATATGGTCTCATGCTTGGTTCTAATTCTCTCTGGGCAAGATGATGAAGTTCCCTGGTACCAGCATGATGCTTGGCTGAGAGTAAATATTCAGTATTTGTTGTACTAAAATGAATTTAACTTTCCAGCTCAGATCTTCTTTACTTCTAAAGTCCAGATAAATATATCCAGAGGTCTACAAGATGTCTCAAGCTATTCAAACAAAACACAGTCAAAATGAAGTCTTGATATTTCCTTACAGTTCTCCCTTTCCTAGTGTCCCTGTCTCAACAATGGCATCTCTAGCTACCCAATTACTTGCTCAAGTGAGAATGCTGGACATCACCTTTTATACCTCTGTGTTTCTCTCCTCCCATATCCAATGGGACACCGGGAACTGGCAATTTCATTCCCAAAATGAATTACAAACCCTCCCTTTTCTCTCCATCTTTATTTATCACCACCTGGTATTGTCATCTCTCTCTAAAGTGAAATATGACCTTGTCTCAAACACCCACCTTGCCCCTTCCAGCTTTTTCTCCTTACTGCAAAGAATGAGGTTCTGGCCTCATTCTGGCCGTGTCACTCCATTGCTCAAACCCTGTCATTGGCTGCCCACTGCTCTTGATAGTCATGGTCTTCTGTAGGATCTGGAAGGCTCTGAGTGATCCAGCCTTTGCCAGTGCCTCCTGCCTCGCACTCTGGTTTTACTCCTGCTACAGCAACACCATCTCCACCACTGTGCTTTATTTTGGCCTCACTTCTTTCCTTCTCCAGAGAATTTGCCCATAATGATCTCTCTGCACAAAGTTCTGGTACTATCTACCCTGTGAGTAACAACTACACATTACTCTTTTTTTCAAGCTTTAGTGTATATGTCACTAATTTAAAGTGAGGTGTCCTCAGCCCAAGTGTAGAAGGCAGCCAGATTCCCTCCACAGAGCACTCTTGATTTTTCCATCTTAGCCCCTATTATAAGTGTACTTATCCCAGCATGGCACATGTATACATATGTAACTAACCTGCACATTGTGCACATGTACCCTAAAACTTAAAGTATAATAATAATAAAATAAAAAAATAAATAAAAATAATAATTTCTTGGATACTCCCACTCTACTGAGTTTCATCCCTGATTGCATCCCCATCTTTAAGCATATAGTAATTGCTCAATAAATAATTGCTGCATGAATCAACTCCATCCAACCTGCCTGCACAGACCATCCTCATTTTCCAAGCCCCTCTCCTTTTCAACCCCAAGGTAGAAAAAAAATCATTAATTTATCTGCCACAGAATTGCTCTTTTCTTGAGCTGGCCCAAGCTAATCACTGATATGCAAGATGGGGAGAGCTATCTTAGGAGGGAGAAATGCAGGAGTGGGCTTCTGGTCACCATCGTGCTAAAAACCCGAGTCCTCCACCCCTTCTCCAATGAGCTCCCGCCATGACTGGAACAGAGTTCTGTAGCCTCTGGCCCCTACCTGCCAGGCTCTGGACCTGGGACTGGAAGTTGGGAGGGAGGGAGGCCCCACCCTTTTTTCTTTGCCTTTCAGGGCACATTGTCATGAACAAAAGCAGGAGAAGGAGGATTATTTTCTTGTGATGAATGCTGCATTTTAAATGAAGTTCCTTAGGCATTTAAACAATCATATTTATTCTACATGCAACAGTAGTTTCATTATATATAGTGAAAATCCTTCTAAATGTTAATGTAACATTGGCCCAAGGAACCTCACATTTGGAATGACTAAACCAAGACGTGGCCTCACATTAGTGAAAACGTACTGAGCTTAGTTCTCTGCTGCAAGTTGTTTTAGGAAGAAAACAATTTTTCATAGTTGTAAAGAACACAGGCTTTGAAGCCTCTGAAGACCTGGGTTCAAATCCTAGCTTACTAACCTGGTGGCTTCAGGTAAATTATTTGAGGTTAGTGAACCTTCGTCATAGGGCTTTTTGAAGGGATTACACTGAAGAACATATATCAACTTATTAGTATACAGTGCTTTCAGTATATAGTATACAAATGGCCCTCCATACCCATGAGTTCTGCATCTGTGGATTCAACCAAGCACAGATTAAAAATACTTGGGAAAAGAAATTCATAAAGTCCCAAAAAGAAAAAACTTGAATTTGTTGCACATCAAGTGCTGTGTCAAATCTGAGTGAAGTGATGTGTAGGCATTGTATTAGGTATTATAAGTATTAAAATTGTTAGTAGTATTATAAATTCCTTATACTCTATTAATAGCACAGTGATAGAGCTTATCTTGAGTCAAGTTGAATCTTGCCTAACATCCACCATTCATTCCATAATTATTTCTTGAGCTCCTACTTTGGTTCAGGCAGTATGCTAGGTATTGGGTAATATTTTGGTGAATGAAATGAATAAGGGTTTGCCCTTATGAAGCATAAAGTCAATGAGGGACAGAAAAACAGGTAAACGAACCAATTAGTATATAGCTATTAATACAAAATGTGACTTGTGCTGCAGGGGAATGAGCTGTGTGCTGTGAAAGGAGATGATAGGGAGGAACTGCACAGATGAGGTCATCAGAGATGTGCAAACCCACGAGTGCAACTGAGAAGATCAGGCGCTTGGCTGACTCCTGTTCCCACCCCCACAACACAGGACCATCAGAGACTGTCAAAAACTGTGTTTATTCATCATGGTACTCTTCACATTTCCTGACATTTTACAAAGCTAGCCTCACTCTGATGCTTTCCCTAATCTGACCAAAAACTGGTGATTGTGCAACACACACCCAACCTTCAGGTCGGTAGATTAAAAAGAAAAACCCTTAAATAAAATGTTAGCAAACGCAATCCAGCAGCATTTAGAAAGAATAATTCACCACAACCAACTGGATTTATTCCCAGAATACACAGGTACATTGATATAAATTAATCTGCTAATATAATTTATCCTATCAGTCCCTCAAAGAAGCAAAACTGTATCCTCATCTCCTACAGATGGAAAAAGTCTTTCATTGTATTCAACATTCAGAATAAAGCTTTTCCTTACTACTCGTTGCCGTGGTTATTTTACCTGAAGTTCTAAGGCTTTTGATTACCAAGCATGATGACTAATGTAAGCAAACATCAAGGTTAGAACAAAAGCGCTGTGTGTATCCCTGTGTGTGTGTGGAGTGGGGGTAAACTGGCCATTTCTACCAGGTTCGTTTAGATTATATCAAATCCATAAGACTTCAAACCAATATAAGCACCATTTCAGCACAGTTCATGCCTTGTACTTAGCCCAGGAACTGAAACAGAAGTAACAGGAAAAAATCCCCAAAGGCTGTGGACGCTCACAAGTGGGATGGTTTATGCTAAGGTATAACTGACTGACAGCCTCTGCTTCTGAAATTAATTACTTTTCTTCTGGAGTTAAATTTGCTGATGATGCTTCTCACAAAAATATGAGATCTTTACATAGCAAATGCTCTAATTAAATAAGAATAAAGGCAGAAAACTTCAAGACCTAAATGAGATACATTTATTCCGTGCATGTGGTTGAATCTTTAATAATTTGAAATGTAACAGCCTCTTCCCTCCTGGGATGGCGATGATATCTTGCTCTTTCCTGAATTTGCATCTATCTCCCGTCTGATGTTTATTTATGACTGTGGTAAAGAGGAGAGATGCACTCACTTTGTTCTTTCCCTACCACCCCCTGCCCAAGCTCTCAATCTGCTGTGCTGTGTACAGAATGGTGTCTTCCCCAAATCCATATGTTGAAGCCCTAACCCCCAATATGACTGTATTTGGAGATAGGGCTCTTAGGAAATAATTAAGGTTAAATATAGTCATAAGGGCATAGGATCCTATCAGATCCTAATCTGATAGGATTTGTGGCCTTATAAAATCTCTCTCTCTTTCTTTCTTTTCCCTTCACCCACAACAGAAAGGCACCATGTGAGCACACAGCAAGAAGGTGGCCACCTGCAAGCCGAGAAAAGAGCCCTCACTAGAACCTGACAACACTGGCTCCCTGATCATGGACTTCCAACCTCCAGAACTGTGAGAAAATCAATTTCTGTTCTTTATGCCACCCAGTATATGTTATTTTGTTATGGCAGCCCAAACAGATTGTGATACCCAGAGGGAAGAAAAAGGAATAGCTACGAGTATAAGGAAAATGAAGAGATCCAGCTTTTTCTTCCTTCTTTTGTTTAAACATTCTTTCCTGCTTTCAGCACTTGGCCCACTCAGGGAAAAATGCTGGGTTACTTGTGCCTTTGAACTAGCTTCCAAGAGACTAAGTGTATTGGTATACACTTCCCTGACGAGGGACCACAGACATCATTGTTGTCTCAGAATCAACCTCTCTTTTCAGCATCCCTCCTCCACTGTAGGTCAGAACACAGTAAAGATGTATGGCAGGGACAGTGGCACCACTATGTGCCAGATGCTG
Organism: Pongo abelii; assembly: GCF_028885655.2. Lineage (NCBI taxonomy): Eukaryota > Metazoa > Chordata > Mammalia > Primates > Hominidae > Pongo > Pongo abelii. The sequence continues at coordinate 145,302,587 of NC_071989.2, forward strand.
GGCTGGGCAATGCAGCCAGAGACCAGTCATTTTAATCCTCATATGGGCTGCATCAGAAATACAACAAAGGAGCCTCAGGCTATAAGTCATAGAACTTAGGCATGTCTGGCTTTGAGGCTAGTCCTCTTGGCACAGTTCTCTGCTCAGATCATGATGCTTCCAAGAGCTAATTATCCCAGGAGCCACAGCTGGCCAAGAACATGTGTAATGCAGACATCCGGTGGATTTCCAAACTAGTGAGCATTCTCAATAGGAGTCTCAACTTCTACTCTCCCACTTCTCCCCCATTCCCCTTCACCCCAGAACTGGATCCATTGGGCAAAGAAGATAGACAAGTCCCAGGTGCTCCATGCCCTCAAAGTTCCCAAAGGTTGCTCTTTTAAGTATTTGGAGGGAGGAGAAAGGAGAAAAAGAAAGAGAACATGTTAAATGAGAATCTTTCAGTGGCAAGCTAGCTTGGGTAGGGATGAGGAGAGATTTAATGAATGACAAGGGTCAGTTCACAGAACCCAAAAGCAGAAAAGGGCTGGGCCCTAGGAAGAGTTACTAGAGTTAGGAACTGGAAACTGGACAGGATGTCCTGCAACTCTTGTTCTCTGTCCATCCTGCTTAACTGGTTTATCCTCCTCTCTATTCATGTAACAACAGCTTAGTATTATTATTATTATACTTTAAGTTCGGGTACATGTAAAGAATGTGCAGGCTTATTACATAGGTATACATGTGCCATGGTGGTTTGCTGCATCCATCAACTTGTCATCTATATTAGGTATTTCTCCTAATGCTATCCCTCCCCTAGCCCCCCACCTCCCGACAGGCCCTGGTGTGTGATGTTTCCCTTCCCATGTCCATATGTTCTCATTGCTAAATTACCACTTATGAGTGAGAACATGTGATGTTTGGTTTTCAGTTTCTGTGTTAGTTTGCTGAGAATGATGGTTTCCAGCTTCATCCATGTCTCTGCAAAGGACATGAACTCATCCTTTTTATGGCTACATAGTATTCCATGGTGTATATGAGCCACATTTTCTTTATCCAGTCTATCACTGATGGGCATTTGGGTTGGTTCCAAGTCTTTGCTATTGTGAATAGTGCCACAATAAACATATGTGTGCCTGTGTCTTTATAATACAATGATTTATAATCCTTTGGGTATATACCCAGTAATGAGATTGCTGGTCAAATGGCATTTCTAGTTCTAGTTCCTTGAGGAATTGCCACACTGTCTTCCACAATGATTGAACTAATTTACACTCCCATCAACATTGTAAAAGTGTTCCTATTTTTCCACATCCTCTACAGCATCTGCTGTTTCCTGACTTTTTAATGATTGCTATTCTAACTGGCATGAGATGGTATCTCATTGTGGTTTGGATTTGCATTTTTCTAATGACCAGTGATTATGGGCTTTTTTTCATATGTTCATTGGCTGCATAAATGTCTTCTTTTGAGAGGTGTCTGTTCATATCCTTCACCCACTCTTTGATGGGGTTGGTTTTTTCTTGTAAATTTGTTTATTTGTAGATTCTCGATATTAGCCCTTTGTCAGATGAATAGATTGCAAAAATTTTACTCCCATTCTGTAGGTTGCCTGTTCACACTGATGATAGTTTCTTTTTCTGTGCAGAAGCTCTTTAGTTTAGTTAGATCCCATTTGTCAATATTGGCTTTTGTTGCCATTGTTTTTGGTGTTTTAGTCATGAAGTCTTTGCCTATACCTATGTCCTGAATGGTATTGCCTAAGTTTTCTTCTAGGATTTTTATGGTTTTAGGTGTTACATTTAAATCTTTAATCCATCTTGAGTTAATTTTTGTATAAGGTGTAAGGAAGGGGTCCAGTTTCAGTGTTTCACATATGGCTAGCCAGTTTTCCCAGCACCATTTATTAAATAGGGAATCGTTTCCCCATTGCTTGTTTTTGTCAGGTTTGTCAAAGATCAGTTGGTTGTAGATGTGTAGTGTTATTTCTGAGGCCTCTGTTCTGTTCCATTGGTCTCTATATCTGTTTTGGTACCAGTACCATGCTGTTTTGGTTACTGTAACCTTGTAGTATAGTTTGAAGTCAGGTAGCATGATGCCTCCAGCTTTGTTCTTTTTGCTAAGAATTATCTTGGCTATGCAGGCTCTTTTTTGGTTCCATATGAAATTTAAAGTAGTTTTTTCCAATTCTGTGAGGAAAGTCAATGGTAGCTTGATGGGGATAGCATTGAAACTATAAATTACTTTGGGCAGTATGACCATCTTCACCTTATTGATTCTTTCTATCAATGAGCATGGAATGTTTTTCCATTTGTTTATATCCTCTCTTATTTTCTTGAGCAGTGGTTTGTACTTCTCCTTGAAGAGGTCCTTCATACCCCTTGTAAGTTGTATTCCAAGGTATTTTATTCTCTTTGTAGCAACTGGGAATGGGAGTTCAATCATGATTCAGCTCTGTGTTTGTTTGATATTGGTGTATAGAAATGCCTGTGATTTTTGCACATTGATTTTGTATCCTCAGACTTTGCTGAAGTTGCTTATCAGCTTAAGGAGATTTTGGGCTGAGATGATGGGGTTTTTTAAATATACAATCATGTCATCTGCAAACAGAGACAATTTGACTTCTTCTTTTCCTAGCTGAATGCACTTTATTTCTTTCTCTTGCCTGATTGCTCTGGCCAGAACTTCCAATACTATGTTGAATAGGAGTGGTGAGAAAGGGCATCCTTGTCTTGTGCTGATTTTCAAAGGGAATGCTTCCTGTTTTTGCCCATTCAGTATGATGTTGTCTGTGGGTTTGTCATAAATAGCTTTTATTATTTTGAGGTACATTCCATCAATACGTAGTTTATTGAGAGTTTTTAGCATGAAGCACTGTTGAATTTTGTCAAAGGCCTTTTCAGCATCTATTGAGATAATCATGTGGTTTTTGTCATTGTTCCTGTTTATGTGATGGATTATGTTTATTGATTCATGTATGTTGAACCAGCCTTGCATCCCAGGGATGAAGCCAACTTGATCTTGGTGGATAAGCTTTTTGATGTGCTGCTGGATTCGGTTTGCCAGTATTTTCTTGAGGATTTTCACATCGAGATTCATCAGGGATATTGGTCTGAAATTTTCTTTCTTTTTTTTTCTCTTTCTTTCTTTTTTTTTTTTTTTTTTTTTTGTTGTTGTTGTTTTGTCTCTGCCAGGTTTTGGTATCAGAATTATGCTGGCCTCATAAAATGGGTTAGGGAGGGTTCCCTCTTTTTCTATTGTTTGGAATAGTTTCAAAAGGAATGATACCAGCTCCCTTTTGTACCTCTGGTAGAATTCGGCTGTGAATTGTCTGGTCCTGGACTTTTTTTTGGTTGGTAGGCTATTAATTATTGCCTCAGTTTCAGAACTTGTTATTGGTCTATTCAGGGATTTGACTTCTTCCTGGTTTAGTCTTGGGAGGGTTTATGTGTCTAGGAATTTATCCATTTCTTCCAGATTTTCCAGTTTATTTGCATAGAGGTACTTATAGAATTCTCTGATAGTAGTTTGTGTTTCTGTGGGATCAGTGGTGATATCCCCTTTATCATTTTTTTATTGTATCTATTCGATTCTTCTCTCTTTTCTTCTTTATTAGTCTGGCTAGTGGTCTATCTATTTTGTTCATCTTTTCAAAAAACCACCTCCTGGATTCATTGATTTTTTTGAAGGGTTTTTCATGTCTCTAACTCTTTCAGTTCTGCTCTGATCTTAGTTATTTCTTGTCTTCTGCTAGCTTTTGAATTTGTTTGCTCTTGCTTCTCTAGCTCTTTTAAGTGTGATGTTAAGGTGTTGATTTTAGATCTTTCCTGCTTTCTCTTGTAGGAATTTAGTGCTACAAATTGCCCTCTAAACACTGCTTTAGCTGTTTCCCAGATATTCTGTTATGTTGTGTCTTCGTTCTCATTGGTTTCAAAGAACATCTTTATTTCTACCTTAATTACGTTATTTACCCAGTAGTCTTTCAGGAGCAGGTTGTTCAGTCTCCACGTAGTTGTGCAGTTTTGAGTGACTTTCTTAATCCTGAGTTCTAATTTGATTGCACTGTGGTCTGACAGACTGTTATGATTTCCATTCTTTTGCATTTGCTGAGGAGTGTTTTGACTTCCAACTATGTGGTCAATTTTAGAATAAGTGTGACATGGTGCTGAGAAGAATGTATATTCTGTTGATTTGAGATGGAGAGTTCTGTAGATGTCTATTAGGTTTGCTTGTCCCAGAGCTGAGTTCAAGTCCTGGATATCCTTGTTAATTTTCTGTCTCATTGATCTGTCTAATATTGACAGTGGGGTGTTAAAGTCTCCCACTATTATTGTGTGGGAGTCTAAGTCTCTTTGTAGGTCTCTAAAGACTTGCTTTATGAATCTGGGTGCTCCTTTATTGGGTGCATATATATTTAGGATAGTTAGTTCTTCTTGTTGCATTGATCCCTTTACCATTATGTAATGCCCTTCTTTGTCTCTTTTGATCCTTGTTGATTTAAAGTCTGTTTTATCAGGGACTAGGATTGCAACCCCCCCTTTTTTTTTTTTTTTGCTTTCCATTTTCTTGGTAAATCTTCCTCCATCCCTTTATTTTGAGCCTATGTGTGTCTTTGCACATGACATGGGTCTCCTGAATACAGCACACTGATAGGTCTTGACAGCCACTCAGAGACCCCATCAGAAGGTCACCAACATCAAAGACCAAAAGTAGATAAATTCACAAAGATGGGGAGAAACCAGTGCAAAAAGGCTGAAAATTTCAAAAACCAGAATGCCTCTTCTCCTCCAAAGGATTACAACTCCTCCCCAGCAAGAAAATAAAACTGGATGGAGAATGAGTTTGACGAATTCATAGAAGTACGCTTCAGAACATGAGTAATAACAAACTCTTTCGAGCTAACAGAGCTTTTTCTAACCCAATGCAAGGAAGCTAAGAACTTTGAAAAAAGGTTAGAGGAATTGCTAACTAGAATAACTAGTTTAGAAAAGAACATAAATGACCTGATGGAGCTGAAAAACACAGCATGAGAACTTCATGAAGCATACACAAGTATCAATAGTTGAATCTATCAAGCGGAAGAAAGGATATCAAAATTGCAGATCAACTTAATGAAATAAAGCAGGAAGACAAGGTTAGAGAAAAATAGTGAAAAGAAATGAACAAAGCTTCCAAGAAATATGGGACTATGTGAAAAGACCAAAACGTTTGACTGGTTTACCTGAAAGTGATGGAGAAAATGGAACCAAGTTGGAAAACACACTTCAGGATATTATCCAGGAGAACTTCCCCAATCTATCAAGGCAGGCCAACATTCAAATTCAGGAAATACAGACAACACCACAAAGATACTTCTTGAGAAGAGCAACCCCAAGACATAATCGTCAGATTCACCAAGGTTGAAATGAAGGAAAAAATGTTAAGGGCAGCCAGAGAGAAAGGTCGGGTTACCCACAAAGGGAAGCCCATCAGACTAACAGCAGATCTCTTGGCAGAAACCCTACATGCCAGAAGAGAGTGGGGGCCAATCTTCAACATTCTTAAAGAAAAAAAATTTTCAGCCCAGAATTTCATATCCAGCCAAACTAAGCTTTGTAAGTGAAGGAGAAATAAAATCCTTTACAGACAAGCAAATGCTGAGAGATTTTGTCACCACCAGGCCTGCCTTACAAGAGCTCCTGAAGGAAGCACTAAACATAGAGAGGAACAACTGGTACCAGGCACTGCAAAAACATACCAAATTGTAAAGACCATTGACACTATGAAGAAACTGCATCAACTAACGGGCAAAATAATCAGCTAGCATCATAATGACAGGATCAAATCACACGTAACAATATTAACCTTAAATGTAAATGGGCTAAATACCCCAATTAAAAGACACAGACTGGCAAATTGGGTAACAGCAGCTTTGACTCTCCAGTCTGCAGGGTGAAATGTGGGTGCCCCACTTGGGCAAGCTTCCATATTTTTGCCTCAGCTATCCAGAGATTTCTGGGTTATCTCTTATTTATACATCCCTAGGAGATGCATAATGAACATGGGTGAATGTTCTACCCTTGGTCCAGTTTGCTGTGGCCAAGAGAGACAGAGTCATGAGGTAAGCAAGGCAATGAGGTGAGAACAAAAATACATCCCTCACAAAAGCAATGCACCACAAAAAAAAAGAAGAGAAGAGAGCCCGAGGGAGGAGAAAGCTGGCTGGATAACTTTTATTGACTATCTCCCAGGTGTCTTACTATGTTCTAGATGTTAGAATGAATGCAAGGTGTGATGGTTAATATTAGGTATCAACTTGACTGAATTGGGAAATGGCCAGATGGCTAGTAAAGTATTGTTTCTGGATGTGTCTGGGTATATACCCAGAAAAGTTGTTGCCAGGGGAGATTGATGTTTGAGTCAGTGGACTGAGAGAGGAAGACTCACCCTCGTTGGGGGGCACCATCCAATCAGCTGCCAGTACAAGAACAAAGCAGACAGAAAAAGGGCGATAGGGTTGCTTGCAGAGTCTCCGGACTTTCTCTCCTCCTGCCCTTGGACATCATATTCAAGGTTAGTTGGCCTTTGGACTCTGGGTCTTACACCAGCAGCCTCCTGGGGGCTCTTGTGCCTTAGGCCTCAGACCGATGGCTGCACTGTCAGCTTCCATGGTTTTGAGGCTTTTGGACTTTGAGCCATGTTACTGGCTTCTTGCTTTTCCCAGCTTGCAGATGGCCTATCCTGGGGCTTCATCTTGTAATCATGTGAACCAATTCTCCCGATAAACTCCCTTTTATATGTACATATATCTTATTAGTTCTGTCCCTCTGGAGAATGCTGGCTAATGCATAAAGGACAAATAAAGCATGACCTTCTAAGGACCTAGTTGTGGAGACCAGAGAGACATGGAAGAGAAATTCCCTGTCAATATGCAACAGTATTTACCCATGAGCTGAACTGTGAGGCCAAGATGCTGTGCCTCAGGTTGCAGAAGGAGTAGGGTCTGTGGCAGTGAGAAGGAAATTCGAGTTTACTGTGCCAAGCATCTGCTAGCATGTTCTTATCTGACTCCAGCCTCTCAACAATTTATCTATAAGATAAATGCTACCTGAGAAAACTTCCTGGAGGATAGAGGGAAAGGGCATGTTAGTGGAGATAATAGCATGGTCAAAGTCTTGGTGGTCAGAAAGACCATGGTTTGTGCAGGGGAGATTCAGGTAACCAGTCTAAATGCTTTAAACTCTCCAGTCTGCAGGGTGAAATGTGGGTGCCCCTCCATGGGGCAAGCTTCCATGTTTTTGCCTCAGCTATCCAGAGACTCTGGTGTAAGACCCAGAGTTCAAATCCTTTGAAGCAGGAAATGTTTTGAAAGGGTGGAATTTGTAGGAAGGAAGTTTAATAAAAGCTCAAATGAATGAAACCGATATTCGTTTATTCAATTTACTTCTTGATCCCTACTATGTTGTATGCCAGGCTCTGGGTATGTCCCTACTATGGTGTGCCAGTCAGGTATTAGGGACAAAGAGATAAATAAGATACAGCACAAACTTTGAGAAGTCCACAGTCTAGTGGGCAGAAGAATACATGTTGGAAACAACAGGCACATGCTTCACAAATTTCAGAGACTGAAATGTCGCCCACAGATTCTGGTTTCTCGGTATATGAGCCATGTTTTGCCATGGCAAATAAGTAAGGCAAAGGATTAAAACCAGAACATCATTAGTGCAGGCTTTATGTGTCTCTACCATTTTTAAAAGCATCTAAGGAGATTTTTAAAAGAGATTTAACAATCTAATAGTCAAGACTTTGGGGATTTTAGGGTGACCTGGTACCCAAAGCAACAGCATGCTGAAGACACTAATCTACAGTACCAACTCTGAATAATACTCTAAAAAAGTTGATGCCATACCATTGGGCAGTCACTTTGTAATGCTGTTCATATAGAATAAATCTCATTTTTAATAAAAATGTATCTTTAAGATATATTCAACGATTACCCTAGAAATAGATTGGGCTGTCTATTATATTGATATATATGCAAAGTTGGAAATTTGTCTCTAGTGCCTGGTTTACTATACCCAACAGAATTTAGAGCTCCATAAAAATACTTTATAGCATTCAGGCAGCAATGTTCCTATTTCTTATGCGGATACATTGGAAATATGGTTGGGGCTGTCATTCATCCCTGGCACCTAAATGTTTTTCACAAATAGTTGTTGCCTTAAGGAAGTATCACCAAATAAAATGTTTTTATTTGGTTCTTTGGTGATATGTCAATAGACATTAAAATAAAAACTTCCTGTACTTAGGTGCAATAGTCCCCTTCAAAGTGTTTTCAAGAGGAGCTGGAGGGTCTCTAAGGACCCATCAGTGGGAATGAGGAGGCAGAGCTGAGGGATTATTACCTCTTAAAAGGATGGATCTTTCTATTGGCCACTTCACCTTTATTGGGAAGGAGGGAGCATAATAGAATTTTATACATACTATCACACATCCAGAGGAGGATCGTTGATATGCTGTGTGCCTCGTGTATCTGCCAGCATGGGAGCAGGGCACACACGGGCCTTGTCTCCAGACACCAACAAAATGCAGTTGTCCATTTCTCCAATGAACTCAGTTCATGGTAATGTCTTTGGATATTAATAATAATATCTTTGGATATTATCACGATCTGAGTTCATTGGAGAAACGAGATATTACCATGAACCGAGTTCGTTGAAGAAATGGACACCCGGATGTGGTTCAGGAGGAGGATAATATGCAGGCCTTACACAATGACTTATTTGTGATCTATTTAAATAAGGAGGCATCATAGAACAATGAAAATAGATTTTTTTGCTTCCATAAATTAGATTTACCTTCCTAACTGTATTGCCTGGGGTTATATACATATATATATATATAAAATATATATTATATCATATATATGTATATCATATATATGAAAATTTGATTCATTCCTTATTAGTCATATAACAATAGTATTACTAAAAATAGCAATAGCACTCCCTTAGCCCCTTCATTGCTTTAGTTTTCTTCATAGCACATATTGCCTGATAAACTATTTATTTTATTATTTCTGTATGATTTTCCTCCCTCCACTAGAATGTAAATGCCATGTGGGCAAAGATTTTGACTTCTTTCTCCTCCCCCACCCTCTGCATCTATCCCCAGAGCCTAGAACATGTCTAGCTCAAAGCATGTGCTCAAAAAATATTTTGTAAACAAATGAAAAAGCTAGCCCTTAGTAAGTCTTGATTATATACTTTACCTTATTTAATTAATACAATACTGTGCGTAACATTATTTCCATATTTTTGAGAAAATACATGAATTATTTTTCATATAAAGAGTTAAAATGGGGCTGGCATGGTGGCTCATGCCTGTAATCCCAGCATTTTGGGAGGCCGAGGCAAGTGGATCACTTGAGATCAGGAGTTCGAGACCAGCCTGACCAATATGGTGAAACCCCATCTCTACTAAAAATACAAAAATTTGCTGGGCATCATGGCTGTAATCCCAGATACTTGGGAGGCTGAGGCAGGAGAATCACTTGAACCTGGGAGGCAGAGGTTGTAGTGAGCTGAGATTGCGCCACTACACTCCAGCCTTGGCGACAGAGCTAGACTCTATCTCAAACAAACAAAAAGTTAAAACACTACTAGAGGCCAGATTGTAGTCTTTAAATACCATATCCTAGTAAAATGAACAAAGACTTCCTAGAGAAATGGCTGATTCTAGATCTAGTGTGGGAAATACATAGAATGAGACTAGAACATCCTGTTGTGCAGAAAGCAAAGAAACTATCAAAGACTACGTGAGTAGTGTCAAAGATTTAAAAGACCAATTTAAAGGGACTCCCACTGTCCAAAGCTGGGGCAATAGTGATTTTAAAAAGAATAACTGCAACAGATTGAAAACCTTAAAATGTTAAAATCCATTAGTTCATAATAGTACTGCCAAAACAAACAAACAAACAAACAAAAAAACCACCTGATTGGTCACCTTTGGAAGATACTAGAGAACACCCTCTTCATTCTGGAAGTGGTAAATAAGAGAATCAAGACTCAGTTTCATCTCAGAGATACAAAGAGTAGAAAGCAGTATTGTTCCCACACTTACAGCATGAAAAAAGCTTTAAAAATGCAAATAAGCAACTTTTCTTGAACTTTCAGAGAACTGAGGTCACAGGGCAAATAACTAACCTGAAATCTAGTGTTGAAGACAAAATGCACAAGACAATTAAGGAGATGATTATATTTAGACTATTGTAATAGAAGAACACCTTGAATTCAAAGATCAGAGTATCTCAGCAATGTGGTTTCATCCTGGACTTTTTAAAGGAGAAGTAGATAAGTTACAGCTGGGGTGATTTACAGATGGTATCATTTTGCAGTTAGAGGAAGTCTCAGTCATGTTGCTGAACTAGAGATGTTTATTTCTACGTCTACCAGGTTTCAGGGAAACAAATGGTTCTAACTTCAGCTACTCATTCCTAAGGCTAGGGGTGAAAGGGAAAGGATCTATATCTGGCTTATCAACAGGTTCAAGCAAAAGGGGAAAAAAAAAGATCTGTGTTTGACCTTGTCTCAGGTAAACACAAAAGTCTTATGTCAGTCATGACAAAATGTGGACAGCAAGTTTTAGCTGAGTCATATTGGGAAGGGTGGTTCTTTGTGATGTCCTTTCCTGAAACACCAAATAATCGGAGAACTTCTTAACTATTGCTGTCTGCTGGGAACACAAGACTCAGTAAATTTCAGCATTGTTCCTGGAGAGAGACAGGTGCCTACAGAGAGAAACAGGACCAGGACAGCTGCCTATCTGATGCAGAATACAAACACCATGTAAGTGCATAAGAAGGTTCATATATAAACTTTTAAGGAATTCCTAAAGTCTGGATATGGGCTATAAGAGTGTTAATTTCTTGGGAGCCACAGAAACAGAGGTTTGCAAACTCTTACAGGTGTAATTTCCCTCAGGTGTTCAGCTTACTTTAGCTTTAGCCCCTGCTGAAACTTCACAGAGACTCATCACCCCTTTCAAATAAAAGCGTTCATCTTCAGAAGGAAGCACAATAAAAACTGTAGCCTTAAGAAGCTGGAAGCAATTCATTGCAGCTGGGCATGGAGAAAAGGAAAACATTTTCTATCCCTGAGAGAAAGGCAGGAACAGTACCAAGCCTAGCACAAGTCTGCAGGAGGGTAAGACCACACCCCCTTGAGACAGGTGCTCAGGGATTGTCCACGACTGAGGCTCAACCAGAAAATCAGAGAACATCGCCCTGCTTTACACCAAGTGTTAAGAAAAAGTAACAGTGGAATAAGATAGGAGAAGCACAAGAAGTGGATTTTCTTTGGGGAGCAGGTCAAAGGGAAGACCCAGTGCCAAGGCAGTATATCCAAAGCCAACGGGGGAGCAGACATTGAGAAAAACACTCCAGCAGATTATCCTACATCCTGAAACAAGGTAGGACTCTCCATGAGTAAAGTCAGTTTTTCTTTAATCCTTATAAAATCTATTTCATTTATTTTTTGCCTTCTATTCTGCTTCATCATATAGCAATTAGCTTTCTTGTTATTACTTGCCTCATGTGTGCATTTCCATCCCTTTACTTCCAACTTTCCTATGTCACTTTATTTCAGATGTGCTTCTTGTAAAAGTACATCACTGTTTTTGATGTTTGCTGTGTTGCAATTTTATAATGGCCATTTTGAATCCCTTGATCAGAAATGTATCCTTGGAAGGTTTAGAGAGGATCATAAACTTGGCTAAAGCCACTGGCTCAGCGGCATGATGACCTGCTGCTACATTGCCTTTAACTTCCATACTATCTTTTTATCTGGGCTTCAATTTGATAACAGCCACCTCTCTAGGAAGTAGGAATGCAACTAAATGTCTCTTAATTTGCTGTCCACTTTTGATGGAAGTTCCAGGGAGCTGAGAGACCCTCTTTATTTCCAAAGCATCCGAAAGTCATGTACTACTCTAGAGTAACCCTGCTATCTGTATATAAGTCTATTCTCTGGTCTTTGGCTATTTGACAAACTCCAGTAGGTGCAATAAATTCTGCCACCTGGGATGCCTTTTCCTCAGACAGAGGACTGTATTCTAAAGGAGAGCTTGGATTAGTGATGGAATATCTTGCTCGATAACCGCCAGATTCAGTTTTTGTTACAGTAAGTAGCTAGTCAGGTATGAGCAGGGCATAAAAGAGCTCCCCACCACCCAACACACACTCCAGTAGTGTCAGGTGACCATCCAGTGACGGTCAGGCAGTGTTAACTGTCTCTCTAAGGAAATAATTGATCCCAGCTGGCACTAGGGAAAGACAGTCTCCTAATAGAAAATACCTGAAACTGGTGATTCGCAGCTTCCCGATAAGATCTAAGGAGTTGGGAGAAGTGACACAAGACCCGGAAGTATGCCAACATATGAAACCCCAAGTCAAAAAGGTCAAATTGTGCACTTGTCTTTCAAGTTGCCCACTTGGCTCTCTTCCAAGTGTACTTTCCTTCCTTTCATTCCTATTCTAAGGTTTTTAAATAAATGTTCTCTCCTGCTCTAAAACTTTCCTCAGTCTCTCTTGCCTTAAGCCCCAAAGTCAAATTCTTTCTTCTGAAGAGGCAAGAACTGAGGTTACTGCAGACCAGTACCCATTTGCCACTATTAACATATTTTGGTGCCTTGTGACTCAGATACCTTCCACTACTAACATTTTGAGGTATGATCCATAACAAATATTATGAGGTCATTGTTCTCAATATGAGTCTCTGTTAAATCTGATTGTGGTACCGAGGGTTCCCTAATTAAGAAAAGATAATCCTGAGGTTCAGCTCCCCATCTTCTTGTAGGGCAGGAGAGTGACAGGTTTTAGGTTTTGTTGTGGTGAATAACCCATGTGAGAGGCAGGGAGTAATAGCATCTCATAAGAGGTTAATCAGATGGCTGAAAAGTGCTGGTGTCTTCAGTAATGTCTGTATTGTGTGAGGAACCCTGAGGTCAAGTAGGGAGCCAAAACCAGTTCAGCAGAAACATCACCAAGTTTGCAGCTGTGGTCCTCAGACAAGGAGGATGAACCTTTGCCCCTGGGTCTACTGATGATGCAGTTAAAACCCAAAGGGCATGTCCCAATCACTCATATGCAAATAGATGAAATGTTTTTTGTTTTTTGTTGTTGTTGTTGTTGTTGTTTTAGTTAGAGATACCTAGACAAGGAGGCAATTGAAAAACCTTCAGGTGCCAGAAGTCCTGCTCCCATTTGGACTTTCAGAGCAGAAGTCTGTCCCTGAGGATTTATTCGTAAAAAGGTTTTGCAATCTCAGAAAAATTTGGAACCCATTGTCTGCAATATCCACTTAAACCTACAGATCCTTTCTATTGTAGTTTCTAAGAGATCTAGGGCATGTTTGAAGAGCCTTCAGTCTAACAGTTTTTCCCCTCTTGTGCCGTATTCGATAAACTATTCAGGAAAAATGGTAGTTTATCTTTTGAAACTTTAAGTCCATTTTCTAAGACTGAGAGCAAGTAAATGGAATCTTTTTTATGGTCTTACTTGTTCTCAAAAAAGAGTATGAGATCAACTACATACATATTAGAACTGAATCACAAGATAAATTTAGATCTTTTTTATTTTTTTATATTAAACTTGAAATTCTGGGATATATGTTGCAGAATGTACAGGTTTGTTACATAGGTATACACGTACCATGGTGGTTTGTGGCACCCATCAACCCATCATCTACATTAGATATTTCTCCTAATGCTATCCCTCCCCCACTCCCTGACAGACCCTGGTGTGTGATGATCTCCATGGATCCATGTGTTCTCATTGTTCAACTCCCACTTATGAGTGAGAACATGTAGTGTTTGGTTTTTTGTTCCTGTGTTAGTTTGCTGAGACTGATGATTTCCAGCTACATCCATGTCCCCGCAAAGGACACAAACTCGTCCTTTTTATGGCTGCATAGTATTCCATTATGTATATGTGCCACATTTTCTTTCTTTTTTTTTAAATTATACTTTAAGTTTTAGGGTACATGTGCACAGTGTGCAGGTTTGTTACATATGTATACATGTGCCATGTTGGTGTGCTGCACCCATTAACTAGTCATTTAGCATTAGGTATATCTCCTAATGCTATCCCTCCCCCCTCCCCCAACCACACAACAGGCCCTGGTGTGCGATGTTCCCCTTCCTGTGTCCATGTGTTCTCATTGTTCAATTCCCACCTATGAGAGAACATGCAGTGTTTGGTTTTTTGTCCTTGTGATAGTTTGCTGAGAATGATGGTTTCTAGCTTCATCCATGTCCCTACAAAGGACATGAACTCATCATTTTTTATGGCTGCATAGTATTCCATGGTATATATGTGCCACATTTTCTTAATCCAGTCTATCATTCTTGGACATTTCGGTTGGTTCCAAGTCTTTGCTATTGTGAATAGTACTGCAATAAACATATGTGTGCATGTGTCTTTATAGCAGCATGATTTATAATCCTTTGGGTATATACCCAGTAATGGAATGGCTGGGTCAAATGGTATTTCTAGTTCTAGATCCCTGAGGAATTGCCGCACTGACTTCCACAATGGTTGAACTAGTTTACAGTCCCACCAACAGTGTAAAATTGTTTCTCTTTCTCCACATCCTCTCCAGCACCTGTTGTTTCCTGACTTTTTAATGATCACCATTCTAACTGGTGTGAGATGGTATCTCATTGTGGTTTTGATTTGCATTTCTCTGATGGCCAGTGATGATGAGCATTCTTTCATTTGTCTTTTGGCTGCATAAATGTCTTCTTTTGAGAAGTGTCTTTTCATATCCTTCGCCCACTTTCTGATGGGGTTGTTTGCTTTTTTCTTGTAAATTTGTTGGAGTTCATTGTAGATTCTGGATATTAGCCCTTTGTCAGATGAGTAGATTGCAAAAATTTTCTCCCATTCTGTAGGTTGCCTGTTCACTCTGATGGTAGTTTCTTTTGCTGTGCAGAAGCTCTTTAGTTTAATTAGATCCCATTTGTCAATTTTGGCTTTTGTTGCCATTGCTTTTGGTGTTTTAGACATGAAGTCCTTGCCCATGCCTATGTCCTGAATGGTATTGCCTAGGTTTTCTTCTAGGGTTTTTATGGTTTTAGGTCTAACATTTAAGTCTTTAATCCATCTTGAATTAATTTTTGTATAAGGTGTAAGGAAGGGATCCAGTTTCAGCTTTCTACATATGGCTAGCCAGTTTTCCCAGCACCATTTATTAAATAGGGAATCCTTTCCCCATTTCTTGTTTTTGTCAGGTTCGTCAAAGATCAAATAGTTGTAAATATGCGGCATTATTTCTGAGGGCTCTGTTCCATTCCATTGGTCTATATCTCTGTTTTGGTACCAGAACCATGCTGTTTTGGTTACTGTGGCCTTGTAGTATAGTTTGAAGTCAGGTAGCGTGATGCCTCCAGCTTTGTTCTTTTGGCTTAGGATTGACTTGGCAATGCAGGCTCTTTTTTGGTTCCATATGAACTTTAAAGTAGTTTTTTCCAATTCTGTGAAGAAAGTCATTGGTAACTTGATGGGGATGGCATTGAATCTATTAATTACCTTGGGCAGTATGGCCATTTTCATGATATTGATTCTTCCTACCTATGAGCATGGAATGTTCTTCCATTTGTTTGTATCCTCTTTTATTTCATTGAGCAGTGGTCTGTTGTTCTCCTTGAAGAGGTCCTTCACATCCCTTGTAAGTTGGATTCCTAGGTATTTTATTCTCTTTGAAGCAATTGTGAATGGGAGTTCACTCATGATTTGGCTCTCTGTTTGTCTGTTATTGGTGTATAAGAATGCTTGTGATTTTTGCACATTGATTTTGTATCCTGAGACTTTGCTGAAGTTGCCTATCAGCTTAAGGAGATTTTGGGCTGAGACAATGGGGTTTTCTAGATACACAATCATGTCATCTGCAAACAGGGACAATTTGACTTCCTCTTTTCCTAATTGAATACCCTTGATTTCCTTCTCCTGCCTGATTGCCCTGGCCAGAACTTCCAACACTATGTTGAATAGGAGTGGTGAGAGAAGGCATCCCTGTCTTGTGCCAGTTTTCAAAGGGAATGCTTCCAGTTTTTGCCCATTCAGTATGATATTGGCTGTGGGTTTGTCACAGATAGCTCTTATTATTTTGAGATACATCCCATCAATACCTAATTTATTAAGAGTTTTTAGCATGAAGCATTGTTGAATTTTGTCAAAGGCCTTTTCTGCATCTATTGAGATAATCATGTGGTTTTTGTCTTTGGTTCTGTTTCTATGCTGGATTATGTGTATTGATTTGCATATATTGAACCAGCCTTGCATCCCAGGGATGAAGCCCACTTGATCATGGTGGATAAGCTTTTTGATGGGCTGCTGGATTCAGTTTGCCAGTATTTTATTGAGGATTTTTGCATCGATGTTCATCAGGGATATTGGTCTAAAATTCTCTTTTTTGGTTGTGTCTCTGCCAGGCTTTGGTATCAGGATGATGCTGGCCTCATCAAATGAGTTAGGGAGGATTCCCTCTTTTTCTATTGATTGGAATAGTTTCAGAAGGAATGGTACCAGCTCCTCCTTGTACCTCTGGTAGAATTTGGCTGTGAATCCATCTGGTCCTGGACTTTTTTTGGTTGGTAAGCTATTAATTATTGCCTCAAATTCAGAGCCTGTTATTGGTCTATTCAGAGATTCAACTTCTTCCTGGTTTAGTCTTGGGAGGAGGGTGTATGTGTCCAGGAATTTATCCATTTCTTCTAGATTTTCTAGTTTATTTGTGTAGAGGTGTTTATAGTATTCTCTGATGGTAGTTTGTATTTTTGTGGGATGGGTGGTGATATCTGCTTTCTTATTTTTTATTGCATCTATTTGATTCTTCTCTCTTTTCATTTTTATTAGTCTTGCTAGTGGTCTATCAATTTTGTTGATCTTTTCAAAAAACCAGCTCCTGGATTCATTGAGTTTTTGAAGGGTTTTTTGTGTGTTTATTTCCTTCAGTTCTGCTCTGATCATAGTTATTTCTTGCTTTCTGCTAGCTTTTGATTGTGTTTGCTCTTGCTTCTCTAGTTCTTTTAATTGTGATGTTAGAATGTTAATTTTAGATCTTTCCTGCTTTCTCTTGTGGGCATTTAGTGCTATAAATTTCCCTCTACACACTGCTTTGAATGTGTCCCACAGATTCTGGTATGTTGTGTCTTTGTTCTCGTTGGTTTCAAAGAACATCTTTATTTCTGCCTTCATTTCATTATGTACCCAGTAGTCATTCAGGAGCAGATTGTTCAGTTTCCGTGTAGTTGAGCAATTTTGAGTGAGTTTCTTAATCCTGAGTTCTAGTTTGATTGCACTGTGGTCTGAGAGACAGTTTGTTATAATTTCTGTTCTTTTACATTTGCTGAGGATTGCTTTACTTCCAACTATGTGGTCAATTTTGGAATAGGTGTGGTGTGGTGCTGAAAAAAATGTATATTCTGTTGATTTGGGGTTCAGAGTTCTGTAGATGTCTATTAGGTCCACTTGGTGCAGAGCTGAATTCAGTTCCTGGATATCCTTGTTAACTTTCTGTCTCGTTGATCTGTCTAATGTTGACAGTGGAGTGTTAAAGTCTCCCATTATTATTGTGTGGGAGTATAAGTCTCTTTGTAGGTCTCTAAGAACTTGGTTTATGAATGTGGGTGCTGCTGTATTTGGTGCATATATATTTAGAATAGTTAGCTCTTCTTGTTGAATTGATCCCTTTACCATTATGTAATGGCCTTCTTTGTCTCTTGATCTTTGTTTGTTTAAAGTCTGTTTTATCAGAGACTAGGATTGCAACCCCTGCCTTTTTTGTTTTCCGTTTTCTTGGTAGATCTTCCTCCATCCCTTTATTTTGAGCCTATGTATGTCTCTGCTCATGAAATGGGTTTCCTGAATATAGCACACTGATGGGTCTTGACTCTTTATTCAATTTGCCATTCTGTGTCTTTTAATTGGAGCATTTAGCCCATTTACATTTAAGGTTAATATTGTTATGTGTGAATTTGATCCTGTCATTATGATGTTAGCTGTTTATTTTGCTTGTTAGTTGATGCAGTTTCTTCCTAGCCTCAATGGTCTTTACAATTTGGCATGTTTTTGCAGTGGCTGGTACTGGTTTTCCTTTCCATGTTTAGTGCTTCTTTCAGGAGCTCTTTTAGGGCAGGCCTGGTGGTGACAAAATCTCTCAGCATTTGCTTGTCTGTAAAGTATTTTATTTCTCCTTCACTTATGAAGCTTAGTTTGGTTGGATATTAAATTCTGGGTTGAAAATTCTTTTCTTTCAGAATGTTGACTATTGGCCCCCACTCTCTTCTGGCATGTAGGGTTTCTGCCAAGAGATCTGCTGTTAGTCTGATGGGCTTCCGTTTGTGGGTAACCCAACCTTTCTCTCTGGCTGCCCTTAACATTTTTTCCTTCATTTCAACTTTGGTGAATCTGACAATTGTGTCTTGGAGTTGCTGTTCTTGAGGAGTATTTTTGTGGCATTCTCTGTATTTCCTGAATTTGAATGTTGGCCTGTCTTGCTAGATTGGGGAAGTTCTCCTGGATAATATCCTGCAGAGTGTTTTCCAACTTGGTTCCATTCTCCCTATCACTTTCAGGTACACCAATCAGACGTAGACTTGGTCTTTCAACATAGTCCCATATTTCTTGGAGGCTTTGTTCATTTCTTTTTATTCTTTTTTCTCTAAACTTCTCTTCTTGCTTCATTTCATTCATTTGATCTTCCATCACTGATACCCTTTCTTCCAGTTGATCAAATCAGCTACTGAGGCTTGTGCATTTGTCATGTAGTTCCCGTGCCATGGCTTTCAGCTCCATCAGGTCCTTTAAGGACTTCTCTGCATTAGTTATTCTAGTTAGCCATTCGTCTAATTTTTTTTCAAGGTGTTTAACTTCTTTCCATGGTTTCGAACTTCCACCTTTAGCTTAGAGTAGTTTGATCGTCTGAAGACTTCTTCTCTCAACTCATCAAAGTCATTCTCTGTCCAGCTTTGTTCCGTTGCTGGTGAGGAGCTGTGTTCCTTTGGAGGAGGAGAGGCACTCTGATTTTTAGAGTTTCTGGATTTTCTGCTCTGTTTTTTCCCCATCTTTGTGGTTTTATCTACCTTTGGTCTTTGATGATAGTGATGAACAGATGGGGTTTTGGTGTGGATGTCCTTTCTGTTTGTTAGTTTTCCTTCTAACAGTCAGGACCCTCAGCTGCAGGTCTGTTGGCGTTTGCTGGAGGTCCACTCCAGACCCTGTTTGCCTGGGTATCAGCAGTGGAGGCTGCAGAATAGCGGATATTGGTGAACAGCAAATGTTGCTGCCTGATCGTTCCTCTGGAAGTTTTGTCTCAGAGGAGTACCTGGCTGTGTGAGGTGTCAGTCCACCCCTACTGGGGGGTGCCTCCCAGTTAGGCTACTCGGGGATCAGGGATCCACTTGAGGAGGCAGTCTGTCTGTTCTCAGATCTCCAGTTGCGTGCTGGGAGAACCACTACTCTCTTCAAAGCTGTCATACAGGGACATTTAAGTCTTCAGAGGTTTCTGCTGCATTTTGTTTGGCTATGCCCTGCCCCCAGAGGTGGAGTCTACAGGGGCAGGCAGGCCTCCTTGAGCTGTGGTGGGCTCCACCCAGTTTGAGCTTCCCAGCCACTTTGTTTCTTTGTTTACCTACTCAAGCCTCGGTGGCATGTGCCCCTCCCCCAGCCTCGCTGCCACCTTGCAGTTTGATCTCAGACAGCTGTGCTAGCAATGAGTGAGGCTCCGTGGGCGTAGGACCCTCTGAGCAAGGCGCATGATATAATCTCTTGGTGTGCTGTTTGCTAAGACCGTTGGAAGAGCGCAGTATTAGGGTGGGAGTGACCTGATTTCCCAGGTGCCATGTGTCACCCCTTTCTTTGACTAGGAAAGGGAATTCCTTGATCCCTTGCACTTCTCGGGTGAGGTAATGCCTCGCCATGCTTCGGCTCACACTCGGTGCACTGCACCCACTGTCCGACACTCCCCAGTGAGATGAACCCGATACCTCAGCTGGAAATGCAGAAATCACCCGTCTTCTGCATTGCTCACACTGGGAGCTGTAGACTGGAGCTGTTCCTATTCTGCCATCTTGGCTCCACCCCTGACATTTTCTTTATCCAGTCTATCACTGATGGTCATTTGGATTGTCTCCAAGTCTTTGATATTGTGAATAGTGTGGGAATAAACACACATGTGCATGTATCTTTATATTAGAATGATTTATAATGCTTTGGGTATATACCCAGTAATGGGATTGCTGGGTCAAATGGCATTTCTGGTTCTAGATCCTTGAGGAATCACCACACTGTCTTCCACAATGGTTGAACTAATTTACACTCCCACCATTTGTGTAAAAGCATTTCTATTACTCCACATCCTCTCCAGAATCTATTGTTTCCTGACTTTTTAATGTTCACCATTTTAACTGGCATGAGAGGGTGTCTCATTATGGTTTTGATTTGCATTTCTCTAATGACCAGTGATGATGAGCTGTTTTTCATGTTTGTTGTTCACATAAATGTTGTCTTCTGAGAAGTTGTCTCTTCATATCCTTCACACGCTTTTTGATGGGGTTGTTTATCTCTTGTAAATTTGCTTAAGTTCTTTGTAGATTCTGGATATTAGCTCTTTGTCAGATGGATAGATTGCAAACATTTTCTCCCATTCTGTAGGTTGCCTCTTCATGATGATGATAGTTTATTTTGCTATGTAGAAGTTCTTTCATTTCATTAGATCCCATTTGTCAATTTTGGCTTTTGTTTCAATTGCTTTTGGTGTTTTAGTCATGAAGTCTTTGCCCATGCCTATGTCTTGAATGGTACTGCCTAGGTTTTCTTCTAGGGTTTTTATGGTTTTAGGTCTTACGTTTAAGTCTTTAATCCATCTTGAGTTAATTTTTGTATAAGGTGTAAGGAAGGGGTCCAGTTTTAGTGTTCTGCATATGGCTAGCCAGTTTTCCCAACACCATTTATTAAATAGGGCATCCTTCCCTAGTGTTTGTTTTTATTAGATTTGTCAAAGATCAGATGGTTGTAGATGTGTGGTGTTATTTCTGAGGCCTCTGCTCTGTGGTCTGTATATCTGTTTTGGTACCAGTACCATGCTGTTTTGATTACTGTAGCCTTGTAATATAGTTTGAAGTCAGATAGTGTGATGCCTCCAGCTTTGTTCTTTTTGCTTAGGATTTTCTTGGCTATGTGGGCTCTTTTTTGGTTCCAAGTGAAATTTAAAGTAGTTTTTTCTAATTCTGTGAAGAAAGTCAATGGTAGCTGGATGGGAATAGCATTGAATCTATAAATTACTTCAGACAGTATGGCCATTTTCATGATATTGATTCTTCCTATTCATGAGGATGGAATGTTTTTCCATTTGTTTGTGTCCTCTCTTATTTCATTGAGCAGTGGTTTGTAGTTCTCCTTGAAGAGGTCCTTCACATCCCTTGTAAGTTGTATTCCTAGGTATTTTATTCTCTTTGTAGCAATTGTGAATGGGAGTTCACTCATCATTTGGCTGTTTGTCTATTACTGGTGTGTAGAAATACTTGTGATTTTTGCACGTTGATTTTGTATCCTGAGACTTTGCTGAAGTTGCTTATCACCTTAAGGAGATTTTGGGCTGAGACAATGGGGTTTTCTAAATATACAATCACGTCATCTGCAAACAGACAATTTGACTTCTTCTCTTCCTATCTGAATACACTTTATTTCTTTCTCTTGCCTGATTGCCTGGCCAGAACTTCCAATACTATGTTGAATAGGAGTGGTGAGAGAAGGCATCCCTGTCTTGTGCCAGTGTTCAAAAGGAATGTTTCCAGTTTTTGCCCATTCTGTATGATATTGGCTGTGGGTTTGTCATAAATAGCTCTTATTATTTTGAGATATGTTCTATCAATACCTAGTTGATTGAGAGGTTTTAGCATGAAGGGTGTTAAATTTATCAAAGGTCTTTTCTGCATCTATTGAGATAATCATGTGGTTTTTGTCATTGGGTCGGGTCTGTTTATGTGATGGATTACATTTATTAATTTGCATATGTTGAACCAGCCTTGCATCCCATGGATGAAGACAACTTGATCATGGTGGATAAGCTTTTTGATGTGCTGCTGGATTCAGTTTGCCATTATTTTATTGAGGATTTTCACATCAATGTTCATCAAGGATATTGGCCTGAAATTTTCTTTTTTGTTATGTCTCTGCCAGGTTTTGGTATCAGGATGATGCTGTCCTCATAAAATGAGTTAGGAAGGAGTCCCTGTTTTCTATTGTTTGTAATAGTTTTAGAAGAAATGATACAAGCTCCTCTTTGTACCTCTGGTAGAATTCGGCTGTGAATCATCTGGTTCTGGACTTTTTTTGGTTGGTAGGCTATTAATTACTGCCTCAATTTCAGAACTTCTTTTTGTTATTCACGGATTCGACTTCCTCCTGGTTTAGACTTGGGAGAATGTGTGTTTCCAGGAATTTATCCATTTCTTCTAGATTTTCTAGTTTATTTGCATAGAGGTGCTTATAGTATTCTCTGACAGTAGTTCTTATTTCTGTGGAATCAGTGGTAATATCCCCTTTATTATTTTTTGTTGCATCTACTTGATTCTTCTCTTTCTTCTTCTTTATTAGTCTGGCTAGCTGTCTATTTTGTTGATCCTTTCAAAAAACCAGCTCCTGGATTCATTTTTTTTTTTAAGGGTTTTTGGTGTATTTATTTCCTTCAGTTCTGCTCTGATCTTAGTTATTTCTTGTCTTCTGCTAGCTTTTGAATTTGTTTGCTCTTGCTTCTCTAGTTCTTTTAATTGTGATGCTAGGGTGTCGATGTCGATTTTAGAACTTTCTTGATTTGTCTTGTGGGAATTTAATGCTATAAATTTCCCTCTACACACTGCTTTAGCTATGTCCCAGAGATTCTGGTATGTTGTGTCTTTGTTCTCATTGGTTTCCAATAACTTATTTATTTCTGCCTTAATTTCGTTATTTACCCAGTAGTCATTCAGAAGCAGGTTGTTCAGTTTCCATGTATTTGTGCAGTTTCTTAATCTTGAATTTTAATTTGATTGCACTGTGGTCTAAGAGACTGTTATGATTTCCGTTCTTTTGCATTTGCTGAGGAGTGTTTTACTTCCAATTATCTGGTCAATTTTAGAGTGAGCGTGATGTAGTGCTGAGAAGAATGTATATTCTTTTGATTTGGAGTGGAGAGTTCTGTAGATGTCTAGTAGGTCTGCTGATTCCAGAGCTGAGTTCAAGTCCTGGATATCCTTGTTAATTTTCTCATTGATCTGTCTAATATTGACAGTGAGGTATTAAAGTCTCCCACTATTATTGTGTGGGAGTCTAAGTCTCTTTGTAGGTCTCTAAGAACTTGCTTTATGAATCTGGTTCCTTCTGTATTGGGTGAATATATATTTAGGATAGTTAGTTCTTCTTGTTGCATTGATCCCTTTACCATTATGTAATGCCCTTCTTTGTCTCTTTTGATGTTTGTTGATTTAAAATCTGTTTTATGAGAGACTAGGATTGCAACCTCTGCTTTTTTTCTTTTTCTTTCCATTTGCTTGGTAAATCTTCCTCTTTATTTTGACCCTATGTGTGTCTTTGCATGTGAAATGGGTCTCCTGAATACAGCACACCGATAGGTCTTGATTCTTTATCCAATTTGCCTCTCTGTGTTTTTTAGTTGGGGCATTAGCCCATTTACGTTTAAGCCTAATATTGTTATGTGTGAATTTGATTCTGTCATTATATGCTAGCTGGTTATTTTGCCCATTATTTCATGTAGTTTCTTCATAGTGTCAATGGTCTTTACAATTTTATATGTTTTTGCAGTTGCTGGCACCAATTGTTCCTTTCCATGTTTATTGCTTCTTGTAAGACAGGCCTGGTGGTGACAAAATCTCTCAGCATTTGCTTGTCTGTAAAGGATTTTATTTTTTCTTCACTTATGAAGCTTAGTTTGGCTGGATATGAAATTCTGGGTTGATTTGCATTTCTCTGATGGCCAGTGATGATGAGTATTTTTTCATGTGTTTTTTGGCTGCATAAATGTCTTCTTTTGAGACGTGTCTGTTCATATCCTTTGTCCACTTTTTGATTGGGTTGTTTGTTTTTTTCTTGTAATGCAAATCAAAACCACAATGAGATACCATCTCACACCAGTTAGAATGGTGATCATTAAAAAGTCAGGAAACAACAGGTGCTGGAGAGGATGTGGAGAAATAGGAACACTTTTACACTGTTGGTGGGACTGTAAACTAGTTCAACCATTGTAGAAGTCAGTGCGGCGATTCCTCAGGGATCTAGAACTAGAAATACCATTGACCCAGCCATTCCATTACTGGGTATATACCCAAAGGATTATAAATCATGCTGCTATAAAGACAAATGCACACATATGTTTATTGTGGCACTATTCACAATAGCAAAGACTTGGAACCAACCGAAATGTCCAAGAATGATAGACTGGATTAAGAAAATGTGGCACATATATACCATGGAATACTATGCAGCCATAAAAAATGATGAGTTCATGTCCTTTGTAGGGACATGGATGAAGCTAGAAACCATCATTCTCAGCAAACTATCACAAGGACAAAAAACTAAACACTGCATGTTCTCTCATAGGTGGGAATTGAACAGTGAGAACACATGGACACAGGAAGGGGAACATCACACACCGGGGACTGTTGTAGGGTTGGGGGAGGGGGGAGGGATAGCATTAAGAGATATACTTAATGCTAAATGATGAGTTAATGGGTGCAGCACACCAACATGGCACATATATACGTATGTAACAAACCTGCACGTTGTGCACATGTACCCTAAAACTTAAAGTATAATAATGATAAAATTTAAAAAAAAATTCTGGGTTAAAAATTCT
The DNA here is from genome assembly GCF_028885655.2 of Pongo abelii. Lineage (NCBI taxonomy): Eukaryota > Metazoa > Chordata > Mammalia > Primates > Hominidae > Pongo > Pongo abelii. The sequence goes on from NC_071989.2 coordinate 145,327,453, forward strand.
CTTTAAGAATGTTGAAGATTGGCCCCCACTCTCTTCTGGCATGTAGGGTTTCTGCAGAGAGATCCACCGTTAGTCTGATGTTAGTCTGATGGACTTCCTTTTGTGTTTAACCTGACCTTTCTCTCTGGCTGCCCTTAACATTGTTTCCTTCATTTCAACCTCGGTGAATCTGACAAATATGTGTCTCTGGGTTGCTCTTCTTGAGGAGGATCTTTGTGGTGTTCTCTGTATTTCCTGAATTTGAGTGTTGGCCTGTCTTGATAGGTTGGGGAAGTTCTCCTGAATAATATCCTGAAGAGTGTTTTCCTCCTTGATTCCATTCTTCTTGTCACTTTCAGGTACAACAATCAAATGTAGGTTTGGTCTTTTCACATAGTCCCATATTTCTTGGAGGCTTTGTTCACTCCTTTTCACTACTTCTTCTCCAATCTTGTCTTCATGCTTTATTTCATTAAGTTGATCTGCAATCTCTGATATTCATTCTTCTGCTTGATTAATTCAGCTATTGATACTTGTGTATGCTTCATGAGGTTCTTGTGCTGTGTTTTTCAGCTCCATCAGGTCATTAATGTTCTTCTCTAAACTGGTTATTCTAGTTAGCAATTCCTCTAACCTTTTTTCAAGGTTCTTAGCTTCCTTGCATTGGGTTAGAAGATGCTCCTTTAGCTGGGAGGAGTTTGTTATTATCTACCTTCTGAAGCCTACTTCTGTCAATTCATCAAACTCATTCTCTGTCCAGTTTTTTCCCTTGCTGGTGAGGAGTTGTGAGCCTTTGGAGGAGAAGAGGTGTTCTGTTTTGCAATTTTCAGTCTTTTTGCACTGGTTTCTCCCCATCTTTGTGGATTTATCTACCTTTGGTGTTTGATGTTGGTGACTTTCAGATGCGGTTTTGGTGTGGACATCGTTTTTGTTGATGTTGATACTATTCCTTTCTGGTTGTTAGTTTTCCTTCTAATAGTCAGACCCCTCTGCTGCAGGTCTGCTGCAGTTTGCCAGAGGTCCACTCCAGACCCTGTTTGCCTGGGTATCACCAGTGGAGGCTGCAGAACAGCAAAGATTGCTGCCTGTTCCTTCCCCTGGAAGGTTCATTCCCGAGGAGCACCTGCTAGATGCCAGCCGGAGCACTCCTGTATGAGGTGTCTGTCAAACCCTGCTGTGTCTCCCAGTCAGGAGGCACAGGGGTCAGGGACCCACTTGAGGAGGCAGTCTGTCCGTGAGCAGAACTCCAGCACTGTGCCAGGAGATCTGCCACTCTCCTCAGAGCTGGCAGGCAGGAATATTTAAGTCTGCTGAAGCTGCACCTATAGCCGCCCCTGCCCCCAGGTGCTCTGTCCCAGGGAGATGGGCGTTTTATCTATAAGCCCCTGACTGGGGCTGTTGCCTTTCTTTCAGAGATTCCCTGCCCCAAGAAGAGGAATATAGAGAGGCAGTCTGGCTATAGCAGCTTTGCCAAGCTGCAGTGGGCTCCGCCCAGTGCGAACTTCCTTAAGGCTTTGTTTACACTGAGGGAAAAACCCCCTACTCAAGCCTCAGTAATGCCAGATGCCCCTCCCCCCCACCAGGGTGCAGCATCCCAGGTTGACTTCAGACTGCTGTACTAGCAGCAAGAATTAAAAGCCAGTGGATCTTAGCGTGCTGGGCTCTGTAGGGGGTGGGATCCACTGAGCTAGACCACTTGGCTCTTTGGCTTCAGCTCCCTTTCCAGGGGAGTGAATGGTTCTGTCTTGCTGGCATTCAGTCACTACTGGGGTGTGAAAAGAAAATCCTGCACCTAGCTCAGTGTCTGCCAAACCCCTGCCCAGTTTTGTGCTTTAAAACCAGGGCCCTTGTGGTGTAGGCACCGGAGGGAATCTTCTGGTCTGTGGGTTGCAAAGACCATAGGAAAAGCGTAGTATCTAGGCCGGAGTGCACTGTTCCTCACAGCACAGTCTCTCACAGCTTCCCTTGGCTAGGGGAGGGAGTTCTTCAACCGTTTGTGCTTCCTGGGTGAGGCAATGCCCCACCCTGCTTCTGCTCACCCTCTGTGGGCTGCACCCACTGTCTAACCAGTCCCAGTGAGATGTGCCAGGTACTTCAGTTGGAAGTGCAGAAATCACCCGCCTTCTGCGCTGATCTCGCTGGGAGCTGCAGAGCAGAGCTTTTCCTATTTGGCCATTTTTCCAGCCTCTCCCAGATCTTTTAATTCTTGTTTGAGGACCTGGGAAAAGTAGGAAAGGGCTTCAGCAACCCTCTAAGGCGTGACTTTCTAGATAGAATGTTGTCCTTCTCAGGAAAAGGCAAAAAGGTATTGACTCTTCTAGTCTACAGGCACACTGAAAAAGGCAGAGCAAAGGCTCACTGCAGGTAAGCAAGTGGCTTCTGGAGGAGTTGTGTGTGTTGGGGTATTTCTGGAAAGTGAGGAATAACAATTTTGCCAATGGCCTTGAAGTCTTAAGCAAACTGACATTGTCATCTGTTTGAGTTCTTTACTCACAGGACAGAAGTGTTACAGGGCTAATGCGGGGTATGAGAAGACCTTGGGATACAAGGCTTGCAACTGTAGGTTTGATCCCTTACCTGTGTCTGAGTTCAAGGAATATTAGGGAAGTTTATGTAATGGTTTGATAGACTCTATCTGTATTTTTTATAGGTTCTGCTCTGATTATTTTGCCTACATCAGTAAAATTTTTGCCCATACAGTGTCACTTTTCTGTGGCATGCATTAAATGTAATGGGAGAAGCAATGGCATATCTAGAGCAGACACATCTTGACCATGAACAGAGGAGTTCTCTGGAACCTCAAGAAATAGTCCTCCTGGCATGCTTTTAATCATTCATTGCAGCTCCATTTGCAAAGTAACCATTCTATTAAATTTGCAGGGGTGGTATCACAGAGCAGGAAGGAATGTTTTTCAGTCAAAGACACAAGGGTTAGGTTAAGAACTGGGAGATGGGGAAAACCAGAGGGTTATTTGAAATACCTTCCACATATGTTGTAAGTTTACTCTGAGGAAGAAGTTAAGAAAGGTAACAAGGTATAATGCAGAAAAAGTGGCACACATATCTTTTTTTGTATGAGTTGAACTAGGAATTGATTAGCATGACTGTATTCATAGTTAATTTACTTTGAGTGTTTGAGGGTATGGCAAGATATTGAATGCTTTTTCATTTCTTGGAATGCCTTCATTGATCCAAATTGAGGGATGTTTCTTTGTCTTGGTTTTTCTTTTATCAGATGGATTCATCTTTTTCCAGTGTTCCTTCTGTTAACAATATCTACAAGTGTCCTTGTCAGCAGGTGTTTGGTTGGGGAATGGACTACCTAGCTGTTTAATCTATAGTCCCATCAATTTACTTTAGAGATTGTCTCACTTTTGTCCTAAAACCCTGGCAAAATGTTCTGTCAGGTATTAGAGTTTAGCTAATGGGGCTATTTCCCATTCTAATGTCTACTTTCACATTAGGACTTTAACGTCAGGTTTAACTCCATCGACAAAGTGAGATGAAAGGGCTGCTTTGTTCCCAAGAGATGTCAGAAAGTATTTCCTACTCTATCTTGAGCAATCTATAGTTTCATCTTTTGTGCCTATTTGCATGATTGAATTGTGGTCCTATCAATTTTTACTGTGAATGTTTCAGGTATGGCTTTTTATGAGACGTTGACCTAATTTTCTGGCCTGTTTTTGACCCTCAGGTTTGTTATGGAAAGAAGGATCCTGTAGATTGCTTTCTGGGTCAGCCCAATTAGCTTTTGCCATTTAGGATTTAGTATCTGAGGTTTGGGCCAATGTGTGTACAAGCTGATATAGGTCAGGTAACCCTAGGTCATATGTGCCCAAAATAATTATAAATTATTCTATGAATATTTGCTGGTCTTGTTTGAGTTTAGGGAAATCTTTAGTTGCAGCTCTTGAATGAGCTCAGGTCCAAGACTTAAGTTCCACAGTTGCCTGCAGGACAGGCTCATGAGAGGAATGGGTCCTTATAGGCAACTGGCATTGGGGGGTTTTAGGAAAGTTGTTGGGAAAGGTAGGGAGGCTAGACAAAGGGAAGAAGAGGTAGGAGGTGCGGAAGGAGAGAGATCAGCAGCATAAGAGGAAGACATTGAGGTCCCTTGAACTGTCTGACCCCCCTGACCTGAGGTTCTTATCACTACCCATACTCCTCATTGATTATCCTGGACCTAGTGATTGTGCTGTCCCTAGCACCCAGTGGGTGCTTTGGAGAATTCATTTGGTCATAAGCTTGGGCGATGGGAAGGGAGGCAGTTTCTAGAAGAGCTAGCAACTGGAGGATAAGGACTGGGGGGAGGATTTACTAGGGGAATAAGTCTAGTTTGTTCTTGCTTAACTTTGTCAAGGTGCCCTTTAGCTTTAGCTGGAGGCTTTTTTAGTGACGCAATTTTTAATTCAGAGTTTTGTTTGGAGGTCCCTGAATACCAATCAAGAAATGCTACCCTTGCAGTGAGCCAAGATCGTGCCACTGCACTCCAGCCTGGGTGACAGAGCGAGACTGTCTCAAAAAAAAAAAAAAAAAAAAAAAAAAACAGAAAGAAATCCTACCCATGGAGCTTGTAGAATCTTATTCGCTTTCTTTTCTAAGGTGCCTCTCCAACTATTTTATTCAAATTCAGTGTTCCCCAGAGTGGCACTGAAGACCTAAGTCATCTTCTGAAGTTATGCCATTTAGAGAGACAGGCACAAGAATTAGGACTGTAATCAGATTACATACAAGAAGCAGGGATTTTTCCAAATACAGGAGAGAATTTAGACTTAGAGGACCCCACACGAGCTGGTGATAGTTGGTTGGAATGTAATGCTGTGCACTTCGTGTCTCAGGTCCACAACCTGACAGTTGGCGGCCTCTGAACATAGACCCAATAGTCTGTGCCCCTGGCAGGTGGAAAACCAGAAATAACATTCCTTCTGGATCAAAGCCAAGCTCTCAGGAGCCAAATTCAGGATGGAAGAAGAACCTCATCTGGTTTCATTGGCGACCCACAGCAAAGTTTGTCCAATGGACACCAGTCCAACAAGATCTGAAAACTTCCCTGCCTGTGAGGCCAGCTTGAACAACAGGCCAGTAAGGCCTTTGCCCATGTTCTGCCCTAGGATTCTCCTTTTGACAAGTAACACTTTTAGACAGCGCAACACAAAACAGTAACACAAAAAATAGAAAAAAAAGAAAAGGGTGGGGAGGGATGAAAAGAGATGGCCTGATTCAAACAAGGGCGCCAAACAAATAGGAACCAATAACAAAGCCAGTGACTCACCTGAGAATAAATAGCCAAGAAACTCAACACAAAGAGAGCAGAGTTCATGCCCAGGGTGTGGCATCATAGAATTCATAAGCTATGAGCAGCAAGGCACGAGGGGACTTTGTGAATAGTGCACCTGGATGAAGGCTGGGGTCTGTACAGTACGCAGTGCAGACAGGCGCTCTGTGGAGCCTCCACAATAACTATGGAAATGAATGAAGACCAACCAGATGAGAATAACCAGGCATGGTTTATTCAGAGCCTGCCATAGCAAGGGAGTCAGCCACCATTATTTGTGCTTGGCAGAGGCTCAATGGCAGGCAGAGGAATGGTAAAGCTTTATAGTGAAAAAAGGGAAGTCTTCATGTATGCCCTACTGGAGGCTATTGGCATGGGGAAGCTGCAGGCAGGCTAACGAGAAACAGAGCATTCTATCTCGTTGGTTAGTGGTAAGTATTTGACTTTACCTAATTGGTCCTCTGTTGTACAAAAGTAGGTACAAAATTAGGAAAGCTGTCAGTTATTAATAAAGTCCTGCTTGGGGATAATTATCACAGGTATTATTGTTTAGCTTCCTGGATTTTTGTTAGAAGTAGAGATCTGACACCCTACAAAGTCTGACTTAGAAATAGCAGACTGGTTTCCTGGGCTGTTTACCACAGATTATGGGTTGACTTCCTGAGCTGGTTGCTGCGGATTGTGGGTCAGAGTTCTATTTTTATATATGGCCTGGCCATTGTCTGTTTGTATATCTAGTCTCTTGCATCAATCTGATTTATTCATGTGTAGCTATTATGAGTTTCCAGCATATTTTAGAGTTTTACATGTATCCTTGACGTTATCTTGCTTGACACTTAGTGGTCTCTTAAACTGAAGACTTGTGCCTGTCTTTAGTTCTTGGCTATTCTTCCTTCTCTCATTGCTATTCCTTCTTTATCAATTCTCACTCTCTCCAGAACTTCCGTTACAAACTTGTTAGTTTTTAGATCTCTCCTTTACATTTATTAGCTTACTTTCCTTCTTTTCACCTGATTACTCCTTTGGCTGTATTTTGGAAAAATTCCTTACTCAATTTTCCAGCTAATTAATTTGTTCCTTTTAAGTGTTTATTTGATGTTTCAGTACATCTATTGAGAATTTTTCCCCTCTAAGTTATATTTTTCATTCTAAGAAGGTAATATATTTTAAAGATTTTCTAAGTATGTAAATTATCTTTTTTAAAAATCATATTCTTATTTCTATTACTAATTCTTTGTCTTTGGATATAAATTCTGCCATTGATTGAGTTTGCTTCTTCCATGGTGTCAAATTTCCTCCTATATTTGATGATTTTTGTATTGTGTGTTCACCTTGGTGCTTGAAGTTTCCTGTTAAATTTTCCACTATCCAGTATTTCTACACTATGAGACCTTAGCAGTGTTACTATTTTGGATGAAATGTATCTGGTGAGAATGGGCAAGGGTGGATTGAATGAGTTGAGTAGTAGCTGGCATTTGGTGCTTGAGCACCCTATGTTTCTCCTGGCCATGGAAGCAATGTCCTGCCTCTTTGATTTCAGCTCCCACCTGCATATACCAACCCTCCATCCCTACCCCCACCCCTATGGCTGCAGCCTGGGCCCTGAGGAGTGACACACAAGATTTTATCTGCCTAGAGTATCTCAACTTAGCATCCTATTTGTTGCTTCTGGATCACCTTCAGGTTCTGACATCCACCACCTCAATGCATGGGACTTTTAAAAATGAGATTTTCAATTGTTTATGATAAAATTCTCCTTCAAGGAATTTCCCTGTCCCCTGACGCACACATACTTAGTTTTCTTTTCTTTATGGGGTGTGGGGGAGGCAGGGTCTTACTCTGTTGCCTAAGTTGGAGTGCAGTGGTGTGATCATGGCTGACTGCAGCCTCAACCTCCTGGCCTCAAGTCATCTTCTGTCTCATTCCTCCTAAAGTGCTGGGATTACAGGTATAAGCTACTGCATTCAGCCTATACTGAATTTTTTTTGGTACAGCCATACATTTTTATTTTAATGTATTTTCTGTAACTTCTTTCAGTTTGGCATAGGATGTAGAAGATTGGTACACGTGTTTAGTTTGCAGTCTTGTAACTGGAAACTTTTTAGTGTAGTAATTGTTAAAGTGTGATCCAAGGACCCCTGGAGGCCACAAAGACTCTTCTAGAGAGTCTAAAAGATTCTTCCTTCTTCAGCCTCACATCTATGTGAAGTTGAATTCTCTTTATATACTTCAACCAACACAACATATTGCAGCAGATTGAATGCACAAACAGATATGACAATCCAGCTGTCTTCTATTAAGTTGGACATAAAAGAGATTTGCACCAGTATAGAACATTGCCATTCTTCTCATTGTTTATTGTTTTGAAATATATACTTATTTTTATAAAGTATTGATATTAACGTGTAATAGATGTCTTATTTAATGAATTAAATATTAAAAGAAAAATAAAGGTTCATATTTATTAAAATAAGTAAAGATTTTCTATTATCTCATTTTTTTATTTTCACAAATTCCTTTGGACTATTCTTTTCCTCTCATTCCATACATTCCCCTTAACTAATTTGGTGTTATACATTGTTACCATTGTTATAGTGAATGAAGTGAAATTTTTAATATTTACAATTTCATGAGTCTAAATGTAATAAATGTATTGTTTTTTCTCACACAAAATAAGAATCTGTTTTAGATCTGATCATCCCAATATTGATCTGTATGCTTTTGTATGCTACAGTGTTCATTCTAAATTAATTTTTACAGCCCTTCAGATTAGAAAGTAATGTTTTTGTTTTCCATAATTAATATTGGTTTAAATTTACCATTTTGTTTGCTTCCCTATTTCTTTTTCCATCTTGAATCTTCCTTCTGAAATAATTTTTCTTCCTCCTGAAGCACATATTCTTGAAGTTATTTCAGTGAAAGTCTTTTTTAAACTCTCAATTTTTGTCCAACAATATCTTTATTTTGCCCATGTTCTTGAAAGATAGTTTGTTTTCCCATGTATCAATTCTAGATTGACAGTGACATTTTTCACTTGGTACTTTACAGATAATGTCTTTTGTCATTCTAATGTCTTTCGTTTTCCAATATTGCTCTTTATAATGCAAATATCACTCTAATTCAGTGATTTTCAAAAGTGGTTCTTAGACCAGCAGCATCAGTATCACTTTGGAGCTTTTTCGAAATGCAACTTTTAAAAATCTTATTCCAGATTTGCTGAACCCAAACTTTGTAGTTGGGGTTCAGAAATGTGTTTTTAAAAGTCCTCCAAGTGATTCTACTGCCCACTTAAGTTTGAAAGCCAGCTATCTAATTGTTATTTCTGTAAAGGGTAAAGGTAATTCACCTTCTATTTCTGGCTGCTTTTAAGGATTTTTCTTTGTCTTTAATGTGCTACAGACTCTGATAGGTCTATAAATAAATTTACTTTTATTTATTTTAATTGGAATTTATTGGGCTTCCTGGGTCTAAGGATTGGTGGCTTTCATTAATTTTGGAAAACTGTAACCCATTACCTCTTTAAATATTGATTTTACCCTACTTCCTGTATTCTTCAGAAACTTCAATTATACTTATATTGGACCTTCTCACTTTACATTTCATATTTTAAAATTTTTTCCCCATATTTTCTATATCTTATGTTTACTATATTTGGGATCAGTTTTTCAGCTATTCCCCAGAGAAGATTTGTGTTTACTTCTGCTGGGGACACATTAAATTCAATTTTCTTCTTGGGTTTTTGGACCACATAGGTAATATAAATTCTTCCCTCAAACCCATATGAATGCAGATTGTGTTAAAAATTCTCATGGGAAATGTTTTTTCTTTATTTTTATTCTATTTTATATGGCACCAAGGCCAAGATCAGCATATCTACTCCTCTACCCCAATTTTCCTGTTTTTAAAAAAATTCATTCACTGAGATCATTGCCTTTTGAAGGTCTTGGCTTCCCTGAAGTTTCTGAGCTTACCTGTATACTTACTTCCATGGCCTAGGCTTTGTCTACTATCTCCTGAACCCACAAACTATTAAAGACAGAAACCACCAAAAGATTAGCAGATACTCTGGGGCAAAAGCTAGCTCTAGAATTAGCTTAACCTTGTGGAGTTTTGCTTGCTTGTTGTTTTTTTTCCCTCTACTAATTGGGACATTATATTTATATCTATATCTTGGCGGTTGAGCTATCAGTGAAGTACATTAATTTTATTCAATATTTTGAAACATACTGAGCTTCCTGTCAGTTCTGTTACCAAACATTGAGGTCACTTGAATTATCTAGCCCCCATGACCTCAGGTTCTTATCACTACCCATACTCCTCATTGAATATCCTGGACCTAGTGATTGTGCTGGCCCTGGCACCCAGTAGGTGCTTTGGAGAACTCACTTGGTCATAAGCTTGGGTGATGGGAAGGGAGCCAGGTTCAAATTCCCTGGGGAACCCACAGGAGTTTTGTCCATAAGAGTTTAGGCCTTATTCTGGCTCACTGGGAGTTTTCTGGCCTGAGATAACCTGAGAGCAACTTGGAGAGGGTGGGGTTTTAGAGGTCATGTCCCCCTTTTCCTTCAGTCTCAGCTCAGAAGGGGCAGGCCCAAGTGCCATCAGAGAACCTCAAAGGAGACAGGCTGCAGATCAGAACAATGAAGTAAAAGCAACAATACTGGGTATCCTGGATCTAGCAACTGCAGTACCCTCAGATATGGACCTGGAATTGGGAAATTCTCTCTATTATGAATGTCACAGGTTGTAGGATCGGGGGAAACCCCATCAATGAATACAGTAAAGATAGGGGCAAAACAAATATTTGTTGAGTGGATGAGTTCACAGGAATTTTTCTGAGCCTTGGAATATTACTGGAGGTTCTAGTCCATGATTGATCCTGGGCTATTTCAGTTCTTTTCATTAAAAAAGAATTTTTATTGAGCATCCAAACCAGCCAAAAGCCCAGGCTATGCTTTTGTGGGGTGTAGAGAAGTGGCCTTTTTCGATGATTGAGGGGTCCATGTGGGACAGCTAACATATCACCTAGGAGATATCAGTGCTGATGCAGATGCTTCCACCAAGCATATGGCTTGAAGTGGGGAAATAGAGGAGACATTCCAGAAACAGAGAAATGAATGTAGGATAAAAGTGAAGCAGATTGAGAAAAAAGATTAACGTGGAAAAGGAGGTCAAGGGTGATGGGGGTAGGCTTTGCATACACAGAGAAATTGTAGAGGGAGTTTATGTGTTATTTATGTGGCAAAAAGCCATGGGCTTTTGACCAAAAATGGGCCAGGATATTTCATGCTAACAAAGGCAGTTGACTGAATCCATAGACAGGCCAGAGATTTTATGTTGGGGTAAGAGACTACAGGATATCCTTAGAGTTCTCTAGGAGTGATTGTTGTGGTTGGTTTCTAGGGCAGGTGGTGCTGTCTGGTGTCAATAATGACTATCTCCTGTGGCCAGCTGGCTGTGACATTATGTAGTATCCTTACATTAAATGTGATTCTGGAAAGTGGCTTCATTTCTATTGGTTAATGTTAGCCAGCTCCTAAATCCTAGTTTAATGCTCATCCAAAGTGCTAAGTCCCTTTGTTCGTGAACCATTTGTTAAAGTATAAAATAACTTGGGAATTATTCTGCACGAAATGTCAAGCGGCAGAATAAATAATTATTCCCCTCATTAATCCCTATGGGCAGCGTCTGTTTGAGAGCTTTGCTTTTCCATAATGAAAATATGTCAGCCCTGAATATATGCTTGTGCTATTGAGACTGAACAGTGAAATGAAATGAATTCTCCACTCAGCCACAGGTGAAATATGGCAGTTTGTGGCGAATGAGGCACTGAGCGCTGTAGGAAGTTGAGACTCAAACTTTGAGAAACCATAGGGAGGCTAAAATCAGTGAGAGAGGGGAGGGCAGTGTGTGATTAAAGTGTAAAGCAATTCCCCAAACGAAATTCATCTTAATTCATTCTCATTTATAAGAGAAAGCTACTCCACATAGTACAGCTGGGTGTCTAAGAAATATGTGGGGCTTCGTTGTCCTCAAAGCCATGGAGATCAGGGGAAAGCCCAGGGGTGAGGGTTTGATGTGCAGAAATGGTGTCATACAGAAAGCAAAGAGCACAGACTGTCAGTGAGCACTGAATCATAGGACCTCACGGACAGCCCATCCATCTCACAGGTGAGGACCGTGAGGCCCAGAAAGGGAAGGAAATTGTCTAAGGAATCAGAGAGCCAGTGAAATTCCTACCCAACAGGGCCTATAATCAGACTAGCCTATTCACTCAACACTGTGTGCAGAATGCCTAGCTCTCTGTCCTCTGCTCTCTCCAGTGCAGAAATCAGTAATTCTTTAAGGGCAGCATCTGATTTCTTCCTCAAATAGTGCTGGGTACCTGGTAAATGATAAATATTGTGAATTGATATATTACTGGATTTTTCCTCGAGGTCCAGAGTGGTATGCTTTGTGTACAGATGGGTGGAGGGATGTGTATATGTAGTTACCTTCTTTTTATTTATCTATGTTTTATTTTTTTATTATACTTTAAGTTCTTGGATACATGTGCAGAACGTGCAGTTTTGTTACATAGTTATACACATGCCATTGTGGTTTGCTTTCATTTTTTAAGTCAGATCACATAGCCCCACAACATAGCAGTTAAGAATGTCAGCTTTGGTGATTGCCCATGCAAGGTTTAAATCCTCACTCTGCCATTTATTAGCTGTGTGACTTTAGACAAGTTGCATAACTTCTCTGTCAAGTGGAATGAGACATTGTATCTACCTATAGAACTGTGGTGAGACTTCTACAAGATAATGTAGTTGTAGGTAAGTAGTCCTGGCCTCTAATGATGGTTGTTAATGTTATTTCCCTTTCATCCTAACTCACTCCTGCACCAGTTCCCCCATGCCAACTCTGCAGAGGCTGAACTACATCCACTTGTGACACAATATTCTCATAGCATAGCTCTACATTAAGGCGTTGTTGCTTTTCCTAGCTTGCAAAGCTGCCTCCAATCAGTGTTCTTCTCCATGGGAGAAGAGTGAACCACTAAGTAGACTGTTAATGTTGATGCCTTCATTTGTTTTTGAAAATGGTCACAGATGATCAGGAGGTGAGCGAAAGCTGCCTTGAGCCTCCAATCTACAAGACATGGAAGCAGCATTACCAAGGTCCCTATTTTAAGAACTGGCTAGAATTTTCATAAAAATTAGACTTGGTTTTACTGAGTCTCATTGTTTTGCCAGAATGTGATTAGCTTTTTAAAATTAAGCTTGGGTTTATAGGAATAGAGGTCAAATTTGTGAAAAATAAGTAGGAAGAAAATATTCTTGTTATATATAATCAAATGGTCTCTAAGTCCTTTAAAAAAAAACAAAAAAACAAAAAGGAGCCCGGGCGCGGTGGCTCACGCCTGTAATCCCAGCACTTTGGGAGGCCGAGGCAGGCAGATCACGAGGTCAGGAGATCAAGACCATCCTGGGTAACATGGTAAAACCCTGTCTCTACTAAAAACACAAAAAATTACCTGGGTGTGGTGGTGGGCACCTGTAGTCCCAGCTACTTGGGAGGCTGATGCAGGAGAATGGCGTGAGCCCGGGAGGCGGAGCTTGCAGTGAGCTGAGATAGCACCACTGCACTCCAGCCTGGGCGACAGAGCAAGACTCTGTCTCAAAACAAACAAACAAACAAACAAAAAAACAAAAAAAGAAACAGTGAATAGTAAAACTAAGAATAGTGGAATAAAATAGTAAAAACAACAGGAATGTCAGGAAAAGAGAACTGCCCTCTGATTTGGAGAGCATGTGCTGTCAGTCGTTTAGAGTCTCAAGACCCATTGCTGAAAACCTTTGCAAATCATTATATGGCACCAGCATTACCATTCGAATTTGTGATATTTGAACTTTTGGACAGTAGAACCTTGACATTGTAGATTTGTCATCGTGGATCTACATGAAGCCCACATGTAGTATGATTCTATTTTATGAAATGTTCAAAAAAGGCAAATCCATAGAGACAGAAAATAGTTTGACGGTTACCTGGGGCTCAGCATGGGAAAGGGAAAGGACTGGATAGCTGGGCATGAGGTTTCATTCTGGAGTAATGGAAATATTCTAACATTAGATGTGCTGTGGTTAACAACTCAGTAAATTTCAAAAAGTCACACCTCAAATGGGTGGACTTTATAGTAAATAAATTATTCCTCAATAAAGCTATTTATAAATTCAACTTGTGTGAATGATGAACAATTCAATCTGTGTAAAAGTATTGATCAAATGTCATTGTTTCTATGAAGTTTCTTTTTAAAAATATATCCAGGCAGAATTAATTGGTCAGTTTTCCTTGTTCCTATTGCTATTTGCTATGTTCATTATTCATTCAACAGACAGTAATCGCTCGTCTACCATGTGTTGAACACTGAGGAATAAGAGCAGGATTTTTTTTTTACTGTGGTAAAATGTATGTAACAAAATTTTCTATTTTTATCATTTTAAATTTAAGGTTCAATGGGATTAAGTACATTCACATTTTTGTGCAACCATCACTGCTATCTTTCCCCTTATTATTCCAGACGAAATCTCTGTATCCATTAAATACTAACTCCCCATCTTCTGTTTTCCCCAACCCCTGGCAACCACTATTCTACTTTCTATCTCTGTGAATTTGACTACTCCAGTTACCTCATATAAGTGGAATCATACAGTATTTGTCCTTTGATGTTGGCTGATTTCATTTAGCATAATGTGTTCAAGCTTCATCTATGTTGTAGCCTATAACAGAATTTCTTTTTGAAGGCTGAAAAATATTTCATTGTATATATTGACCACATTTTCTTTATCCATTCATCCATTGATGAACATTTGGGTTACCATTTCTTGGCTACTGTGCATAATATTGCTATGAATATTGGTGTACAAAGTATTGCTATGAATATTGGTGTATAAGTATCTGTTCAAGTCTGTTTCCAGTTTCTCTGGATAAATAAGTAGGAGTGAAATTACTCAATCATATGGAGATTTTACATTTACTTTTTTGAGGAACTGCTATTCAGTCTTCTGCAATGGCTGTCCTGTTTTACATTCCTACCAGCAATCCACAAGATTTTCAGTTTCTCCACATCCTTATTATTTATTTATTTGGAAATAGCCATCCTAAATGGTGTAAAGTGGTATCCCATCGTCGTTTGGATTTGTATTTCCCTAATGATTAGTGATGTTGAGGATTTTTTGTGTGCGCTTAATGATCATTCATATATATTCTTTGGAAAAATGTCTATTCAAGCAAGTCTTTTGCCCATTTTAAAAATCAGGTTGCTTTTTTGTTGAGTTATAAGAGTTTTTAAAATATATTATTGATATTAATTCCTTACTAGATACAGTATTTGCATATATTTTTCCTCTTCTATAATTTGCATTTTCATTCTGTTCATAGTTTCTTTTACACAGAAGTGTTTAATTTTCATTAAGTTCAATGTATCAAGTTTTTCTTTTGTTGCCTGTGCTTTTGGTGTCAAATAGAAATCATTGCCAAATCCAATGTCTTGAAGTTTTTTGTTTTTTTTCTCTTAAGAGTTTTATAGTTTTAGCTCTTACATTTAGGTCTTTGATCCTTTTTGGAGTTAATTTGTATATAGTATAAGGTAAGGGTCCAATTTCATTATTTTGCAAAGGATATCCAGTTTTTCCAACACAATTAGTTTAAAAGACTATTCTTTCCTCATTGCATGGTCTTGGAACCCTCACTGAAAATCATTTGAGAGTTCATTTCTTGGCTTTTTATTCCATTTATCTATATGTCTGTCTTTATGCCATTACCACCCTTTTGATTACCATAGTTTTGTTGTAGGTTTTGAAATCAGGAAGTGTAAGGTCTTCAACTTTGTTCTTCTTTTCCAAGATAGTTTTGGCTATTCAGGGCCTCTTTAGATTCCATATGAATTTTGGGATGGGTTTTTCTATTTCTGCAAAAAAATAAAAAATCATTGGAATATTTATAGGGATTTGTTTTGAACCTGTAAATCACTTTCAGAAACATCTTAATACTATGAAGTCTTCTATGAACACTGGATGTTTTTCCATTTATCTATGTCTTTAATTACTTTCAGCAATATTTTATAGTTTTCATTGTAAAAGTTTTTTGCTGCCTTTATTAAGTTTCTTCCTAAATATTTTGCTCTTTTTGTTGCTATAGTAAATTGAATTGTTTTCTTAATTCCATTTTTGGAGTTTCATCGTTCTTTAGAAATACAGCTGATTTTTGTCCGTCAATTTTGTGTCCTGAAACTTTGCTGAATTCATTTATTCTAAGTTTTTGTGTGTATGAAATATTTAGTCTTTTATATATGTGAGATTATGCCATCTGCAAACAGAGTTAATTTTACTTTTTCCTTTCTAATTTGGATGCTTTTATTTTTCTTGCCTGATTGCCCTGTCTAGAACTTCAAATACTATATTGAATAAAAGTAGTAAAAGCAGAATCCTCGTCTTGTTTTTATGATCATAAAAGAGAGGCTTTCAGTCTTTTGAGTATGATGTTAGCTAAACGCTTTTCACATATAGCCTTTATTAAATAGTTTTCTTCTATTTCTAGAGTATTTTTGTCATGAAAAGGTGTCGAATTTGTCTAATCAGTTGAGATAATCATGTGTTATTGTTTATTCTTCACTGTTAATATCAGGTATGTTATACTATTGAGATTTGTATGTTGAACAACCTGACATTCCAGGAATAAATTCCACTTTGGCATGGTTTATAATTTTTTTAATATACTGCTGAATTTAGCTTGGTAGTATTGAAGATTTTTACAAGAATATTATTGATAGTGGTCTGTAGTTTTCTTGTAGCATCTTTGGCTTTGGTTTCAAGGTAATATTGGCCTTATAAAATTACGCAGGAAGTTTTCTGTGAAGAATTTGAGAAGGGCTGGTGTTATTTCTTCCTTAATTGTTTGTTTGAATTCACTAGTGAAGCTTTCTGGTCCATAGAGTTTGTTTCTTGGAAAGTTTTTGACTACTGATTGCGTCTCCTTATTAGGAGTCTATTTTGATTTTCTGTTTCTTCATGATTCAGTCTTGGTAGGTTGTGTGTTTCTAGAAATTTTTTTCATTTTGTCTATTTACCTAGACTATCCAACTTGTTGGCATACAACTTTTCATAGCATTCTCTTATAATCCTTATTTACATATAATCAGTAGCAATACCTCCCACTTTCTGTTTTGAGTAATGTAAGTCATCTCTTTTTTCTTAGTCAATTAATTAAAGCTTTGTCAATTTTGTTCATTTTTTCAAAAAATAAACTTTTGGTTTTGCTTATTTTTCTGTATTATTTCTCTATTCTGTATTTTATTTGTCTCTACATTAATCTATGTAATTTTCTTCGTTTTGTTAGCTTTGGCTTTATTTTGTCCTTCTTTTTCTAGTTCCTTATGGTTTAAAGTTAGGTTGTTGATTTGAGATTGTTCTTCTTTTTCAATGTAAATGTTCAGAGCTATAAGTTTCTCTCTCTCCTAGTGCTGGTATTGCTGTACCCCACAAGTTTTGGTTTATTTATTTTCATTTTATTTGTGTCAAGATATTCCCTAGTTTCCTTTGTGATTTCTTTTTTCACCTACCGGTTGTTTAGGAGTGTATTGTTTAATTTTCCCACATTTGTAAGTTTCCTCATCCAAGTACTAACTAGGCTCAACCCTGTTTAGCTTTGGAGATCAGATGAGATTGGGTGTGTTCGGGGTGGTATGGCTATAGGTTCACACATTTGTACATTTTCTAGTTTCCCTTTTGTTATTGATTTCTAGTTTCATTCAACTGTGTTTAGAAAAAAATACTTTGTGTGATTTCTGTCTTTTTAAATATATACAATTTAACATCTTAATAAGACTTGTTTCATGACATAATATGTGGTCTATCTTAGAAAATGTTTCATAAACACTTGAGAAAAATGTATCTTCTACTATTGTTGAGATAAGTGTTCTGTATATGTCTATTAGGTCCAATTGGTTTATAGTGTTGTTCAAGTCCTCTATTTCCTCATTGATCTTCTGTCTGGAAGTGGGGTTGAAGTCTCCAACTATTATTGTAGAGCTGTCTATTTCTTCATTCAAGTCTGTTTGCTTTGTGTGTTTTGGAGCTATGATTTTGGGTGCATGTATGTCTATAATTGTTATGTCTTCTTGGTGAATTGACCCTTTTAACATTATACAATGTCCTTCCTGGTCTCTTGTAATCATTTTTAATGTAAACTTCATTTTGTATAATAGTATATCCATCCCTGTTCTCTTTTGGTTAACAATAATATTTACATGGAATATCTTTTTCCATTCTTTCATCTTCAACCATTTGTGTCCTTAGATATAAAGCAGAGCTTCTTGTTGAGGGCATAGAGTTAGATCATATTTTGTTTATCCATTCTACCAATCTATACCTTTTGACTAAAAAGTTTAGTCTATTTAAAGTAATTATTAATAGGAAAAAATTTACTCTTGCCATCTTGTTATTTCTGTGTGTCTTACAGTTTTTTCCCCCCTCATTTCCTCCATTACTGCCTTCCTTTGGATGTGTGTGTGTGTGTGTGTGTGTGTGTGTGTGTGCATGTGTGTGTGTGTTTTGGTCAGAGTCTTGCTATTGCCCAGGCTGGAGTACACTGGCAAGATCCCAGTTCACTGCAATATCCACCCCCTGGGTTCAAGCGATCCTCCTGCCTCAGCCTCCTGAGTAGCTGGGATTACAGGCATACACCACCATGCCCAGCTAATTTTTGTAATTTTAGTAGAGACTAGTTTCACCATGTTGGCCAGGCTGGTCTCGAACTCCTGACCTCAGGGGATCCACCCATCTCAGCTTCCCAAAGTGCTGGGATTACAGGTGTGAGCCACCATTCCTGGCCAGATTTAGTTGATTTTTTTTGTAGTCACATGTCTTGATTCTCTTCTCATTTCCATTTGTGTATATTCTATAGATATTTTATTTGTGGTTACTATGAAAATTACTTCTTAAAGTTATAACAATCTATTTTAAATTGGTAATAACTTCAATTGCATACAAAAACTCTACTCCTTTACAGCTCCACCCCCTTCAAGTTTGTTATTGTTTCAAATTACATATTTATATATTGTGTACACATTAACCTACATTTATAATTATTTTTTATTTATTTGTCTTTTAAATCTCACAGAAGCTAAAAACTGTTATGAACCAAAATTACAATAATATTGGCTTTTATATTTGACTATGTATTTACCTTTACCTTTAAGGAACTTATATCTTTGTATGGCTCTGAGTTCAGCATCCTTTCATTTCAACTCGAAGGACTACATTTAGCATTTTTTTATACGGCAGGTCTGGTGGTACAGAAATCCATTAGCTTTTGTTTACCTAGGAATGTATTAATTTCTCCCTCATTTTTGAAGTACATTTGTACTGGGTAGAGAATTCTTGGCAGACAGATTTTTTTTTTCTTTCAGAACTTCAAATATCATTTCATTCCTTTCTGGTCTCCAAGGTTTCTACTGAGAAATCAGCCTATAATTTATTGAGGATTCTTTGTATTTGATGGTCATTTCTCCCTTGCTGCTTTCAAGATTCTCTCTTTGGCTTTGACTTTCAACAGTTTAATTATGATATGTTTTGGTGTGGCTCTCTTTGGTTTATCTCACTTAAAGTTCACTGAGCTGTTTGGATTTGTAATGTTAGGTCTCTCCTCAAACTCGAGACATTTCCAGCTTTAATTTTTCACAAGTAATCCCTGTACACCTTTATCTCTTCTTCTTCTGGAATCTTCTTTTAATGTGCATATTGGTCCATCTAATGGTGTCCCAGAAGTTCCTTAAGTTCTACTTGCTTTTCTTCTTTTTTCTTTCTGTTTCTTAGACCTGTTAATTTTGAATGTCCTATCTACAAGTTTTCTGATTCTTTCCTCTACCTGCTCAAATATACTGTTAGACTCTTCTAGTGAATTCATAAATTCAGTTATTGTATTTTTCAGCTCCAGAATGTCTAATACTTCCTCTTTTTTTTTTTTTTTTTTTTTTTTTTGAGAGGGAGTCTCACACTTGTCACCCAGGCTGGAGTTCAATCTTGGCTCACTGCAACCTCTGCCTCCTGGATTCAAGCAATTCTCCTGCCTCAGCCTCCCAAGTAGCTGGGATTACAAGAGTGCACCACCACACTTGGCTAATTTTATATTTTTAGTAGAGTTGGGTCTTCACCATGTTGGCCAGGCTGGTCTTGAACTCCTAACCTCAGGTAATCCACCCACCTTGGCCTCCCAAAGTGCTGGGATTACAGGCGTGAGCCACCGCACCTGGCCTACTTCCTTTTTATAATTCACATCTCTTTTCCATATTTTTATTTTATTCATATATCATTTTTCTTATTTCCTTGAGTTTTTGGTCCATGTTTTCTCTAGCATTTTTTTTTTTTTTTTTTTTGAGAAAAGGTCTCATTTTCACCCAGGCTGGAGAGCAGTGGCAATCAGGGCTCACTGCAGTTTCAAACTCCTGAGCTCAAGCAGTCCTCCCACCTCAGCCTCCCAAGTAGCTGAGAGTATAGGCATGTGCCTCTGTACCTGGCTCCTTTAGCTCTTTGAGTGTGTGTGTATATATATATATGTATATACACACACACACACACACACACACACATTAGACCCTAATCCTCTATCTCTTTTATGTCACCTATATCTTTTTTAATCTCTTGTTTAAGTTTATGTTATTAATTTTGATGGAGGCAAATTTTTTCATCTTCTCCATTTGGCTCATGTGTGCTAAGACTTAAGAAAAGTCTTGCTGACTCCTACTGTCATAAGTATATTTCTTATATATTTCATTCTGTCATTTGGATTTTTTAAAATTTGCAGTTGAGGTGTCAGTGAAAAATTCAAGTAGAATTATCTAAATGGCAGGGATTGTTTCAGAATGGAGAAGAAATCAAAACCTACACTTGAGTTACAGATTGGGGGCATCTCAAAATGGAGATGTTTAAAACCGTAGACATAGATAAGACTGTCCAGAGAAAGCACGTAAAGTTAGAAGTGGGACAGGGATGCAGATCTGAGGTACACCCATACTAACAGAACTGGTTGAACAAAAGAATACACAGGAAACCTAAAAGGAATGTCCAGAGAGGCAGGAGGAAAGCCAGGGAATGATGGATAAAAAGAACCAAGTAAGGCAAGCTTTAACAAGGGTTGACCAGCTACTGCCCTCAATATCAACCCATTATGATTACGACAACGTCAACCCTTTTTTTTTTTAGACAGGATCTCACTCTGTTGTCACCCAGGCTGGAGTGCAGTGGTGCGATCATGGCTCAGTGCAGCCTTGACCTCCCAGGCTCAAGTGATCCTTCCACCCCAGCTTCTGAGGTAGCTGGGATTACAGGCACATGCCACTGTGCTCAGCTAGTTTTGTTTTGTTTTTGTTTTTTGTTTGTTTTGAGACAGAGTTTCACTCTGTTGCCCAGGCTGGAGTTCAGTGGCATGATCCTGGCTCACTGCAACCTGTGCCCCCTGGGTTCAAGCAATTCTTCTGCCTCAGCCTCCCAAGTAGCTGGGATTACAGGCGTCCACCACCACACCCAGCTAATTTTCATGTTTTTAGTAGAGATGGGGTTTCACCATGTTGCCCAGGCTGGTCTCAAACTCCTGAGCTTAAGAGATCCGCCCTCCCTAGCCTCCCAAAGTGCCAGGGTTACAGGTGTGAGCCACCACACCCAGCCTCAACCTATTTTTTAAAAAGAATTATTGGCCAGGTGCAGTGGCTCACACCTGTAATCCCAGCACTTTGGGAGGCCGAGGTGGGTGGATCACAAGGTCAGGAGATCAAGACCATCCTGGCCAACATGGTGAAACCCTGTCTCTATTAAAAGTACAAAAATTAGCTGGGCATAATGGCGCACGCAGGAGAATTGCTTGAACCTGGGAGGCAAAGGTTGCAGTGAGCCGGGATTGTGCCACTGCACTCCAGCCTGGAGACAGAGCAAGACTCCATCTAAAAAAAAAAAAGAATTATTTACGTTTGTCTTGTTCAAAGTGGTAATAACTTTTTCAAGCAGGTACCAGATCTTACTCATTTTCATATTCCTAGAACTGAATATGTTTCCTGCCCATGGTGCCATCCATCCATCCAACAGAGTGAAATCTATAAATCTACCAATTAACCTATAAAGGTTTGTCGAATGAATATTTTTAAAATCTTTCTTTCTTTAAGTCAATATATCAAAGCAAATCTCACCACTAAGAACTTTAAGAAAGTACTATGACCTTTATGGTCAGCTCTATAACTAAAGCTGGAGAATTGGCTTCCAATTCTTCCTCCGTTAGTCTTGGCCTTTAACATACTAACATGGCATCCATGAAGGTGCAACTTTAGGAGAAACGTGGGGTTTTACCTGCTGATTTGAGAAGAATTGGAAGTATGTTCACAAACACCAACAACTCTTTAATGTACCCTTTAACTACCTTGAAGACTTTACATTGGTCCTTGTTCTCCTGACATTAGTTATTTTGTGGATTTATTAAGCACCTTTTCTTGAACTGTCAATCTATAAATTGTCTGTAAAATTTAGTCCCGAGGGTAAAGGAATGGAATTATTCATAAGATAGTTTCTACCTCAGCTCATGGCGAAATTATTCACTCAGGGTATAATTAAGTCGTAGACACACTGATCCAAAAGTGGATAGAGGGGAAACGGAAATAATTCCTGTTCCAATTTGGGTGCTTTCTGATGTTTGACAAGTATCTAGTGTACACAAAGAGAGGGGACCCTAGGGTCCCCATAAAGGGAAGAGAGGTGAGTTGTGTTTTTTTGTTTGTTTGTTTGTTTGTTTATTTTCAGAGAATTGGAGAATAACTGGCTGGGGAGGGGAGGGAAGGGATAAGCAGAGTTTAAAAACTTTAAGGTTGTAAACAGGATGACAAGAGTGAAATCTGATAGGTAAGGAGTAAAGTTGGAGCCTGAGAGAGGCAAAGGCAGCCAAAAGAAGGGCTCAGGTGAGGGATTCTAGAGCAGTGGTCCCCAACCTTTTTGGCACCAGGGACGGGTTTCATGGAAGACAATTTCTCCATGGACCTAGGGGTGAGGGAGATGGTTTCAGGATGATTCAAGTGCATTACATTTATTGTGCACTTCATTTCTATTGTTATTACATTGTAATATATAATGAAATCATTATATAACTCACCATAATGTAGAATCAGTGGAAGCCCTGAGCTTGTTTTCCTGCACCTAGATTAGTCCCATCTGGGGGTGATGGAAGACAGTGACACGTCATCAGGCATTAGATTCTCATAAGGAGCATGCAGCCTATATATCTTGCATGCGCAGTTCACAATAGGGTTCTCACTCCTATGAGAATCTAATGCCACTGCTGATCTGACAGGAGGCAGAGCTCAGTCGGTAATGCAAGTGATGGAGAGTGGCTGTAAATACAGATGAAGCTTCACTTACTCATCCACTGCTCACCTCCTGCTATGCAGCCAGGTTCCTAAGAGGCCACAGACTGGTATTGGTCTGTGGCCCAGGGTTTGGGAACCCCTGTTCTAGACTGAGCAGGCACAGGGCATGCATGTGCCAGGGGTGCTGCAGGTGCCAGGCCAGACCACCGGCAGGCAGACCTCCCCACCACAATCAGAAGTCCTGACAGAGCCTTATTGGCTATCCCCTTTGTCTGCTCATACTATTCTGTAGTGATTGAGTGCAGGACATGGCCTGCTGAATGTACATTCCACCCAGTGAAATACAAACACTCAGATGTTGCAGACAAAGTAAAATTTATTGAGACAGACAGAAATGCACCTACTTAGGACTACAGTTAAGCATTTACTATTAACCAAAGAGTTGTGTTCACATTCCAGATAAGTCTACGTGGAAAAGCATTCAGAATTTACTAGGTTTTTGCTACATCACTATTTCATCTACAATAGGGACAACAAACTGACGCTCAGGATTTGATGGGCTCTCATTACAATGCTATACATTTAACAGGAACAAACATCAGTGACTTTGAGAAAAAGTTATAAAAAGACCAAAACCACCCACTGTAGAACGGGCTCTTGGATGTTACTGTACAGCGTGGTCAAGGTAACAAGAAGAAAAAAATGTGAGTGGCATCCTGGGATGAGCAGGGGGGCAGACCTGGACAGACACGTTGTCATTTGCTGCTGTGGGTAAGAAAATGGGCGTAAAGGAGGAGAAACAGATACAAAACCTCCAACTCAGTATTAAGGTATTCTCATGCCTAGAATATTGGTAGAAACAAGAATACATTCATATGGCAAATAACTAACCATGGTGGAACAAAATTCTGGGATTTAAGTTGGATACCAAGGAAATTGTATTAAAAGAGCTGTTTATGGAATAAGAATAAAACTGTTCATCAAGAACTTTTCAAAAGTGAATTAGTGAGGATTCAGCTTAATACCTGTATCAAACAAGGAACTGGTTTATCACAATATTTTTGTAATCAGTATTTTATGTGTACTTGGTGACTTCTTGTCACTGGTACAAGTGGACTTTTTGGAGGACTATTTCCAAGAAGAAGAAAGCAAACATTCTACTTCTAAGGATAAGGTAACTCATCATAATCTTTAGTACTCATGGAAAGTATTAAAGATCTTTAAAAAAATCGAATGCTGTCATGTCAAAGTGAGGCATGAAAAGTATTATTAATGTGGCTTCATCGATTTGGGGGCTCCAATCTGAGGAGGGCTTTTTATTTAATATTTTAATGAATCAAAATATCTTCTTAGAATGTCTCTGAAAATGGCATCTCATTACCTTACTGGGAACTGTCTATTGAGTACTCTTCTCCATCATTAAGTTAATGCTAAGGATCTTTAAGTGTCATCTTAATTTGATACTTGTCATAAGATAATTAGGCAAATTAAAATCAGTGGTTCACCCTGTTCCTAGAAGTTTTTCTAAGTGAAATCAGTTTTTCAATTTTAATTTGTTCTCTTGTACATTTTCCTAAGCTCAAAGGAGATAGTAACAATGGTTTTCTTTGATGATCTAAAGTGAGATTTTACAATGTCATGATTTTTAATATACTTTATAGTAATTTTATTGCAATTAAGCACCTGTTTTCTAAATTATCTCAGTTTTGTTCAAGAGAGAAAAAAAATATTGAAACAAAGGTGATGGAGTTGAGATCCCAAAACAGAGTTTGCCTATGGTCTGTCTTCCTATGGGGAAAGTAAGTACAAAACCTCAGGGTTATTTACGAAGCCAAAGGACTTTGCTATATCAAGTAGTTCATTTCCTATCTAAGACCAACTATAGGTATGATGCCACTTTATTCAGCCAATGCTGATTGGATTGGAACATGCTAATTTAAGGTGAGTTGAGTACATCTAAATGGTCAATTTGGGATGAGGGACTGGTCAGCTGCCACTATGATCATGTTTTGGCTGAACATAATTCTTGCTTGAGTTTATGTGGCTTTTGTGTGGACAGGCTGAAGTTCATGGGGAAGGCAAGAGATAGATATGTGGGCCAGAGAGGCTTGCTTGGGTGGCTGATTCTGATTAGAACACCCTGGTAGATGAAAACCAGTGGGGGACAGGAGCTTATAGAATGGTACTGAAGGAAATGGGGGAACTTCAGAGACTACTGTTTGGTACTTGTATCTGGGCCAGCTTGATAGGGAGAGAAATCCTAAGGAATGTAGAGATGATGACCCTACCAAATTTGGAACTAGACTCCAATGAGTTTAGTTAAAACAAACACTATGGTGAAGAACTTTCTTCATTAGTATCTTGTCACTTGGGGGAGTGAGAGGGGGACAGAATTTGCTCTTAAAAACCCAGGGTTTGCTTCCATGTGTTATTATGACGTTCTTTATAGGCCTCCATTTGGGATTGAGTGGTTAAAAAAAAAAAATCTGTACAGCTTTTGTGCCCTTATCATGATTTGTCTGTAGAAAGGGACTAAAAGCAAAACATTGAGTTCAGAATTAGAAATTTTCTTCTCTTAAGGAACACAATGGTACTCTCTTCTCAGAGAACAGGAGATACGTGTGCATGCCTTAGAAAAAGCCCTTGAGTAGGTAAGGAAGGAAGGAACCTATGGCAGACAGGATTGCTGCAGCCAAGGGGGCTTCAAGCAGAAATGAAAGAGATGGCTTGTGAAGCTGCCCGTGTCGTGTGGGAGTCGCATGGCTTCTGCGAGAAAAGTGATTTAGGCAGACGAAGGTTTTTTCTCAATCAGAGGCTTTCAGTAACTCTGCTGATGCACAGAGAAGACACCTCCTCAGCCTGCAGGCTACAAGAGCCAACTGTTAGTGCAAAAAAGGACTTTAATACAAATTTCTTATTCCAGAAATTTTGTTCCAGGTCTGGACAAGCTGATAAATTTATCATTGTTTTTCAAGTGAGTTTTTAAGATACCCAAACACTTTTTCTGAGAGGTATGGGTGTGTGTGCAAGGCGCACACACACAGTCTTTCTGTACATGCATGCATATTTATGCATGTACAGGGAAGTATCCAGACACCAATTTTTAATAAAATGAATTCCCCAAAGGGAGTTTTGACTGAATTAAGGCTGTTGTTTATAGGAAGCCAGATATAATGATGTGAAAAAAACTAATTTTTAATAATAAACACCAGCAGTAACGGGGGCAGGGGGAAAAGGTACAGTGTGGTGTATTTTTTGTTTTTTTTCTTTTTCACGACATCTACAGGACACAAGAAAAGCACTTAGACACTGTAAGGCTGGGAACCATGCTGTAATAACCACCAGTGTGGGTAATCAAAAAGGGTCTTTGACATTTAAGAGGGTGGGGGCTCCCTGCACTGTCAGAATTCCACATAAATCACATGCTTGTTGGAAAAATCTCACAGAAAGGAAGGAGGCTCTAATTAAGCCAACCACTTCCCTATCCAAAAAATAAACATCAACAAAAAAAAAACACAACACCCTTTCTCCCATACAAACATATGCAAAATCAGAATCCTCTGGGAACAAGCAGTTGTCTTCCAAACCTTAGGTTGGGTATAGAGAGCAACAATGGAGAAGAGACCTTGGTGCCTTGGAGTCTTAGATACAAATGCAGGAATAGGAAGTGACTTGCAATTTTGTGCAAAACTTGTGTCCTCTTTCTTGTGGGCACTACCATATGTACCCGACCTCATCCTCTTTGTCGTCATCCTCGTCCTCATCATCCTCTGTCACGGCTCGGGTGTGCACCCTCAGCTTCCCCTCTTTGTCCTTTGGTCCCAGCTCCCGTTCATCTTCTAGGTCATCCAGCAGGACCACAGAGCCACCACTGCCAAAATCCCCTGAGGTTTCCTGCTCCTCTTCTGAAAGATTAAAAAAAGCATTGAGGTTAGTTTCCACTTATACCTCATGACCCACGTCAGGGGTTCCTTTGCCTGAATTGTAGGGTAAAACCAAGCAGTTTACTTTCTGAAAACAGAAACATCCCTGCCCCACTGAGGTGAGTCTTCAGGGCATAGATTACAAACTTTGTTCTCATAAGAGCCCTAGAATTCTTGAGATGCTCCTACCTTCCCAGGAGGTTTACAACCCTAAATGAGAAGTGAAAGCAGCCTAAGTCGCTCTTTGCCTGCAGCAGTTCTGTCTCTCTTCTCTGGTCATAGTGAGTTCCTGCCACTTGCCAAGCTAGCTACACAGGAGCTCATGTGATTTCAGGGTTAGTATGCCTCTATTATAAACTTAATGTATACTGGAGTTACCTCTCAACATTCTTCTGCAGAGATCCCTATGCAGTGAGGACCCACAGGCCACCCAGGTCATTGTGGGGCTGATGCAGGAGGCCTTACTCACCACAGCTCACAGCACCCTGTTTCCTGGAGCCAGCCAACTCATTCCCATATTTGTCCACACACCAGCACTGCCCCGTGCTGCCATGGCACTGTGTGGCTTTGTAATAGCCCTCCTCATTACACCGAGGTATGAAGGCCCCTGGGGGAACAAAAGGTGCAACTTTAATCAGAGACATGCAGAGATACTTGGGGTTAATGCCCCTCAACACAGGGAAGAGGGCTCACATGTCAGAATATCTGCTGCAGGGTCAGCAGCAGAGGATGGAGATGGTTGGCTATTAGTCAAAATTACAGGGCCCTTAACTTTTAGAGGCCCAAATGCAATGAGCTCTAAGGATGTCAGTGTTTAAACAGGAATGATAATAGCTATCATGTATTGAACACTTCTATTATGGGCACTGACCTAAATCATGCTTACATATGTATGTGTATATATACATACGTTTGCGGAATCTCTTATTCCCACAACTCTAAGAGATACGTACCATCATTACCTTTTAATATGAAACTGATGTCTAGGAAAATTAAGTAATCTTCCCAAGGCATTATCAAGTCCAGCATTACCAATACTTTGCCCAACCACATAAAGTGACTCTGTGAAATTGTTATAAAACTTTCTATACGCATTAACTACTGCACTTGGTACTGAGTAGTAACAAATGTTCTATGAACAACACCAGTCTGTGGATCATACAGTTCCAAGCTATTCCTTGTCACTGTCTTCTAGCCTCTAAGAAAGAGGTAATTAATAATAGGTAAGTGCTTTACTTGCATTATTTCATCAAGCCATGCCAATATCACCATAAGGTGTTGCTATTACTATCTCCCTGTTTACAGGCAAAAAAAAAAAAAAAAAAAAGTGATAAACTGGAGTTAAACAATTTGCCCAGTGTTAAGCAAAAATCCTTCTTTGATTAGTTCTAATTTTTCACTTTAAATCTTGAATGGATACTACTGTTATTACATTTTTAATGTGAGAAAATCATATGGTTTTTATGCTTTATATACTTTTAACAAGATGGATTACTAGTGGCACAAATTTACAAGTATGTTACTAAGTGATTGATATGGTTTGGCTGTGTCCCCACCCAAATCTCATCTTGAATTGTAGCTCTCATAATCCCCATGTGTTGTGGGAGGGACCCTGTGGGAAGTAATTGAATCATGGGGATGGGTTTTTCCCATGCTGTTCTCATGATAGTGAATAAGTCTCACAAGATCTGATGGTTTTGTAAAGGGCAGTTCCCCTGCACACGCTCTCTTGCCTTCCGCCCTGATTGTGAGGCCTCCACAGCCATGTGGAACTGTGAGTCCATTAAACCTCTTTTTCTTTACCCAGTCTCAGGTATTTCTTCATAGCAGTGTGAAAATGGACTAATACAGTGATTGAGGCATATAATTTTGTTTTGGTGTTTTCTGCATTGTTTCTTTTGAAGTTCCTAATTCATAAAATGATTCAGATATGCTTGAGATTTTTTATAAAATTAGAATCTCTCTTTTGAAGAATTTGCCCATAAAAATATCTTGAGCCTGGTGCCCATTTTGAGGGATGAAAGTAGCATTTTGATTAATTTCCTGGTTTTGATTTACTTGGGTCTTCTGTTACCAAAATTTGGTAACTGATAGTATCCATTTCAACTAGGTTTTCATAATTGTTATAAATTGACTTATAGCAGTGGTTCTCAAAGTGAGGTTCCAGGACAAGCAGAAGTGGTACCACCTGGAAAACCCTTAGAAATTCAAGGTCTTGGGCCCCACCTGAGACTTAGAGAGTGGGGCTCAGCAGTCTATTCATTTATTTAATCCTCCAGTTAATTCTGGTACACACTAAAGTTTGAGAACCACAAGTTTATGGTATTCTTCTATAACTGAGCTTATATCCCACTTTTAAATTCATGACACTATTTGAGACTTTTCACTTCTTCATATTGTCAAAAGTTTGTCTATTTCATTAGTTTGTTCAGAAAACTATCTCTGATATGGTATTTTAATATTTTTACTTCACTGTTGTCTGCTTTCATCTTATTCACTTTGTGTTGTTCCTATAGTTTAAGTTAAATCTAGTTAATTTTATTTTGATCTTTTTTTATAAATGCATTTGACACTATGAAGTTTCACTTTAGTTGCTTCTCATGTATTTGGTACACCATGCTTTAATTTTCTTTCATTTCTAGATATTTTGTAGATTTTACTTTCTTCATCTTTGATCAATTTTTATTCATGAAACCAAATGTATGGGGGTTTAGTAATCTCATATTTTACTTCTATTGTTATTGTGGCCAGTAAGTTTGATCTGTGATCATTTATTTGAAATTTGTTGAGTTTTCTTTTGTGGTATGGTCTGTGGCAGATGTTTGAAAGACTACATTCAATGCCTAGATTCAGGAATACATATATAAGCATGAATGCTAACAAATCTTTGTCTACTTGAACTGTAAGTTTCAGGAAGTGGTATGTCAAAGTTTCTGAAGACCACTGTGGCTATAATTCGCCCTTACAGTTCTATTCCATTTTAAGTTATGAGTATAGTCATGTGCCACATAACGATATTTTAGTCAACAATAGACTGTATATGTGACAATGGTTCCATAGCATTATAACACCATATTTTCACTATGCCTTTTCTATGTTTAGATATAAAAATAATTCCCATTGTGTTACAATT
The DNA here is from genome assembly GCF_028885655.2 of Pongo abelii. Classification (NCBI taxonomy): domain Eukaryota; kingdom Metazoa; phylum Chordata; class Mammalia; order Primates; family Hominidae; genus Pongo; species Pongo abelii. Next base: position 145,357,146 of record NC_071989.2, read on the forward strand.
GCCTGTAGAATTCAGTACGATAAAATGGTGTACAGGTTTGTACCTAGGAGCAATAAGTTACACCATCTAGGTTTGTGTGGGTATACTCTATGATGTTTACACAATGACAAAGTTACCTAATGACACATTTCTCAGAACCTATCCCTGTCATTAAGCAAGTCATGTCTATACAGCAACTGATGGCATAATATGGTAAAAGGGATATTTCAGCAAGATGATTGCATTGTAAAAAACAGATTTGCTTTGTCAGATATTAATGTTGTTTAAAAGAGTATTTACCCTCATTTAATTTCAACTTTCTGTGGAATTATTTTTGTATAACTCTCCTTTAAAATACTAATCAATAATAATAAATGTGTTTGACCTGTTCACATTTATTGTGATTACAGATATTGTGATTACAGAAATGCTTACTCTTATTTCTGCCACCACACATTCTTACCACCTTTTTCTCACTTCCCCCAATTGTCTGGAATTTTAATTCCAGGTTGCCATGTAACTATTTTTATTGGTCTTATTTATTTAGAGTTAGCAGAATTGTCATTTCTTTTTCATTATTGCATCTGAATAGTTCTTTCTGGGATCATTTGTTTGGTAGAATAAATCCTTTAGTGATATTTAAGTGAGTCTGGGGTTAGTAAGCTGACTGAATCTTAGATGGTTTCAGAGTACTTCTGTCATCACACTTGAATGATCACTGGGATAAATTTAAAATTGTAGGTCATCACACTTGAATGGGATAAATTTAAAATTGTAGGTTCATAGTTATTTCCCCTCAGCACTTTGATTCTCATTGTACTGTGGGCAATCTTTATTTATAATAGTTTTTAGTTTTGGTTTTCCTTACAGGGTATGTGTGTTTCATGATAGTGTGCACCTTCTATGGAAGAATTCTTCCTCTTTGTGTAACCTGGGTGGTAACACCATCTACATCGGCCTCCTGAAAACAGAGGTTCCTGCCTACCACTGTAGCTTTCTATGCCCTAATTTTATTTCTGATTTTGTGAGTGTGCTTACATTTTCAAATTTGCCTTTTATTTAGTGGAACAATCCCAGAATAAAAGTGTGGCATGGGAGGGACAGATTTCTCCTATTTTGAACCAAGACTTCAACCCAGACCCAGCTGACTCTAGGGTCTAGTCTAGAACATGCTACTCACTAGGCTATACCAAGATGATCATATTCTCAGAGATTAAATGAGACCATGGAACACCATATCTATCACTTAGGAAAGGCTGCTGATGCCACAGTATCCACCCTCTCATTAAGGAGTGTACGCCATCGCATGCTATCAGTTTTCAAAGAGCAGTAGATAGAAAAGAAAATGTAGATGCTGTCAGTAGCCCAGAAAGAGATTTGTGAACAGATTCTCAATCAAGGACTGCAAAGAAAGTGGACATGTAGAGAGCTGGCTCCTCCTTGGACCAAAAAAAAAAAAAAAAAAAAAAAAAAAAATTGGGCTGAGGCCCTGGGTTGGTAAGAAGCAGGTGCTGCTCTAAATCTACAATGCAATAATTATAGCTGATAATAATTTGTTGATTGTTTTATTTATTTGACTCTGTATACCCCTGACTACATAAAGAATTTGTAAGCAAATGGCATTTTTTCTGAGTCAGCTGGAGTAATCTCCATATGTGGGAAATGTGATAAAGCAAGCTTTAAAACAAAATGGGGTTTATTTTAAGAGAAAGGTAGGCATTTCATTCATGTGCACTAGGGTAAATGAGACATCTTATCACAGGTGACCCTTACCAATAAGGCAATGTATGTTTTAATAAACAGCAATGTACTAATTCTACAACTACCTGCGGATCATAGGTACGTCACTCAAAATAATATCCCACATGGAGAAATGAGATCAATAAACACAAGTCTTTGCACTAGAAAAACCTATGGAACAAGTCTTTGCACTAGAAAAACCTACGGAGGAGGGATCCAGCCACTTGGCCTTCAGACCAGAAATATATCTTTATGTCCTTTTACTCACCAGAAGAATGTAGGCCCAAACAGTTCAAAATCATGACAACTTTCGGGAAGTCTACAGGCATTTTGAAATAACTCAAAAAATCCTAAGAGAAGAAAATTACCGGAATTCATAGACTGCCTACATTTGACAATCTGCAAGAAAACTTGCCCATTTCCTTCTCTATTCACTTCCAATGAATAGAGAAACTTCTGAAATGGCAGGCTGCTTGGGGAATGCACCTGCCTCTGAATGCTTCACAGGAATAATTCTGTATTACTGTGTTGCAGCTGACACCTCCTTTTTTAAAAGCAAGGAAAGCAAAGCAGGCTCCTCCTTTCTTCAGCAAACCAATGAGAATGGCCAGTGTTTCTATTACAAATGCCAGGACTTCCTCCACGTGCTGGAGAAAGGCAGGCTTGGAGCTAAAGGGGACACTTTGAGAGGCCTGCAAGTTGTGCATGTTAGGGGAACACACATTCACTCAACCTACTTGCTTCCGTGGTGTCCAAATAGCCTGCATACTTTCCTGGAGGGATTAGGTGAAGGTAGAAATAGGCTTAAGCACATACATGTCATTCAACCCTGTCTGATAAATTCTGAAGAAAGTACAGCTCATCTGCCTCCTTCAACAGACAATCCTATCTGGGGAATGGAGGAAATGCTATAATTTTTAGACCTTCTAGTTTGAGCACTTGATAGCACCATTCAATGATCTTACTTAGAAAAAGCCAAGATTTGTTTTAGCCTAAGATCAGGGAGGAGTTAGCAGTGGGGAAGGTACTGGACTCCAGCCCTGGCTGACCTCTCTTCCTGCCGAAGGAACACACAGCAGTTCTCAACCAGCCAGTCCTCTGTTTATGTCCAGCTGCCTGCAAGAGTTCTGCCTGGGGTAAAACAAGGCATTTCTTTCATGAAACACTAGCCCTAATTGAATAACCATTGCCATGCTGATCATTACAAGGGACATGGCTGGTTTAATTAGTTGTTTAAACGAGTGGCAAGAAATTGTACTTACCCAACAGGCTTTTCCCCTTACTCAGCTTCTGAATTCTGTTCATTTCATTCTGGCAAGGGAGACCTAAAAAATAATTTCTGAAAGTCAGTTTCCAGATGGTATGGAGTACAATCTCTAATGATTGACTTCACTCTTGATGTGAAATGTAGACAATGACACACCTGGGAGTGGAATTGTTCCATATGCTGTTACTATGCAACAAAACAAATTCGGGCCATTAGTGTTACTAATTAAAAAACAAACCTCATACTACAATGCACTTAAAATAGTATTTGGGAGCCACTTGCATTGTATAGAAATTTTTCTTTCTAGTACCAACTCAAGCAAATACCAAGTATCTAATAGGTGGTGTAATGGACTTTTTCCTTTCTATCAGGAAGCAAGTAATCAGCCAAGGCTTACTAGTGGGGAAGTGTTCTGAATCCACAGACGAACTAACCAGAGGTGACAAATACTTATGTAGCCTAGGTTTTGCTGTAGGAAAGGATGGATAGGAATGGTTACTTCAGACCTCACTACCCCCAGGAAAGTAAAACAGGCTTTGAGGGACAACTATGAGGATACAGAAGAGATCTGGAGAGGCAGTGATGAGACTTTGTATCTAGGCTCTGCCACCTCCTAGCTGAATACTTTGGGCAAGTCTCTTCACCTGTCCCAGCCTCTGGGTCCTCAGCGGCAAAATGCATGTCATAGAAAAGAAGTTAGTTTCATTCTAAGCAAAGTGAAAACTGACCTCATTCATTCTTCAGAGTTTTACCATGATTTGCCTTTGCAGACCTTGTGGCTCTGGGAGTTCTGCTATTTGTTCATGGTTCTCCTGTCCTTGGCAGAGGAGTTCTGGTTCTCTGAGTTCTTATCTTTGGCTGATACTGCCTCTTTCTGCAGGCCCCACACTTGCATATAAAGTATCTAAGCAACCATTTACAACTCTTACCCTGTAGACTGCACAATGCTACCTGGTCTTGCTGCTTGTTCCATGAGAGAAACTGCTCGTAAAATACATTTTGTTGACTTCTTGTTTTAAGATGCTTTCAGAGTAAAGGAGAAACAAATTTCATCTGGATTATAAAAGGTAGCATTTCCTGGATGCTGTGCCACAGGAAGGGGTTCTGGCTTTCAGCAACTGCAAGAGTAAGGGCAGTCTATCCACAGATGTCCCATGTGGCCAGGTGACCAGCTCTGGTACTGTTACCTCCAGGCAAGCATTAACACATAGGCTCTGTGTTGTAAGGAAACCATGCTAAAAATCACGTTACAATATGAACTCAAACCTAAAACTATCACTAGGCTTAATGCTGAGAATCACTACAAGTATTTACACTACTAAAATTTTTAAATGGCTATTATCTTAACATTGATTTTAGGTACTAACAGATGTAATTAGAAAAGAGAAATGAGGTATAAAAATTGAAAATGAAGAGAAAAATTATCACTGTTTGCAGATGATATGATTGCACACCTGAAAAATCTAACCAAACCGATCAGAATAACTTATAAACAAAGCAAGATTTTAGTAAGGTGGTTGGGAACAAAATTAATGTTGAAACAACCACCAGGGAGGGAATATAGTGCAAAAAAAAACACCTATTTCAGTTACAATGGTAGCAATAATAAATACAAGGGAAGTATAATAATTGTTAGAACAAAATTTAAAAATTAACACCATGGGTTGATAGATAACTGTTCTAAAACAAAATGATTCCATATTACACAGCTATTGATTTTTATTTGATTAATTTTTCCTGATACTTAAAAATTACCAATAGGAATTGTTGTTAATTGGATAAACTGATGCTAAAGTTCACACAGGGAAAGAAACATACTAATATCCAGGAAAATTCTAGAAAAACAGTAATGGCAGCAAAGGATGGTTCTACCAGGTAATAAAACATATTGTAAAACAACTGTGATTTAAAAGTCTAAAACTGATTTATTATATATATATAAATATTTATATATTTTTTATATATATTATATTTATATATATAATGTATATATAATATTTATATATTATATATATAATATTTATATATATTTATATATAATATAAAAATATATTTTATAATATATATAAATATTATATATATATATATAGCAACTGGATGACCATCTCCAGGGAGGCTGGGAGCCTACTTGACTGTGTAATACACAATCTAGACTGATACAGAATTTAAGTGAACAGCAAAAAAGATAAAGTGAGAAATACCCTTCTAAGCTTTATGTCTTCTTAGAAGCCATAAAATATAGAGAAGCTTGGCTATCTTAAAATTTCTCCCTAACAAAAATGCATGAACTGTAATTTGGGAAAAAATAGTTACAATACCTATGACCAGAAAAGTTCCAATTTCCTTAAAAAACAAACACAGGAGAACCTGATAGAAAAAATATACAAAGAACATATAGACATTTCAAGAATGTTTCATAAGTACAGATGTTCAACCTAACTCATAAATCAAGAAGCTTGGTAACGCCATAGAGAATAGGTATTCTCATATATCTTTGGTGAATGTAAAAATTGTTATAACGTCTTTGGAGGTGAGGTCAATTGCTCAAATTTTAAAAGGCACATGCCTTTTGACTAGTAATTTTAAGAACATATCTTGAAATCCCATACACACATACTTATCTTTCACTGAATACCCACGTTTTTTGTTGTGTGTGTATTGTCTATGCATACATAACTTAAATACTTTCATATTAGCAGCCATCCTCCTTTCCTGGCAGTGGGATATACCAGCTATGCCTGTAGTTGTATGTTCTCCCAATGTGGGCCAGTCTCTGCTGGTCCCATTAACTGTGACTGCCATACTCAGGTGCACCCCCTAGACAGAGGGAGGTGAAATCAGAGCACCTGACACTGGCTTCCTGTCCCTACTCTGAATCCCCCAGCAGGCCAACCTGTCTGACTTTGGGTTATATGAAATATCCCGGTATCTTTTCTTCTATTCCCCAAATCTTGCCTCTTTTTTTCATTAGCTGGAGTTTATTTATAACCAAAATATTCTTGTCTAGGACACTTAGTATAAATCTGAACTTATCCTAGAGAAACTGACAAGTGACTTTCTCAATGAGAATGATTTTCATTGTCTCTTACATTTTTAAGGTATGTTTTACATTGAGAGCTCACAATGACCTTTGGATTATGTAATGAAGGTTTCTATACCCATTGTATAGATGAAAAAACAGACAGTTGAGAGACTTCCCCAAAGGGAGGAACAGACAGAAGTAACTGACTACTTGATTTCTACTCTTGGGTTTTCTAGTATACCACATTAAAAGCAGAAATAAAATGGAAGAAATGAGACTTTGGGCCTGGCATTAAATGGAATGAATTCTTTATTCTCTGGCTGTGGCTCTCTGCCCACTTCATAGTCATATGCAGTCCTCCTCTGCTCCAGCAAGGCTGCCCTGGTCTAGGGACCCCACCCCTCCATCCCACCTTACCTCCAGGCTTCTGGAAGCAGTAGCACCACTCATTGTTAGAAAGCTTGCCATCCTTGAAGGAGTCACACGAGTTGAAAAGAGGCTTGATACAGGGCTCGTACTTATCCAGGTAGATGGCATTGATCTCTGAATGGTCAAGCAGGAGGTCATAGTTCATGTCCAACTTGTTGAACATCCAGCCCAGGGAGTCCTTGCAGATGGGCAGGATGCTAGTGTCAAACCCTGCCAAACAAAAGGCACATCTCAGCTGCCACCAAGCCTGGTGCTTCCCTCCCTGCTCACTCCCCAGCTTTCTGCCCCAAGAAGATGCCAAGGCCCACCTGACTCCCCTCCTGAGGCTGTTTCCTTCCCAGCATACAGATTTAGAGGTTCTCTAGAATATTTTGTGTTTTTTTGTTTTGTTTTTAAGTGAAATGGTTTAAAAGTCATCAAAAGTCATCATTTGAGGAAAATATGTTCTAAAGGGGAAAAATCCCCAACGTTAACTTATCTGTGATATAAATATGTGTTTTCATTTGCTTAAAATGGGGTATGCCTGAAAGAAATAATAGAAACATGGTGAGTGAGAGGTATAGCTTATGGTATCAGAAACTATGCTTTCATATTTCAAAAAATACTGAAAAACCAAAACAAAATATTTTTAAAAGGATAGCAGTGAAATGAAACAATATAGCATAATCCAGAAGCACCGATTGCATCCCAGAGGACCTTTAAATCCAAGCAGTCTGAACGTTAATGGCAAAACAAGCCAGGTGCCTGCCTCTGTTCCCCACTCTTCTCTTCTGCAATCCCCTAAGGAGATCCATGAGATGGATTCCAAATCAACTCAAACAATAATTTCTTTCTTATTTCCCTGGGGGAGAAGAAGTCGTTTTCTTAAAGAATTATTTGTTTCCACAATGGAAAGTGTATGCACTAAAATAATAACACTTAGCTCAACACTCAGGATATTGAGTCTACTGTAGACATGTCCCAGATTTAAAACTCATCTTTTTTCAGAATCAAAGGTCCCGTGCAATCTCAGGTTATTCTATAAACTGGATTTCTAGGGCTAGTTGTATTTTTCTGGAATACCCCAATGATAAAAGTGAACGTCTGTTGCTATATAGAAAGCATGCTTCTAAGCACTTTGTACTTAATTTTCACACTGAATCCTTGTAACAGTCCTATGAAATGGTGCTATATCATTTCCACTGTACAGATGAAAAAATAAGGCTCAAGGTTATACAATTGTAGAATGGAGATTCAGACCCCGGCAAGCTTAATCCAGAATCTACATATTCTCAATGACTCCTCTGCTAGCCTTCTGCCTGACTTGATCTTCCTGTCCTGAGGCCATCCAGTTGGCCTAGAGTGTCATGTTTAGGGATGCGCAGTGCAAGGGGGGCCTGATGGGGTCAGTTGTCCACAGCCTGGTCATTAAGTTTCTATGTGTATCACTAGGAACCCTTTCTTAGTGAAATGTGGAATACAGCAAAATGTACCCACTCTTTTTTTTTTGAGATGGAGTCTCACCCTGTTGCCCAGGCTGGACTGCAGTGGCGCCTTCTCGGCTCACTGCAAGCTCCGCCTCCCGGGTTCGCGCCATTCTCCTGCCTAGCTTCCTGAGTGGCTGGGACTACAGGTGCCTGCCACCATGCCCGGCTAATTTTTTGTATTTTTAGTAGAGACGGGGTTTCACTGTGTTAGCCAGGATGGTCTCGATCTCCTGACCTCATGATCCACCTGTCTTGGCCTCCCAAAGTGCTGGGATTACAGGCGTGAGCCACCACGCCCGGCCATGTACCCACTCTTTTTAAAGCAGCATCGTTGCAGAAAAGTCTTCAGTGTCCAGAAGCCAGTAAAATAAGTACAGCATCTCCTCCTCTGAGCTCTCTTATAACCCTATGCTTCCCCTCATTGTCCATGCTTGTTAATCAGACTATAGGCTCCCTGAGGGAAAAGACTGTCTTGTCCCCTTCAGCAGCCTCAGGCATGACAGGCATACAGTGCTCAATTTAAAAAAAAAAAAATGTTGGGAGGAGTTTTCTAGCTATTGTAAACTCTATTGCTTTAAAACATAAAATCTTTCCATTTTTAAATTTATTCAATATCTTAGAACACATTTTAAAATACCCACCCCTCTCTTTTTTTTTTCTAGAAGAGAAGCTATGGGACATAACGTGGCCCCTTCTTTGACCGAATGTCATGATTGTCAATAGTCTTTGCTGGTGCTGTCCTCAGGGGCTGCTGAATGAGAGGAGATAATTTACTTTGGCACTACACAGCTCTACGCTTTCGTATACAATATTTTACATACATCAATTTTATAGGATATCGATATTTTAATACATAAGGCAAGAGGAGTTTACTGCTGACTGGTCAGTAAAAAGAAGTGCCAGTCTGGTTGGGTAGTAGTCAAAAAGTCAAGCACAGCCCACCCCACCACTACTAGAAAAGGGGTGCCTGCATCTTGACATCTGTGGTTGCCTGTCATGAGGGAGAAAGGAAAGCAGCCCTTCTAGTTGGCCCCAAGAGTGCAGGGACCAAGCAGGGTTCCAGGGCTTCCCCTTCAGAACTCCTAGACTCAAATGCCGCTCACTCCTCTGGCCTTCTGGGCTAACCAACATCATGCTTTAACATTCCCTTCACTCCAGTTGCTTCAGGATATCAAATCTAAAAGCCTCTTAGGGGACTCAATTTGCTTTTGGGCAAAGGCAGGTCTTCTGGAGAAATCTCCAGAGACTGGAGGCTGCAAGCAGCTGCTCTCCTCACATCAATCTGCTCTTTGTTGAAAGGTTGTTCAGAAAACCCAAGGGTCAGTCTGCTCCTACAAGATCCAGGGGAAAAAAATCTTATTTTGCTTTTCCAACAGACCCAACCACCAAGAGCCACTTTGGAGACACTTAAATGCTATTTTTTCCTTAAGGTAAAAGATCCCAACTACTAAAATAATTGTCCCCTGGATTGATGTTCTCCACTGATATCTCTAGAAGGCTATGAGCAGCCAAAAATAACCAAAAATTAAGGAGATCATTTTTGTTTTGGCTGAAAACCAGATGCTAGTCAAACTCAGGATCTCAACAATTGCTACTCTAACTTCTTACCTACTGCGTTCAATCCAGGAGCATTACTTTCAGAAATTCCAAACAAGCAGGGGATCAGGTGAAATGCTGTTTTAAATGATGTGTTTTTATATTTTGACCAAATAATATCAGAATGGCTACACAGAAAAGGTTGTGGCCAAACTACATATATCAAATAATTGTGTTTAGTAATCTATTCTGTGCTCATTGGCCACAGTGTGGAGAAGCCTATCCCTAACTGCCTTTGAATTAAAGGCATCAAAGAGACTCCATCGATGTGCAAATGTGAGGACCCACTCTGAGTGGTCTCTGCAGCTTACAACAAAGCTGAGTATGGTCTCTGCCAACTCAGCACCTGATGCTGGCAGGAGGCTCCTTGAGCAATCTGCATGTTATGGATGGGGAGAGGGGACACCTGTCTGGGAGTTTCTGTGGAAGACAATATGCAGTCTGACTATTGTACAAAAAGACATAGCACCAAAGATGTTTGCTGCAGTGTTACTTCTATTAGCCTAACATTGGCAACAACCTCAATGTCCCAAAATAAAGATCAAATTAAGTAAATTGTTATCTCCATAAACTGGGATTCTGTGTAGCTATCAGAAAGCAGAATACTATTCACAACATGAAAAGATAGTCACATTTCTACATGGTAAAAGATCATAAAACAGTCCGGTAAGTATGATCCAAACTTTGTAATTATACACACACACACTGTTTCATACATGACACCGAAAAAAACTCAAAGTATGTACCACAGCATGCTTACGGTCATTAAAATGGTGAGATCATGTATTTTTTTCAAAATGCCTATACTAAACATTTTTTAATCCAACTTTTTTTTGAGACTGGGACATTTTTAAAGTCAAAGTATATATTTAATGTAGTGGGTGTTTTTCACCCCCAAATGATATTGCTAACCCTAAATCAATGTCTAATAAATTGAGGAAATATGATATTTAAAATGGTCTTACTGCCTTGGGCTGTGTTGGAGCTGGTGGGCTTGATGACTCTGTTCGCATCCTCATGGAGAGCTCCAAACCAATCCTTCAGCCGGGAGGCAAGGTTCCGCAACTCCTTGTCTGTGCAGGCTAGAGAAAAGCAAACAGAACAATGGGTCTAGGGGCTTTCTGCTTTCTGTGTGCAGGGCTACTGGCAAAGCCATGTTCAAAGCAAACCTTTCTATCCAACCACGATATAACTGTTACCTCACGTGGAAAACACCCCAAAGATGCTGTTAGCACAAACAAAGAGTGGGACAAAAAGAGAGCCTAGACCCCCAGGGCAAGCAGCCATTGTTCAGAACTTGAATTTGGATGGCCTCTGTGCTGTGAAAGCAAGCTGCGGTGGTCTCACAGTTGTGCAGCATCCTCAGAAGACAGTCACAGATCACTTTTGCTAACCGCATAAAGCTTGCTCTTGCAGTTTTGCCAGAGGAGATTACATTTTCCACTAAACTCATGCCAAGAGATTAACACCCAGGCACAGCTAATGCTCTTGGAGAGAGGCTGCCTAGGACACCAAAAGATCCGATTAACAGCAGACTCCCAATTTTGTCTTAGCCAAGGGTTTGGATTTGGGGATTGGGCCTATTTTACTAGCCTTCCAGTGGTCTCATTCTTGACTTTCCACTGTAAACAGATGGATGCCTTCTCCATGAAAGAGTCCTTTCAGCCCATCTATAACTATTTAGTCATTTCTTAGGATAAGACAGAATCAATGGGGCAGACAGATACTCCTGAGAACAAGAAAATCCAGACAGATGAATGGGTGGGCAGGTGAGTAGGTAGGTGCAAGCTATTTGAAGGTCTTGTAGAGTGCTAAAACTTGAGGAAATAAATCCCAAAGGAATAAAAATGGTGCAGAGAAGGGAGTTGACTTTCCCTAGCCCCTCCCTCTCCCCTCAGGGCATACGCTAATTCTTGGTACTGAGAAAACCTGCAAAGGGTTCAGGCAGTAGGCTGCTACCAAGACCCAGAGAACCCAGCAATGCGTTTGGGGTCTTTAGCATCTGGAGACACAGAAATTAAAGATCTGAGGAGTCAAAATTCCAATGAGTAAAATGGGACAAAGAATAGAGCCCCACATCTGTAACGTCTCCCAAATTCTAAAACTACAGGAGCACGCTGCTAAGGAGTTAAGTAGAAATGCTCTTACAAGGCACAGCCAAGTTCTGAATATCTCATGGTGCTGAAGAGACACAGATTAAGGCTCAGAACCTACCAGTGCAGAGGGAGCCTGGGGGAATCCCTGGGGTCTTCACTGGAAGCCATAGGGACAGTGATGAAAAAGGAGTAGACACAGCCTCACCAAAACTCCAAGCTAGCCTTCAACCAACGCGGGACCTGATTGAATTAAGGTGATCAGCCCCCATCGGCCTGCCTTGCAAAGAACTAGGTGAAACTTCTCCAGAAGAAAATACCATGCAGATCCTCTCCTCATTTTTATCATCCACATGTGCTTATCAGGCAAGCCCATTTCTCACCCTAAGGCTTGATGGAGAACCCAGCTTCCCAGAGCTCAGGCAGAAAAGGTCTTTCCCCACCCTCCATATTAGAGGAGAGGTGACCAGGCCCTGACTGGGTCTCTGCAACCTGAGGACTCTCATTTACGACACTGCCTTCTGTCCAGGTAGGATCCAGACTCTACACTCTGCAAAGCATGGAATGAATGTGTGTCCAGTGTTTATACCCCAGTTTTTAATGACCTTAAAATACTGCCTTGCTTTTAATAACCAGGGTTTGGCTGTATTTTAAAACAACAGCCAGGAAACAACACTGAAAAATGTCTTGACAGGCAGCAAAGAATAACTTCTCAGGAGTCGCGCTGGCTGGAATGAATCCCAGCTTTGCCACTCACTGGCTGGGTGACCTCAGACAAGTCAGCCTCCAGCATCTCGGCTTCCTTATCTGTAAAACTTCGGATAATATGGTTATATAACTATAAATCAGACAATGTATATAAAGTTCTTAGCAAAGTACATGATATATGGTAATTATTCAGTATGTGCCACCTATGATTTTGATTATTATTACTATCGCTATTTTTAAACTGAAGATTTATAGGTAACATTAGGGCTAGCATCACAGCATTCAGAAAGCCAACAACAAATCCACCTACACACAACTGGCTTTAGCCACATAAAATAGATGCTTGTGTTATCTAGTAAGCTGCCATTAGCCATATATGGCTATTTACATTAATTAAAATTCAGGCCAGGTGCGGTGGCTCACACCTGTAATCCCAGCACTTTTGGAGGCAGTGGATCACCTGAGGTCAGAAGGTTGAGACCAGCCTGGCCAACATGGTGAAACCCTGTCTCTGGTCAAAATACAAAATTAGCCAGTCATGGTGGTGCACGCCTGTGATCCCAACTACTTGGAAGGCTGAGGCAGGAGAATCGCTTGAACCTGGGAGGCGGAGGTTGCGGTGAGCTGAGATTGTGCCAGTACACTCCAGCCTGGGCAACAAGAGCAGAAACTCAGTCTCAAAAATAAAAATTTAAAAAATCTAATAGATAGTTCCTCAGTTGCACCACTGCATTCAACAGCCCCACACAGCTAGCGACCTCCACACTGGACAGCACAAACGCAGAATTTTCCCACCACAGCAGGGTGTCGTGCTGGGCAGCACTGAATCAGGTTAGCAATCATTTTGGGCTAACTTTCTGAAGCATCATCATGATATTCTGCCATCCAAGTTTGTTCCCGTACTTCTCCCCTTCAACTGTTTAAGATGAGCTGAGAAAGAAGATAAGCTCCCCAAGCCAGGAACCAGCATCTCTTGCTAAGCCATGCTCCCAAATAGCAGGGAAGGTAGTTGTTTAGTTGTTATGAAAGTGGAGAATCCTGGCTTAGCCCAGGTGCCAAGGCAGATCCTCAGGAGCAGGCCCTCCCGACACACTTATTGGATCCAACTCAGAACCTCTGGGGCACTAGGTGTTCACTTTTCTGTCACTGCCCTGCTCTAAGCAGGAGAGAATGTGGCCTGTTTTTCTGAGGGAAATAGGTTGTGCACTCCATAGTCAATTTCACATTAGAAAATGGGAAACAGCCTCTATTTTTTCTCTATTGCCATGCGCACCATCTATTCTAAATGTTCTCTGAACAGAGAAAATTGCCAAGTCAACGTGCAGAGGAAATCTCATGCTTCAAGATAAATTAGTCAGTCGTGTTTAACTAAACCCTGACAGACGTGCAGGTAATCTGTATCCTTACAAGACTGCTGGATTTTCCACAGGTTCCCCAAAGTACTCAAGTCTTGGATGTCTGACGGGATCAGGCACTGAAATCCTGAAAGAATGAATCTGTCACTCAGGGACAAGTCCACTAGCAAGGAGCCACTGGTGTGGGTCGAGAGAGATCAGAAACCCGAAATGGAAAGAGGAGGCTCTCAGTTACTGGGCCCTGTTCACTCACAAAGTCTTCAACTGAATGGTCCTTATGAGAAGAAAGTCAGGCACAGGTTGCCCAAAGCTTGATACATCCCAAAGAAGGAAATAATCAAAAGCAACAGCCTGCAGAGGGCTATTTGTTCAAATTTGGTATTCCAGCCACAACGCACAGGCTGGTGATGGGAGAAAAGTGCCTGCCTTTTAAGGTGCTCATCACCACCCCCAATAAAGGTGTGAATGGGGGACTGAAGCTTTCAGAAGTGGGGACCCAAAGGATACGTCCCACACACTTAGTACATTCCCAGGGAAAAGTAATGTTCGTGGGGTGAAAAATATAGTCATATATCCCCCTGCTATTCTGGTGCCATTCTGGCATTCTACCCTGTGGCAATCCTGGCAATTTCTGGAGAGGGGTCCTGGCGAGAGGAGCAGGGCACTCGGGCTACCAGCATCAGACTCTTCAGAGGAAAAGACAGTGCTTTTGTGGGAGAGGATTTGGATTAATCACGAAGACCAAGACCTGCTTTCTTGTGCTCTCCTCACCCTCCTGGATGGACATGTGCCAGCTAGCCCTCTAATTCTCCCATTTTCAATTACATTCCCTCCCGCCCTCCATCCTGGTTTCAGCTTGCTTTTCATTGCTCTTGTGCTCCCAGTTCTTTCCTCAGCATCCTACTGAGAGGTGAAGCCAGCTAGACTTCCTAGGTCGAATGGGGACTCGGAGAACTTTTCTGTCTTACAAGAGGATTATAAAATGCACCAATCAGTGCTCTGTAGCTAGCAAGGGATTGTAAAATGCACCAATCAGTGCTCTGTAGCTAGCAAGAAGATTGTAAAATGCACCAATCGGCAGGATCCTAAAAGTAGCCAATCGCAGGGAGGATTGAAAAAAGGACACTCTGATAGGACAGAAATGGGACATGGGAGGGGACAAATAAAGGAATAAAAGCTGGTCACCCCAGCCAGCAGCGGCAACCCACTCGGTTCCCCTTCCACACTGTGGAAACTTGGTTCTTTTGCTCTTAACAATAAACCTTGCTACCGCTCACTCTTTGGGTCTGTGCCATCTTTAAGAGCAGTAACACTCACTGCAAAGGTCCATGGCTTCATTCTTGAAGTCAGTGAGACCACGAGCCCACTGGAAAGAACCAACTCCAAACACACTACTTCTCAATGATATTTCCCCATTTACCCTACTGTTTCTACAGGTTATGATGTATCATTTTTACACAATCTCCATCTGCTCCAACGGGCTGGTGTGTGAGCCATGTCTCTGGGATCTGCTCCCCAGCCTTGTGTCTACTTCTTCCCATAGTCAGAAAATGGTACCAGCAGATACTCATATTCTCAGGGCAAACACTTGGGAATTGTCCTGGTTCACAGTGAAAAAGTTCACTGCTTCTTATCTTCACTGCCTCTATTCTAGTCTCCAATGCCACCACTACCTCCCACCAAGACAACTGGAACAGGCTCCTAATTGGTCTCCCATCTTGCCCCCTCCCTCCCCCACCATGTTCCCTTCTCCATCCAGCAGCCAAAGTGATATTTCCAAAATGGATATTTGATCAAGTCCCTCTCCTGCTTGAGATACTTCAGAGGCTCCCAGTTATTCTGTAGGTTAAGTCTAAACTCCATAATGTGAGCTAAATGGCCTGCAGGACACACTCACTGAAAAACTGAATCTCTCTTCTGTATCTGCTCCTCCTCAACCTTCATGCTCTGGCCTTACTGCCCCTCCGACATGCTCTTCTACTGGGAAACAAACACCTCCTCCCACTGCCTTACTAATGCCAATTCCCCCATCAGATCTTGGCTTTAAAGTGACATTTTCTTAGAGGACTTCCCTAATCCTCAAACTTGAGATTTCTCTTTTCTATGCTCCCAATGCCTTGTTTCTCTGATAGCATTCATAACACCCATCTCGTTCAGTGCCCATTTCTCCCCTAGATCATAACAACATAAAACATGCCCTGACTCTGCCCAGCACTGGGGACCCAGCATCTAACCCTGTCAGTTCCTGGCATGAAGAAAGTTCTCAATACGCACCTATTGACTGAATAGAATCACCCTTTTACTGCCTTTTGTAAACTTCAATTTTTCCATCTGCAAAATGGTGTAATAAAGCTTAGCTCATAGCATCACTACATGGAATAAGATGAAACAATATTAGTAAAACATAGCTCACAGCTACTGGCATATAGCAGGAACTCAATAAATTTATGTTCCCCTTCTCATATCCCAACTGTCTGCATAATATGTTAGAATTTTATTGTTATGCTTTTTTTAAGCCTGAGGAGATGCTTGTGATATAAAGAATAACATCTCTCCTTATTTTATACATGGGTCAGTAGAAGTCCAAGAAATACAGGTTGCAATATCTGTCTGCTGTGGATAAGTTCCAGGATTGGGAGATTGGTCTGACTTCCCCACACCCGTATTCTTAGCACTTGCTCTAAGATAGCATGTAGTAGTTGTTCAAAAATATATTTATCACTGTAAGTATATTTTAAATGAATGAACAATAGATCACAGACTCCCAATGTCAAACAGCTATTAAGTAGAAGAGACAGGATTTGAATCAGGCTGTCATCTTGCTGGGCCATCCCCATGTGCAGGACTTACTTCCTGGATATGTTGGTCTTGTGGGCAGCCAATATTAACCTAACAATTAATATACTTGGTCCATACTCTGGGTTGAAAAAAAATCAAAATATCAGGCCTTGCCTTGTGTAGGAAGCTCTGCCAATGATGCAGGTGAAGTAGCTAGCTGAGCAATATAGGGTGGAGGGAGAGCAAGTAGGCTCTCGCCTTTGTTAGCTTTGGTGTGAGAACAATGGTCTTTTGGAAGAACTGCGAACAGCCTGCTGCCTGTGTCACATGTGTGGCCACTGGGGCTTCATTAGAGAAAAGTATAGTGCCATTGCACATTACTCCAAAATGTGGAAAAAGACAGCTCTCTCCCCCAGGAAAGCACAGCACTCAGGCAGAGAAGGGCTCAGGTAATTTGGTCCTCTCCCAGTGGACTTTTCCTGTCTGTTTGGAAAATATGAACAAAATGCAATGAGCAAGTGTAAATAAGGCACGTTCAGTCTCCATGGAAAGTACATAGCCCTGGGAAGAAAATGTGATCGCTCTCCACCTGGCCACCTTTGCCCCCTCCACCCAAGGCATGGAGCTTTAAAGGGCTTTAAGCTAGACTGGATTTGAATGCAGACAGTGTTCAAACAAAGCTTGGAGTGCAGCATGAGGAGCGCAGCTGATGGGAGGGAGAAGGAGGCACTGTTGCCAATACTGTAGGACAAAGAAGCTGCTACAGGGTTACCGCAGCCTTGGTGGGGTTGTAAGGGGGAAGGGGAGCTCTAAGTTATTAGTATTTGCTTATGTGGCAGTTAGACTTCCCAGGCAGTAGTCTTTGGAGGAAAGAAGGGTTGCTTCTTACCTAGATGAGTGCCAGTAGTCTGGCTCTGCCTGTACCCTGGGACCCCATTGTCCCCTTCTCCCTGGCCCCTGTATCCTCCCTCAGACAAAACCAGGGCCTAGTGAAGAGCTGGTGAGGAAGTTTCAAAATAGGTAACGGTTTTGAAAGTGGAGAGGTAGGAGCTGGGAAATCCAAGCATCTTTGAAAAATGCTCCCAAAGGCTATAACTGGCGTTCCATGCTGGTCTCAGCTCATTGATGACTTCAGGGGCTGCATGACAGTCTGAAAAGCCCTTTCTGAGGATTTGACAAAAAAGGGGAAGACAAGGAAACAATCAGTGGGATAAAAAACATTTGGGAGATGAGATAAAAAATGGAAAGGGAGACAGAGGATAGAAATCCTTTATTCAAAGCTATAGTGTTACTATCTAATAGAGTAAGAAGTGGCGAGCAAGTGTGAGTGAGCGTGTCTCTATTAGAAATCCTAACTGAAGCCACATTTGAACACCCAATTGGGGATGTCCGAAAATGGCAAATCTGACACACAGGCATCACAGGATATCTGTAAACCTCTGTTGGGGAACCAATTACTGGTATATTCTTGTAATGCATGAAATCTTTCAGCTAAAGAACCAAAGGATAAAAATAACCCTACCCCACTCCCCGCCTTCTGTCACAGGACCAGCCCCCCTCTCTCAGGCAAACCTCACTAATGCGATCTCAGGGCTCTAGCAGAAGCAAATATGAAGACAATCAGAATTTAATTTAAACTTTAGTGACTCCGAAGGTGATTAAGGAGTTGGGCGAGACTCAAGTTCTCTTTGGGGCAGGCTGGGAGGCCTCTCAGAAATGGAGACCTGATGCTGATTCTTTCAAACTAATCTCCTTCAGCCCTCCTAGGTGCTGTTGTGAATAATTACTTAATCAGAGCAGTCCTGGATCAATGTGCTCAGAGTGTTTGCAATCAGTAGCTCCTGTAGAAGGTCCAGCTGGGCTTTCCTTAGAGCAGTGATGAGTTGAGATGAAATAACACTTTCCAGAGTCTGGGTTCAAGCAAACACAAGGGTGCCTTCCTGAACTGCCTTGCCTGGGTTGGGTCTCTTCCCTCCATCATGGCATTCTCAGGCTGCTGGAAGCCTTCAGCAGCAAGTGTCTGTCTCCCAGTATAGCATGGTAGGCTCCTCCTTACCAACAGGGACCATGTCCCTCCTGTCATTCAATATCTAAGGAAACAGAAGATGCCCCAGTGCTGGAAAAATGTGTAGGAACACCAAGGAGAGGATGCTGCATGCCATGGGAGCATGAATGTGGAGGAGTGAGTCTACAATTCCCTTAGGAATGTGGGCCCCAATAAACTTGAATGCAAACAGGTGAAGATTGATTCTGCTTAGCACAGTCATTCTGCCTTAAAAGCTTAAAAGCAGGAGAGAGAAAGTAGGCTCTGGGCCAGGCATGGTGGCTCATGCCTGTAATCCCAGCATTTTGGGAGGCCGACTCACCTGAGGTCAGGAGTTTGAGACCAGCCTGGCCAACATGGTGAAACCCCGTCTCTACTAAAAATACAAAAATGATCTGGGCTTGGTGGCAGGCGCCTGTAATCCCAGCTACTCTGGAGGCTGAGGTTCCAGTGAGCCGAGATCACGCTACTGCACTCTAGCCTAGGAGACAGAGTGAAACTCCATCTCGAAAAATAAATAAATAAAAAATAAAAAGTAGGCTCTGGAGTCAGGGCTGAACGCAGATCCCAGTGGTGCCATCCTCGCTGAGACTACAGACAGGTTACTTTTTAATCTTCAGTTTCCTCATCTCTAGAATGACGGTGATAACAGAACTAGTATTAGGACCATGAGGAGAATGAAACTATAATAGAATGCACTTAAGTGCTCAGCTCCAGGCTTGCCATGTGGTAGCACCAGGCCACACTCAGTAGCTGTCGGCTATGATCTGATTTGTGTTTGTGGACATGGAGCAGCATGGTGATCCATCAAATAGAAAAGTATGGGAATCAAGAACATGCATGTGATGTTTTCACAGGAAACGACCACAGGAAGCCATCCAGCAAGATAGGAATCTCTTCTATTGCTTTTCAGAGAAGGTGGATGATATCTCCCAGGTCCTACGGATGGTAAATGGCAAAATTGAATTCAAGCCCAGCTCTCTCAACTAGAGGTTCACTCATCTGCTCATCTATGACAACCCCATTTTCCCCAAAGGCATCTGTGTCTGCTCTTCCACTAGGCATGCTGAGCACCTCCTCCACAAGATACAGACCATGCACCTGAGTGCAAGGTTGGGACCGACACTCCCTCAGACTTCTAGCTCTCACAACCCTCAGTGTACAAGTTGGTGCTCTTCACGCAAGCCCTTGCTCTTCTCTGATCCCCTGCTTTTTCATCTGTAAAATGGGAATAATGGTTGTGGTGAGGATTTTTCTTTCAAATACTGACAGGCAGCCACTATTTCTTCTCTTCCAAGGAGCTTCAGGGGCTGGGAGCACTTACCCTTGAGAGGCTGATAGATAATAGGCTCCTTGCCATAAGCAGTTTTGTAATAGAAAACACAATAGGAGCTTACTGAAGGGATTTAAAAAACATATACAAGGTGAATTGCCTTTCTAATTGGAGATCATCTAACAGAGATCTTTGAGCCAGGTTATGCCTGCTCAAATTAAATTGCATTATATGTAATTCCAGCTTTTACTTTTCACTGCCTAAAACATCAATATATATGCGTGTTCTCTTATCCTTAGAGAATGCGTCATTTTATGTAAAAACAGGCATGAGCAAAGGAATTAGGTGCCATTATTCAGGAACTTGCTAATAAAGTCTTTAAAAAGCAATCTTTGGAAGAGTTTAAAATACTGACATTAAACTTGGAAAAAGATGAGTTATACTAATTAATGGTACAATCTACAAGCAAAGATGAATAAATTTCCCTATTAAACCCATTAAGACTATTCTAGGTAAGCTGATTTGAGGAGACTTTAATGTTTCCCTTGATTCTAATGATAATCTTTCATCTGGAAAAAGAAACACATTTAGAACTTGCATAACATCTGTAAATGTGCATTAGTGGAGTAACGCTTTTTTTTTTTCTCCCTGAATAATCTAGATCAGGGAAGTCAGCTAGATGAAATAAGCTTTTAAAGCTTCTGATAAAATCCACAGCCACTTTCACACTCTGGGGCAAAAAAATATATATATATTGAATATGCAAAATATTGGTTTAAAATGCCAAGTCTGGCTTTAGTTGTGCTCCCTAGCCAGTGGGTCAGCATTTCCCTACATGGGAAACCTGAAATCGATTAGCAGCATCATACCCAGCAGTATTACTGAAGGGTTTCATGGGCAACCAGACTTTTTAGGCCCTCAACCAATAAAGAGTAAGCTGCAGAAATGACAACTGCTGTTCTCATCTAAAATCAGCAATGGCAAATGCTCTGAGATGAGGGTGTAAAACAGGCTCAACCTGGACTACCGAGAGAGCCACGGGCGAAGGCGAAGGACAGAGTCCTGGGAAAGGGGCTAGGTGATAATGCCCAATTCCTTCATGGGCCATCCCACTGCGGAGAGCCAGACTGAGTGTCTGAGAGTCACTTTGCCTTTTGTTAATGTATGAGCTTAACTGGCCAATAGCAGTCAGTGAAGGCTTCCTGGAGGAGGCAAGAATTGAACTGAGGCTCATATGCAGGGAGGACTTAGAGACATTCTAGGCAGGCCTTAGAAATAATGAGGAGCCCACTTTGAATAAAGTGATTTATTTTTAATGCTCTGCTCAAATTAAATATACCATTTCTAAATCATAAACGTATATAAAATCATAAGTTGGGGCCTGGTGCAGTGGCTCATGCCTGTAGCCCCAGCAGTTTAGAAGGCCCAGGAGGGTGGATCACCTGAGGCCAGGAGTTCATATCAGCCTCGTCAACATGGTGAAACTGTCTCAAAATACAAAAAATTAGCTGCGCATGGTGGTACACGCCTGTAACCCCAGCTACTCAGGAGGCTGAGGCAGGAGAATCACTTGAACCTGGGAGGTGGAGGTTGTAGTGAGCCAAGATGGCGCCACTGCACTCCGGCCTGGGTGACAGAATGAGACTCCATTTCAAAAATAAATAAATAAATCATAAGTTGTATAAATATGTATATTTGTTCTGCATATCTGTTTAAGCTATTCCACTATATTACATAATATATATGAGTATATACATCTCAAGGGATGACTTCTGACAAAGGTAGCACCGCTTGTTCCAGGGCCAATATATGAACTTATATCTGTAAGAGGCTGTTGACAGACGGTGTCTTTTTAGGGTATATACAAGTCTCTATTTCTAATGAGCAATTTGTTTCCAGTTTGACCTGCTCAAATTCAACATCCAAATCTAGGTATTATTGAACAATTTTAATTTCTATATTTTTTCAATCCCAGAAGCATCAAAATATGCATGTATGTTTTTACACTTAAACATGAGGTAAACTTAAATTGTTATTTAATGGAGCAGAAAGCCACAAAGAATTGGTGGAGGACCAAGCTTGGTATTTGAGATCAGATCCTGAAGGTGATAGGAAGCTTAGGAGGTGTCTGGAACCCGGGAATGGCTCTTTTATTTGGGAGTGGGAGGAGAACACTGGTACACTTTCATTCACAGATTACATGGGGAGGATCAGACATAGACTTAAAATGAATGCAGAGAACCATGAGCTCCTTTTAATTCCCCCCACTACTCCACCATTGCCCTGGTTTAGAGTGGATGGTGCCATGGGGTTATGGGCTGATGGAAGGGTGGTAGCATTGACTCTTTCTTGCAACAAAGGTCCAGCAGCATCTCCAGGGGTGCCAGAGTCTAAGGTAAGATGGTGGATATTGAGCTGGAGTTGAAAATTCCCACTTGGAATTGAGGCCAGAACAGAATAATCCTGGAGATGCCTGGACCAGATGCAGCAGGACACCTGCATTATCATGCTTCCAGTGAACAAGCTGATGAAGGAGGAAGACAGATAAATGAGGGTCTAGGGACAAACTGCATCCTGAAACCATAAAGGTGTTTTAGGCTATTCCAAATCCTGCTTGCTTGAGTGTACAACTTACTACTCTTCTCACTCTTCAGGTCATGCAAGTCTCTCAATCATCTCCCCTTCTCCTGAGGGCATGATTAGGTATAGTGACTTGGCATGAAAAGTAGCTGGCATTCAAGCCTCAAGTGACCTCCTGTGGGCTCAGAGAGGATCGTGTGACTGGCACAGTGATGAAATGTTTGCTATTACCTCTATTTCTAGTAAAACTGCTATATTTGATCTACATTTCCTATTTAGAGATCCAGTATCTAACAACACAGCATGACATAGCTAGTAATTTATCTCTTCCCCTCCTGAATGTCATATATAAGCAACAATGTACCCAGGAAAAAAAAACTACATTTTATTTTCAGTAAAACTAGGAGATATATCCCCAGGCTTGAACAGTACAACAGAAGCCACCCAGATGGAAGTTAAAAGGTCCAGGTGGACCAATAGAAACACAATGACCCAACAAAAATAGACTTCCTACAGGCAAAGAGCTCCTTCTGAAGTGATAGACTTCTTGTTCAGCAAGAACTAAGGGATCTGGAAGAAGGGAGAGTGCACAGATTAAACAGAAGCTGCACAGGAAAGTAAAACAAGGGAAGGAAGAAAAGAGCAAAATGGCCTAGAGGCAGCAGATCTCAGAGAGCATCTACAAAATTATTCTTGTAGGCAAGAGGCTTGCCATAAAGTACAACTTGGGTCTGGCAAGAAAATTAGAGACAGAGTGAGCACAGCTGATAAGAGAAATCTTCTTAGACCTGATCTGTTTCATAGAAACAGAAAAGATAGGACCATACAGAGGAGCCATTTTTATAGGGGGCCATCTGTCACTGGTAAATCCCTGAAGCAAGTGCCTTTGGAGTGTGAATCTATAAAGACAGCCTGGTTCTTCCCCTTCCATCCACAGGGCTTCCTTTTGAATAGATAGGCCAGTAACATCTAACTTATTCCAATAATAGCTTTTTTTTTTAAGGGGCTGGCAAGTTGATTTTTAAAGTGAGTTGCAAAAGAGCAGCATTGCATCTATGTTCTAGGTTTTGAAAAAAAAGAAGAAGAGGAAAACTTACCACAGAACACTTAGCAGAAAGATGGAAAAGATGAACATGTAGACCAAGTATAAAACCATGGATTAAAATGAAACAATCACCTTTGTAAAGAAAGACAACAAAGCAGTATTCAAGAACTCAGGGGAGAGATAAGGAGTCAATGAGGAAATGGCATGGAAGCATTTAGAACCTAGGAGAAAATGAAGCCAAAGTGTAGAAGCACAAGGGAGAACAGACACTGTGGAAAAATACAAGAGAGAAGGATGCCAGAAATGAGAAGAGTGAACAACATGAAGAGGAAATAAAGAAGGAATTACAGAAGGTTACAGAGTAACATATAGCTACAGAGAAGAGGCAAATGAAACCCTATATATGGATAACTGAAGCCTCTGAAGAAACAAAAGACAACAGTGGAACACGACATAATTTAAAATACAATTCATTAAACCACTCCAGAAATAAGGGTGGAATTTACATGTTTAAAAGGCACAGCATAAGCTAGGGAAAATGGACCAAGAACGGTCAATACTAAGATCTACCTAAATAGAGTTACTGGGTTTTAAAAGTAAAGAAATATCAGGTTTGTCAAAGATCAGATGGTTGTAGATGTGTGGTGTTATTTCTGAAGCCTCTGTTCTGTTCCACTGGTCTACATGTCTGTTTTGGTACCGGTAACATGCTGTTTTGGTTACTGTAGCCTTGTAGTATAGTTTGAAGTCAGGTAGCATGATGCTCCCAGCTTTGTTCTTTTTGCTTAGGACTGTCTTGGCTATACGGGCTCTTTTTTGGTTCCATATGAAATTTAAAGTAGTTTTTTCTAATTCTGTGAAGAAAGTCAATGATAGCTTGATGGGAATAGCATTGAATCTATAAATTACTTTGGGCGGTATGGCCATTTTCACCATATTGATTCTTCCTATCCATGAGCATGGAATGTTTTTCCATTTGTTTGTGTCCTCTCTTATTTCCTTGAGCAGTGGTTTATAGTTCTCCTTGAAGAGATCCTTCACATCCCTTGTAAGTTGTATTCCTAGCTATTTTATTCTCTTCGTAGCAATTGTGAATGGGAGTTTGCTCATGATTTGGCTCTCTATTATTGGCGTATATGAATGCTTGTGATTTTTGCACATTGATTTTGTATCCTGGGACTTTGCTGAAGTTGCTTATCAGCTTAAGGAGTTTTGGGGCTGAGATGATGGGGTTTTCTAAATACGCAATCATGTCATCAGCAAACAGAGATAATTTGACTTCTTCTCTTCTTGTTTGAATACCCTTTATTTCTTTCTCTTGCCTAATTGCCCTGGCCAGAATTTCCAATACTATGTTGAATAGTAGTGGTGAGATAGCGCATCCTTGTCTTGTGCCGGTTTTCAAAGGGAATGCTTCCAGCTTTTGCCCATTCAGTATGATATTTGCTGTGGGTTTGTCATAAATAGCTCTTATTATTTTGAGATATGTTCCATCAATACCTAGTTTATTGAGTGTTTTTAGCATGAAGCGTTGTTGAATTTTGCCGAAGGCCTTTTTGGCATCTATTGAGAAATCGTAGTTTTTGTCACTGGTTCTCTTTATGTGATGGATTATGTTTATTGATTTGCATATGTTGAACCACCAAAAACAAGCAGTGGTGAAAAGATTCCCTATTTAATAAATGGTGTTGGGAAAACTGGCTAGCCATATGCAGAAAACTGAAACTGGACCCCTTCCTTATACCTCATACAAAAATTAACTCAAAATGAATTAAAGATTTAAACATAAGACCTAAAACCATAAAAACCCTAGAAGAAAACCTAAACAATACCATTCAGGACACAGGCATAGGCAAAGACTTCATGACTAAAACACCAAAAGCAATTGCAACAAAAGCCAAAATTGACAAATGGGAAGTAATTAAACTAAAGAGCTTCTGCTCAGCAAAGAAAAAAAAGAAAACCTATCATCGGAGTGAAGAGGAAATCTACAGAATGGGAGAAAATTTTTGCAATCCATCAATCTGACAAAGGGCTAATATCCAACATCTACAAGAAACTTAAACAAATTTATGAGAAAAAAACAACCCCATTAAAAAGTTGGCAAAGGATATGAACAGACAGTTTTCAAAGGAAGACATTTATGTGGCCAAGCAACATATGAAAAAAGCTCATCATCAGTGGTCATTAGAGAAATGCAAATCAAAACCACAATGAGATACCATCTCAGGCCAGTTAGAATGGCGCTCATTAAAAAGTCAGGAAACAAAAGATGCTGGAGAGGATGTGGAGAAATAGGAACACTTTTACACTGTTGGTGGGAGTGTAAATTAATTCAATGATTGTGGAAGACAATGTGGCAATTCCTCAAGGATTTAGAACTAGAAATACCATTTGACCCAGCAATCTCATTACTGAGTATATACCCAAAGGATTATAAATCATTCTACTATGAAGACACAGGCACACGTATGTTTATTGCGGCACTATTCACAATAGCAAAGACTTGGAACCAACCCAAATGCCCATCAATGATAGACTGGAAAAGAAAATGTGGCTCATATACACCATGGAATACTATGCAGCCATAAAAAAGGATGGGTTCACATCCTTTGCAGGGACATGGATGAAGCTGGAAACCATCATTCTCAGCAAACTAACACAGGAACAGAAAAGCAAACACCATATGTTCTCATTCATAAGTGGGAGTTCAAAAATGGGAACATATGGGCACAGGGAGGGCAACATCACACACCGGGGCCT
This sequence comes from Pongo abelii, assembly GCF_028885655.2. Taxonomy (NCBI): domain Eukaryota; kingdom Metazoa; phylum Chordata; class Mammalia; order Primates; family Hominidae; genus Pongo; species Pongo abelii. Next base: position 145,383,284 of record NC_071989.2, read on the forward strand.
GTCGGGGGGTGGGGGGCAAGGGGAAGAATAGCATTAGGAGAAATACCTAATGTAGATGACAGGTTGATGGGTGCAGCAAGCCACCATGGCACATGTATACCTGTGTAACAAACCTGCACGTTCTGCACATGTATCCCAGAACTTAAAGTATAATAATAAATATACACACACACACACATCAACACAGTAGCAGAAAAGATATCCAAGTAACTTAGGAGAGGAAAAAGGAATAAGTCTGCCCTCAGATTTCAGCACGGCAATATTCAAAAGAGGAAGTCAATACAACAACATCCTTAAAACAGCCAAGAAAAGAAAGTCGAACCAAGGATTTTCCATTGAACTGTGCTCTCTATCAATAATAAATACTTCAGAAAACCAGTTCTATACATTTAACCAGGAACTACTGTTCTCATGAGCCCTTCCAAAGGAAATACTAGAGAACTGTAGGCAACTGTGGTGACTGGAGTGACAGATAAGAAGGCAAACGCTACATGCCCTGTCAATGAAGAAATGATATAAACAACAACAACAAAGAGGGGAAGAGAAGAAGAAGATGCAAAGTACAACAAGTTTACTGATGGCCTTAAACATAATAGTTGGAGTCAGATGACAGAATTAAAAGCTGAGTAATATAATATTGAACATATTTCACTGAACAAAGATTAAACCCTAAGAGGATAATTGTATCAACTATGATCAAGTGTCAGGAGAAATGAAGGGGAGGCTAAACTGGGGGAGAAGGGAAGAGAGAGAAGAATCATATTAATTTTATCACTGTTTTAAGTGAGAACATTCCTGAATATCAGAAGAATGATACACACACATGCCCTGCCACACAATATTAAAAAACATAAAGGAAAATATGGAAAAATAACAGAGATGATAGTACTAAACATAACTTTTTACTTTGATAAGTCTAAATGAGTTAAAATTCACCTCTCAAAAGAATAAGATTTTATTTTCAGACCAGGTCACAAAGAGAAGCCTAACTCCATATTGATTTTTACAAGAAATATAACAATGGCAAAGTGATTCAGAGAGGTTGCTAGATATTTTGACCCCAAAATTTCACTTTGGGACTAACACCTACAGATATGCATATAAATACATTTGAAGTAGCATGTATAAGGCTATCTGTAACAGCATTATTTGAAATAGCAAAAGGCTGGAAACATTCAAATGTCCACGGTTAAATCAATTATAGTATATCCACCAATGGAAAAACTATAAAGCTACTCATATGAGATGCAAAGATCTCCAAGAGAGGTCAACTGAAAGTGCAGAATAGCGTATATTCTATACTATATATGTGTTAAAAGGGAGAGAGATAATCTGTATTTGCATTCGTTTCTATGTGCATCAAGAGCCTCTTCAAGCATACACAGAATATAAATACATATAAATGAGTGAGCAAAGGCAGTGCAGGGTAGTAGCCCTGAGGTGGGAGAAAGCTTGAGTGATATGAACATAAGAGACTTGTTAGCTATAACCCAAGACAGTTTGCACCAATCCATCTGTTCTCATGCTACACACTACCATTTTTCTTTTAAACCAAAAGGGAGAAAATAATTCCTAAATGCAGGATTTTTTAATCAACACAATCTGTGTGCTGTTCTCCATTCTGCCCTGTGACCTTGGGCAGGTCTAAATTCAATTCCAGCACTCCCTAAATCAGACACTCTGGGGGATACAAAGATGATTAAGACATAGCCCTTGCCTGGTGCTTGGTCTCCTCTCTCCTAATTTGTAAAAGGAGAATGCATTCCCTCCACTGAGTTGGTGGAATTTTCACAAGGAAGACACAGACTCTCTCTGTCTCAGAATCCTCCTTCCTGGAGAATCAAGGTTTGCTTCAAATATGTGTTCACCTGGGGAATCTTCTCCCAACACCCATCCAAGAAGAGTCTGCCTCCCCCTCCTTGGGGTGTCCCCAGGGCCCTATTCATGCAGTTCTACTTTTCCATGCCATATCACAACCTGCTATCTCTTTTGGACTCTGAGGTCAGACGCAGTAAGAATTCTGCAGCAGTCACATCTATACTCACCCGAGTTCCCGGCAGAGTGCCTGGCCAAAAGTCGGCATCAATATATGTTTACAGGAGGTGCAAAGGGAAGAATGTGAATACTTAAGTGAAAACGCTGCTCCAATTACCACAAGAGCACCAAGAATAAACATGCCAAACAGGTCACGGCCAGCATGTACCTTTGAGGATGTTGTGGAGAGAGAGCCACCATGGAGAGGGATAACTTCCAGCCAAACAGAAAATGGACTTTGGGGGAAGGGAGGGGCAGGGAGAAATGCATGTGTGTGGGACACTATGATGTAGCATAGATAAAAAGACACACATTGTCTCAGTGAAGCCTCAGGATGTCCTGGGAGGGTGACACTATGATCTCTACTACATACCTGAGAATACCAAGGTCCCTAAACAGGCTAGGGGGCTTGCTCACTCCAGCCTCCAGCTCCCTCACCAGCACACACATAAAGGCCAAAGTGAACATTTGACACCAGGACAAAATAACTCAAATCTGTGCTCTTAACTTCACCCATGCTGACTAATTTATGAAAAATATGACCTAATTCTTCTACCACAGATATCACGCCAACATCCCTTGCCTGAGAACAGGAATTACCAGGTACCACATGCCGAAATTGGGTCTCTGGGTTTATAGATTGTTGCTATCCCACCCTGATAACACCTCAGACCTTAGCTTAGCCTGGCAGCAGCCTGAGGTCCCTGGAATGTCATTTTCATGTTTCTTCGCATATTGTGATTGAGGGATGCTAGAACGATTGCACACCTAGCTTGTTTTGCACTGGCTTCTCATTCCTGTCTGGATAGTTACCACTAAGTAATTTAGTTTATCTGTGTCTCCACAAGCTTATTTGAAAGCCATGGAATGCTGCTTACAGAAAATTAAGCTTCATTTTCTTTAAGCATCCAGCCAATAGCGCAGGCAGGAGATGGTGATTTGGAGGTAACTGGCTTATGCATATGTAAACATGATGTATTTAGCAAATTTTATAGACTTCACACTTCAGAGCATTGAAGAAAACAAAGGTACCTTCCAAAGAAACTTTAGTGCAATCGAGTCATTCTGAAAGGAATACAGAATTACTGGTTTGTGAGAATAGTTGAGCTCGGATATGAATGGAAAATAATGGTGTGGAGCACAGGCATAAACAAGAATTTGAACAGGGTTAATTTTAGGTGGTATTACGGCATCTCTAAGGACTCCCAGGAATTATACCCCATAACGTGCCTTGAGATTGAATTCATGGTGTAATGAGGTTGTATGTTTCAGACTCAATTCCACTGTGACTCCTCATGCTTTCCACAATTTCCCAGCATGTTTTTCTCCTTAAGCCCAGAGGCAGAATTCTAGACATGCCTTGTGCTCACAAAGCATTGCAATGGTTAAAGCATCCCTGAAATTTATTACATACCTTTTCCATTCTCCACCAGGTCCTTTTGCCTCAGTCTCATCTACCACATCAGCAATACATTGCACTGATAATGTAATTAAAAATATCACCCCAGAAGAGCAACCTTATAAACCACTGTTATGGACTTTAGAACTCCTGGACAAGTCAAATTAGAGTACTTGGGTGTAAGTAGTTTCCAATTTGTAGACCAAAGTCAAGATGGTTCATTTGTCTGCAGGTGCTGCACCTAAGGGGTACACTAGCTTGCAGTGCTCAGACTGCCAACAGTTTACTGCAAGGGTCCAAGTGGCACCAGTGCAGTTCAACTTGTCGTGTTCATCAACATCAACACCAGGAGTCCCGAGAGCTGCCATATATTAAACATCTACTGTTGCCAATAACCATGTTAGCACTTTGCCTTCATTTATTTCTTTTTTCATTTAATCCTGGAGAAAATCCACTGAAATTATTATTTCAGGTGACTTTTATCCAGCTGCCACTGACTGCTTGTTGTAGGACAGGCACTCTACACCCAAATGTGATCTCATTGACTCAGCACACGAACTCTCTGTGAGGTGAGGATTTTAATTCATATACTTTTTCCAGACTGTGAACCTGAAGAAGTTACAAAACATGTCTAAGTCAAGGAGCTAATAAGTGGCAGAACTGGGAGTCACATTCAGGTCATGGCCACAGTCATGTCTGTCCTGTTGTATCCTGCATTCTCACCATTTAAAAAGAGGTTCTAATTGCCAGAAAATGAGGATGAGCTGCAGAAAGAAGCACTTTGGGCATGCAGAGGTTATGTTGGTCTCTGGTACATAATTCTTCCCTTTCTTCTCCCTGCCATCCTCCCATACACACACACACACACACTCAATTCCAACTGATAGACTCATTAATTCTCACAACTCTTTGAGGCAGGCACTATTTATCATTCCCATTTTACAGCTGTGGAGACTGAGCCTTGGGCAAGTGACATAACCAGCTCAAATTCAGTGAAATATATAGTAGGTTCAAAGTTTGCACTAAGGCTGTCTGATTCCAGGTCCCAACCTCTCAGCCAGAAGTTTCTATAATAGTTAATCTAATAATTAGAGGCATGTTTCTGATGGTCCAAGAGCTAATTCTAATTAGCGTTCTGCCTCAAGATGAGGGACAAACACTGAAAATTATGACCCGTTAGATTTTCTATAATACTTAAGTTGAATAAGCACAGGTGGGTGCAAAGATGATGTTGTACTCTTATAACTATGAGGCTTATCATAGAAAAAAATAACCTAGAAATAATGTCTAATATTAGGGGTTAAATTGTGGTTTACAAATATGTTGGAAAACTACGAAGGCATTAAAAATTATGCCAAAGAAGAATATTATGACATGGAAAATGTTTATGATACATTGAGTGAAAAAAAGCAGCTTACAAAAGCATCTATGATTTGACCCCACTTTTGTAACATGAAATGCATAATGTGGATGTGTGGAGTGAGTTGGAGGGAGAAAGAGAGACAGAGAGAGAGAGACAGGGGAAAGTATATAATAAAAGGTTAACAATGGTCTCTGACATGAGAAGAGCATGGCTCTTTTTCTCCCATTGCCTATAGATGTTTTCTAATTTTCTACAATTAACATTGTATCCATCATTTTGTGATTTTTTTTAGGTGGTTTTTTTTTTTTTTTTTTGGCCTAAGAACTTGAATGTATGTGGTATAAGACAAAAACACTCCAGTGAGACTCTGAGATAGGCTGCTGTACTGATCTCCAGCAATCTTTTCTGAGTCTTGAGTTTGTGGATATTTCCTGAGAAGTCTTTCATGGTAACATTCGCTTGGCAAACTTTCTTTGTTGACTTGGACTGTAGCCTCGTGTTAAAGAGAGTTTATTTAAATTTGCTTAACCTGGAGGTTCCCCAATTTACATGACCACACAACATTTTTTGTGTGCAGTACATAATTGGTATCTTGCAACTCTGAGGAACCCAGTCTGGGAATCGTTTGCCTAGAGAACATTTTTTATTCATATCTACGATCTATGTGTAGTCCGAATGCCAACCTCTCCCTCCAGAAATTCTCATTCTCTAACACCTGTAAAACTAATGAATTTTTCCTCTCTGCATCCCCTATAAATACTTTCAGAATTTAACTAAACGAAGCAGAAATATTTGTACTCCCTCTAGACATGGGATACCTGGATCTGTAGACATAAATTCCAGTCAAAATACTTTGTGAAATATGAAATGCTTCTCTTTTTCACTGCATCTACTGCTAATATTGCTAAGAGTGTTATCACCAGGAGTTACAGTTTTTTTAAGAGCTTGCCTTGGGAGCCGGGTCAGCAGAGATCCGCAGGTAGTGGAGACAGTGGGGGCGCATCAGGATAGTAGAGATGGCTCTGACTATCTCCTTTCTTGTTGATATAGTTTGGATATTTGTCCTTGCCCAAATCTATGTTGAATTGCAATCCCCAGTGCTGACAATGGGGTCTGGTGGGAGGTGTTTGGATCATGGAGGTAGATCCCTCATGGCTTGGTGCTGTCTTCATGATATTGACTTCTTGTAAGATCTGGTCATTCAAAAGTGTGTGGCACCTCTCTTCTCCCTCCCCCTACACCCCCACTTCTCTTGCTTTGTTCTGTTTTTGCCATGGGATATGCTTGATCCCACTTCACCTTCCTTCATAAGTAAAATACTTTCTGAGGTCTCCCCAGAAGCACTTGCCAGCACTATGCTTCCTGTTCAGCCTGCAGAACCGTGAGCCAACTCAACCTCTTTCCTTATAAATTACCCAGTCTCAGAGGTATTTCTTTATAGGAATGCAAAAATGGCCTAAGACACTCACTGAGCCCATTTTCTTTGGCCATGTGGTCCCGAGTAGGGGTGTGGCCTAAAGACATTCAGGTTCACACATATATCCTTGTTAGTCCAAGACTGGAAATCTTGCGGCATCAAGATTTGGGGTTTTATTCAAAAAGTGCCCTTAGACATAATTTACAAGCTAGTTAAGCCTGCTATGCCCAGATTGTAAGTATCCAGGATAGAGGACGAAGAGAGAGACCCTCTTGGGTCTCTCAGATCTATCCACAAGAGGGACTTTCTGTGTCAATATACCTGAGCTTATCACCCATAATGGAATATGTACATAGCTAAGGCTCATTAATCCAATTTTCTATCTTAAGGGATATTAGAATCCTGACAAGAACAAATTCCTGAGAGGGTCAGAATATATCATCTTTTATTTAGTTTGTTTTGCTTTTTTAATCTTGTGTAATAATGTGAAAACTGCCAAGGACTCCAGCAGAAACCACCCATTTATCTGACAGTTATTCTGTACACGGTGGGGGTCTTGCTGAGAAAACTTGGCAGGGTGAACAGACAAAGGTCAAGCCCATTTGGAGGTGACTTCTCCAGAACATACAGATTGTCTCCTGTGAAATTAGGCTGGAGCTAATTCAAAAAATGTCTTTGGGTAAAAGCGAATTCTGAAACCTCATTTTTCTACTTTTGCCAAGAGGTGGCTTAAGTAGCTGTGGAGAAGAATTTGTAGCACGGTTATCACATTAGTCTTGGGAAAGTAAAATTGGTCTGCTTTTTAAAAAGCAGAGCAGGCCAGGCGTGGTGGCCCACGCCTGTAATCCCAGGACTTTGGGAGGCCGAGGCAGGCGGATCACGAGGTCAGGAGAACGAGACCATCCTGGCTAACACAGTGAAACCCCATCTCTACTAAAAATACAAAAAAAAAAAAAAATTAGCCAGGCATGGTAGTGGGCACCTGTAGTCCCAGCTACTTGGGAGGCTGAGGCAGGAGAATGGCGTGAACCCAGGAGGCGGAGCTTGCAGTGAGAAGAGATTGCGCCACTGCACTCTAGCCTGGACGACAGAGCAAGACTCTGTCTCAGAGAGATAGATAGATAGCAAAGCAGAGATTCAGACACTAGTGCTGGTAGCATTCACATTCACACTCACATTCAGGGCACATTTTCCCACAAGGTTCTCCTTCTCCAAATAGGAGCCTGAAGGAATCTGGGAAGCACAGTCAGAGCCCTAAAAGGTCCTGCTTCTGATGTTGTCACCCTTTGACAGTTCTCAGCATGGGAGAAAATGGGGTCTGTTTGTGTGCACACATGCACATGTAATAGAACGTAATAGACTACAGAGGGGGAACTCCCATCCTGCCCTTCTGCATGCAAATCCTCTCAAGGTGACAGATCTGTTCTGAGACATGTCTGTGGCCTGCCCCTCTGGAGGCATGGAGCAGATCCGGGGGAGTGGCCACAGAATGGGACTGCTTTCAACATCCCCCAAGTCAGGATACCATTTTAAAAGGCTCTAGCACCTAAGCACGTGACACTGAGCCCAGTGACAGATGGCTTTTAAGGGAACCTAGCCAGCGTAGAGAAGTGTGGAGGAAAGGAGGAGAGAAATCATTCCATATTGTGGTTCCAAGACTTGGAGTCTGAAGGATACTCCTACTGAAATGGCTAGAGTTAGGCAGGTCAACTTCACTGCAGAAGAAGGAGAAGGCCTAGGGGAGATAAGGGCGATGGAATCAGGGTGTCAATACCCCACTGGAAAAAAGGCCGCTTTTCATCGCAAAATCAGAGTACTAACAAACCCCCGCGCGTTCCTACCTCTGGACCTTTACAAACATGAACATCCCTCCCAAACTGCTATGTTCTCCTTGTGAGCTCTGAGATTTCACTCATGTGAATACTGGTAAAAATAATATTCCCACCTCACACATTGTCATACAGAATAAATGAAGGTCATGCAATACCGCAAGCATGAGCACAGCAGGAAGTGGGTATTTAACAAGCCGGACATCCATAGAACACTCATTCTCTGGCTTACGTACTTAGAACTCTTTGCAAGTGTGGAGCTGAATAGATAATACGTTCATAAGTTCAAATTCAAATAGCATTTCCCAAATAAGAAGACCTAGAAAATAAATCCTATACCAAACAATAAATTTTCTGTGGGAAACAGGCTTGTACTAAAAAACCCAGATTATAAGAACTTGGAAAAATCAAACAGGACATCTTAACACCAACTGGTGTCTAACAGTGAAAACATGAAGAAGTCATCCAGTTCTTGCACAATTTTTACCACAGGGACGGGGTATATTTTTCTAGACTTCCAGAAGGAAACAAACAACCCAACTTAGAGTTTGAGTTAGGGTAGAGAAAGGCTGCCCAGGCATCAAATGGGCTGCCTAGGTCCAAAACTATTTGCTGTATTTTAAGAGAGCAAAACAAGCAAAAACAGCAGCCTACTATGGCCTCACGTTCACAATGGTATGAGATGGCCCTGCAGGTGGTCCAAGGAGTGGAACCTGGTGGGGAGTAAAGGAGAAACCAGGAATGATGGGGCTCTGTTTTGGGTACAGGTGCTGGGCCACTCCTGTGTGCTCAAGCACATGTGGAGGCTGGAGCGCTGAGGCTCCTCCTTCTGACTGGGAAGTACTCGAGGCCCTGCAGCATGCTGTGGCCCCCCACAGTTCTCCTCCCCTGTTCTTCTAGCTGGCATCACATGACCTGCTGAGGCAGGAGCTCTCAAGGCTGCCTGCTGCTTATGTGAATGGAGGACCTCAGCTACCACAGAGCAGGGAATTAAATAGTCAACTCAGCCACAGGAGGCAGCACATGTGGCTTCTGGATTTGAGTCTGCCTCCCTACCAGACCACAAGGCTTTGGCAACTATAGACAGCATTACATTTCTGTCTCTCTTATGGCAGTACCTTGACGTGGTAGGAGCTTCATACACAGTTGCTATTGGCGACCAATTAAGAAGCTGAGGCTGGTGTTCTTGCTTCTTTTCTGAGCCAAATTCCAATGGGAAATTTAAATGACTTAAAAAGTCATAAAAGAAAACAAGAATAATAATTTTTGAATTGCATTATTCTCAACACCTAGCTATGTATATATGTAAACAAATAATATATAAGTAGGGTCTTTGCTCTAATAATTAAAAACTATAATATTGCAAGATTCTTTAGACAGAACCGCAAAACAATATATGACGCTGAAAAGGTAATAACACAATGAATGTCTTAAAGGACATCATAATAGAATTATTCAGCCAGTGGCATCATTATATTTGTTATTTTAAAAGAAAAAAGTTGCAAAAAGTTAAAACTTCACCTCACAAAACACATCAATGTAAGTTTTACAGGGATTAAAGGATTAGGCTAAAAACAATTAACAGTACCAATTATTAAAAGATGAATAAAGAGGGGGTCTGTATATATCAAAGCCATAAAGGAAAAATTTTTAAAAATTATAAAATTGAGTATAAAAATGAAAGATTTATGTTCATTAAAAGACTCTCTATAGCCCCACACTGTGGAAGAGAGCCTATGGGCAACCAGCCACAATTCCATCCAAGCAAATCAAGCCAGAAAATTCTCCAAATTACAATTCAATCTAAAAGTCCCCAAAGCTTAGAAGGAAACATCTAGCATTAATTGCCCTGTGTCAGCTTTAGCCTGGAACAGTGATTCTCAACCAGGGCTAGTTTTGCCCCTGAGGGGACATTTGGTAATGTGTGGAGACACTTTTGTCCTTCATAACTGGAACAGTGCTACCAGCATCTTGTGGGTAGAGGCCAGGGATGTTGTTAACATCTTATAATGCACAAATCAGCCCCTACCACAGAAAAATCATCCCACCCAAAATGGCAACAGTGCCCAGGTTGAAAAACTCTGGTGTAGAAGAGAAAAGGGGTTTATTCTGTGGAAGATATGACTAAGTGGGGACCAGTAAGGTGACCTGGAGGAAGAAGTGGACACAGGTCTAAACCTCAGGACTCTGGTCAACATGGAACCATCACTAGGTTAATTCCTACTATAATACGTATAAATCATTACCCTGCATATATTAATAGTTGTAATTTGCTGAAGCCTTCCTTTCCCCTCACCTTGTTCCCTCCCTCAGGTATCTCATATAGTGACAATGAAGTATTATAACCCTCAGGAGGTACATGATAACCATTGAAGATATTGATACAAAAGTATGGATATGTACATCCACAGAGGAATGACTGATGAGGCAAATCACCCCTTCCCCCCATTAGTTAAAAACTCTAGAGGAATGCTCTGCCCCTCTCCTTCTTAGAGGTATATTTTATTTGCTTTTTCTCTTCTTATTATACAAATGCATATTAGGATCTTTTTTGAGTATATATTTTACCTTGCCTGTAATTATTCCTCTCTCTTTTTTCAAAATGTATACCTGAATCATTTTTAAAATTTTAAAAAAAGAAACAACTAAGTTACTATAAGTGATGTTACAAGACAAGCTGGAAAACAGTTTGGAAAAAGGCAGAGTCAATATTCTTCATATATAAAAAGTTCTTTCAAATCAATAGCAAGACCATTAAGAATGTAATTGAAAAATCAACAAAGGCAATGAGCAAATGCTCTAGAGTGAGAAGAAATACAAATAGCCAATAAACACACACACATACACAAAAGTGTTTCACTTCAATAGTAATAAAAAAGTATAAATTTTATAGTATACTTATTTTTTATAATAGTATACTTATAAATTTTATAGTATACTTATAAAATTGGCAGACATTAAAAATATAACTGCTACTCATACACTACTGGGGTCAGATGTGAATGTAAACAATCCAATCTTCCTTAAAATCATTTTGATTATGGGAAACTTACAAAATAAATTACTGGTTTCTAATTATAAATGCTATACTTGCTTGTGTAGAAAGTTTATAAAATATCAAAAAGTATAAAAATGAAAATCAAATCACCTATCACTTCAACATCTGAGAAATAATTTTAACGTTTTGCTATACTTTTCCTAGTTTTTTCTCAAGGTGTTTATGGGTGTGTGTGTATCATGTTATACATACAGTTTAGTGCCTTGCTCTTTTTCACTTAGTATTGTATTGTGAGTGTATTCCTATACTATCACATTACCTTTTAAAACTTAATTTATGGTTGTAAAATATGTCATATTTGTATAGCTAACCACTCCCCTATTGTTGAATATGTAGGTTTTTCACTGTGCTTTTGTTTTTGTCTTTCATAAACAATGCAGTAAAGATCATCATTGTGCCTCAATCTTTTCTGAATTTTCAATGATTGCTATTTGCCAAGATTTTACTTAGAATGACAGGAAAATAAAGACAGTGTGAGACAAACAAAAAAATAGATATTTTGCAACAAACAGACCCTCATTATATGAATTTCCATTAAAATATATTGTTCTTCAGAAAGAAGAAAAATGCCCACAGACAGGACTTCTGAAGCGCAAAAATGAATGATAGACAAAGAAAAAGGAAAATATATAGGTAAAACCAAGCAAAACATAAACTATATAAAATAGTAATATCTTGGAAGTTAGAAAATGTAACACACAAACCCACATCAATAATGCCATATAAGTTAGAGCTAAAGTATCCTAAGCTTCTTCCTTGTATTGTCTGGGAGGAACGCAGAGATACTGATTAAGTTTAGGCTCTGATAAGTAAAGTATGCTGCCAAAATCTCTGGATTACAAACTAAGAGAATAGAATAGGGTGGTTATCTTTAAGACTAATGAGCATAAAAAAATAGGAAAAAAATCCAAAATTAGAAAAAAGGGAGAGATAAAAAGCAGAAAATATTAATAAGAGAGTAGAATTTCCATAAATCTATGTAGGTTAAATTATACCAGAATGAAAAAAAAAAACCCATCTGATTGCTGTTACCAGACAACCAAGACAAAAGGATAAAGAAATATTTAATATAAAAGGATAAAATTTTAAAAAGATATTCTAGGCACATACTAAGAGAGTGGCAGTAGCTATATTATCAGACTTTTAATATCAGAATTCTTAATTATCAAAATTCAGAAAAGACTACTAAAAACAGAATCAAAACACAATAAGAGGTTCACATCACCAGGAATGCAGAGTCTTCCTAAAATGTATACACTTAATAATACAAAAGATATTCAGAAGAAAATATAATAGAATATGTTTATGACTTCAAGGTCGGGAAGGATTTTTCAAGTAAGGTAGGAAAGGATTTTTAAAGAAGGACTCAAAAGATTGCAAAATTGGATGGTATAAAATTAACAATTTCTTTTTATTAAAAGACACTACAAAGAGTAAAAAGAAGCAGCCCACAAACTGGGAGAGGATATTTGGAACACACAACTGAAAAAAGGTTAGTATCCAGGATAGAAGAATAATTCTATACATAAATGTTTTAAAAGACAACCCAATACAAAAATCAACAAGAGACATGAACAGGAACTTAATAAATGAGAAAGCCAGAATGACCAATAAATATAAGAAAAGATGCCCATAAATGCCAAAGAAAACCATGAAGATCCCATTTCATACACACCAGGTTGGCAAAAGTTAAAAACAACCTAAAAAAATAGAAAAGAAGTTTTGGTGAGGATGTGAAATAACCAGAACTTTCATGTACTCATGGTAGAAGCATCAATGGAACAATGACTGTGGAATACGATCTGCCATTTCTTATAAAGTTGAAAATAAGCATTTATTATTCCTCAATAATTTCATTCCTAGGTATATGCCCTGCATAAAATCATTTGTACATATACACCCAGAGAAGTGTAAGAATGTTAATATCAGCATTGTTTATGATAGGGAAAACTGGAAAAAAGAAATGCCCATCAAAAGTATATGTTCTTGTTTACAATGTTGAATGCTATATAACAGCAAATGTGATTGAAATTTAGCTACATGCAGCAGCATAGATAAATTTTGGGAATGCAGCATTGAGTGAAAGAATACGATATGATTCCATCTACAAAAATATTCTAAAGCAAGCAAAACTGAACAAAATGTCATTAAGGGATGCAAATATGTGACAAACTGTAAAGAAAATTAATGTTGCAATAAACGCAGAAGTCAATATGATAGTTACCATGAAATAGGGAGGAGAGAGGATGCGGTTAGGAGGTGACACAAGGTAACTTCGAAGTTAATGGCAATAATCAAAGTTACTGGTGTTCTTTCTTTGTATTGTTACCGTTTATCCCTTACACACATTTCATAGATTTAAAAAATTACCTATTTTATATTAAATAAAATTCTAACAAATTAAAAATGAATATACTAGCTGTGTTTCATTAAGCTAGTTCTGAGCCTAACTGTATTCACAATAATCTGGCAGCCATGAGAGAACATTTTTCTGTGAACTAGAAAACTCCAAAATGGAATGCAGTTATTCTACAAATTATTCTGGTTGTTCAACATCCTTGGAACTACTCTAAATTATACTTTGCTTGGGAAGAAGATGACAATATTTTCCATTGATTGGTACTGCTCAAGATGCAGTTGATTTTTTTAATACCCATATGTTTCACTGAGAAAAGAGTTGATATCAATAATGAGTTTAAAGAGAAAGATCTATGCTGACAGAAATGTTTGCTTGATGCAGAAGTTTTAGCTCTAAAAGAAAACAAATTTTTGGAAAAAAACTGTGGCAGATTATATTTTCAAAATATGCTCTTCTTTATAATGCAACCTTGGCACACTTGCTTAGAGAGATGGCATCTCTCTGTCCCCTCCTTTTACTTGGACAGAGCTTTGTGACCGACCTACAGAGTATGGAAGGACTGATGCACGATGACTTGCCAGTCTAGGTCATTAAAGGTGACAGAGTTTCCCCTCAACCCCACCTTCTCCCTTCCATACCACATTGCTAGCCTTGCCTGTCTCTGGGCACTTGCCCTGGGAATCTAGCTGCCAAGCTCTGAGGAAGCCCAAGAGACCACAAGTGGGTGTTCCAGTCAACAGCCCCAATTCACGTACTAGCTGACAGCCAGTTTCAATGCCAAACATGGAAGAATGCTTTTAATATGACTCCAGTCCCAGGCACTATCTGCCTGCAACCACCTAAGAGACCCCAAGTGCAAACCACCCCAGTTGACCTGAAGAACCACCATAGATACTGACGATCAGTAATTTGTTATTATCTTGTCACCAAGATTGGGGCAGTCTGTTACATAGCAAGAGATAACTGAAACAAACTATGATTTTAAGCTCCCTTCAGGCAAGTAGAGGAAAGAGGATATAGAATATTATACTCATGCCAGACGCCCAGGATGTACAACGAAGCCCTGCTACTAAGTAGCTGTGTGCCTGGTTAAGCTCTGTGAGCTTCAATTTCCCTAAGTGAAAAAAAAGTGTAGATTTATATCAATTTACATGTCTCAAGGTTTTTCAAGCATAGGATATATTGCATGAAAGTCAGATCATATACAGTAAACAACAAAGGGCAGCTATTGACATTAGTATTACTGTTGTTAGGGCTGGCATTTGGGTGGCCAGCGTTCTCTTCCAGACCTCTTCCATTCCTATATGGGCCAAAGATAGAATTCTCCACTGCTCATTGGCTGAGAACACATCAATCGTGTCTGCAGCTCACATGAGGGACCACTTGGTTTCACTTTTCTCTGAGTTTGTTCTTTCTTTCCTATTCCTTAATCTTGGTTCTGATTCCCAGGCAGCAAAGCCTAGCAAATAAGAGAGGCAGCACAGTACAGTGGATACAGGCATAAATGCTGGAGTTGACTGCCTGAGTTTGGATCCTGGCTCTGCTTCTTGCTGTCTTTGTTACCTGGGAAAACTTGCATGCTTTCTTTGCCTCAATGTCTTCATCTTAAGAATGAGACTAAGAATAGTATCTATCTTACAGGGCTTTTAAGAGGATTCAAATAAATGAATTAACATATATAGTTCTTAGAACTTTGGAATATAGTAAATTTCTTAGTAAGCATTGAGAGCACTTGGTCACTAAGTTGAATAAAGTGACTTATTTTGGTAATGTGAAAAATAGACCTCAATAGAAACAGAAGGGCTGGCTTCACTTCCAACCAGCTCCCCAGTAGAGAGTAGGGACTGGGTTTTGGCTAGAGGATTAGGTACCCCTACAGTGACATCTTGAAGACACATTCTGGTAGCCATTGCTTGACAGGCACTAGGGGCAGATTTGAAGGCAGGGTGTGATAGGCTAACTATTGCTGTACTTCTAAAATCTGCAACACATAAAACATGCTCCGAGAAAAGTGACATGAAAAGTGTGACTTATATACCAGACTGGGACTAGAAGGATAGATGAGGAAATGAGAATCAAATTTTGCTACCGATGGACAGAAGGTGCCATGAGGAAGGCATCCTTTCATCTGCAATGCGTTGCCCAGACATGTTCGATACCCTAATTATCACAAGAGAAGAAATGCCAATTCTTTGTCAGCCTAAGTGATTTTCTTCCTCTGTCCCTTCCTTTCTGCTCTCACAGAAATGAAGGAGAACCAAGCTGATTTGTCTCTTTTAAAAGACTGCTCCCACCAAAGACATTGAGTATCATTAGCAAGAACTGCTTCTATAGCACAATGCAAATAAAGGTAGTAAAATTCACATAACCATAGCAGACTACATGGTGAAATTGGATCTAATTAGCAAGTGTCAATATAGTTTTTTGTTTTGTTTTGTTTTGTTTTTTGCTAACTTTAACACTTGCATCCTTTGCTATTTCAGGAAGTCTGCAGAAGATCTTCTTAGGCATGCAACCTAGAAGCTTGTACTTCCTGTTAAGTTACTTTATATTAATAAGGTAGCTTCTCTCTGAAATTCTAGTGCTAGGCAGTTCCTTAAATGATACAGAAGAAAACTTTGGCTTTTAAACAGCAAACCCAGCAGCACAGGTACTGCTACCCTGATAAGGTTAGCACAGAATGAGAGAGTGCGGCCGAGGGTGACGGGTGTAATTAAAATTATGTTCGGCTGCTGATCTGCCAGACAGAAAAATTCCATAAGCACTAAATTGCAGCAGTTTGAGGGGGGATAGTTACAACTGACTGCTCATTTTTTGTTAGATACAACACTGATGTAAAGCTGGGATCCTGACAGAAATGTTTGCTTGATGCAGAAGTTTTAGCTCTAAAAGAAAACAAATTTTTGGAAAAAAACTGGCAGATTATATTTTCAAAATATGCTCTTCTTTATAATGCAACCTTGGCACACTTGCTTAGAGAGATGGCATCTCTCTGTCCCCTCCTTTCACTTGGACAGAGCTTTGTGACCGACCTACAGAGTATGGATTTGCTGTGATTAATAACATCTCACCAGGTTTTTAGAATAAAAGGAACACCAACCTTTGACCTACTGAAATATTTAAAGTAATAATGCAGAACATGGGAGAAAATGCCCTGCTTACTGCTATCTACCCCTCTGTGGCGCTAACATTTGAACATCTCAGTCATTAAAAATAATTTCCTGTTGTATAGAGCAATTACTAGGAAGGGAGCCATCTGACATGTAAAAAAAAAAAAAAAAGTAGAAGAACCACAAAGCTAGACAGGGAAAATAAAAAAATTGAATATCCACTGATCTCATGATATGTCAGTCATCTCTACCATGCAGTTAAGACTGAAGGCATCCACTATATGCTCCAGCAATTCCACTTCCGGATATTTATCCAAAGGAACAGAAATCAGGATCTCAAAGAGACAACACTCCCATGTTCACTGCAACACTGTTCACAAGATCCAAGATGTGGAAATAACCTAAATTCCCATGAACAGATGAATGGAAAAATAAAATGTGGTATGTACATATAATGGAATATTATTCAGCCTTAAAAAGAAGGAAATCTCATAATGCAGCAATGTGGATGAATCTTGAGGATATTATGCGAAGGGAAGTAAACCAGTCACAGAAGGATACATACTACATGATTCCACTTATATGAGGTATCGAAAACAGTCAGTCAAATGGATATCATCAAAGAGTGGAACAGCAGTTGCCAGGGGGAAGAGAAAATGGGGCATTACTAATCAAAGGGCATAAAGTTTCAATTAAGATGAATAAGCACTAGAGATCCATTGTACAACATTGTAACTATAGTCAAAGATAATGTATTGTATACTTAAAAAGAAGGTAGACCTCATGTTAAGGTAGATCCCTTTTCCAGGCCTTATCTCACCTGTGATGCTGCCAGAGCACAATGAAATTTTTTCAAAAAAGACTGGCAGCATCACAGGTGAGATAAGGCCTGGAAATGAGACATTAACGGCAAGCCAGCAACAGTGGGAAATAATCCTACACTTGAAGCACCTGCTACATACATCAACTCTGCCCATATCACTCCCTTCTTATAAATTCATTTAACATTTAATAGACAGATATTTCATGAGCATCCACTGTATTCTAGCTATTCTATTTACACAATGGTAAATAAAACATAATTCCTTTCCTCAAAAACAAAGAAGCAGCTGGGTGTAGTGGCTCATGCCTGTAGTCCTAGGTACCAGGGAGCTGAAGTGGTTGAGGTGGGAGGATCACTTGATCTAGCTAACACAGCAGAACCTGTTTCTAAAAGCAAAACAAAACAAACAAGGAAGGACAAAGAGATCAGGAGAAAATTCTAAAACTGAATGAAAAGTGATACAAAGGATACCATGAAATAAACTAGCATACCATTTTACAGATGAGATAGCTGAGATTCTGAGAGGTCAGCCAGCAATAAAACCGAGGTTAAAATCTAAATCTGAGTCCAAACCTGTGATATTTCCAGTCCATCATGAGCCCCCTTCTAGCTGCAGGAAGGCGAATAAACTAGTCAAGGCAGCTAGGGAGGTGTTACCCCACTCAGGAATACATTGCCAAGGAAAATTGGGCTTAAGGACTTAAACAAACAAGTGAGGAGGCTGGCTTTGAGGAATGGTGAAAACTATCATTAAATAGAAGGAAGGCATACAGAGAAACATGTCTGCAAGAGGCGAAATTCTATATACCTGAGGTCATCTAGCTCTCCAAAGGGATGGAACAGGACCAGGCTAGAGAAAGAACCAGACAAGTAAAAACATTGGCTCAGTGTGGTCAGGAAATGGGTCTCCTTCGGTTGCAACTCATTGCCACCAAGGGAAGGTAAAACAAGAATACCAGAGCAGTTAATTTTATGTGTCAATGTGGCTGAGGCCACAGTATCCAGATGGTAGGTCAAACATTATTCTAGATGTTTCTCTGAAGGTATTTTTGTAGATGAGATTAACATTTAAGTCAGTAGACTGAGTAAAGCAGATGACTCTCCATAACGTCGCTGGGCCTCATCCAATTATTTGAAGGCTTTAAAAGACTGACCTCCCCTAAAAAAGAGGGGGAATTCTGCCAGCAGATTGTCTTTGGGCTTGAATTGCAGCATCAATTCTTCCCTGGGTCTCCAGCCTGCCAGCCCACCCTGCAGATTTTGGACTTTCCAGCTGCTATAACTGCATCAGCCAATTCCTTCAATACAATTTCCCTCTCCCTCTCCCTTTTTCTGTCCACACACACACCCTCTATTGGTTCTGTTTCTCTGGAGAACACTAACACAACCACATTAAAATACAGAACCGGCTTCAATATCCAGAAGAATCCAACCAAGCCTGGAGTACAGTCAATCCAAAGCTGCCTCCCAGGTGCTGGTCTGAGTTGCTGGGCCGAGGACCTCCTCAACATTCACAGGAAACAAAAAGGAACAGCAGGCTGGATGGCTTGGTGGACTTGTTCTAGGGTGAGTAATTTATTCATTGGTTTGATAAATATTTATTGAATATCTATTATGTTCCAGGCCCTGTGTCAGGTGCTGGTGAATCTGGGCTCTGATTCACCTGAATCCTGGCACAGAGTAGGCATTCAGTAAATATCCTTTAAATGAATGAATAAAATCTTCATTCAAAAATAATTAAACTCATGTATTTTTATGATTGTTTTATTTTGTGAAAAACTCCACCGCTGATGACTACATCAGGAACTTGGGTCAAAATACCTAGAGGACAAACATCACCTAAAGGACCAGGTGACAGTGGCAAGAATTCCTGTGAGAGACTGAGAGTTCTGGGACCCTGCTTCACAGGCCTGAGACTTTCTCAAGCTCTTTCCATGTTTTGAACTTGATTTTTTGTTAGGGGGAAGGAGAGATGACACCCAGATAGTGCCTTCAGAGAAAAGCAGGCCCCAATTTATACAAATAATATAGCCATCAGAAGCTATTAGGTCAGTTTTATATGAATTCAATGCTTATAAAAATTTTCTAGTGTTAATGGAATCCCAAAGTGGCTTCTTTTGTAGAGCCAGTAATCCTCTGCCCTGTCCCAGAGCAGTGCTATCCAATATAACTTTGGTGATGATAGAAATACCCTATATCATAGTGTCTGATGTGGCAGCCATTAATCATGTGTGGGCTATTGAGTACTTGAAATGTGGCTAGTGTGACCAAGGAATTGAGCTTTTATTTAATTTTAATTCATTTTAATAGCCATAAACACTCAATATCCATATGTGGCTAGTAGCAGATATAGACTAACTGAAGGGTGTGGTAAAAGGGTGTTTTAACAGAGTAGGTCTCTCCAAGCATGGGGAGGCTTCTTCCATCAACTCCCTTGCAGAGCTCATCAGCAGTCAGTACGGCTGTAGTTCACCCTCCTGCCCCCATACTCACCACCCCTTTTGCACCCCTCATTCTCTCTTGCACAAAAGCAGGCAGGAAGCCAAACCTCAGTAGAGACCTTGTAGCTGCACTGCTGAAAAGCCTGCTGGGCAAGGAACTGATGAGAACCATGGGGCGAACCTTAAGGTGGGCAGCAGGGAGAGTGGGTGTCTATGAAGCTCTGTGGTCAGAATAAACTTACCACCCCCAAACTGCTGTGTCCTTCAGATTTCAGGAAGCCAACCTCTCCCATCCCCCCTCCAAAATGGTATAACTAAGAGGGAGGGCATTTTCCACAGGAGGGGTACCCACACCTCCTGTGCTCCTCTCTGTAAGTCAGGTGACTCTGACACATCAAAGCATCCAGCTGTCAGAGTGGTGAATCTCCTCTGTGGGATGCAAGCTGCTTCCCCAGGGACACAGGTGAAGGGCTGAAGGACTGGAAATTACAGTATGAGGACACATGCTCTCTCGCCACGTGAAACGGAGTAGAAAAGTCACCTCAGCCAGACTCTCACTGGGCAAAATGCTGTGTCCCAGAGGAAATGTAATTCATAGGACTACCACTTGCAGACTCTAAATGACAGAATACAGGATCTGGCAGAGAAGGTTCACTGGAAAAACGTATTATCTAGCACAGCAACACAGGGCCGGTGGCTTTGAGCATGTTTACCAATATGTTTAGTGGCCTCTAGGAGCAGCAGGAGTTCCTTGAGCTTGCTGCCAGCTCCCCAGAGACACTGAGAGAGAATGTGTGTGTTGTTAGGGATGTTATCCCTGGGGGTGGGCTTCATATTCCAGATCATTGCTTAAGGTAGGAAGTTTACAGATGGGTCCTGGGGTAGAGAGATCAGTGAGGTCCAAACCTCCTACCTACCTATTCTAGGACTCTCTGGAAATGAGACTGACCTCAGAGAAGTGAATGACAGAACCAATGGGCAAGTGAACACATGTGAAATCTCTCCCCGAGACTTGACCCCAGAATGAGAGCAAGACTTGGTGGGAACTAAGCCAGTTTCAAGACATTGACACATCCGGACAATGTGTCAAATAGGAAAAAAAGAAAAAAGTGGTCATTATAGAACCAAGAAGAAAATGAGAGCTTGAGAAGCAAGCACTGGAAGTGCCCTTTGAAGCCCTCTCCCAAGGGGCTGGGACCTCAGTCCATGGATGGTCATGTAAGCAAGACTAAACCTAAAAGCAGCCAAGGTCATCAAGCTATTTTATCCAGGGTGGTGTTGGGGGGCTGCCTGCTTATGGTCAACTGAGTCCCCTTGCTCTAATTCCCAGCTCACCTAACAAGCATGAATTATAATCTGGCTCTGAGAGAGCCATACCCAGAGAGTAAAACTG
This sequence comes from Pongo abelii, assembly GCF_028885655.2. NCBI lineage: Eukaryota > Metazoa > Chordata > Mammalia > Primates > Hominidae > Pongo > Pongo abelii. Next base: position 145,404,510 of record NC_071989.2, read on the forward strand.
GCCCAGGATGTGAGTATTTTGGTCTCCATCTATTTCACAACTGTCCAGACTTGATAAGCTATCTTGGTTTTGGTTTATAGAACAGTCTTTTGAGAACTTGCTTCATGTGACCTCATTCCTGAGAGACTGAGCCACTCTCAATGTAAAACTAAAATCAAGTTTCAGATCTGTAAAACTAAGATCCAGACAGATCCAGGCTATAATAAATATGTCAAAGAAACGGCCACCTTGTACAATCTTTTGTCATAACCAGCTAGACTTCCTTAATGATAAACTTACATGACTTGACTAATAACAATAATTTAAATAATCATCTTGACTGATCCTTACAAAAACCCTTGTGCGGCAATTTATTTACCTATTTTAAATAATAGGGAACTGAGACCTAGAGAAGGTAAGTAAGGAGCTCAAGACTTTTTAGTGGAAGAGCTGGGATTAGGCCCTGGGTCGGCTTGGCCTCAAAGTCCTCACAGGTGCAACTCCAACAGTGATTATCAAACTTGGTTTGGCAAGGAAGCCAGAGATCATGCTAGGGTCATGGCAAAAGCCAAGAGGAAACCAAATTTATTAGCTTCTACAGAAAGAGTACTAGAGGGCTAGGCATGGTGGCTCATGCCTATAATCCCAGCCCTTTGTGGGGCTGAGGCAGAAGGATAGTTTGAGGCCAAGAGTTCATGACCAGCCTGGGTAACACAGTGAGATCCCTTCTCTATTTAACAATAATATGAAGAAGAAAGGGTACTAGAGGAGGTTCCGTTTTGTTTGCTACAAATTGGATTTGATCATCTGTTTGTTGCTCAAATTTGCCTCCCCAAGGAAGCATGCAAGGAGAAAACAGACACATGCCTTAGAAATCATGTGCGCTGGGAGGCTTCTGCTATTTCATGAAAGCATGAGCACTTTCTATGGGTCAAAAATGTCCCCTCTTGGACTTCTGTTCAAAAGGATTTCCTTTCATGAGTTCACACACTGTATTATAAACTCTTCTTTAGACCACCATTCTTGAGAGCAGGAACTAAAGCCTAAAACACAGCCTGGCACACTTAAAAATATATATCGGGTAGAGTGATGGATGAAGTAATGTCCTGCCACTCCTGGGGATAACAGCCATTAGCTCTTGGCCCTACGGCCATCCAAGTTACTGCATTATGATTCATTTAGCATTTATCCAACAAACATTTATTTTTGGATAAATGAGCAGTTTAAAGGTCTGATCCAAGAGGACATAACACAGCTTAATGAACCATTAGTGACTACGCCGTGGCAATTCAATGCAAGAGCAGAGGTGTTAAACAAGGCCCGTAAGTACAAAGGACACAAATGGCAATTTACAAAGGAAGGACTGCAGCTTGCCAAACAAAAAAGAAAAAATGTTCAACCTCACAAGCAATCAAAGCAATACAAATTAAAATAGGAATCGATTTTGGGGGGAGGTCTAGCAACTAAGAAACACTTAAAAAATTCTGTGTCTTTTTAACCAACAACTCAGGATTAGAAAAGATGTTGGCAAATGACCAGAACATGGGAGTATGAGTTGGTAGGGCATTTTTGGGCAGATATGTTGGTAGCATGGATGGATTAAAACACCTAAAGTTATCTATACTTTTGATGTGTAATTTCATTTTAGCTATTTATCCTATCAAAGATGTGGACAAAAGCCTATCTGTAATAATGCTAACAAAATATTTTGAATAGCAAAAAATGTCAAACAACTTAAACCTGGAAACTAGTTAAATACACCCTATGACAGAATGCTATGCAGCCCTTTAAAAATCAATTCCTCAAAAAACTGATTTGAGGGGAGTTTGTGATATATCTTAAAGTCAGAAAAGTAGGTTCCAAGGCACTACCTATAAAATCATTCCTGTTTTGTTTTAAAAATCCATAGTTTCTGTATTTTTCTTTTCTCTATACTAAAATAATTAATATTTCCCACATGTTCAATAATACATATTTTGTAATTTTTTTAAATGGCATTTAAGTCTCACAAATAAAACTAACAGTAACCGCTCAAATTTGTGTGGGACTCTGTACAATTTCCTTACTCTTTTTATTCCCCACAGTATCCCTGACTTGGAAAGAGAAGAAACAATACATCCGATGCTTTCTACTTATTAAATGCCACCTCACACCCAGGTCCCTCAATTCAAAGGCAGAATTCTTTCCATTAAACTAAAGCTAGGTCTGCCCTGAACCAGTGTCAATTTCCAAAATTCACCGGCTATCATGTTGAATTTCTCTGAGTTAACATAATCCAGTGGACTTCAAAAACAGCAAATGTAATTATGCCATTTCTCTAGATGTAAATATCCCCCAATGGGAAAACCTAGCAGCTACTATATGTTTGTAATTCTAATTCTTCCCAAAGAGTTTTAAAAATTATAATATGTACAGTAATGAAGAGTTTTGTTTTGTAAGTGTTTTCCCCCAGAATTATGAAAGCACATTCTTCCTTGTAAATTATACATGGCATAACTACAGCAAGATGGGCCATGTTTTGGGTCTCGTTTCAAAGAGATTCCATTTTAACACATTCCTTCTAACAAATACAAAACACTCACAGCCTGCACTGTGCAACTAACAGGAATTAGCAGACCCTATTTTTTAAGGGTAGACGCCATCCAGGGAATTAATACCAAGTCCTCAAAGCCTAAGCTTTATCTCAGAAAAATTCTTTTTATCATAATCAAGAATTAAGTGGGTGGTGAAAATGACAGTGGCAAGAATGATTAACAAATGTATGGTGTACATAGAGTTCTAGCTTGTGGGTGAACTATCAAAGAGGAGTTTACAATATACATACATACACACACATACATATGTGTGTATATATATGTGTGTGTATATATATACACATATATAATATATAATAAAATATATATATTCCCCATATATATAAAATATATAATAAAAAGAAATATATATATTCTCCATATATATATATAATATATAATAAAAAGAAATATATAATATATACATATTCCCCAGCCAGGAATGCCATTTCTTTTTTGGCATTCTCTACATCTGTCCATCTCCTCAAACCCACTAGAAACTTCTGAACAGCAAGCTACATGTTAGGAGCTCAGTACATGTTTGCTGACTCACTGTGAGTACCAATGAGAAAGATCCTCCCCACAAACAAACAGATAAACATGTCTCATCCCAGAGGAGGAATCCCAGTAGGTTAGCGTGGCTTCGTGAGTTGACAAAGAAAAGAGGATTCTCAGGTTTGGGAACAGCATAGGCAAAGGTCTAATCATATTCACGGGACAATAAGAATGAGCCTGGTTATACCAAAAGGGAAGAATGGCTATTCCATAAGTCATGATTTTAAAAGATTAATTTGGGGCTGGGGAACAGGGGAGTGGGAAGGAGAAAAGAACAGGCAAGAAAGCCTGTGAGCAGGCACTGCAGCGGGGAAGCTGAGAGATGATGGTGCCAGAAAAGGGCACAAGGTAGCATAAGTGAATAGAAGTGTGGGCTCCTGCAATGTGGAAAATGATGGTACTCACGAGAAAACCAAGGGTGAGGTAGCCCAGCAATCAGCTAAGGCAAAAGGAGAAGAGTTTGCAGAAGGAAGGAGGTAGTCAACATCCCCAAAATCTATGGAGAGAAAGTAGCTGAGGATTTAGCCATCAGGGTTGCTGTGGTGGGGGCAGGTGATGAGAAAAGGGAGGCAGTCGGTATGTTCTGCACGATGAACTCAGAAGCATGGTGGTAACGAGGTGTTCAAGATAGGAGAGACCCTAATGGATTTGAAGGCTGAGGATGGAACAGGCAGAGAAGGAGGGGCAACAGGAAAAAGGAAGGCGGTTCACCAGGTATAAAGGGATTCTTCTTCCTGTTCCTGAGAAGAAGAGATGCACAAGAACTCGGCCCTCACAGCCTCAGTGCAGCTAAATCAGGAAGAAGTGGACCCGCTAAATGGCTGGGGATGGGCAGAGAGGCAGGTCTAGGGCTGGGCTTGGCAGGGCTGCTGCAGGGTCAGGAAGTGAGCTCAGTTCGGCTATGATGCAGCTGAATGAGAGCCCAGTATGAGTCAGGGGAGATGAACTCCCTCGTGGCGGCCGAAGGCCTGGGTGAGGCAGGAGGATGGAGCAGCTGGCGATCTGCGAGAGGAGCCTGGAGTCCCGGTGTGCTGCAGCCTGCAGTGCGGGAAGCATGGAAGCCTGGATGCTATGGAGCCACAGTGTCAGTAAGGGCTGAACTCCACAGGAGAGGACACTGGTCTCTGAACATGCTACGTGCCTTCTAATTTGCATACCTTTGCATTTGCTGACACGCCTGCCTCCCTACCAAACCCCTATTCCTTTTTTCCTTTCTATTGAAATGCCCCACCTCTGTGAAGCCCAGCCCCCAAGGAAATGCAGGGCTGTTTCCTCACTGTTCTTCCTGCATATTGACACCATCCTTCCCTTGTCCCCGGGACTCACCTTGCAAGCTATCCGAAAGCCACTCACATGCATGAAGGGGTCTCCCCACTGGTAGCTCTGTCTACCCCTCTCCCTCGCCTCATTCACACTTACAAATCCTTCCAGCCTCAGATCAGGTGTCATTTCCTAATGGAAGCCCTTCTTCCCTGCTCCCACCCAAATGAGGTCAACTTCAACCGTTCTTCTCTTTCATGGTACCTTGTACTTGTTCTTCAGGGCTTCTCTATGTTGTTATTAATTTTCATTTATTTTTTATTTTTTGTAGAGATGAGGGTCTCACTTTGTTGCCCAGGCTGGTCTTGAACTCCTGGCTTCAAGTGATCCTCTTGCCTTGGCCTCCCAAAGTGCTGAGATTACAGGCAGGAGCCACTGCTCCCCACCAGGGCTACTCCTAACACACTTACCATATTCCTAATCACACGCTGTGTTTTATAATTGTATCATCACAGTCCATGTCTCCCACTAAACTGTAAGCTCCATGAGAGCAGAACCCTTTTCTTTTTTTACCATTACACTCTACCTTGTAGCACAGTGGCTGACCTCAAGTAGGCACTCAGGAAGTCCCTGTCAAAAAACCAGCAGGTGAATGACTTGGACTCCAATAGCCATGTGCTGCATTCTCTCCTGCCACGGAGAACAGGCTGCTCAGGGCTTACCATGCAGTAAGTCCCCGCCCTCAAGGAGCCCTTGACCTAGGGAGAGAGACAAATGAAACCAAGCTTTTCAACAGAGGGTGAAGAATGCTGTGTGAGTACCGTGTACAGTGCTGAGGGGGAAATCTCCACCCACTTATTGGTGGGGTCTTACCAGGTGCCAAACTTGCTGGAGACACTTCACCAAGATGACCTCATGCAGCTCCTCATAATACCCCTACAGTGAGCCAAGGGATGGCATTCTCCAAGGCAGAGCTGTAAATCCCTAAAGGCAGCTGTTGGTGGTGAGAACCCCTTGCACCCATTGCTGTGATGATGGCAGATGGCATGACGGTGCACTCACTGTATTCCAAGCCCTATAAAAAATATTTCACAGACATCATCCCCTGGCTTTGTCACACTCCATGGGCTCAGCATTATCAATAAGCCTGTTTTACGACACAGAAAACTCGGGTTGTCTCAGAGAAGTTAAATGATTTGTCCATCCTGCGGCTAGGAGGTAGCAGAACTACGAATGAATCCTAGGTCTGCGGGGTTCCAGAGTGAACTACGAGGCTGTGGTTAAGGAAATATTCAGTCCAAACAGGAGCCATGTGGTGATGACAGATCCACAGTTGAGAAAGGGCACTCGGATGTGGCACTGGGGCCAGGCTGGTGTGGACAGTGGCACGGATTACAGCAGCTGCCTTTTCCAACTGACAAAGCGTGTCTAGGAGGAAAATTGGAGAACACGAAAGGGCACATGCGGGTGGCCCAGAGGGGTCCAGGTGTAGGCCTGCCCAGCCTTGGTGGGGTGGGAGGGGGCATTGGCTGCCTCCAAAGTGGGTTCTACTGCTGGGGTTGGCTGTGGCTGAGTTCTTCCATCAGATGCACGCCTTCCCTGTGAGTGAGACCACAAACAACTCCTCAGGCCCTGAGCCTGGCATTCACAGGACTGCCACAAGTTAGCACCTGAATTTAAATCAGGCAAATTAGTGCTATTTCTGCAGGTGTCTGTGCTGCAACTTCTTTTTTCTCTCCCTCTGCCTGAAGGAGGAGAGGGAGAAAGCAGACAGCCGAGGAGCACAGCCAGCCGTATCAGGACCAGAGTGGTGGCTGTCAGCCCCTGCGGCTCCCCCAGCGGATGGCAGCTGTCAGTCTGAATCACAGAACCCCTGGGGAAGATACAGGGTCTTCACTGTTTTCAGGAAGCCATTTCTGGGCAGAGACTCCTATTTGCAAGGCAAAGGCACAGACACTGTACCTCTCTGCAAGGTGGCTGTTTTTCCAAAGGGAGGGTAGATGGAAAGAAGGATGACAAAGCTGGAAGAGGGTGAATTAGGAAGGGAGAGGAGGAGATGCAAGCTATAACCGGGGGGAATGCTCACCTGGGGCTGCTGGCTGCTGCCCTTCAAGGACGGCCTGTCTGCCAGACCATCCCTCAGGGTGGGGCTTCCAGTCTGAGACTCCATGGAGAAGAAGCATGATCCTGAGGTCACTGTGTGCTCATGCCCTCCCCCTTGTCACAAGAATGAATCATAGCCAGCCTTTGCTGTGACTGTGCTTAACCCAAGCTGGAGCTGTGGTGGGGAGCATGTGTCTGCTAGCAAGTCCTCACCCCATGATGCCCAGGAGACAACTCAACTTGCCTCTTGGCTAAGCTGAACAAAGGCAGTGGGGAAAGGAGAGACCAATACCTAGACAGGAGCAGGGTTGCACTGTCTCTCTGCTCAGACTCCTTCTATGTGTCAGCCCAGTGCTCCATACTGGGGATTAACCAGGGATTGAGGCAGAGATGGAGCTGCCCTCATGGAGCTCCCCACAAGGATGAGAGTGAGGAGAGGGAGACTAGCAGAAAAGGGGAGAACAACCGCAGGGGAGGCAGGAGAGAGCTGGGCTTGCATAGGAAATCATATGTCCCTGACAGCAAAAAAGGGCTAAGCAACACTCAAGGGTGGTGGGTTAAAGGGTAGTGCATCTGTTTTCTTGAAGAGGAAAGAAGCTAATACCTGCTGGGTACCAGCTCTGGCAAATATTAATTATTTTTCTAATTAACCCTTATCCATCTAGTAACTCTGAGCAGGGAGGTTGATCACATAGTTCTGGATTTCTCTGCCTTGCCCATTTTTTTTTTCTTTAACAATCAGCAGCTCTTGGAGAAGGTTTGCAGGTAAGGAATAGTCAATGGCAAGACATATGAAGACTTCTCCTCCATCCAGGAAGCCCTCTCTGATGATCCCATCTGCTCCTGTGTCCTCCTCCCTAAGCTCTCTCTACTTTCCTTCCTTGTTGTACAATATAAAACTATAAACCTGTTTGTTTATCTGCCCTGCAAACAGGAAGCTGAGGGCAGGGATGGCATGTCCAGCACTGAACACAGTGCTCAGAATTTGTGTCATGGAATAAATGGGTAAATCAATGAATGAATGAGTGACTGCCATTCTCTCAGACCCTCACAAGCATGTCGACTCATTTCCACTTCAAAGAGCCCAGGCACTGAGGCAGTCATTTTACAGGACAGTAAGGCCGGAATGTGATGGGAGGGAGGATCCTCCACCTCCAAGGCTTTTCCTGCTCCAGGCAGTTCCTGCTGCCCTGAGCACTGCCCCCAGGCTAAGCCCTTGGGAACCTGCTTCATAAACACTTACTTAGCAAGACATTTAAAATGCTATTGATTTCTCTCCTCAGAAGGAGAGGTGAGACAGTGATAGACACGGTGAGCAGTTAGCAACAATGAGTCCCATTCACCCCCCAACCAGAAGTCATTTCCCTCTCAGATTACCAGCCCGGCAGCCCTGGGAGAGAGAGAGAGTGGCTGCACGCTAATGTAGGCAGCGCTGGAACCAGCAGGTGCTCTGGCTCTGATAGTGGCAATTAGAGCTTAAGCTCCTTTTTCTATGAGACAATGAAAAATAAAGCTAATTTCAGATGGCATATTCTGTATACCTGAATCCAAGGCACCCTTCTCCCCTACTTAGGAAGAAAGACAGGAGTCCATGCCTCCCCAAGAACCAGAAGGAGATGCCTCTGATCCAAGTCATGGTATCATCAACAATATTTTCAAGCACTTACTAGATGCTAGACAGAGATCTTACTAGACGGGAATAGGTACTGGGAAATGGAGGCACATAACAATGTAGCCCTCATCCCCTGTGGCTAGCCTATGATGGACAGAACACATGTGTACCACACATACTAGATAGATGGATTAAGTGCTGCCCTGGAATTCTAGCTCCATGAGAGCAAACCTTCCTCTGTGGTCCACCTTGTTAGGCTCCCAAATTTCAGAACACTTGTCTCATAGCAGGTGCTCAACAAACACTCTTTGAATTCATTTTGTATTTTGTTAAGGTAACAGCAACTGCTATAATAAATGCCTAACATCTAAGTGGTTTAGGATAAGAAAGTGTATAATTACCACTGTCCTCTCCAACGAAGATCAGGGAGGAGCAAGATCAGCATACATATACTCCCTTAGCCTCACTTGCAGATTTCTCTGGGGTGAGCTGTATTCCTTGAACTCATGGGAGTCGCTAACCTAAAAAAAAGTTTCCTGATACATAAATATGCGTTGGGAATAACAGACCTAGAAATGAAGTTTCAGAAACTCCAGTTGCTTACCCCTGATATTTGAGGATTTTGTGGCCCAGCTGAGCAGGGAGAGGTGACTCAGGGGTGCTTGTCTCATTCACATGAGTGGAATGCAGCCAGTAGCTACATTTACATATTTTAATGATCACATAAATGGGAGTTGGTGGCAGAGGCCATATCAGATTTGTCATAGAATAGAAAAATCCCTTTGGGAAACTAGGTATTAGGAAACAACAGACCTTTCCACCTAACTGCAAGAGGGGTTGAGATGTATGCCCTTGCCTGAGGGTGGAGCTGTCTCTCCCGTAAGCCTGTTGTGGGGGGAACATGAGGCAAAAGCCTCATGGATTGTAGAAAGAAATGCCACTGAATGATTCCTCTCCTCTGCTGACACAGAGGGCAACACAGTTTAAGAAGCTATGTAGATCCATGCTTTTGTCACCAAAGTCTGAGACTCATGAAAGACCTTACTGGATGTCAAATTACTCTGTCTTAGGGGAAACCAGACCTCTGAGCACTCCCTCTACCCCTTCACCCCAGTGAAGCTTCCCTGGATACAGGATGCTGGTATCTGGCAGGTAAGGAGCAGGTACCTGACAATGCCCAGAACCAGGCCTGGGAAGGGATGAAGATCTCAGTAGACATCTTCTGCCCCTTTCCTCTTCCTCCTGCAGAAATATTTTAAGTGCCAAGGTTTCAACTGACTGGGTGGTTTGAAAGTGAAGAAGAGAGGTATGGAATGGAGGGATTTAAGAGAGAAAAGGAAGAAGGCAGGGAAGGGCAAAGGGAATAACTACTTAATGCCAGAACAACAACAAAAAATTGGTGAGGAGCTTTGCAGTGGCTTTAATTTACTTTCCTGTCCTCTCTGGCTCTCATCACTTTTTATGGAAATATATTTTTTGTGTCACAGATTGACAATGACATGAGCCAAGGAAAGAACTTATGGGTCAGGACTGTTTGAAATCAGATGGATGCCATTACTTTGGTTTTCCAAGCAATTAATAATCACAAATTGCATTGCTTATTTTTATATTTATTAATGAAATTTAATAAATTTATCAAGTTTCACCCCTAGAAGGTATAAGCTCTATGAGAGCAGAAACTGTGTATGCATGTCTGTATCCATCAGTATGTCCTACTATATGTCCGGCATATAGTAGGAAACAAAAAGCGTTTTCTGATTTTTATTTAATGCAGAGAGCTGATGACAGAGGGTGGAAAGAATGTTGTTACATGGACCTTCCTATTGCTAATAACAGTGTAGATGATGATGGTGGTGGTGGTGATAATAATGTCACTTATTATAAGCTGGATCCCATTCCAAGTGCTTTATTTTGATCATTTCATTAAAACCTCAAAACAACTCCATGAGGAGGTGGAGGTATTGTTATTCTTATCTCCATTCTTCCAATGAAGGCATGAATTCAACAGGTAAAGGATTTGTTACAAGTGATTTAACTAGTAGATGCTGAATCTAGAAAGAAGACTTTATCACTCTGCCTTTCTGCCTGCCACATATTATTTTTTTTGCAACAGGGACATTCTGCCTATACTTGGAGCCCTAGGAGAACAGAGGTGAACTTGAGACATGTGTAGACAAAATAAATTATGGATCTTGATCCTTGAGGACCTCAATGCCCACGTTCATGCTAATGATCCATTGAGTACTTGAATTTAAGTTACTACTTTTCCTCAGTATTATTCCACCCTGTATGCTGACCCTTGCAGAAGACTCAAGTTGGAAGATGCAAATTCAGATTACAAGCTACCTCACCTGCTATCTGCCACCTCTCTGGCTCTCCTACAAACCAGATCATCCATGCAACAGGTCCCACAACCCCATGGGCAGGGCCCACACCATCAGTAGGAAAGGCTTTGCTAATGATGGCCTAGAGGGAGGAGTAGCCCTGGCATCAGAGCCCTGTGTATGATTTAGCCTATAAACCCAAAGCTGCTATTAGCTTCTACTAAGCCACCACATTGGGCAGGTCGTGAAAGAGAAGAACAAAGCAGCCCCATCAAAGGGAACCTTCTATGCACCCAGGGCAATGCTGGGTATTCACAGGTATACAGGTGCCTGGCTCTTCACCTGAACAACAGCTTCCCTCCATGGTAGCTTTCCTAAGGTTAGGTTATGACCAAATATCCCTGCAGGGAACCCATTCATTGCTCCTATACTTTGAATAATAATAAAACCGGCTGCTGGCTGGAGTCTGCCAAGGTTACCTCCCAGGAGAGCTTCTCTGAAGGTTAATGCAGAGCTGTCATGCACAGCCAGATTTTCACTTAGGCCTTTGTTGTTCCTCTTGCACTTGTTTCCCTGCTCTGGCTGTGTCCAGCAGCTTCCCAGTGCCCACTAGGTGGTGATGCCAGCAGAGACTGGGCTCTGAGCCTGGAGCAAAAGGACTATCAGTATGAATTGGCTTCCAGCTGAAGTGGGCCCACCCAGCAATCCGAAGAGGTGGGAAGGATGGTGTTAACAGCAAGCTAGCACTTCATGAGGGCTTGGATTACTGTTCAATGCATTCTGATGAGCACCATCTGCTGCCAATCCACACTGGACATATGTCTTTTTGCCCAAGCACTGCACTGTGGCTACAAATTCATCACAAAGCATGCATAGGACTTGCAGAGAGGAGAGAAGTGCTGGAGACAATCTCCAAGCATATCTGGGAGCAAGGGAAGACAGGTGGAAAAACACTCTGTAAATACAGGCCCACAAAATACATAGGGGACAAATACTGCCTGAGACATTTAGCAATACCCAGTTTGCCACATGACAGACCATAAAAGTGACCAGAGAAGTTTCTGCACCAGCTGAAGCCTTAGCTAAATCTATTGCTTAAACTGCTTCTTTTGTTTCTGTATGGTATGTTTGATGTTCTAATTCCCATTCAACTATGAGCTCCAGTTCATCCCAAAACTTTTTTTTTTGTTGTTGTTAAGAACAATCAATTTCACATCTCTCTCTATTAATCATCAGCACTAGGAATCAGTTTTCTTTTGGGAAACATAAGTGTCTGTCACCCCATGAGAGATGCTGAGGCATAATGGCCCATCAAGATGGTCATGCCCAACCATCTGCTGAACTCACTGGCCAAGGAAATTGTTCCTACTGTCCTTCTAAGCAGTCAGCAAGTGACAAAGGAGGGCCTACTGTGTACTTGGCCAGCACTAGATTGCCCAGACAATGTACGTGTATCAGGCAAAAAGGCTAGGAACCATACGTATTTCTTTAAAAAAATTTTTAATTACATTTTTTTAAAAAGAGCATTGTAATACTGAAGAAGAGAAACAAAGTATGAGGTCTCATATTACCAGATGTCATGACTTACTATAAGGTTGCAATAATAAAGGCAGCATGGTTGTGGTGAAAAAAAAATAAACAGATTAATGGAACAGAATAGAGGAATGAGATATAGCCAACTGATTTTTTTTAAAGGCACAAAAGCAAGGAAAGGATAGTCATTTCAATAAACGGTGCTGGAATAATTAGATATTCAAATGCAAAAGAATGAACCTAGTCAGAGACCTTCTACCTTACACAAAAATTAACTCAAAATGGATGATAGATCTCACTGTAAATTACTAAACTATAAAACATCTAGAAGAAAACATGGGGAAAAAATCTATGTGATCTTGAGTTTGGTGCTGAACCAAAATCACAACCTATAAAAGAAAAAATAGATAAGTTGGACTTTATTAAAATTAAAAACTTATACTCTGTAAATGACACTGTTAAGAGAACCAAAAAGCAAGCCACAGCCTCAATAAAAATATTTGCAAAACACATAGCTGATAAAAGACTTGTATCCAAAATACAAATGCTCTTAAAATTCAACAAGAACATAACCCAACTTTAAAAGTGTACAAAGCATGGGAACAAACATTTTGCCACATATGATAGAAAATAACCATATCAAAAGCTTATGAACATCATTTTTCATAGGGAAATACAAATTCAAACAATAATACCATATCACCACATACCTATTATAGTGTCTAAAATCCAAAACAACTGACAATACCAATTGCTGGCAATGATGCAAAGCAACAGAAACTTTCATTTATTGCTGCTGGAAATGCAAAATGATACAGCCACTTTGCAAGACAGTTTTTCCATTTCTTATATAACGAAATATCTTATAAACAAGTTAGTAACAGCACTCCTAAGTATTTACCCAACTGATTTGAAAAATTATGGTAACACAAAAAGTTGAACTCAAATGTTTATATCACCTTTATTCATAATCACCAAAACTGGAAGCAACCAAGATGCCCTTCAATATGTGAATGGATAAACAAATTATGAAACATCCATACAATGGACTACTATTCAGTGATAAAAAATAAATGAGCTATCACACTACAAAAAGACCTAGATGAATCTTAAATGGATATTGTCAAGTGAAAGAAGCCAGCATAAAAAGGCTATGTAATGCACAGTAAAATTTATATGACATTCTGGAAAAGGCAAAACTGTAGAGAAGGTAAACAGATCAGTGGTTCCCAGGGTTTTGAGGTAGGGAAAAAGGAGTAGTTGAAAAGATGAAACACAGAGAATATTTTTAGAGTAATAAAACTATTTGTTATGATACAATAAGGGCAGATACATGACATTAGAAATTAGTGAGAACCCAGAGAACTTTACAGCATAGAGTGAACCTTAATGTATGCAAATTTTTAAAAAATCATTTAGGAGGCCAGGGGATCCTAGGATGTAATGCAGAATGTGACACAGTAATCTGAATGTATTATAAAGGTGCTGACCTGTGTAGCTTTGGAAATGAGTGGAGATTATAAGCAAACAGCCTATACATAAGCACTGTACTCTAGTTGATAAAGTTGTTTCCCATGGCAATCAGGGTTAATAATTTTGATACTGGGATTAAAGAATTAATAAATGGATGGTGGATGGTGGGAGCCAAGTTTCCTACTGTTGGAGTGGAGAATTACAGATAAGCAAGGGGAGGAAGCTATAACGATATGGTAATGAGTTGGATACATTAGCATAAACTTGTATTTAGCTTAATATAGATACATATGGATACATATAGAATTTATAAATGTATGTACATACATTTATATACACACACACATACACACACACATATGGATTAGTATACACATATATATTCCCTTGCTGTCAAATGAGAGTGCAGAACAACAACAACATTCCTGAAGTAGTGAGCACACTCAGTGCTAGGATCTTGGTTTCTAATTCCATTCTACAATAAAAAGAACCAGGTCTGTTTGTGGAAGTTGCTGATTCTATGGCTGGGATACTAAACACACAAGATGAGCCTGGATATTTTATAGTGCCAGAAATAATGGAAGTGTTCAAGAGTAGGTAAATAAAATACACCACAGTGAGGGTATGTCAAAGGGACACAAGACCAACAGAAAGAGTGCCAAATGACCAAAGCTGGAACAATTTGAAATGTAAAATCTTAGTATTGGATTAATAGTTAGTATTGGATTATAACCTCAAGTACAAAATATATATCCATGAGTCCACATTATATAAATATTAATACATGCTTTAACAAACAACCATAAATGGGGTAAAAGAGATAAATATCTCATGCAAAACATTTCAAATAATTTATGTAGACACACTACCCTGAAGCATCTACATAAGGAGAGGGAACATTAAACACCTACTCCTTAAGTGTAGGCTATGCATAGTAACTTCTTCCAAAAAGTATGGTGTAGAAATGGGGTAAAAAGAGTACCTTTGCAGTAGAGAAGCCTGACAAACACTACCTCAGCCAGGTGATCAAGGTTTGCATCAACGGTGATAAGTCGTACAGATAAGCATGTAACTATGACTTCATAGGATGACAATGACACTTGTGCTGATTCCTCTGTGGATCTTGGGGGTTCTTCCCCAAAACTCATAACCCTACTCTAATCATTAGACCAACATGGAACAAATCCTAATTGAGGGACATTTTAGAAAATAGCTGACCAGTACTCAGAACTTTCAAGGTCATCCAAAACAAGGAAAATGTTAGCAAAGCCTAAGAAGACCTGATGACTAAATGCAATGTGGTATCCTGGATGAGATCCTGGAACAGAAAAATGAAATTAGGTAAAAACTAAGGAAATACGAATTAAAACATGGACTTTAGTTGATTATAATGTATTGATATTTGTTAATTGTGACAAATGTACCATGCCAATGTAAGACATTAATAATAGAGAAAAATGGGTGCAGGGTATCTGGGAACTCTCTCTACTATCTTTGCAATATTTCTATAAATCTAAAAATTTTCTAAAATAAAGAGTTTATGTGAAAAAATTAATATTAAATTAATGACTTTGGGATATAGTAGAGCTTTATTGGACACCAGTTGCTAAACAGAAGGGGAACACAGTGTTCTAAGCATGAAGAATGACCAAGAATTGATCAAGCCAAGAAAGTGAGGAGAGTTGTCTCTAAGTGATGCATCAGGAGTTCACCAGACCAATCTTAGAAGGATGGTGTGTGCAAAGGCCTTCACAGCCTTGATTCCCATTTATGCCCCAGCAACAACGGAAATTACTGTAGCAGGGACTTCTTAGCAAAGTATTATTCACTTTATTGTGAAAGTTTTAACCAAAGCATTAAGACACACACACAAAAGAAATGTAACATACATATAGACAATAGAATGAAGTACTTAAAAGCCCAAGTGTAAGAGTAAGAATAATCTGAGTTCAAATCTTGGCTCTGCCATTTGCCAGATGGGTGTCTTGGAAGAATTTGAATTTTAAAAGGCGTATTTTCTTGTGTTTAAGATGAAGATCATAGTCCCTCCCAACACTGGGCTTTCAGGACTATTACATGGAAACATACATAAGGTACAGAGTGTCTAGCAATAGTGACATAAATAAATAGAGACATAAATAAATGACTATTTCTTAAAATTTACTTTGGAGAGGAAGATAAAAATGCCCATTATCTGCAGATGATATCATTTTCTAAAGAAAATCCAAAGTGATAAACTAAAAACTGTCAGAATCAAGATTTCCTATTTGAAAGAAATAGTCATTTTAACAAAAATGGAAAACAGATTTCATTCACAAAAAGCAATCTCAAACATTGACTCTCGAGTCATAAATGTAATGAGAAATACTCCCGTATTCTGAAAGAAAACTGCAGACGTTTTCCAAGGAGGCTTGGAGAGATGTGTGCCACATTTCCAGATGGAACAACTTAACTCTAAAGTTATCAATTCTTCTCCAATTACTTTGTAAATGCAATCTAAATATCATTTCTTTAAAGTTTTCAAAATGATTTTGAATATTATCGGAGAGAATAGATAAGAATACCCATGAAAAAATATGAAAAAGCAGATAACTTGTTAGATGAAAGATGAATTATTGAGTAAAAATCATTTTTTTTAACTGGCTATTTAAAACACACACACAAAATATAGTTTCAGTTTTCCTATTATACCCCAAAAAGTATTAGACTGATTATTAGTAGTACTTTTCCAACTACGAGTGCAATCTATGAATGGGCCCTCAAAAAATCTTTCTCAAACATGAGGTATGATAGAGAAAAGAAAATAGGGCATGTCTTACAGAGTAAGGGTGCTGCCTGGTGAAAGCTTTGAGTACTGGCTTACTGTAGAAATGATTTCTTCCTGTTTGAATGCCACTGGCCTTATGCATCGAACATGAAAAATTCAAGCCATGACAGTACAAAATAGAAACATAGGTGGAATTTTATCTGATCTCAGAGTAAGACAGAGATTTATAAACACATATCAATGCCAGAAATTCTAAACAAAAAGAATGATGGACCTGACTGGATAAAAACCTCAAAATCTTAGTTCATCAGAAAGCACTGTTAAAGACAAATGACATATTGGGAGAAAAGTGAACTATATATGAAGAATTCATATCAAATTAAGGATATAAAAGAATAACCTGAGAAACTATTGAGAAAAAAAATCAGCATCCTAAAAGGGAAATCATAAAGGATATGGGGCATTTTAAAAATAATTACAAATAGCATGCACACACACATACACACCTTTAACCTCCAGTATGGTCAAAGAAGTAAGAAATCAAAATGTGTAGGAGTCAGATAATTGTCTCCCAAGACCCATTCTTCTGCCTAGTAATAAGAACCCTGATTTTTAGCTGGCTTACTGCTTTCGACCTGAAAACTCTGTACTCCCCAGCATCTAGGTAGGACCATGTGTGACTGTACTCAGACTAAATTCAGACTGAGATGGCCATTGAGATGTAAGCAGAACTGTATCCAAATTCACAGAGGTCTGCTCGAAAGAAAGGGATGCCCTTCTTTGCTCTTCAATTTTTCCCACTGACTGGACTAAAGCTGGAAGGGCTGGAGCTCTAGCAGACATCTTGGACCATGAGGCAGACTTGTTTGAGCAACAAGGGTGAAGCCTGGTTCCCTCATGATTGAGGTTGCCTCATACAAGCCCTGGACTTCCTACCACTTGACTCATTTTATGTGAAAATGAAATACACCCTCTTTTGTTTAAACCCCTGTTATTTAGGTTCAGGAGTGTCAATCACATACTGTTAAACTAAATCCCTGCTAAGAAAGCTACCTTTTTCTTAACCCACAAAGTGGAAAAATACTTTTAAAAATTATAGTATCCAAAAATGATAGCGGTCCTCTGACTAGGCATTCCTACACATCACTTGTGGCACATCTTTTCTGAAAGAATTTCTGCTAGTATGTAACAGAAGACTTACAGTATACAAGCAATTTTACCCAGAAATTCTACTGCTAAAAATGCACCCTATGAAAATAATTAAGATGTGTGCAAAATTAATATACATTTTTGTTCATAAAAGCAGTATTTATAACTAAAAATTAGAGAAGCTAAATGTTCAATAATAAAGGACTAGTTATAATAATTATATACTTTTATAGAATTGAACACCACGCAGCCATTAAAAATCAGGTTTTAAAAGAATAATTGATGATATGGGAATATTATTAAGTATTATTAAGCTAATAGTAAAGATTTTTAAATAGTATTTTATTATATTCAGTTTGGGAGGCTGGGTAATTTTAAAAATTTATTCTTTGTATTTTGCAGTATTTTTAAGTGTTCTATAATAAATATGTATAACTCCTATGTTTTTTTTAATGCTCATTTTAAATGAGCCTATGTCTCCTGTCTTCCATCACATACCTGTCTTCTCCAGTTGGGTGGTTTCTTCTACTCAACTGCAGGCACAGGGTGTTCCGGTCCAGCATGCCTTGCTGGCTGGTACCATGGGGCAATTTTTCTGCTCCCTTGTCAGTCTTTACAAGGCATGAGGAACACATGATTTATAACCATAGGTCAAATATTCCCTCTCCAGGACATTCTAAGACCTTTAGCTAGTTCTAGGAACTACATGCTCCTGAGACAAGGAGCATGACCTCTGAGCCACACTGTGATGTCCCTTAGCTGCTGCTCATGCACAAGAAGGCAACCAACCAAGGTGCACAGGGCACCAGAGGGCAAAGTAGTCCCTTGTGGTTATCACAGAAAGCCAACAAGGAAAGCCACCCAGAGAGTGTAGAGGCCAACTTGAATCAGAAGTCTTGGAGTAAACCAGAGACGGCTCCTGAGGCCATCTCTGGTCTCCTCCTTCCTTAGATACCAAGTTGCCATTATTCCTGACACCTTGGCAACTTCTGACCTTGCACCAATATTGCCTGTAAAAAGGATGTGCTCTATCTCCATTATAAAATGTGTTCAGCTGCAAATAAGAAAGCTTAGTTAACAGTGGCATAAATTCATGGGGATTTACTTTGTGACACAAGAAATCAGAAGAAAGGCGTCACAATGTTGCTTCAGCTACTCCATAGTGCCACTGGGGACCCAGGTTCTTTCTGGGCTTCAGCTCAGTCATCCTTAATGGGTGGGGGGTGGGTTTGAAGCCTTAGGCTTGGCATCCTGTGGCTACAAAAAGGCTGCTGCAGCTCCACTCACACCTCTGCAAGGATAAAACACAGCACAAGTTCTGCCTGTCCCTGTTTGTTATAAAAGCAAAAGCTTTCTTAGAAATCTCTAGAAGACTTTTCTTGCATTTCACAGGCCAGAACTGAATCACAGGGCCACATCCTCAGCTGGAAGAGACTGGGAAAATAAGAATGCAGGTGAGCTTATTCTTCCTCAAAGAAAACCAGAATCAAACAGGTATGGGCTAGACAACTAACAATGTCTCTGCTACATGTCTGCAAGACTAATTCTAGAATTCCAAGGTCTTTTGGAAGGCTGGTATTGTCAAATTGTACAAAGAACAGATCCGTGTTAATGGGTGTGTGTGTGTGTGCATGCATGTTCACACACATTAAAAAAAGAAGGAAAATGTTATTTATTGAGCACCTTTTAGAACCCGCCACTTTCATAATTATCTCAATTAATTTGTTTCATTCTAATAACCTCTCAAGATAGGCCTACCTATTTTTTTTTACAGATGAGAAAACTGAGACTCAGAGAAGTTAAGTAGCTTGCCCAAAGCCACACAGCTAGCAAGTTCTGGGGCTAGAATTCAACTTTACAATTGCCTGGTTCCACAGGCGATGCATTTTCTAGTGTATAACACTCCCTCTCAACAAGTCTCATCATATATAGTTGAAGGCAAATAGTAGAGAAGTGCAAACAAGTTTGCCTAAACCTTGAAGATACAGAGTTAGGCTCACAGAAGGTCAGGGGAACAGGAGTCTTCCTGTAGAAGACAGAAAGCAAAGGCAGCACATGTGGCAGAGGCCACACTGTGATGTCCCTTAGCTGCTGCTCATGGACAAGGAGGCAACAAACCATGTGCACTGGGCCCCAGAGGACAAAGGAGTCAGTGTGGTTATCACAGAAAGCCAACAAGGAAAGCCACCCAGAGAATTTAGAGGCCAACTTGAATCAGAAGTCTTGGAGTAAACCAAGAAGGAGGTCAGTCTCTGCCATATGGAGAAAAAACAACTCATAACAGACAGGAAGTAGAAACACACTAAATTTAATTTAGATATTTATGAAGTATTGCTCTAATTAAATATGTAACAGATATATTACAGATATATTATATATTATATATATTTATATATAATTATATATATAAAATATATTATAACAGATATATTATATTATATATATAATATAAACAGATATATTAATTTACTAAGTGTAAATTAATATTTACACTTAATGGTGACCATATACTTGACAGACCCTATGCTGGGGATATAAAGATAAATTAGACATAATCCCTGCTTTCAAGAAGGTCACAACCTAATGAGTTTACAATGCCAGTACATAAGGTTCAAAACGTAATAGAATCACCTGTATTTTTAAGTAGGTGTCCTTGTTTCAACCACATGAAATGAAGCCTAGCTCTTCTGACCAAAGAGACCACGATCGTAGTATGTCAAAATTATAGAAATGTATTCAGCAATAAAAATTATTGGAGTCCTGGACTTATAAACTCTGCTCTATAAAGACATGGAAAACAGCTCAGCTCGACACAATTATTACCCTGAGACATAAGTGAGCTCCATATGCAGACCCATGAGCAACACACTGTGGTTGTATCTGGTCCTAAGACTTCTTGTTATCCCACTTAGGGGAGAAACAGCATAGGACCTGGGCACAGAACAGGCACTTAATAAATGCCAGCTGGCTGGATGGACGGCTGAATGGATGAAGATACATTACTCACTACCACAGACCCAGTCGCTGTCCTCAATTTTAGGGCAAAAAAAAAAACCCTCTGGGGGTATTGTTTAAAGCTTTAAATTTTAAATATAGCTCAGAGAACTTGAGAAGCAAGGTACACAAAGTAACATATCTGTGTTATTTTAACTCATTATACTTTCCCCAAATAGGCAAGTTTCCTCTTGGGCACAATGGTAATCAGATTTTAATCCAACTATTTCACAAGACAGAACTATGTATAATTCTTGTAACAGAAGCTCTTCACTCAAATGAGAACAAATGCTCATAATCTCCATATACTTCCTCCTCTGGCTATAAATGTTCTGTGTTCTCACAAGAGCCCAAAGAAACACTAAACAGAATGTTCTATACCACAGGATGCTACACCTCTGTCATTAAGGCAAAAATATTTGCTTCTTGAGACACCTTGAGCTCTTCTCTCAAGTCAGGGAGGTAGGCTGTAGGGAGAGAACAGACTGCCTGAGCTTGCTTCTGATGATGGCATCTTCCCAGTGCAGGGGAGCCAGAAACGCACAGCAGTTACCTGTTAGCCTGAGGTCATGCCCCAGAATGACCCATGTAAGGAAGTACATAGACAAGTACCTTCAGGTGGAGGAAGCTGCCTCTTCGACTTTGGGACCTAAGTCACCTACAAAACCCAACTTTTCCAAGGGCTGGGACCACCAAAATCTCAAGTACATAAATGTGCCTGGAAAACAGTAAGACCCTATACATTTCCTCAGATACTTCATTCCACAAATGATTGAAGTCAGCCTAATCTGTGCCATGCACTGTCCTGGGCATGGTACACACAGCAGCCAACAGGCTGTAGGAAAAGCTGGAGCTGACGACCCTGGTGGAGAAGACAGGCTGGCAGGTGTGAATCACAGACAGAAGTCTGGCAGGTGAGGGGACGCTATTGCAGCCACCCAATCATGTGGGGGTGGCGGACAGGGGGTCTATGGGAAGTACAGATGCCAGATCCTGGAGGCTGGGGAGAACCAGCAGTATCCCACCCTAGAGGAAACAGGTCATAGACTGAGATCTGGATTTAGATGAGGTCAAGGGAGTAACGGGACATGATGCCGTCCACTCCAAGCTACTGTCCTGGAGTGCAAAAACTCCCTGGTGACTAGCCTGGCTTATGATATAATATCCTAAATTCTAAGATTTTGGGATTTACAGGGAGAGAGATTTAGGCCTCTTCAGCCTCTGTAATACTTCTCAGGGGTAGTTCCATAGGATTAGTAGCCCTCATAAAAAAGGACATTTATTTTTTTTTTAACTTAGTTTTTTTGCAAGTCATTTTCGGGAGTATTTCTTGGCTGGGGCTATGATCACATCTGTTTTTGAGTGAAGCCCAGGGGATCTACTTGGTTGTCAGCCTCACTCCACTTCCACACATGACTTGGTGGCAACAGCCATTTAGGAGACTCAAGCTTGGACCAAACATAGTAAGGCCAAGGAATCCAGAGTAAATTGGTGCTCTCTTGGCTAGGGTGAGAGGAGACAGGCAAATGTAACTACCTTCTTGAGACCCTCCCCCCACCACCGACTGCTATGCAACAGGTGGGCTGGGTTTGTTCATTCAAGATCCTTCTACATGGTAAAATTTACGCAAGTATGAAGGACCTGCCTCCAGGAAGACCTGCTACTACATCACTGGAAAACTTGAAAGCAGGGCTTCACACATTATGCAGACCCTATGGTCTCCTCTCTCCTAATATCACTGTTCCTCAACCTCCCAGTACTTCCCCTAAATTGTTCTGAAGTTATTGCTGCTTTAAGCTCATTCTAAGCCTTGAAATAATAAGATTCATAACCAGATCTCCTACTGTGTCAGCAGGTCTCTTCTCTTGACATAGAGCTCTGCTCACTCTTTTCAAGCAGGAGGGCCTTGGAGGTGACCTTTCTGGGACTAAGAGAAGAATACAAGGTTTTACTCTAATTACTTCTTTGTGATTTGAACACATTTCTCAGTTCCCTCTTTTACTTCAGTCTCTTCGGAATAAGGAGAGAGCTGGATGGTTGTTTGTGTTTTGGTTGCAGCTCTAACCAATCTGAACATCTATCACTATACATTCAACCAACTATTGATTCTGAGCTTTATCTGGCATCATTATATATTCCTCAAGTTAAATTATCAAAGTGACATTCCTGCTTTATATGTAATTGCCACTTCGGGTTTTCAAACAGAGAATCATCATCATTGATATGACAATGATGATAAAAGTTATATTTTGTGAACTGTGACTCTACTTTTATAGCGAAAATTGAGCTCATTTGATTCTCACTACACCTGTTGGACTGGGGCCACACCTTTCTTTGCTCTCTGCCCTGTCAAATGCCTAGCTCCCAATACACCACTTGGATCTAGGAAAGAGGCCTACCAACATTTCACTAAGCAGCCTGCTTTGTGGGGTGGAAGCCACTTACTTTCGTCTGGTGATAATTTCAATTTATTTTTTATTGTAATGCTGTCTTTTCTTTTCACAGTAATGGATAGCAGGGCAATGGAAGAATAGTCAACCTCAGGACAGATTACAAATTAATTTTTATCTTTAAGAGCTAGGATGGAAACTTGTAGCTATCAGAAAAGTATAATATGGTGGTAAACAATGAGCCCATGCCAGTGTTTTGGTAAACTTCAGAGAGCTAAGCCTGCTTGAGAAAAAGACAGGAGAAAATGTGTGAGGACATTACTTCCTTCACTTTGGAAAAATCCCATCAGTGAGGGCTGTGATCTCGTAAAGGGCTATATTCTCTGAATACCGAAAGCATGGGAAAATTTAGCTTAAAGTGTATGGAGGGACACATGTGTGGAAGAGTGGGGTGTGCACTTTTTCTTTTTTCAAAGGAAGCCTGACCTTTCAGTGGACATTGAATTTAGGTTAAGAACACAGTATAATGTAAGGGTAAGAGCACAAGTTCCAGAAAAGGCTTCAGATCCCTGTTCTGTCATCTATTATCTGTGTGGCCTTAGGCAAGGTACTGAATAGATCCAAATCTCAAATTTTCTCACCAGCAAAGGAGATAACATTATTTGGCTGTTAGAGGGATTAAACATATGCATAAAGTGCTTAGCACAATTCACAAATTAAGCACCTTATACAGACTATCTTGTGCCATAAATCATCTGTTTACTATTTTAAACACTGTATATTATGGTACATATGTACAATGGACAACATTTTAAAAAGAATAAGGTAGATTCATTTGACATTTGTCAGTCATTGAAAATCTAGACAAAAAGACTTCCTGTAACTTCCATTCTACTTGGGCAAGATAGACAATAAAGAAAAAAGGTAAGCAAACGAATATATTAGAAGGTGATAAATGATACAGAGAAAAATAAATAGGAGAAGGTAGGTAGGAAGTTCAGGGGAAGGTTTCCTGAGAAGGTGACATTTGTGCAAAGATTTAAAGAGGTGGTTTATGGAGTGGCCCCATGGATGTCTGGGGAAGAGGTTCCTGGCCTAGGAGATGGTCAGTGCCAAGTCCTGAGGCAGTGGTGTGAAGGGCACATTTGAGGAGCTCCAGGGAGACCTGTGTGCCTGGAGCTGAGCACACAAGTATCAGAGCAGCAAAAGATGGGGAAGATGAAAGAACTTTACTTTTCCTCTTAATCTTAACAAGATGGAGTATCTTGAACAGGAGACTACATAATCTGATTTACATTTTACAGAATCCGTTGGACTACCATGTGCAAAAAAAAGAACGTAAGGACCAGGAGATCAATTAGGAAGCTATTACAAGACAAGACAAGGATGTCTTAAACCTCTGGGGTGGTTCCTCTGTGGAGATGGTAAGAAGTGGTTATGTCTGAAACTATATTTGAAAGTGGAGCCAATATGATTTGCTGATAAGTTATATGTGGCATGTAAGAGAAAAAGAAGGTTGTTATATTTTTGTTTTTTGGCTTTTTATTCAGCAAATGGAAGTATAGAGTTGCAGTTAATTAAAATAGCAAACACTGCAGGACGAAGGAGCAGATTTTGGGGAAAGAGTAGGAGTTTGATTTTGGACATTAAGCTTGATATGCCTAGGGCATCCAAGTGGAAATGCTAAGTAGTCATTACATGTTTAAGTCTGGAGTTCAAGGAAGCAGGTAGGCAGGTTAGCTGGTGATAGACAGGCAAATACACACATATCTAGATAGGTCTACATGTACTTACATGAAAATATATGTATGATATATAAAAGGCAGGGTGCAAAACATTTTGTAGAATATAATCCCAATTATGGATGAGTAAAGTTAAAAAATTATTATATGCATATAAAAATAATTGAAGGTAAATGCAAAATAAATAAATTAATAACCAAACTGGGATGATGGATTAAAGACTTAAATGTAAAACCTAAAACTATAAAACCTCTTCAAGAAAACCTTGGAAATGCCATTCTAGACATAGACCTTGGCAAAGATTTTATGACAAAGATGCCAAAAGCAACTGCAACAAAAACAAAAATTGACAAATGGGACCTCATTAAACTAAAGAGCTTCTGCACAGCAAAAGAGAGTAAATAGACATCAACAGAGTAAATACACAACCCACAGAATGGGGGAAAATATTTGCAAATTATGCATCTGACAAAGGTCTGATAACCAGAATCAATAAGGAACTTAAATTAACAAGTAAAAAACAAACAACTCCCTTAAAAAGTGGGCAAAGGACATGAAATTTTTCAAAAGAAAACATATACATGGCCAACAAGCATATGAAAAAATGCTCAACATCACTAATCATTAGAGAAACACATATCAAAACGACAGTGAGATACCATCTCACATGAGTTGGAATGGCTATTATTAAAAAGTCAAAAAATAACAGATGCCGGCAAGGCTGCAGAGAAAAGAGAACACTTATATACTGCTGGTCGGACTGTAAATTAGTTCAGCCACTGTGGAAAGCTGTTTGGCAATTTCTCAAAGGATTTAAAAGAGAACTACCGTTTGACCCAACAATCCCATTATTGGGTATTTACCCAGAGGAATATAAATTGTCCTACCATAAAGACACCTGCATGCATCTGTTCATCACAGCACTATTCACAATAGCAAAGACATGCAATCAACCTAAAAGCCCATCAGTGGTAAACTGCATAAATAAAATGTGGTACACATGTACCATAGAATACTACATAGCCATAAAAAAGAGTGAGATCGTATCCTTTGCAGCAACATGGATGGAGCTGGAGGCCATTATCCTAAGCAAACTCATACAAGAACAGAAAACCAAACACTGCATCATCCTACTTATAAATGGGAGCTAAACACTGAGTACACATGGACACAAAGAGGGGAAGACTAGATACCAGGGCCTACCTGAGGGTTGAGTGTGGGAGGAGGGTGAGGATCAAAAAATTACCAATTGGGTATGCTTATTATCTGGGAGATGAAATAATCTGTACACCAAACCCTCACAACATGCAATTTATCTATAGAACCAACCTGCACTTATACCCCTAAAACTAAAAGTTAAAAAAAAAAAAGAATTTATGTTAATTTTGTACATAAAAAAAAAAAAACAGTAAGGGCAGGAGAAGAGTACTGTCTGGGCAAACTATCAAAGCCATTAATTTCTACCACAAACCTCTATCCCATTCACTGAACTCTGGTTCCAACCCCAGCTACATTTCCCTCAGCTTATCCTTCTTTCTCTGTTCACCTTTAGCTTTCCCCAGTCACTTGCTATCAAATCGACTTCAGAGGACCGGGAAAACCTGTGGTGCACTTTCCCAGAGTTGAACTCACAGAAAAGGAAGAATCTGAGATCAAAGTCAAAGTCAGCAGTTACCTCAGAGTCCTGACAAATGAGTTTCTCTTCTTTGATGCAGTTGCCAATTTAATTCTCAAGCATTTTTTTAAGGTCACGACATTTAGAATAACAAGGCCCTAAAAATTAAATATTCCTTTATGTGCTTAATTTCTGACCCAAATGTAGTACTGAATGACAAGTGAATGAAGCTGAATAGGTATAGAAAGGTTAGTATAAACTGCTTTTAAATTCCAAGTTTGCAAGCCCAAGGCTTTCACTCTCTTACACAACGGGCATTAAAGAAAAATGTTCTTTCCTGGATGCAAAGATAAATCTCCATTTTTCTAGGAGCCTCTGCAGCAGGATTCTTTCAGGAATTTTCCATTGAGACATTACAGCTAGGAGGAACTCCTTACCCTATTCCCTTTTGCACCGCCTCCTGTTCCCTTTTATACACATTTTTCCATCTCCACTTGTGATAAGTAATGGAATTGGACAACCGTCTGTCAACCCAAGACGGTTTCCCCCAGAATCTAGCCCTCAGGTTGAAAACACTGTTTGAGAAAAGAAAATCACTGTAGACTATTTTTCTACTGTTCTAAATAGCTCAGCTGGAGGGAAGTTGTTATTTCCTCTTTAGCACGCCCTGTTGGAAAAACTTGCAGTTCTCTTTCCTCCCCTCCTGCACCAAACCTGCCCCCATCCTGCTCCTACCTCCCAGCTCATGTCAGGCCAGGAAGCGGGTAACAGTTCCACAGCCTTCTCCATAATTTCTTAGGCTGGAGTCACATCCCTTCTAATCTAATCTGTGCCAACAGAAGAAAAGAAGGAGCTGTCCTTGGAGAATGTTCTGTTTCCTCTTCTAGAGATAGAGTGGAGGGGGCGGGTGGGAGAGCGCCTGTAGGATGCCATTCTAAACCTTGCTGGTTTGGGAGTGTGGTGACATTCTCTGCCTGATGGTTAATACTGTAAGATGCGGGCAAGTGACTTCAGACCCAGGAGAAATTAAATTTAACTCCCACCATACAGACCTGCCACCATCTTCAGGCTAAAGATGCTGCTGACTGTGACTGAGGATGTACCCACACGTGATAGGAACAAACTCACTAGACCCAGGGTCAGGTGAGCTGTCAGCTGACAGCACGCAAGGATCTTTTCTCAGTGAGCCTCCAGGGTTCTCTTCTGGTGAATGTGGACTGAATAAAGACGAGTGGTGGTCAAACTCTTCCCACAGGTGTAATCTAAGTGGTAACGTGTAAGAATGGAGTCACTCTCGGGGAGATCTGAGGCCCCACCAATTTGGCCTTCCCCTGGTCCCTATGGGGAAAGCTGTGGCACCTTGGAGGAACAGAGAGGACTCCTCAACATGGTGTGATAGGGGATAAGTGAGACCCTTCTTGATCCAAAATCCTACAACCCTGCCAAGTCCTCACCTCGGGGAAGAGGAAGCTCCAAATCCCTCCTCAGATGAGGTGCGGGGAATGGGGCTGCTATGCTCAGGCTGGAAGGGAGTGGTTTATGTCCCTGAAACAGGGGAAGTAGGGCAGAGTGGGCAGATGCTCAGGTTCAGAAAGGGTGGAGTATGGGCTAGCTGAAAAATCTACCTTAAAGCCTCCACTTTTAAGAGACCTCTATTTCCTCTTTAGATTTTCAAGCATTACAAATAATAATAATAATAAAGACAGCACCTCAGACTTTCCTCATGGTTTTCACTGAGTACTGAAGAAAAAGCATCAGCAATGCCCTGGAGCTGAAGAATTCAGGTCAGAGCTAAAAAAGTGACTTTGCTGACTGGGCTGACTGTTGGGTCCTAAAAAATACCAAGAGAAACTGGGAGAGACCTTTCCTGAAAAGACTCAGAAAAAATGCACAGAACCCCAGGTCCAACACAGAGATTTCAATTTTATCTCCCTCTTTTTAACTGTGTTTTCCTTTATTTATTTTTTGTTTTTGTGGATAACCATTGCTTCATACTCTTGAGGCTGGACTGGCTTTATGGAGACGAGAGAGATAAGGCAATGAAGTCACCTGCCCATGTCAGGAGGTAATTTAGAGGTGTAGTGGAAATATTCAGAAATTTTAAAGGATGGTCCCACCTTTCACCATCTCTTCAGGGTACACGCCAAAGGAGAGATGCCAGATAAACAAAGAGAACAACAACAACAAAAAAATCAGCCGCTTGGCTTTGACTTCTGAAAAAAAAAAAACAGATGAAACTTAAAGGTGAGACAAGAGACTTCTGATTTGCCAGAGCTGAATATGTTATAACTCAAAAGACCAAAGGCTGGAAGAGGCAGAGAAGCAGAGCACACTAGGAGATTGGAAGAGAGTGAGTTAGACCTGCCTCATACATCCTCCACACTGACATCCAGTGTTGACCAAAGTGGGGCTACAAGAAGTAAACCTCTGAGAAGGAGAATATCATGCAGGTGAGTGCTGGATTTTCCTCTCTGTAATTCTCCCCATCTCTCACCCAGTTCTGGACCCTAGGTTGGGAAGAGGTGATTCTGAAACCTGAGACAGGTGGGGAGCCCTGGCAGTAAAGAGGACCTGTGTTTGGCTACCAGCTTGAAAGCCAATTTGAGGCAAGCCTCATAAAACCGTGCTCTGCATTGAGTAGAAACGGTTGCCAGGCACCTCTAAAAGAACCTAATGCATATCTTGGTCTAACAGAACAGATCCATGAAGAGAAGGCTTGAGATAGCAACCTCACTACAGTCTTTCTTGATGCCAGAAAACCACAGAAGGGCCTCCTCAAGTTTTCTGTGCCCCTGAACAGGGCCAAGAAGAAGCTGAGCGGGCTAGTAAACCCAGAGGAATCTAACAGAGAACAAAGAGGATTCACCATGACCTCAGTGGACAAGGTGAGTACAGGTCTCTCGGTAGATGCAGTGAGAATGAACACCACTGGCCTAACTGAAGATGTTAAGAACTCCATCTAAGTGGATGGATCCCAAAGAAAGAGAAAACACCAGGAAAAGCCTCCCACCAATACTGTAGCTCATAAGCCCTCAGCCCACTTCTACTTCCTGGAATTCAGGTACAGCCCTGCGTTAACAGAATTGACCTGGGAGTGACTTTATAAAAGTTTCACCTCAGAAATGAGGTTCAGAATAGAGGTAAGGTTGAAAATAAAATATCAACACAACAGTTTGTGTGTATGTATGTGTGTGTATGTGTGTGCATGTGTGTATTGCCACAGTTTTTACAGACCTGCATTTATAAGACTGTAAACTCTCATTTCTGCAATAGGCACAGAAATAAGACAGCTCCTCCTACGGTCCAGAGCCATAATGTGTCTCAGGGGCCAGGACTGCCTGTGGACACCACGCCCACTGCCTGCAGCTTCTGGAAGAGGCTGCTGACAGGTAAGGGGAGGTGGACTGCATGCTCAGCTCTTCTTCCTCCCTCTCTCCACAGCTAAGTTGCCAACTGAAAGTTGCCTCTTATTTCACTTCTGATCTCTCCCTTGTACCCATGCCCTCCTCTTCATTTGAACTGCCACCACCTCAGGTCAGCCCTGTTGCCTGTCATGAATTACTGTGAGAGCTGCATGGAAAGGGGTGTCAAATCAAAGGAAAAGGTCAGCCTTCCCGTGCTCAATTTTGTCCAGGTAAAGCATTATTACTTAAGTGTTTCATTTCAAAGAATGACTCTGGGGATTTATCAATGCCCTCACTCCCCCAAATGTGTTCTTATCCTGTAGGAAAACACTGATCAAATCCATATTAGATAGTTTGGCCAGGCCTAGTAGCTCACACCTGTAATCCCGGCATTTTGGGAAGCCGAGGCAGGAGGACTGCTTGAGGCCAGGAGTTGAAGACCCGCCTGAGCAACATGGCGAAACCCCATCTCTACTAAAAATACAAAAATTAGCTAGGCGTGGTAGTGCACGCCTGTACTCCCAGCTACTAGGGAGGATGAGGCAGGAGAATCGCTTGAACCCAGGAGGCAGAGGTTGCAGTGAGCTGAGATTGCACCACTGCACTCCAGCATGGGTGACAGAGCAAGATTTCATCTCAAAAAAAAAAAAAAATCCATATTAGATAGTTAAACATGTACCCTAATAGGTGATTATTTTCTCCTGCGTTAGGATACTGTTGGTATTGTCATAAATTAACTACCACCAACAGGTAGCTTCTGCTTCCCCTCATACTTACGTGAAAACTCTGCTGTAAGTCAAAGCCTAGAAATGAAGTCTTTAACAATGAAGCACAGTCTTAGAACCTCATGGAGAGAATTGTACCAAGTTTGAACTACTGACACTCCAAGTAACAGACTCATTGGTGCAGGCTTCCAAGGTGGTATTTCTTAGATAATTTCCAAAGAGTGTTCATAAAAGCAAATTGTTGACCCAAGATCCGGTGGAGCAAAAATCATTATACTGGACTAAAGGAACTGATGAGGAAATAGAATTTTAGTTGTTTTGTAATATTGTTGGTATTATGTTTAATGTTCTATTTTCTGATATCACAGAGTTTTTTCTGTTTTTTCCTGATCTGTCTCTCACCAATAACTTAGTAGCCTGTGCTTTTGTAAACATTTTGAAATGAAAGATTTTTAAATGGTAATCTTGTTCTCACTGGCCTTTCAGAATTCAGGAAGAACACTTTGTCTGAGTCTCTTTACTTTTAATGGCAATGGGGTTACTTGTATAGATTCAATAAGAATCTGTTCTCATTTTTACCCATAAATAATTGAACAAATAGATGGCACAGTCAAGGCCACACCTGGAATGTCAATCTCATCTGCTTAAATATGAAGCCCATCATTAAGAAACAACGGTTGTTCTTTATTTGCAAAATCATGAGGCCCTCCCAGAAACCCAGACTGTTACCTTATAATGGCAGACTTGGAGGCCATCTCTCTTAAGGAGAGATGCATTCACCCTCATTTACAGATACTACAGGCAAAATAGTGGCAATGACTTTTTTTATTTAGTTTTTTTTGAGATGGAGTCTCACTCTGTTGCTCAGGTTGAAGTACAGTGGCGCGATCTTGACTCACTGCAACCTCCACCTCCCAAGTTCAAGCAATTCTCCTGCCTCAGCCCCCTGAGTAGCTGGGATTACAGGCACCAGCCACCACGCCTGGCTGATTTTTGTATTTTTGGTAGAGGTGGGGTTTCGTCATGTTGGCCAGGCTGGCCTTGAACCCCTGACCTCCAGTTATCCACCCACCTCGGTCTCCCAAAGTGCTGGGATTACAGGTGTGAGCCACCACACCCGGCTGGCAACATGGCGTTGCCTAGACTCAGAATAAAAGCAATAAACAATATACCTAGAATAAGAGAGGCTTCTGAAATTTCCTAAGATTTTTAAGAAATCTCCAGACAGAAGTTAATTTTCTGGGCTATGTAGTTGCTTAACACCACATGGCTTTAGATTTTCTGACCAGACTACAAAAAGGCTTATGTATATTAGTTAACTTTTCTTACTGCATTTATAACTAAATGAATCAGGCCTAACTGCAATGAGATTAGCTTTTTAGAAATCAAGAATAATAATTGGAGATTATTTGTAATCACAGTGTTTTGTGGTTTACAACGTCCTTCCACATCCTGACTTAAACCTCGTTAAAAAGCCTTTAAACACAATATTCCTGAAGTCACCATGATTACATTTAGATTTGAAATCGTCATCATTTATTTGCCCTGGAAAAGACAACATAGCTTATAAAGAGCCAAATAGATAAACGTTCACACCCCATTCATTCCGCTCCATTACAAATCACTCCTAGATTTAAAAACATAAGCATATACACACGTGTGCATGCACACACACACACACACACACACACACACACAGAAATGCAACAATTTCCAAGAAAAGCCGACTACAGCTGAGAAAGCCCAATTCCACAGAAGGCAAATTCAAACGTCTATCTTGGGTCTCACCAAGTAAGGCTCAAAAAGAGGCTGAGACCAGTGGGACGACATTACTTTCTCCATCATGAAAACATCCAAACGAGCCCAACCTTTCCTGCCCCTCTCAGCCATGGAAGAGAAACAGTTACCCCTAGGGAGGTATTCTCTTTCATCTGTCCCCTGGCTCTGTGCTGCCTTACAAGCAGAATATATTAATAAGGAAATACTTTAGGGGAGAACTCTCTCCACTGTTGTGACATCTCTGCAGTCTCTGTTTCGATATTTGGTCTGAGAAGTTCAAAGGATTCGAAAGATTAGAGTTCAAGAAAGACTAAGATGTACCCCAGGGCAGGTCCTGGTCTTAGATGCTGAAAAACATGCTCCTCCCACACCATAGCAAATATGACCTCTAAAAGAACCTAGTGGATATCCTGGTCTAACAGGATTATTTTCAAAGGCTCTTGTTCTTCTTTTTAATGGTAGTTGAAGGCAATTCAGTTTAGGGTCCCTAAATCTGGAGTACTTACTTGTCATGTCTGCTCATTTCTCCAGTTTGTTCCTGGTGCCTGAGACAGAGCTCGGCCACATCAACCCTCCATGACCCCCCATTCCTGCCCAGGAATTCTCTGGAGGAGACCCCCACTCACCACTCCTTTCTGCCTTGTGCTTTGGTGGCTCAGGCTCTGGGAGACATGGACAGGGCCCATCACAGAGGGTGGTGAGGCTTTTGCCAGTAGAACAAGCATGGAACTCCAATTTGCACTGCAAAACAGAGACACAACAGGTCTTAAAAATGCAGCCACAACAGACCCCTACTCTGCCTCCTAAGAAACAGCAGTGCCCTTTGCTTCACAAAAGCAAAGACAAAGCAGGGAGAGGTCGACCTCAGGTAGAGGTCTCAATTACAGAATACTGAATACGAAATGGCCTTTTATATTTTACCAAATGCAGAGGATAACTTCTAAAAACACTGTAGAAGCCCTAGAAGACTTCCTTTAATGATGGTAAACACTACTGTTACTATTTCTAAAATAAAATTATTAATATGAAACTTAACATCTGTAGAGTCCTATCTGGTCCAGGAACCCCCTCCATTCACTTTGAGGCAACTTCTCCACACTCCTCCCGTGTGGAGGCAGCACCGCTGGAATATCGCTGCTGGTCCCTCTCAGCCTGCTCACATGCTCTTCCTGGGAGGGAAGAGTAACAATCCCTTTAGTAAGTCTGTATGGTAATCTGAGGCTCAGCCCTTTCCCCTTGGGAGCAACGAGGAATGAATGCTCTTGCTTCCATTGTCCAAAACCTAGGTTTACACGGGTCTTCCCCCATCAGAGGATGCCTGCCATCTAACTAGCTTGTGACTCTGTGGAAATGTTTACCTAATTCTAGGATTAAATATTAGAAGCCCATAATCCACATCCTCTTGTCAACCCTTTGTCAGTAGCAATGGTAATATTTTAGTCATTTTTCTGTCAGCTCTTTACTCTTAAGTCTCAATGAATTCTCAGAACACAGGTGGGAGAGAGGAATGTTATTAATAGGTGCAAAAGACAACAATTATCAGCATTTGTATTATTCCTACATTATGGAAGAAGAAATTAAGACTCAGGTTAAGTAACTTGCAAAAGATCACAAAGCTCAGGGCTAAGCACTTAATGCATTCCACAACACTGTGTATATGGGGCTTCGGAATACAGACATCCCATACTGAACTGTGTGTGGCTAATTACGCAACTTTGCTATTGGCCTGGATCTGTGTTGTCTGAGAGTTTACTCCTTTTTTGTCTGTAAATTTCTCAAGATCAAGGCTGGTGTGTAATCGGTCCTCTGCAAAGACCCATGGGCCCAGGACCACATGTGTATCTGGTGGAGGTTCAAAGGAAGAAGAGATAGGTGAAATTTAATGAGCACCCACTGTGCGTGCAGCTCTTATCAGGTGCCATGGGGAATCTTTTAAATGAAAGAAAAGAGGAGATACAGTCCTTGCCCTTGGAAAACACAAATGCATACCTTTGAAAAAAGTACACTAGCATTTGCAAAGCCACACACATGAGCGCAGATAAATACTGGCTCATTGTGAGAGGACAAGCTATTCAGTCCCTATACCGAATAGAAACGGAGGGAAAGAATACTTTAAACCTGGTTCTAAACGTACTGAAGTCATTCCTGTGTCACTCCAATGATCACCCATACAGTCACCGGCTGCCCATTCAGGGAGAGGGCAACAGAGCAAACCGACAGAGTGCTGGCTCCCTCTTGATACAAAACTTCCTCTTGTGCATATTTGTTCAGTGCCTAGTACGTGCCCAGCATGGCAGCAGGCATTGTGGGGGCTACACAAAAATAAGCCATTGCCCATGTCTCACACATCAACTGAGATGATGAAGCAAAAAAGAGTGTGTCCTTGTAAAGCCATGTGGATGTGACTATAAGGTGAGGCAGGACATACGTCTCCGTAGGGATGGGGTACGAAAGAGGCTCTCAGGTATGGGATGTGCTACAGAGAGCACGTGGACTGAAGTTGAGCCGAGTGGAATGCCGGGAAGGCAGCAAGCAGGTCACTAGCATAAGGAGCTTCCTTTCACTCAGCACAGCGTGTGTGCACGTGCCCAGGGCCGGACACAGCTGCCATGACTGGCCTGCTGCCTCCTCCGCCTCTTCTGGGCTAGTTCTCTGGAACAATCCTCTGTTTCAGACTAGTGGTTCTCCAGCTTATTAAAAGAATCCTTAAAGCTAATTTAGGGGAAAAAATATATTTTTATGTGTCCATTTGTTTCATAAAGTCAAAATTATTACCTTTATTTATCATAAAGTCTTATCATGCTATTGCTGTTACTGCCCGATTGTATCTGTGATAGACTGTGAGACTCCCCCTCTCCACCCCATTCTCTTCTCTCTCTGAGAGAGGAATCCACACTTCTGCTCCAGGCCCCATGTCTTGCAGCAGCACCTCCCTGTAGGAGGGTCAACTTTCCCACCAGGTCTAGCCACATGCTCACTCCACCCAGTGGTGGTTAGTAGGAGGGATGCAAGCCAGGTTTGAGCAGACATGTCAAGAATCACTGGTTTCATCACCTCTCTTGCTCTTCTCTACCATGAAAATGATGTGCCAGATAAAGGCTGTTCCCTTCTGCCCAGGACCCAGAAGGCAGAGAACATGGAACAGAGCTGAAGTGTTCTGAACAGAGCCACAGCTAACGCACAATGTGAACATGGAAATAGGGTTTATCATAATAAGCCAACGATGTTTGGGGATTATTTGTTATTACAGCATAACTTAGCAAAAGCTGACCAACAGAATGACTTACCTCCTGCTAGACCATGAAGACCTTAACAGCAAGAAAAGGTTTTAGTTACTGTTTTATCCCTGGCGTGATGTGACATACACAGAGCCCTGGCATAGAGTAGGTGTTCAATAAACAGCTGCTGAATGACAAAGGCAGAAAGAAGGGAGCCACAATTCACTTTGCTGCCGTGGACCTCTGTTCCAGTCCCTGGGTGCTTACCAATCTGCCTGCACAAGGAAGGAAGTGCTGGAGCTCAGTACTCACCACATTCATCCTAAACCATCCTTTACCCATGTCTACTCCCTAAGACGCCTCTTTGAGCTCCACATTGAGTACTCTGCCCCTCAGCCTGCCTGCTCACCCCAGCCTATCATTGGAGTATGAGCCTCTCTGGGTAGCCTTGCCATGACTGTGGGCCCTGTGGACTGTAATTCCTGGAACTCCACTTTCTCAGCTGGCCTGCAGCATCCCCTCTCCTGTCCAGCCCTGGTGGCCATCTCTGCAGGCAGCCCAGTCTCCTCCCTAGCTACAGAAAGACACCACCAGAGAAAACAGTACTTAGCTCTTATCTGTATCAGTGAAAATCCAAGTTCAAGGGCACAGATCTGTTTTTTTTACCTTTCAGGACAATATGTGGCATTTCACACATGTAGCTCAAAAGGCTAATTTCTTTCTTTTTTTTTTTTTTTTTTTTTTTTTTTAAAGAGACAGGGTCTCACTCTGTCACCCTGGCTAGAGTGCAGTGGCATAATCACAGCTCACTGCAGTCTTGAACTCCTGAGCTCAAGCAATTCTCCTGCCTCAGCCTCATGAGTAGCTGGGACTATAGACATGTGCCACCATGCTTAGCTATTTTTTTAATGTTTTATAGAGATAGGGTCTCACTATATTGCCCAGGCTGGTCTAAAACTCCTGGGCTCAAGCCATCCTCCCACCCCAGCCTCCCGAAATGCTAGAATTACAGGCAAGAGCCATCATATCCAGCCATAATTCCATTTTTTATAAAGCTCAAAACAGGCTATTTAGAGATGCATATACATGTGGTCAAAGATCCTTTAAAAACTGGCAGGGGAGGGGACCATGACAAATACCAGGAAGACAGAGGTCACCTCCCCAGGGAAGGCAGCAGGATTGGTCAGACAGGAGCCCAAAGGAAGCGTCACAAACATTGATGATGTTTTATTTTATAAAGTAAGCATTAGATTCTGAGGCTTTTGTTCTGTTACTAGGCTTGACAACTTCTATAAATAATATATACATTTTTATGTATCAAAGACTTTATGATAAAACATAAAACAATGTTTATAGGCTCCTATGGAGGTGACAACCAAGCTGGAACCACACCTCCCAGAAAACTCCATGAGCAAGTGTGGGGAGAGCCCTCCAGGAAGGGTTGAGAGTGTGAAGCTCTGCTCCTGAGCCCACGGCCTCCCACAGATGTTCTATTCCCACAACACTTCTCTAATTCTCACCCTTGAAGTTACCCTCCCAATCACTTTCCCTCATCCTCGCTCCTCCCTTCTCCCAGGTTCTTTCTAGGGAAGAACAGATACAGAAGCCAAAACCTGATCACCATTCCAGCTTTACACTGAGGACTCTATGTAAAGACTATAAATCTCTGTTGTTGAAGCACCCAGTTTGTGGCACGTTGTTACAGTAGCACTAACAAATTAATATTCTTTCCATCCAGATTTTTTAAAAAGAGGGAGACTCTACAGAATGAAGACACTTTGTCTTAGGTTTCTAAAGCACAGATCTTTGTGCCAAGATGGCTCAGCTCTGCTGGAAAGAAACAAAACAAAAACTATGAAACAGCAGCCTCAGGATATGAGCAGTTGGACCTAAAGAACTTGGCCAAGTTGTATCAGTTGTGACGCATGCCCAGAAAAGAGGAAATATTAAAAATTCAAACCTTTATATTGATTTTATGATGAAGCAGTCAAATAAATAATTAACTCTAACTCTCTAAAGGAGGAGAGTTGAGAAACTAGGAAATAAGTTAAAGACTTTTAAACATTATACTAGAACCCATACTCATACACAACATATTATTATAAATACAAACCCCTGGGGATTCTAGACCCTTGACCTGCTAAAACAGAGCTGCCTGCCCTTATCACTGCAGACAGAAAAAGAAGCGAGAGCCAATGACGACATGAACGGGTAGATACATTCAAAATGTTGACCTACTTAAAAATAAATGTGCTAGCAGATTTCCCAACCAATCTTTCCTTCCATTTTGCATAACACACTAATACATTGGTTGGAATGAGTGAATGTTTTCCTGCAAATGGCCAGTAAATCTTTCTCTTTTATGATTTGTAAAGCACAGCTAACAACCTCTTTCTGGTTCATTGCTCACACAGGTCTCAACCGAGTACATTTCTCTACCACACCACACTCTGCTTTGCCTCTCATGCTTTGGGTATTATTTTTAACATTTTATTCAAATTGCCTTCTCCACTGTATTTCATCAACCTATCATCCATTTTTTAAGCCAGACTGTTGACAGTTCACAGTTGACAATTTTGTTCACAGTTGATGAATTCTGATTTGTTTTTATTCACCCAAAATCATGTCACAGTAGGTCAGGGGGAGCAATCCTGAGGCTTTGCCTGCTTTAATAATTGGGCGGGAAGTGAGCGGCTGCTGACTGCACCAGTCAGATGCCAACATGCTATTCCTGGCTGACGGGA
Organism: Pongo abelii; assembly: GCF_028885655.2. NCBI lineage: Eukaryota > Metazoa > Chordata > Mammalia > Primates > Hominidae > Pongo > Pongo abelii. Next base: position 145,442,449 of record NC_071989.2, read on the forward strand.
GAGTAACCACCCATTTCTGCACGGGGCTTGAGTGGCTCAGTGTTCATCTGGAAGCAGCTATGCACAGAAACAAGGGAAGGTCTTTGGTGTCATTTAGAACCTTATTGAACATCCATAAATATATGTGTTCCTTTCTGCATTTAACACATATTCACTGAGCATCTACTATGGGCCAGGCCCTGGTCTAGGTGTAGAACCAATGGGACAAAGGTCTGTTTCCATGAAGTTCACGTGGCAGGCATTGATGGCAGTCAAGGAATTAAGTAAGAGAGAGAAAGAGACAGGAAATAAAGGAGAGGGAATGATGTATTGTATGGTGTGATCTTCTGAAAAGATGGCATCTGAGCACAGAACAGAAGAAAGTGAGCCATGCAGCTCTCTGGGGAAGGAGGGTCTGGGAAAAAGGAAGCACAAAGGCCCAGGGTAGAAGATTTCGACTACACTTGAGAAACAATGAAGAAGCTAGAGAGGGATGAGGAGAGTAGGAAGGATCATCTTAGTGGAACCGATGTTTGACCTGTATGTGACCCAGGGCACAGTCTTGCATTCTCTCTCTCTCCCTCTGTGTGGTACACACACATTTCTATGAGTTAAGACTTCCAAATAAGTCAAAGCCTTAAACTTCTTTAAGACCAAGCTGCTAAAAATATAAAAGAGGAAAATGGTTTTGTTTTTTTTTTAACAAGAGAATAGCAGCTACAAAATTTAAAAGAAAGGCTAGAGTTAGAAAGTCACCATTTTGAAACTCCTCATGTAATTAATTGAGTCAGAAAAGGACCATTTGATGTTTGCTAAAAATTTTGGGTGAAAGTTATTAGAGAATGAAACATTCACACAGTCTTAAAATGTCTCCTTACAGCGTTATTATTATACAAAGAAGAAAATGCACACTTTCAATAAAACAAATGGCAGTCACCCCTTAACAAAGGGACCAAGGGTCCAAGCTAATACCACTGGCGGTGGGACAGGCTGGCATGTGCCTCCTAATATGCAACAAAAGAAAATACACAGTAGCACCTGTGAGGCACTGGTATTAAAAAGGTTGAACCTGAGTCTATGCATTAGGAAACAGACAAATCCAAAATTGAGGACATTTTATAACAGTCTGAACTCTAAAAGCAAATAAAACAAACCAGGGGCAGGTGGATTATCATACTAGAGTAATCATTTCTAATTAAAATAAATTAAAAATCGGAAACAAACGAAATGAGTGAAAGTTAATTGAACCTTGACTAATAATTATTATACAAAACACACTATTATACAAACATTTGGGGAAGAATTTCTGTGATGTTAATGTGAACTATATGCTAGGTGATATTATGGAATGTTCTTATAGGCATAATACCTACTAAGGTTAAGGTGGTTACATAAGAGAATGCCCCTTTTCTTAGGGGTGAGGTGTCACAATGCTGCCAATTACTTCTAACTAGTTCAGGGGAAAGTGCGTATGTATATACAGAAAGTAAGAGTACACAAATGTGCCAAAATACTAACAACTGCCAAACCTTTTTGTTTTGTTTCTGTTTTGAGACTGAGTTTTGCTCTTGTTGCCCAGGCTGGAGTGCAGTGACCTGATTTTGGCTCAGTGCAACCTCCGCCTCCCAAGTTCAAGCAATTCTCCTGCCTCAGCCTCCCTAGTAGCTGGGATTACAGGCACCTGCCACCATGCCTGGCTAATTTTTGTATTTTTGTTGTTGTTGAGACGGAGTCTCACTCTGTCACCCAGGCTGGAGTGCAGTGGCGTAAACTTGGCTCACTGCAAGCTCTGCCTCCCAGGTCCACACCACTCTCCTGTCTCAGCCTCCCGAGTAGCTGGGACTACAGGCGCCCACCACCACGCCCGGCTAATTTTTGTATTTTTAGTAGAGACAGGGTTTCACCGTGTTAGCCAGGATGGTATCGATCTCCTGACCTCGTGATCAGCCCACCTCGGCCTCCCAAAGTGCTGGGATTACAGGCGTGAGCCACCGTGCCCGACCTAATTTTTGTATTTTTAGTAGAGACGGGGTTTCACCATGTTGGCCAGGCTATTCTTGAACTCCTGACCTCAATGGATCTGCCTGCCTCATCCTCCCAAAGTGCTGGGATTACAGATGTGAGCCACTGCAACAACTGTCAAATCTTAATGATGGGTATACAGTATTCATTGCATTATTCTTTAAATGCTCTGTACATTGAATAATTATTAAACTAATAGCCAGGGAAAGAAAATTTAACTTGCTTTGCCCAGTGGTGCTAGGAGAACTCTTCCCAGAAACCACTCCTCTTTTCCCTCCCTAAACTCCTCCCTCCCCAGTGGCTTGCCACTCTCAGGTGTTACAATTACTGTCCCTCCTGCAGCTCCCGCTAGAGGGCGGCTCTCGAGGCAGGGACTGGACCCTATTTCCTGCTGTATCCAGGCTGGCTTACACCTGGTAAAGAGCTGACCCTTCAGTAAGGATTTGTTAAAGGGACAAGTGATTGAGGCTTTCCCAAAGCACAAATTCTCTTGATTGATATCAGCAATTAGCTTTGCTCATTTTCTCACCTTGTTTATCTTGTCAGTGATTTAGCAAACCCTTTTCTAGTGAGTGAGGAGGTAAGTTTCAGTCCAGTTCATGTACAGATTGTCACAGGCTTGGTTTTAGAGACAAGGCTGAATAAAGTTCCTCTAAACTGTGTAACAAAACCAGTGGAGAGTCTTGCCGTCCTCCAGGCAACGCATCCAAGAGTGGCTGGCACCGTGGAGAGGAGTGCAGCCCTGCCCTGCACGTGCAGGCCCACCCCGCGCAGGCTCCTGGCCCCTGCTTTAAGCTCCCAAACTGCACACAAGGGGAACTGCCTTGGCTCACCTCCACGTTCTCACTTCTAGGAATTTTCCCTGTTATCATCTCCTCTGCCTGGGATTTTCTTAGGACTGGACGCTATTTTGACATTTTAAATTTCTGTGGAATTTTTTACTTAACTGGGATTTTGGAGAATAGTGCAGATGAGGAAGGACTTGAAGTTCCCGGGCCTGTCATCCTCTCTAGGAGATGGCTGACCCCAAGGAGGGAGGACATCAGAGAGGTGTGACCATGCACAGCCTCACCAGGCAAGGCCTGGATGCAGCAGAGAGCCCAGACCAGAAGGACCCTCAGTGAAGGCCCAGTCAGGCCAGCTGCAGCCCTCTCCTCTTCCGAACCGGGCTCCAGTGCCTTTCCTCCAGGAAAGCTTTTCTGAGGCTCCTGCCTCTGTGCCCCAGGACAATTCTCTCATTGCACTCACCACTGGACAGTGCTTATCTGTTTACATATCTACTTCTTGAAGGAAACAGTATCTTTGACTAGAGCCTAGCATATCACAAGTACAGGTGCTCCTCAACTTACTATGGGGTGACATCTCAATAAACCCATCTTAGGGTAAAAATAATCAGAAATTGAAAGTGCATTTAATACGTCTAACCATCAAACATCATAGCTTAGCCTAGCCTACCTTCAGTGTACTCAGAACACTCACATTAGTCTACAGTGGGGCAAAATTATCTAAGATAAAGCCTATTTAATAATAAAAAGTAGGATATCTCATGTAATTTATTGAATACTGCACTGAAAGTAAAAAAAAGAATGGTTGACGGGTAGCCAAAGTACAGTTTCTACTAAATTCGTATCTCCTTTGCAGCATCCTAAAGTCATACCATTTTCAGTTGAACCATTGTAAGTCAGGGACCATCTGTGTCTTATATATTTTTTGTTTATTTATGGGATATACCTTATGTAACCCTATGTGAGAGCAGGTGTTAATACATTCATTCTATAGATTAAGAAACTGAAACTAGAGAAAGCAAATAACTGCCTCGGGGACAAAGGTGAGTAAGTAGCAGATTTAATTCTTTTTTTTTTTTTTTTTTTTTTTGAGACAGAGTCTGGCTCTGTCACCCAGGCTGGAGCGCAGTGGCATGATCTCAGCTCACCGCAAGCTCCGCCTCCTGGGTTCATGCCATTCTCCTGCCTCAGCCTCCTGAGTAGCTGGGACTACAGGCACCCGCCACCTCGCCTGGCTAATTTTTTTTTTCTTTTATTATTATTATTATTATTATTATTATTATTATTATACTTTAGGTTTTATGGTACATGTGCGCAATGTGCAGGTAAGTTACATATGTATACATGTGCCATGCTGGTGCGCTGCACCCACCAACTCGTCATCTAGCATTAGGTATATCTCCCAATGCTATTCCCTCCCCCCTCCCCCCACCCCACAACAGTCCCCAGAGTGTGATGTTCCCTTTCCTGTGTCCATGTGTTCTCATTGTTCAATTCCCACCTATGAGTGAGAATATGCGGTGTTTGGTTTTTTGTTCTTGCGATAGTTTACTGAGAATGATGATTTCCAATTTCATCCATGTCCCTACAAAGGACGTGAACTCATCATTTTTTATGGCTGCATAGTATTCCATGGTGTATATGTGCCACATTTTCTTAATCCAGTCTATCATTGTTGGACATTTGGGTTGGTTCCAAGTCTTTGCTATTGTGAATAACTGGCTAATTTTTTTGTATTTTTAGTAGAGACAGGGTTTCACCGTGTTAGCCAGGATGGTCTCGATCTCCTGACCTCATGATCCACCCGCCTCAGCCTCCCAAAGTGCTAGTATTACAGGCATGAGCCACCGCGCCCGGCCCCCGCAGATTTAATTTTTAATTCAACCCCTTCACTTCTCCCTAGTCCAGTGCTATGTGTAATGACTCACAGACTTCTACAAGAGTGAGGGGTTTGGCAAAGCCTTTACAGGAATCCTAGGAGGACAGAGAGGAGAGGGAAATTATGCCAGAGCTCGGGAAAGGGAGAGAGAACAGGAGGTGCCCTGCTGGCGGCTGTGTGGTGCTGACTGGCAGGGAAGAAATGGAGTCAGCCAAATACAACCCTTGCTTGTCAACTGTAACTTGTCACTAGTGATAGTGATGTTATTCAAAGCCACTTTAACATGTTGCAATTAGCTAAGCCAACTTACAGAAGTGAAGCTGATCAGCTCACAGACTTGAATCAGGTGATGTGGCTACCTTCTGTGTTCCAGAAGCTGACAGCAGCCAGACTTAGCCTCTCCTGGAGGCATAAAGGCCTGCAGCTATTCCTAGCTAACAGATTAACTGTCAAGTGTGATCATCGGAGCTCTCCCAAGCAGTCCAGAGTGGCCCAGCCAGGGCCTCAGAAGACAGTTCTGTTCATAGGATCTGGTCTCCGAACTTGACTCCCACCTGATGCAAGCTCCTTGAGAGAGCTGTCCATGCTCATATACCCCAGGGCCACATATAAGCTGTACCTCGAAAGTGGACAGGAAGAGGTTCCTGAAATAAATTCATCATCTTCCCAGAAACTCTAGGAAGTTGGAGACTATCACTTTCATTTTACAGATGAGAAGGAAAAGGGTAAGAAAGGAAAGAACACAAATAAGAATGAAAGAAGGAGAGAGCAAGAAAAGAAATCTGTAGAGGAGGCATGACAGAGGAGAGGAGGGAAGAAAAGAGAGAAGAAATACAAGAAGGAGAACAGAGAAGATGCTTCAAGTATAGAAAAAAGCACAAAACATCCCAGAGAGACTTGGGAGATGCAAAAGGCAATGTGGGAGCAGAGACCTTGTTCACATGTCTCTCGCCCAGCCTGGATATGTGGGCTCAGGCAACGTTAGGAGAAAGGAAGAGGATGTTCTGAGGTGCTGGCACCTGCTTAAAATTAAAATGTCTCTGCAGCTATAAATGCCCTCGAGATGCCTGTCTCTCCAGCTGTCCTGGTTTCCTTGGAGGGGACCCAGCCCACACTAAGCCTCCTCTCCATACTGCCTGTTCCCCACTGGCTCGGGCAGTTTACTCCACAGACAGAATTCACCGGAGGTGGAGGGCAAGTTGAGGTGGCACCTGATTCTATCATGACTCACACCTCTCCAGCTGTGATGGTGGGTAGGGAGAAACTCTCTGCCCAGGATCTTTCTGCATCTCTCATTACAAACCTAGTAGGGAATCTGACACCCAGGGCGCCACTGCTTACCGGGGTTAAAGGCAGGTCAATTTACATAACCTGTCCAAATCTTCATTTCCTTCTCACTAAAGATAATCCCTACTTCCTGCAGCCATCCTGGGAGTAGAAAGGATAACTAATGATCTCTAGATCTCTAGTGCCTGGCAGCATTCCTGGCACATGGTAGACAATCAATCTTTGCTCCTTCCTCCATACCCCAAAGCCCACGTTCATTCTCTTCTTCCTCCAATAGCTTCTCCAGGCCGGACTGATCTCTGTAAAATGCAAATGTGTTTGTGACACCCTACCCCAGCTTGCAACCATTCCTTGTATCCTGCTATCCTCAGACAAAAAGTAAAGATTTTTAGCCCAGCAGAAAAGGTCCCCAGAGATCTGTACCCCACATATCTCTCCACTCACATCTCTTATGTCTCTCCAAACACATGCTTACTGTGACCCAGCTTGCAGACCACGCTTACTCCCCCTCGGTCTCCTCAGCCATGTCCCTTGAGGCTTCCTCTTGGATGCTTTGCTTTGTCTACAGCTCCCCCAGGAGCCTGCAGTAGGCATCCCTAGGTACTTCTAGCACCTGCCCACCTCTAACACTCTGTCTCTTGCCCTATACTTCAATGACAGTTTTCTTGCCAGTCTCTCTTATGAGTTCCATAAGGACTAGGTTTTAATTCACTTGGTTAGCCCCAGTGCCTGGAAAAGAATCTAAAAAAGAGTATGTACTAAATAAATGTTGGACAGCTATATAGATGCATGGGCAGGAGGATGGAGGGATAGCCCCACCCACCTAACCACCTGCTGAGCAATCGACACAGCTCTGCTGTCATCTCCAATGCACTTGGCCAAATGAAGTCACTCTCACTATCCATCTCCAGGCTTTGATACTCCTTGGGTCCATGAATAGCATCTGGACTGTCACAGTCCAACAGATGCAAAGCTTTGACTGTCTCTCCTACCATCCCATCTGATTCCCCCCACTTAGTGAAATGTCGTACCAAAGATCCCAAACTAACATTTTGCTCTCAAGTCCTGATCAAAACTCAAGTCCTCCCTTTTGATGCTGGTCACCATCTGGTACTGATGCTGCTTCTTCAAGAACACTGCTCTGACTCTTCCACAGTATGCAACAATTCTTTAATAGCTATCTTCTCCCTCCTCCCCATCCCTGCTTCACTCTGATGTTGCCTCATCTGAATACCTCTTTCTTTTCCCATCCCAAACCTTCCCCACCCAGGCGTGTCTTCCTCTGGACATGTCCCTGACCACTCCTCCTCCTGCAGACCCCCATTGGCTTCAGTGACATTTCCAGCCCACCCCACTCAACCACACACAGTCCCATGCCTGCTCTTCTGGTTTCCTCTTACCCTCTAATATTTTCTTCCCAATTATAATTTAGCTGCTAGACTTCAGGATATTTGTGTCATATGTCTATGTATTCTTCATAATACAGATACGAGCACTAAGTATATTTCTATTCTTCACAGTGCTGGTAGAAATGGCTTCTAATTCTTCATAATGTAAATAAGGTTTAATATAACTAATCATGAACCTGGCATTGTGCTAAAAGTTTTACCTATATTTTCTCCTTTAATTTTCACCCCAGCCCCTATATGATAAAAATGATAACAACATCCATCTTACACATGAAGAAATGGAGGCTCACAGATGTCGTTTGGCCAGTGAAAGCCAGCTCTAAGTTGCGAAGCCTGAGTCCAAATCCAGCCTATCTGACTCTAAAGTCTGTGCTCTTAAGAGGTTAATTATGTAGTCTCAAGTCAAAATGTTTTCTGATGTTTGCTCAGGTCACATGTTTTCACAGTGTTCAGGGCTGTGCTGACAATGGTCTTCTCTGTCAGCTCACAGTACCTGCAGGAACCATTATCTTCCAGACAAAGCCAAGTCACACAAAAGGTAGGGAATTCTCTGAGAACTGTACCAAGGTAGTGCGCACTCAGAGTTACAGTGTCCCTCCCAGATGTCTCCCCTGCCATGATCTCGCTGAAACGAGGGCTCCACCATGGGTGGAGATCTTGGTCTTTTCATTCCCAGATGCACCCCAGGCACACAGAACACAGCCAGCACACAGTAGGTGTCCTTTAATTATTCCTTGAATCAAAGAATGAATGAATGAATGAGATAGAAAGCAAGCCCCACAAAGCCCTGCCACAACTATCACCAAAGAAGGAACAAGTTTCTTGGTGAAATGAGTGACGAAAACTACAGAAAATCTAAGTAGCTGTATCGGAGAGAGCACTTCACAGCCACCAGAAGGCACGGGTGAGATGACCACATCACTAATAAAAGGGAAAGTCAGAGCGAACAGAGGTCTACATCAGATCTATAACTGCTACAAAGCAGCCCAGTAATGGCCTCTTTTGCAACTTCAAACCAATTCTGAACTGATTCTGAACTCCCGAGGGTGCAGGCTTCATAAGTACTTTATCATTCAGAGTTCAGACAATCAACAGCTCCTCTGTTCTGATCCCTCAGCAGGGGGGCTGTGCCTCCTGTCCCTGGACATCTCTGCAGATCAGCCTTCTGAGGGGCATTCCAGGCCTGGGGTCTGCCCTCCTCATGCTGTCTGTGTTTCTTTGTCGTAACTAACACACTGTAGAGGGCAGGCTCCTGAGCCTTAGTTTCTGAAGCAGTAACCTCTCTTAGACTCTCTGCATAAAAACACCTCTCCTCGCTTACCTACAGAGACTTCACAGATCAGGGAGAAGAAATGCAGATGGAGAAAGAATAACAGCAGATTTTTAAAGTGATAGAGAGGCAGTATTCCATCCCTGGTTGCCCCCAGTGTACTCTGAAAATGGAAAAACGGATACTAGCTAAGCACATCCACCAATTTCTGTCCAAAGCTGACACTTTCCAAGGTCAAAAACAGCCATTAAAATCTCACCTTGGGCTGCCATAAGATACCCATCACCAACCATTCAGCCTGCTTTAGTTCTGCACTTCAGCCCAATTTCTTCCTTTCTCCCCTATCACTTGCTCTAGAAAATAAACCCCAAATATCTTTCTGAATAAAGCCTGCATATGTCCATAAGAGCCAATAGAAACGAAACCACAGATAAAGGTGACCAAAAACGCCAAAGCAGACTTTTGACCAAATGCAACAAAATTAAGTTGATATTTTTTAAATGAAACAGTAACTTAAACTTTGAATTACTGCCTGATTTTACTGCTTAGAGATGAAAGACGCTGTAGTGCTGAACAAAAAAGCCATATATAACTCAAAGAGGATTTTCTTTGCTTGGCATCACCTCTGTGAAAAATACGTTTAAGTAATAAAATGCCCTTGCAAGAGTCGATTCTCTGATGATGGAGCTGAGGTGTGAAAACGGTTGAGGGCTGGACAAAGACTGTCATTTTTCCTTTCTTTTGATTACACAGTTTTTCTGGAACACGACTGATCTCATTTCTCTGAGAGCCTGATGAAAGGAGAGCTGGCTAGGCCTGGTGCCCCAACAGGCCTGCCTTGGTGACCATTCTGCCCTGCGAGGCAAGTTGTGTGCTGATTGCTCCCACCACTTGCCCCACGGCCAGAAACGCCCAAGTCACGTGGTCCATGCAGACCTCACTCTCCTTTTCTATTTAATTTTGAGGCCAGAACTATAGCCCCAGTGATCCTGAGATGGTCATGATTTGAGAAGGCAAACTCACAAGGCTGGGTGGGATGCAGACATCTGATGTGGGAAGGCAAATATCTGGGTAACTTCTTGGTGTGCACAGAAAGAAGCAGATCTAGAGCCAGGAGGTCAGCCCATGGGGACAAAGGGAGGAGAGACATGCCAGCTACTTGCAACAAGCTATTGGGATAAGATGCCACGAGCCTAACCAGGTGGGTGGGGATGCTTATAGAGAAAGGTCCACGGAGAAGCAGTTGGCATGGGTGCAGACAGGAGGGGTAAGAACACAAACCATGTGATACAGAGGCAGGCATCCAGGGACAAGATACCTCTGGAAGTCCTTGTGAAGATTTCAGGGAATGGTGACATTGGATGAGGATGCATAACAAGTATCCAGGTTTTTAGGAAAAGAGATGCAAGAGAAGCAGTTGGCACAGCTTTTGAGGGTCAATCAGCCTTAGATTTCCATCCTGGTTGTATGCTTGGGCATGGAATAGAGCCAAGAAAGCCCCAGAGTCTGAGCTGGGCCTCGGTCTACAGAGGCCTAAGCAAAGTGGGGCAGCTTCAAAGACCCAAGAGCTCATTACATATTCAGTCCTCAGCTCCAAGCTTTGTACGAGCCTTCTCTTCCCCTGATTTCAAAGTTAGAAAGTTCAAACTAGTCTCCTCCCACTCCTACTAAGTTTCCACTTGCATATTTTGATGTCAGTCCGAATCCTGTGTTAATCAGGCCAAAATTCATTAACGAAGGCTAACTGTGATCTCCAGGAAGCTAGCTGCTCTCCATCTAACATAATCTGTGTTTCATACAGCTGAGTGGTTTCTCAAACACTCTAACACCAAGCTCTGAGGGGGGGACCCTGTGAACAAAATAGAACAGCTCCTGTCTCATGGTGCCTGTTGCAATATGTGTGCTCCTGTTTCTGGGAATTCTGCACTGCAAAGTCATAATGAGCAGTCACATTGAGGCGCTCTCATCATGTCATTTCCACAGATAATTAAGCTCATCAATTATCTCCTTTCCTTCGCTGCCTTAAGAGGATGTCACTGTGAGCTCACAGGGAAGCCAATAGATCAGCTACTCAAATTCTCGGGAGCCACATTGCTGACTCCCCAGAGCAGCAGAGTGGTGAAAGCAGAGGCTCTAAACAAACTAACCTGGGTTCAAACCTTCCCTGGCTCCAGCCTTATAAGCTCCGAGGAACTAACCCTCCTGTGTCTTAGCTTTCTGATCTGTAAAATGGGGGAAACCATGATGCCTCCCTCAATGGGCAGCGGCACTCCATTTATTCAACTGATACTTGTTGAGCACCTATTATGGGCCAGGCAGTGCTCTGGTTGCTAGGGATACAATGGTAAACAAAACAGGCAAGGCTGCTGTCAGCTTGGGGCTTACATTCTAGAGACGAAAGCCAGGTATTAGAAAAAAAATTAAATAAAAGAATGTATATGAAGTACTTGACACAATGCCAGACGCTGAATACTTGCTATGTGAGAGCTGAAAACTGAATACTTGCTATGTGAGAGCTATGTTACATTTGGGATACACATCGCCCCCAATACCCAGCCTATGGAGGGAATGGGCATTCTTAAAGCCTTGACCTTGGGGAAGTTTGCCAGGCTCCTGTCCCTCCAGTGTGACAGGAGTGAGCTACAATGCAGGAAGAATTCTACTGGGCTCTGGAGCAAGGCAATATCACCAAGAGGAACGCATTTGGAGGCAGACAAATCTGGTCTCAAATCCCAGCTCTTGCTTGCCCACTCTATGACCCTGAGCCTGTCACTTAAGGCTTTGAGACTTAGTTTTTACATCTGTAAAATGAGGATAATAAAGCTGCCTGCCTCTTTGTGTTATGAGGATTAGCCAGGATTATGATGAGAGTTCAGCTCAGTGCCCAGTGCAGAGTAAGTGCTCATCCCCCTCTGCCAGCCCCACCTCCACCCCATGCAGACTCAGGAAGCTACGGCTGTTATGGTGCCTCGATCCCACTTCTGAAACTGTGCCCAGAGTACCTAAGTCATTTCACTTATTGCCCACAAAGATGCAGTAAATTCCATCCCCACAAGCTGGCCCTGCCTCCTTCTGCTTGCTAAGGGTATCCCTGAGCAGCAGGACACACCTCAGAAGCTGCAGAGTGGTGTGGGAATTGCAAGTCCAGGGCAGTGCACTGCCTATAACTTCCCATTCAACCTGGGGCCATGGCATGGATAACGTCTTTCTTCTCCCCTGCCAGACTGAGCTCCAGGAGGGCAGAGACTCGAGCACCAGTGCCAGCCAGGGGCATTTCTAGGGCACAGGAAACACACAAGGGATGGAAATGAGGCCAAGTAGAATCAGTGTGGTAGGGGCATCGGGAAATCCCTATTAGAGAGGGATGCATCTAATACTCTTTGATTCCCTCACCAAAAGTCCTAAGACACATTAGTGAAAAAGGAATACTCTGTTAAAGATTTCACAGGGCCACAGAGGAGAAGGTTAATCCACAGCGCCTTACCAAGCCTAAAAAGAAAAAAAAAAAACGGAAAAGAAAAGAGAAGAAGAGAAAAGAAACTCTATTAGGTCCTTTAATCTCCACTGAAAGTCCTCTCAGCTGCCACTGACCCTGGGCTGCCTTTACCTTTCCATGCCAACCCCACTATACCACTCCAAATGCTTTTCCTCGGGGTCCTTACACCCATATCCCTCTAAGGAAGCGAAGCACTTGCTTTGGGATCCAATCTCATCAGAAGGCAAGAGATTTATACGAAGCAAAAAAACAAAAAAAAAATTGCACCATCACACACATTGTTTGGATGTATAATCAGAACAAAGCAATAAAACATGTTAAAATTGAAAAGAAAAATGTCCCATTTATCTAGAAGACAACTAAATACGTGATTCTAAAGGAAAGAACCTTCAGCGCTGACAGTAACAAGCCACATGAGGAGGTGGCAAGGCACCTCAGGGTCGGAGGGTTCCCCAAGTAGCACTACTGGGGCTGTCCGCAGATGCCCCACCTGGCCCACCCTACGCTCATAGGGCCAGTGACAAGGACAGCACGGCATGAAGCAGGCGTGAGGGTAGCGGTCAGAAAGGACCTCTATGTTACTAGAAAGGAAAAGCCATGATTTAAATTTAGGGCCATCACCAACCACAGCTCTGAGGCATTTGTGAGGCAAGAGCAGAAAGTGACATTTTCCCAAGCAGCAGCTCAGCCCCAGTGAGATGATCCCACTCACCATCTGCACAGAGAGCTTCTGGCCATGCCTCTTCCAGAAGGAAGTGGGGACTGATAGAGAGGCCTGTGGGGAGACGGCTTTAGAGAAAGAGACCAGTGTCCTGGAAAACACAGAACAGTTTGGGTCTCCACACTGGGGAGGAAGAACATTCACCTTTTGCAAGGGAATGAAGGAAGATCAAGCCAGATCTACACCCATAACAAAGGAAAAGACCAGCTCCACTCCCGGTCAGTCATTCCTGAAGTGAACGCCTAACGGTGATGATGATGACAGAAACTGAGTAATAAGTACTAAAGTTGAGCTTTGCATCCCTTAGCTCATCTGATCTTCTTGATAAACCTCTAAGGTAAGCATGCTTGGTTCTTAAACTACTTGCCAGTTTGATGGGTGGAAAACTGTATCTCACCATTGCTTCTGATTACCTCCTCACCCAAGGCAAAAAGCCCTTCCTCCCTGCCCCAGTAGTATTATTCCAGGCTGGAGTCATGGGCTCTGCAGTGACAGACTGAGACCTACAGTGTTTTCTGCAACATCATAGTTGAGTCCTGGTTCTCCCATCTATAGACTAGAGGTAAGAGTACCTATTTCAAATGCTGTTTTAAGGCAAATGAAATTAAAAATGCTCATAGAGTATTTAGCACAGGAACTCCCCATCTGACCCATCTCCCTTTTCTCACTGGGTTAATTTGATGCTTGCAGGCAAAGCACACCTGACCCTCACTAAGAAGCCAGACCTTCTACCTGAGCTCTGGGGCTCCTTCCTTCTGCCCCTCCCTGCATCTCTCACTGCATCCCACACTGCTCAGTTACAAAATTTCACTTAGCGACAAAGTTAGCCACCCCACAGGCTACAAGATGTCAAGGGCTTACCTTCCACGTTCCAGCCCCCACCTAGATGGGGCTAAAAACTGGACAAGGACAGTAGCAGCATCTCTGCTGGGAAGACACCACACCCAGGCCACAAAGGCAGCCCAGGGCTGAGCAGCACTCAGCAGCCCTCATGGAGGAGGTCGCAAAAAAAAATCTCAAACATGAGGGCACAGGCTCTTTGTTTACTCTGAAGATGAGCAAAATCATCCTCTAGAAGGCAGAGCATCATCTACAGAACCCAAATTGAATAAAGGCCTTCTCAGGAGGTGGCTGACTGGGGCTCTGTATGCTGGGTTGGAAAGACCATTCGTAAGGCATTCACGCCCTCCACCATTCCTGCATCCACTGAGTAGGTCATGCAAGCAATGTCTATGCAGCCCCTGTCACGTGCCTGATGTCACTAGTCAATGAAACTACCAGCTGAGCAGAATTATGGCAGACCCAATTCCTGATCCCAGAAAGTTTAAATTTTAATGGGCATGTTTCGAGTTAATAATAGGGAAAAGAAACACTTAGCTTTCTACTACACCTTATTCTTAGTAAAGTGCCCTCCTTTCTACTAAGTTTTTTACTGTGCAGCAAGCTTTTAAGGGACCTAGGAAGCCAGCTGCGTCTGATGGATGGAGAAACTGAGACTCACAGAAGTCACAGGATTTGCCCAAGGTCACCGGGATAATACAAGATAGAGCTGAGACTTGACTAATGTTTTCTGAGTTCCAATCAACTGCTCTTGTTATGTAACAAGCTGTCATTTCCCCAGCAACTAGAGAAATCCTTGTAGATATTTGCTGAAATTAATCAAATTGATACAACAAAAAGCCACCAGAAAAGCTTCCTACTGGGAATGGTGAAGGGAGGCAGGCACAGTCTTTTTTTCTTTCCCTCCCATCTGATGAACTGCAGCAGGGAGGTGTCACCAGGTGGGCTCCCTTCCTCTCTCAAGGTGAAAGCCACATGTGCAGCTGCATCTGGAAGGGCTGACTGCTGGAGGAATAGGTCTGGGCATGGGCTCAGCTGCATGAACTCAAACAAGGCAGTATATCTCTCTGCACTTCAACATCTTGCTCTAAAAAGAGAACTAGTACCACTGACATCTTTGGCGTTGTACTAAGTGAGATCACAGAAGTAAAGCGCTTAGCACTGGGCAGCACTCAATATACAGAAGCCATTTTATTGCTATTATCACCGTCATTAATACTGTTATTCTTGTCATCAGGTTCTTCACTAAAAGAGCTACCTCCGCAAGGTCTCTCACTCTCAAAAATCCTGCAACTTGGGGCCTCTGCATGGCAGGGAGGGCTGGAGACTTGGCCTCTCTGTGAAGCAGCCACTGGCAGCATCTCTTCCGTGACTACTGCAGTGTGTGTCCCAGGGCAGGGCCCTGGAGAGCACCAGGACCTTGGTGTGCAGGAGACACTGAGGTAAGGGGCCCAGCCTCCGCTGGATCTTTCAGAGGTTTTAGGGAAGGTTTTCCAAGCCCCATGAGAGGGAGAACATTGAGAAGGTTCAGAAAGGAAGTCAGGAAGCAGGGAGGAAGAAAGAGAAAAAAGTGTACAAACCAAGGGAAACACAGGGGTGGCTGTATCTAGGAACCTCCCACCCAGGATTTCTGCAACAAAGGGCTGCCAACACTACATGCTTTCTCTACGCCTGTTGGTGCCCAGAAGCATCTACCACTTTCTCGTGTAAAGCTCTTAGGTAGAAGTGGGGAGACTTTGGTTCCAGTCTGTGCTTAGACAATAACCTAGCTTCTCAGGTCTAGTTTCCATGTGTGTGAAGATTGCTGGGGGTCAGGGAGTAGGGACCACAGGAGGCTGGACTAGATAGGCTCTAGGCTTCCCACCAGGCCTTCATCAGCCACCAGAACATCCTGCCTCAAGGACTAATCTGGGTCCCTCTCCAGGGAGAGGTTACAGCTTCTATTCCTACGAACCTCTCACGGAATGTGTCTGAAGTCTCAGAGCGGTGTCACGGACTTGAAGTCACATCCTTCTCCTGCATATTTGTCGGGTAAACCTTAACTTCATAACCGCATTTGTTTTTATCAATGTGAGCTGGTTGTATGTTTTCCTTTGCTCAGCAATTTCTCACATACTTGAAAGATGAACTATGTCTGTCTCCCATATGGGTTTGTTTCTACTTTTGGATATAAATCACCTGATCGGCTTGCTTCCAGGCATTTGTAAAGAAAGATAAAAAGAACATTATCAGGATGCCAAATCTATCAACCTCTGAGAGAAAGTTTGCTAATCCTCCTGCCCCTTGTCTCACCCACCATCACCCCCAGTCCTCCAGATATCATTAGCTTTTCATGCCAATCATCTTTGTGTTGCAGGAGTAGGTATTTTGAGAAATACACAAAAAAGGTAGCAAGGTCAGAGTCCCTACCCTTAAAGAGATTTCAGGTAGATCAACAAATGGATCAATTAGCATATGATACCACATCGGTCACAATTCCATGGTGAACCATGGCAAGGGAACTTAAGTACCATGGGGGTTGAAAGATGGAAAGCCATTGTGGGGAGAATCTTCCAGGTGGATTTGCAACTTGGTGCAAGGTTCTGAAAAATTTGGAAAGAATGATGTATGGGGGAGATCAGGACCCAAAAGATTAAGAAACAGGTTTAGAATCTAATTTGGTGCCTGGTCTTGTGAGAAGCGAGAAGCTTCTACTGTGGGTTCTCAAGCAAAGGAGAAGCAAGTCGACATGCTGAGAGAGGAGGCCAGGAGAGCACTGGGACTATGGCAAGGGGGCTGAGCAGGAGAATGGAGGAGGGACTAGAACGGGGAGCTAGCACAGACATGCAGGTGCAAGGGGAGGAGGAAGGGGGCTTGTGCCTGGTGGGGCCTACACAGTGCCACCTTCCTGGCTTCCCATCCCCCTCTTTGTCCCTGCTCATAAGCGTCAAAATCTTTGACACTGCCTCTGAATTAAACTGAAACAAAACAAAACAACAACAACAAAACTTCAAAAGCCACCGTGTCTCAACAGCATTTTCTAATTTTCTGGTTAGTCATTCTAGGGAAGATGCTCCCAGACTCAAAATGTGGTGACAACTCCTTTCTCATATGGAATATAGCTGTCATGGCCAACAAACTAACTCACAGGATGTGGCCACTCTCCTCCTCCTGCCACACCTGCTACAACGTGATAGCAGAGGGCCTTGGAGCCAGTGACCTGAGGGCAGTAGGGTACCAGCAAGCTCTTTTCTGTACCTAGGACCTGGGGAACTATGCTGCTGCCCCTCAGCATCTCCTCGGTGACCTAGTGCAGCCACACCTACCAGTGCCTGAAGTCACCAAGAAGCTGATGTTCAGAAGCCACACAAAGCAGATGAAACTTTAATAAACTTTAATGTCTCTACTAAAATCGTAGGTCCCCTCAACTCCAAAGTCCCATCAGATGCATCATCTCATGCTGAAACAGAAACACCAAATCTACACTGATTTTGAGTAACAAAATTAGAAATGTATTCTCAATCGAGAATACATTTTTAGAAATTCACATTTCTAAACACATTTTGTGAAGCCCTAGGTTAGAGGCCTTTATAACTATCAAAGATAGCTGCACAGTTTGACCTGGAATAAAGAAAAGGGCCTCTTCTGAAATACACCAGGAGATGCACCAGGAAGTCCACAGAGGCCACTGGCAGGCTACAGCATTTCCCTCCTCAAATAACCAGGGCAGGTGTAAGCACTAGGATCTAACACTAGATACTTGGCATTTTTGCTCACTGATTTGGTTGGGACTACATGGAGATCTGGAATCAACCCATCATTTAGAACAACAGAAATGGAAGCAATACTTTCTCTGACAAAAAGCAAATCCCACGCAAGACAAGCTGCTAGTTTAAGGTTGTATTTCAATGAAGAAGGGTTGAGCCTACCTCAGGAACAAACAAGTAATTTTTAGCAAAACAGCAACTTGAAGTTCATCCTTTTGTCAACAAAACTGCTATGTAATTTCTAAACTTCCCACCAAGAAGCAATCAGCCAACAGACACATCTGTGAATACCAGAACACCTCTCTTTTCTTGCTGTGTCAGAGAGAATTTTATCCTGGGCTCTGCCTCTGGCCACATCCAGGCCTTCCTCCCTCTGCAGATCACAGGCATCTGGCACACAAGCATAGACTGTTCAGGGAACAACCAACCTTCCACTGGAGTGGTGCTCACTGCCCAGCCAGCATAAGTTAAGAGATAGCTAGAATTATCAACTCCTTGAGGACAGGACCTATGTCCAGCCATCTCAACACCCCTCACCTCACAGCCAGGCATGGGGACCCAGCAGGCACCTTTGCTGGCTGAAGTTAATGAAAGAGCAGAATTCAGTCAAACTTGATTGTGATGTGAAGTTGTATTCCAAAAGTATAAAATACCTCTCAAATATCCCACAGTCCCCAAGCTTCAAGAGGAAAAAGGGTCATGGCACAAACAGAATGGGCAGATTCTGTAAAAGGAAAATCTCTTTGTTCCCCTGGGCTTTTCAGCAAGGGGCTTTGACAAGATGCAACTTGATTCTCCTGAGACTCTCAGGCACCTGCAGTCATGAAGTGTTTTCTCTTTCTTTCAGTATTCTCTGGCTCAGTTTCAAATTCCAGTCTAAAGCCCTCTCCTCCCCACCCCCATCTCTTTACATACTAATTCAGCCATGGAACTGAGCCAGGACCCAGGAAAAAAAAAGTAGCACAAGAGAAATGAAAATGGGGCCACAGGAGCCTCTGTGTTCAATGGCCAGGAGGCAAAGGGGAGCTGAGGAGAATGAAGACACAAGCATAGGAGAGTTGGCTAAAGGGGTGCAAAGACGTGTGTCACAAATCAGCCAGTTTCTGCACAAGCATGGGGACTCTGCTTTCAATCTGGGCAGCCAGTAGGTCATTTCTCCTGTCCTCCCAAGGACTATCTCTTCCCTGCTCCATCCCACCCTTCCACCAACATTTACTGAGCACCTACTAGCTGCTAGGCACAGTAGTAGGTGCTGTGAATATAAAGTAAAGGCTCTAGCAAAAACACACCCAAGCCAGGACAAGAAGACAACCTCAAGGGTTACGCTAGCCAAATAAAACCCTCGCTGTAGATGAAGCTGAGATACTATCCTTCATCATGATATCAATGCCAGGCAGCATTCCCTGGGATGTATTTGGAGAAGGCCTGTGTTCATGTTTACTGAGAGTGGTGCCCACTGGCAGCCTTTACATTTATGTTTTGGTTTCTAGGTAAGGACAAATAAAAATAACAGTTCCCTTGACAGCCACATTTAATTTAATTGCCACTCCCCTTGGCTCTCAGGCTCTCAGAGCCTCCCACAGCTTCAGCAGTTCAAATTTCCTCACTGTCAGTCTGTTGGAGTATCACAGATCGGCCCTCCCCTTCAAATGGAGAGTGCCTCCAGGCAGGGGAGCTTGAATTATTCATCTCAGGCATTCCCAGAGCTGGGCACAAAGCCTGGAACCAAGGTACACAGAGGACACTGGATGGTGAATTGAAGTTTATTAGCCCCTCTTTCCAGGACTGAAAACTCTTTGCATATGGGAGCTCATCTGCTCTTACAGATTCTTTATAATATTTACTCATGAAGCTATTTCATCCACCAAGACTAGAAAGAATCCCCAAAGTGCTCAATTACATCAGTTACTTACAAACACAAACTCACATTTCCATTATTTTCTTGTCAAGTCCCTCAGTGGGCGACAGAGACCTTCCTGATCTGGCCCCTGCTCACCTCTCCAGCCCTATCTACCCCCATACTCCCTGCCACTCCACCCACCTTCCAATACCCAAGTGTCCATTAAGTAATTTCTCTGTGTCAGGCATTGTACAAGATTCTGAGGATAAAGCAGTAAGCCACAAACAAACATGGTTCATATTCCATGTTCATAGTTTACTGGAGTATAGAGACATTAAATAATCTTACAAATACAAAATTAATCTATAACTATGGCAAATGCTAAGAAAAAAAAGATGCACAGTGCTGTTGAGATGTGTAACAAGAGGCCCTGAGCTGGTTGGCTCTCAGGGAAGGCATTCCTGAGGAAGCAACCGAGGGGATGAGATTTACAGGAGGAAGAGTGTGCCACAAGTGTGTGAATGGGAGGGCAGGGCGTCCAAGGCTGGCCCCACTTGGCGCTTCTGCCAGAGGCCCTTCTTGACACTTCTCTTATGTAGCTCAGTCGTTACCTCCTCAAGAGGCCCTCCCTGATATCCAGGTGAGGTCAGATGTTCTCTTACTGTGTGCCCACCTGATACACACCCACTTTTCTCAAGCCATTCAATACATCTCCCCTTCTGAACTGGGAATTCCAGGAGGACAGAGACGTTGCCTAGTACATTTTTGTATATCCTGTGCCTAGAGAGGAACAAGCACCCAGTTGTTTCCTGACGAACAGGAGAAAAGATCAATCGATGAAAGGATGGATGGATGAGCACAGTGCCTCTTTCCAGCACTGACGCTTGCACACGTCAGTGTTTGGGCAATTGTAGTAGACCATTTTCTGTTGCTGAAACTGGGTAATTTATAAAGGAAAGGAATTTACTTCTCACGGTCACAGAGCTGAGAAGTCCTGGGTTGAGGGGGCTTATCTGCTGTGAGCCTTTTTGCTGGTGGGGGCTCTGTCTAGGGTATCGCATGGCCAAGGGCCTGAGCACATTAATGAGTCAGCTCAAGTCTCTCTTCCTCTTCTTATAAAGCCACTAGTTCCCCTTCCATGATAACTCATTAATCCATTAACCCATTAAAACATTAACCCATTAAAATATTCATTAGGGCAGAGTCTTGATGATCCAGTCACCTCTTAAAGGCCCCACCTCTCAATATCTGCCACATTGGGGATTAAGTTTCAATATGTGTTTTAGAGGGGACATTCAAATCATAGCAGCAGTTATCAGCATTTCTGTATTAACTACCATGCTCCTGTGCTATGTCTCCCTGAGATCCTGAAAGAGCAATTAGAAGAGACTAGCATCCTCACTGGGGGCTGAAGAAGGGCAGGGTCTCTCTCAGCCCTGGAGAGATTCTGGACTAATATAAATCCAATGTTCCATCCAGCAGCTTTCCTGGCACATTATGAGAACTATAGCACTTTAATCATTTAATTCTTTATTCACAGTGTTTACTGAGAATCTACCATATGCTAGGCCCCATTCTAGAAATTCAGGAGGAAATAAGATAGACATGGACTCTGCCTTTGTGGAGCATACAGTCTTGAGTAGCAAGTGAAATAAGAGATTTCAGATGCAAGTAATTGGTATGAAGAAAGTAGAGCAATAGGCCAGAAAGTAATGAGGGGAAGACAGCTCTGTTGTGTGGTGGTCAAAGAGGGTCTCTCTGAGGAGATAACCTTCCAGCTAAGATGGGGATGAGGAGAAGGAGCCAGTCCCATGACAGTCTAGGGAAACAGCATGCAGGCAGAGGGAATGGGATGTTCAAAACACTGATATGAAATGAGCTCAACACATTGGAGGCAGAAAAGCCACCCAAGTGACTGGAGCGGAGTCATGATGAGAAAAACATGGTAAGACAGAGGTCAGATCATAGAGAACCTGGGGGAGCAGGGTGAGGACACCACTTGTAAGTGAGGGGAAAAGAATAGGCTGTTTCAATGATCACTCAGCTGCTCTGTGGAGAATAGACTACAGCAAATACTGATGAAAACAGAGACCAGTAACGAGACCATGCAATGTCCCTGGGGCTCTCACCAGTGTTTAAGGAGTAGCAATGGGGATAAGTGGTCAAAATCAGGATATAGTTTAGAGGTGAAGAAGACAAGGCTTGCTAAGGATTGATTGAAGAAAATGAGAGAAAATCAACAAAGATGACTCCAGAGTTTTTGGCCTGAGTTACTGGATACAGAATAGAGTCATTAGCAGATTGGGGGAAACACTGGGGACCAAGGAGAATCAGGAGCTCTGTTTTAGACACATTGAATGTGAGAAGCCAACCAGATATCAGGGTGGATGGTTCAAGTAGGCCACTCAAAAGCTACTCTACATATGCACCATGCTATTCCTATTCACCACTATTAAACCAGGAGAGTTTAGTACTTTATAAATTTCAAGTACAGGCAAACTTCAGAAGTATTGTGGGTTCATTCCCAGACAACCACAATGAAGCAAATATTACAATAAAGTGAGTTACTCAAATTTTTTGGCTTCCTGGTACATATAAAAGTTATCTTTATACTATAGTATAGTCTATTAAGTATGCAATAGCACTAGGTCTAAAAATAATGTACAGGCCTTGATTTAAAAATATTTTACTACTAAAAAATGCTAACCATCACCTGAGCCTTCAGAAAATCATGATCTTTTTGCTGGTGGAGGGTCTTCCCCTGATATTGATGACTGCTGACTGATAAGGGTGGTGGCTGCTGAAGATTAAGGTGGCTGTAATTCCTGAAAATAAGACAATAAAGTTTGCCACATTGATGGACTCTTCCTTTCACAAAAATTTCTCTATAGCATGTGATGCTACTTGATAGCATTTTACCCAAAGTAAAGCTTCTTTAAAAACTGGAGTCAATCTTCTCAAACTCTGTCACTGCTTTATCAACTAAGTTCACAGAATATTCTAAATCCTTTGTTGTCATTTCAACAATGCTCACAGCATCTTCACCATGAATAGATTCCATTTGGAGAAATGATTTTCCTTCCTCATCCATAAGAGGCAACTCCTTATCTGCTCAAGTTTTATTCTGAGATTGCAGCAATTTAGTTACATCTTCAGGCTCCACTTCTAATTCCAGTTACCTTGTTACGTCTACTTACATCTGCATTTACTTCCTCCACTCAAGTCTTAAACCCCTCAAAGTCATCCATGAGGGGTGGAATCAACTCCTTTCAAACTTCTGTTAATGTTGATATTTTGACCTCCTCCCATGAATCACAAATGTTCTTAATGGGCAACTCCTTATGTTCTTAATGAGCAACTCACTTTATTGTAATATTTGTCTAGACTGTGAACCCTTTCCAGAAAGTTTTCAATTTGCTTTGCCCAGATCCATCAGAGAAACCACTATCTATGGTAGCTACAGCCTTATGAAATTTATTTCTTCACTAATAAGAATTGAAAGTAAAAAAATGATCCCTTAATAATTTTGGCTGCAGAGTAGATATTATGTTAGCAGGCATTAAAAACATTAATCTCTTTGTACGTCTCCATCAGAACTCTTGGGTGACTCCGTACATTGTTAATGAGTGATAATATTTTGAAAGGAATCTTTTTTTCTGCGCAGTAGATATCTCAACAATGGGCTTAAAATATTCCATAAACCATGCGGTAAACAGATGTGCTGTCCTCTAGGCTTTGTTGTTCCATTTGTAGAGTACGGGCAGAGTAGATTTAGCTTATGTCTTAAGGGCCCTAGGATTTGGGAAATGGCAAATGAGCAATGGCTTCAACTTAAAGTCATTAGACCCTAATAAGAAAGTCAGCATATTCTTTGAAGCCAGGCATTGACTTCTCCTCTTTGGCTATGCAAGTCCTAGATGTTATCTTCTTCTAATAGGAGGTTGTTTCATATATATTGAAAACTTGTTGTTTAGTGTGGCCACCTTCATACATTCTTTTGGCTAGATCTTCTGGATAACTTGCTGAAACTTCTACATCAGCACTTGATGCTTCATCTTGCACTTTTCTGTTACGGAGACAGTTTCTTCTCCTAAACCTCATGAACCAACCTCTGCTAGCATCAAACTTTTCTTCTGCAACTTCCCCACTTCTCTTAGCCTTCATAGAATTGGTGAGATAATTTTAGATTAGGTTGTGGCTTAAGAGAATGTTGTGGCTGATTTGCCTTCTATCCAGACCACCGGAACTTTATCCATACCAGCAATAAGGCTGTCTCCCTCTGCTATCATTGGGGTGTTCACTGGAGTAGCACTTTTAATTTCCTCCAATAACTTTTCATTTGCACTTACAACTTGGCTTGGCACAAGAGGCCTGGCTTTGGCCTACCTCATCTTTCAATATGCCTTTGTCACTAAGCACAATCGTTTCTAACTTCTGATTTAAAGTGAGAGACATGTCACTCTTCCTTTCACCTGAACACTTAGAGGCCACTACAGTGTTATTAATTAGCTTAATTTCAATATTGTTGTGTCATAAGGAACAGGGATGCCCATGGAGAGGGAGAGAGACAAGGGAAAGGCTGGTTAGTGGAGCAGTCAGAACACATACTACATTTATCAATTAATTTCATCATCTTATGTTGGAGTGGCTTATGATGCCCCAAGACAATTTCAATAACAACATAAAAAATCAGTGATCCCAGATCACCACAACAAATATAATAATGATTTGCAAAGTTTGAAATATTGCGAGAATTACCAAAATGTGACACAGGGACATGAAGTGAGCACACATTGTTGAATAATTGGTACCAACAGACTTGTTTAATGTGGGTCTGCCACAAACCTCCAATTTGTAAAAAAAAAAAACCTCAGTATCTGCAAAGCACAATAAAAGAACGTGCAATAAAATGACGTATGCCTATATTAACCAAAGACCAAAATTGTTTGGGTTCAGCTAAGTCTAGGTTCAGATTCCACTTCTGTCATTTATGATTGTGTTATCTTAGGCAAGGAACAACCTTTTTGTGAGTGTTGGTTACCTCTTCTGTAAAAATGAAAACAGAATTGTGCATCCCAAGGTGGCTGTGAGGACCAGACATAATGGTGAGCAGCAAACTCCCAGAGTAGCACCTGGCACAGAGTACACACTGCACATAGGCCCACCAGCACTACTCCTATGATAGCCAGGCTGGCAAGCAGCTCAGTAAAGTCAGCTGTGGTTCTCCATTCTTATCATTAGCCAGTATTATCCCTAGGCTGATGGAAACCTTAGGAAGGAAAAAAGTCTTAGAAATTCCAAAGCAATAAAGTAATACTGTTTTGAGTGACTGAAATAGCAGGTCAAAAATATGACAGCTACAGGGATAAAAATGTGGATCTACAAAACATGCAATCAAGAAAACCTGTGAGCTGTGAAAACCAAGTAACCTCAGGAACCCTCATTCCCTCCCCATAGCACCAGCTTCTAATAGCACAGAAGAATCTGGGTAGATGGGTGGGTGGGCAGGGGGAAGGAGGGAGCCTTCCTCATTGACGGGATGGGGTCATCAAGGAGAATAGATTTCGGGAGACTGACACCACCAAAGGCGAGCGACAGAAGCCCTTTGTTTATAGGATGCAATAATGGGGTGGTATACACAGCGGCCTCCCTGAGAGATGCCATGTGGTCTACCCCATCCTCAGCCCCCCAAGTATAGCATACTGCTGGAGCCATCTCTGAAATTGCTCAGCAGTATGCTACACTCATCTGCCATAGCTGGGCACTCCACTCTTTCCAGATAGTTGTAATAAAACAGTGACCCTTCCCAAGACAAGACAAAAAAGAAAAAAAATAAAAAAGAACCCAAATAGGTTTCCATGACAACCACTTCTGAATGAGGTACTTGGGAGATGGTACCATGCAGAGAGGCAGCACCAGCGGGGTCAGTTATGGTCTATGGAGCCCAGCCCTCCACCTCATCCCACCAACACTTAGACCCCTCTGTTCAGTGAAATGCCATCCTGGGCTGGGCTTGGGATCATAAAATCAGGAGTTTGAGAAAGAAACAGTCTACTCAAAGGGAGAAATTACTGCAGGCATAATTGCAATAGGAACATCTCAACTACTCAGGAAAAGAGGCTGCTTGTGATACTTGAAAATAAATCATCATAGCACATAGTTGTATCCAAGAAATCGATGAGCCAACCCAAGCCATCGTTTGCACTCATTTGCCAAGGCAGTATTAACAGACCCTCAGTCTGTAGTCATAGTATTTTTTTAAAAAAGTTTTTTTAAGAATTATATAAACATATTTAAAATCCAGTCTTCTTGCCATTGTTAACTGAACCCAACCCCTCCCAGGTTAGTA
This sequence comes from Pongo abelii, assembly GCF_028885655.2. Classification (NCBI taxonomy): domain Eukaryota; kingdom Metazoa; phylum Chordata; class Mammalia; order Primates; family Hominidae; genus Pongo; species Pongo abelii. The sequence continues at coordinate 145,468,072 of NC_071989.2, forward strand.
TGAATTGGTGTAGTTCTGTCATAGTGGCTTTTGCAGTGTGGAGGATGCTTGGCTGTCTGGACTCTATGAGTCAGGGTGATGTGTTGAAGCCTGGCTCCTCCACCTATGGGCCAAGGGAGCTCAGGAGCATTAATAATAACTGAGTATCCCTCTCTGCATTATCTGAAGAAGAGGTTTTTCAGTAGCACCCATCTTTCGAGACTGGCATGAGAATTATGTAATGTCATGTTACGTGCATAGCATGGCAGGTGGCACACAGCAGACAGTAATGTAGTACCAGTACTAGTGTTCATGCAAATCACACCTACTTATACACAGGGAGGAGCTGGAGTATGATGCCCAGGTCAAGGGAGGTGAAGCTGGCCACTGGGGAGTAGACCCTGGTCTCTGCCCTTGTGAATAGAGGGGCTGCTTTTGCTTAATTTATTAGGGAGGGGGTCTTGCCCAGCAAAAGCAGTTCTAAGCCCAGTTTTCTGACTCCCTTGCACATTTGGCAGACCTGAGAAGGTTCCAGTACAGGAATGGTCATCCCAGCAACCAAAGTTGCTGCTCACTTAGTCTTCCGACATAACCCTGTCTCAGAGAGATGTGAGCCGTGGCTTAGAAATTCCAGCAAAGCCCAATAACTATTCCCAAGCTCTAGCAAATGCAGCCAGCTCAATTCACCTGCCTCAGCATCCTGTACACAGACTGAGCATGTCAGAGGAGCTGAGCAAGCATTGGACAAATGGATATATGGCGGAATGGGGATAAGGGGATGTCACAGAGAGCCAGGAGAACAACTGAGTGTGCAAAAACATTCCCCCTTGCAATGCTGGGCAGGTTTTTACTCACTTCCTATTGGAGCCTCACAGTCTATGTAAGATTCTTCTGATTTCACTAACGAAAACTAACCCGAACCTGCTATGGCCTAATGCTCACTACATGTTGGCAAAATGAATGAAAACGGACCCGAATACCACTGCATCTGTCACGTTGGGTGCTGCCATGGGATCAATAATGAGTAAGAAAAGCCAGGCCCCAGCCAGTGCCTGCTAAAGAGTCTGCCCTCAATCAGAGGTGCCTGCTGCCATTACCACCACCATCGGGCAGAACATGGTGCAATCCCACCTACCCAAGAGCAGAAGGCAGAGAAGGCTTTCTGAAGCAAATGGAAGGTGTAATGTAAAAGCTGGGCCAATGGAGCTAGGGGGAGGACTGGTGTGCTACAAAAGATCCTTCAGACTTCCTTGGGGAGGGGGTAATTAGTAATAAATGAGTACTGATAGATGGCTTATCAATGTGACAGATACTGTTCGATGAATTTAATATGTAATAACTCAATTCTCACAAAAACCCTTCCAGACAAGTATTATTATGTCCATTTCATGGACAAAGAAACTGAAGCATAGGAAGATTAAGTAATTTGCTCAAGGTCACACTAACAAGCCAAGGACAAGCTCTTAACTCGGACACTGCTGCACCCAGCCCTCCTCTTCCCCACCCACAGTACCTCACCCTGGCTCTACTTCCAGCAGTCCCCTCACCTGGCTGACCTGTGAAACTATCTACATTTACATATGTGTCTTCCTCAGAACCAAGCAGCAACCTGAGCACAGGACCAGTGGCCCAGCAGGCGCCTGGCAAAGGGTGGGTGTGTTAGATGACTTTAAAGGGACCACCCTGGAAGAGGATCCCAAAGCAGGTGCCATAAAAGTCTGTGGCCTCATCTAACTCTGTGGACTAAAGGTCTGAGCATGGAATTGGTGGATGGAGCCTGAACACCCGCAGTCAGAAGACAAAGTGGCCCCTCCCAACCCATAACCTTCACAGGTACAACCTCCCTTGCTCCATCACCTACATGGCTGAAAGCTTTGTCACATCAGTCTCAGAGGCCATGTCAAGAACACATTGCTCTTCCCTCACCTGCACTGACCATCAATTTTTGTCTCCCAGATACTTAGAGACTTTGCATAGTTTATTCTTGCCATACCATGAGCCTGAACTCTCCCTCCCACCAAAGCAGATTTTCTCTGAAATGCCACTGGGTCCACAGGCTCCACGGGCCACCTCAGGAGACCTGCTCTGCAACCGCAGCCACCTCCTGGTTGGCTCCTCCGGCTGCTGCTCAGTCCCCCAAGACTTCTTCTCAAAGAGGTGGAAGAAGGGCAACACCAACAAATGAGAACCAGGCTTTGTTCCCAAAGGGATGTTAAAATCCAGGACATGCTTCAAGTACAGACTTTCTTCAGGAAAGGAGAGTCCAGAGTGATTGAGTGTTCGGGGTGCCCACACCTTTTTTATCTTTCAATTTTTCACTGGAAAAACATTTGAAAAGTGTCACCTCCATTTTCTGACGTTCCTCAGCCTAGATGAGAGAGCAAAGCAGGATCTTTCTCAGTGAGGGAGGATACCAGCATCAAAAATGAGAAACACAGAAACAAATGTGGGTGACTGGAAGAATGTACTGATCTCTGGACACCCTCCACAGGTCTCATTTTTAATATACATACTTTTTAAACAGCTCTATTGAGGTATAATGGGTTGGGGCAAAAGTAATTGCAGTTTTTGCCACTACTTTTTCTGATTGGTTTATGTCTGTGTCCTATATATGTCTTTAAATATTTTGTGTAAAACCTTTGCCCTGAGTGAATGCAAGTTCTCTGTTATAAAAGTTTCATCAGGGATCTTTTCTCTCTCTAACCAGAGTCCAAGCTGAAACTGGCAAGTGTTCTTTTGCCCTGTTTTACTAACAGGCAGATTTAAAAATATATATATATGTGTGTGTATATAAAAATATATATATATACACATAAATATATATATACACACATATGTATATACATGTATATCTACGTGTGTGTGTATGTGTATGTATATGTACATGTGTGTATATATATATCTCCCACCCTTTAACTCAGGGTGAACCCACTGAAGGTCTTGGATTTATGTTTGTGGTTTCAGCTCCAACTTCTCACTATGTTAGGACTTAAGGCATTGTATCCAGTCAAGCTAATCAAGAGGTTTTGGGGCAACAGCTGCATATTGTTGCATTGGGGTATGCAGCTGTTACCTTAAAATCTCTTGAGCTTCCCTACCTCCCCACCCCCCAGAGTTATGGTCAGGATTCTGTCTGGATTTCAGTGCTCCTCTCTCCCTACAATCAGGGATTTCCCTTATATCCTGCAAGCTCAACTATTAAAATAATGTCTGCATTATAACTAGGAGTTCGGTATCAGAGAGTTTTCAGGGACTCTAGTCTATCATACGGCTGGATTTCCAAGTGTACAACAACATTTCCAATGTGATGGAATCAGTGCTCCAACAGGGGAGTTTACAGGAAAGAAATGGTCTAATTTGGCACAAAGGGCTCAGGAGGGTTCACTGAGGAGATGGTTCTTATTCTAAGCCTTACAGCTAAAATCCCAGGAAAATGGTTCCTCCTTTTTTGTAGGGCTAGATGTGGGTGAGGGATCATCATAGTGCATTAAATTGCCAAAACCAATTGATGCATTCTCTCTATTCCACCTCTCCTTGTCCCTTGTTTGGTGCCAGGGAGTTGGGTTGTGCATTGGTTTGTTATAAAGAGAAGCCAGGTGGCTGGACTAGATAGCTTCCAGCAGAAAATGGTAGAAGACAACGTGCATGATGTAGTGAATCTTGATTAGAGCCACCTTTGGGGCATCCCACCCTCACTGATACATATCATCTTTTGGTCTCTCCACTGGAGAAGAGAAAGCAAAGAAATACTCCTAATGAGCTCAATCTGACCAAACTGTTTGGGGTCACCTGTTTCCTATAGCATCCAAGTTTCTTACCTGCCTGCCATTGTACAGCCTGACTTTGGGGAGGTTTGGATTCAAAAGCTGTCCTTACTGCCTTTGGATGAGAACTTGGGAAAACTTGCTCATTTGGACACAGGGCCTTTCCTGCTACTGGAGGTTTGCTGTTCTGAGCACCTTCCTGGACAGAACCTAGCAGCTCAAGAAGGACACCCTTGTCCAGAGGAAGAAGCATTTCTGTTCTGTTCATGGTATACAAAGATTCCCAAATGTTTCATTTGTTTCCGAAAGGGGGCAAAAAAAAAAAAAAAAAAAAAGCTTGCTTTGGTAAAAATAAGAGCATCATTAAAGCCCATTTCCTTCAATACACAATTATGGCAATAACTCATGGTAAGTCCCAACCCAGTTAATATTCCTTAATTTCCTCATATAACACACAGGTCTCAGCCTAGGGCTTATAAAGTAAGATCAGCTTCACTGAGCACTACCTACATCTTGGCGCTGAAATGTTCTCTTGAAAAATGTGAAGAAGTCTGACCGTACTCATTTGAGCAGAATGTCAGCAAGGGAATATTTTGTTTGTCTCTTTTAAAGAAAAACAAAAGTGACATGATCATGAACTTAATTACAGTTGTTTGCAATGATTTAATTAGGCTTATAGCACTGTGTCTATTCATTCTGGCCAGGGACATTTCTGTCTTTTAAAGGATTGGTAGGCAGAGATATCATGTGCTGTGCAATTTTACCTAATCCTTAATTTCATCTCCCGATGAAATGAGGCCAAGCATCTTCGTGTTCAGGTAATTGCTTTATCAAATGGCTTAATTGTGCATTCAACAGAACCGACAACAAGAAGGTATTCTTCCTAATGTGTTTTTAACAAAAGCACTAACTAATTACATGGCATTCTACTCAGGGCATTTGAGAAGAAGAAATGAAAACCTATTCTTCAAATCTTGGTTAAATGCATGTTTGCATATAGAACACAGAAATAAGTGGTAAAATAATTAGTTGAATTGCTTCCTTCTGCTCTAACTTCATGACTAATCTGCGTGCTTAAGTAGTCTGTGTAAATTCTGTGGATGTATTTTCACAATGGACGATGTCTGAACATCTGTGCTTTCTGAAAATGTCACAACAATCATTTTGCCTGAAAGTTTATCTTCAGGAGCCAAAAAGACTGTGTTATCTTGGCATGTTCTAAGAAGAAATAAATGCTGGGAGAACTAAGGACAGATGTGTCCCATGATCAGAAGAAAGTATTAAATCATTAGGCCAAATGGTTTAAAAACATCCTGAATTAAAATGACACTAGATCACGTTCCCGTAGATGAACTTCCTCTTCAACTAAACAACATGTCTGGGATAAAAACTTGCCTTGCATGCCCCTCTATGCCCGTCATTCCTAGAAACACAATATGCCTTAATACATTCTTACCACCTCAAACCAGGCTCATGCAGCCATAGCATTTAATGAGGCTAACATAGTTAATATTTAAAAAGGTGATTGGGTGGTACACTACTTATTAAATTTTATTCATGCAGTATAAACTCTTTTCCTCCCACTTCTTCTGCTGAAAAAAAATCTTAACTCTTATTCATAGCGAAGGTTGGGATGAAGAGGTTCATGTGACCAGAGTAGGCCAACCATAGGGCCATATCAGCCTGGATATAATATTTCATTAAGGGAAGGGCACATGATTCAAAATGAGCTAGTTGGAATCTTTTGCCAGGGTTAAAACATGAGTAAATTTCTTTGGTGTTTCTAGGCTGGGAGCAAGTGAATCTGGGGCTATTAAAATCCCTATTCTCTGCTGAGGGAAGAAAGCCTCTTTGCAGAATAAATACAAGTAGAAGCAAACAAAGATGAGCGATGGAAAGAAATGGAGTGGTGGCAACACTGAAGGTTTCCTTCTTTCTCTAAGGCCTGGCTACCTCAATATGCTTTCTAGTCTTTTATGCCAGTAACTGTCCTTTTTTGGATTGAGTCACGTTTCTGTCATTAAAATCAAAAGCATTCTGTTATTACAACTAGTATTTTACATTACTTTTCAGATGGTTTTTCATTCGTGAAAGTAAAAATTGCAGCTCTTGGGTCAGACAGACCAGGGTTCAAATATCTACTCTGCTACTTACTAGCACTATTGACCTGAAAAAAGTTGTATAGCTTCAGTTTTCTCATTTTCAGTTTAGGACTGACAATAGTACCTACCTTACAGGTTTACTGTGAGAGCAAGATGAAATAATACAGAAAATAAAATAAAGAATACTGCAGTACTTAGCACAATGTGATAGTACTTAATATGCTCAATAATTACTGTTTTTCTGTTGTTATTATTATTTAAATATCACTGTGGTAGTGATTGCTGGATAAGTCCAATATCTACTCTGTTTTGTGTGTGTGTGTGTGTGTGTGTGTGTGTGTGTGTGTGTTTTAAAGACAGAATCTTGTTCTGTTGCCCAGGCTAGAGTGCAATGGTGTGATCTCCACTCACTGCAACCTCTGCCTCCCAGGTTCAAGAGATTCTCCTGCCTCAGCCTCCCAAGTAGCTGAGATTACAGGTGCCCACCACCACGCCCGGCTGACTTTTGTATTTTTGGTAGAGACAGAGTTGCACCATGTTGAGCAGACTCAAATTCCTGACCTCAGGTTATCCACCCACCTTGGCCTCCCAAAGTGCTGGGATTACAAGTATGAGCCACCATGCCGGCTTTGTCCTTCTGTTAATAATGTAACTTTCCTATTTTGGCTGGATACATTGCTGCCTATAATAAAAACAACATTCCCCAGCCTCCCTTGAAGCTTGCAGTGGCCTTATGATTAAGTTCTGGCAAGTGGGATGTAAACAGAAGTAACACTAGTGGCTTCGCAATTGTGCCCCCTTTCTTTTCCTCTATCCTACTGGCTGGATGTAGCAGCCATCCTGGACCCAGAGACAGAAACTCAGCAATTCCAATCACTGAGAATGACAGCAGGCCAAAAGGATCCTGGTCATCGCCAGTCTGGAGGCTGCACATCAGCCTTGGGCTGCTTACCTTGGTAAATGTTTACAGGAGCAAGAGCTAAAATGTAATCCCGTTGTAAGCCTCTGTTTCATTTGGGTTTTTGTTATAGCAGCTACAACCTATATCCTAACTAATGCACAATTAATATTTTAAATAGTATTCTGACTTGCTCCTTCCAAAAGCCCTGAAAATCAGAAAAGAGAATAATTCTAACAAAACTAGGGCATGAACTCTATTTAAACTAATAGTTGAGGATTTTCACATAATGTAAACTAGCTCTTTTTATTAAATGATATTTGGCTAAGGAAAAAAGGTTGAAAATGAGCAAGGGCTGGGTGGAAAAGGCAAAATTGAGTCATCTGACACTGAGTGTTTGTCCCCAACCCTCAAACTGTTGAATGTATAAAGCAAAATCGTGTGGAGTTGGTTAGATGCCACTGAGTACTTCTCCAAACACATACAACTTCATTTGTTGGCTTTTTCTAAGCAGCAGTGATATGGTTTGGATCTGTGTCCCCCACCCAAATCTCCTGTTGAATTGTAATCCCCAGTGTTGGAGGTGGGGCTGGTGGGAGGTAATTGGACCATAGGGGCTGATACCCACTTTGGTGCCATTTTCATGATAAGAGTTCTCAGGAGATCTGTTTGTTCAAAAGTGTGTGGCATCTTCCTCATCTCTCTCTCTTCCTCCTGCTCCTGCCATGTAAGATGGGCCTGCTTCCACTTCACTTTCCACCATGATTGTAAATTTCCTGAGGCCTCCCCAGAAGCAGAAGCCTGTACAGCCTACAGAACCATAAGTCAATTAAACCTCTTTTTTAAAAATAAATTACCCAGTCTCCGGTATTTCTTCATAGCAGTGAGATAATGGACTAATACAAACAAAATCAAAATAATAAAATCTACCACCCAAATGCCTTATCGCAGAGTCCCCATCCCCAAGGCCATGGACTGCTACTGGTCTGTGGTCTGTTAGGAACCAGCCCGCAGCAGGAAATAAGCAGTGGGCAAGCGAGCATTATTGCCTGAGCTCCGCCTCCTGTCACATCAGCGGCGGCCTTAGATTCTCATAGGAGTGTGAACCCTACTGTGAAATGCACATGCAAGGGATCTAGGTTGCATGCTCTTTATGAGAATCTAATGCCTGATGATCTGTCACTATCTCCTATCACCCCCAGATGGGACCATCTAGTTGCAGGAAAACAAGCTCGGGGCTCCTGCTGACGCTACATTATGGTGAGTTGTATAATTATTTCATCACAACAAAATAATTATACAGCATTGTGTATTATTATGTAATAATAATAGAAATAAAGTGCATAATAAATGTGATGTGTTTGAATCATCCAAAAACTATCCCCTGCCATGGCCCAGGGAAAAAATGTCTTCCACGAAACTGGTCCCTGTGCCAAAAAGGTTGGGGACCGCTGCCTTATTGGACTGTTGGTGTCCACTGTGGTCTATCTGCACAAGACTCTTTTCCCTACTACCACCCAAGAGTAGGCAGGGATGAAATTGTAACTTCTCATCTCCCCTCAGTGCTGCACAGATGGGAACATCCAGTGACTTGCCTAATTGCTGCTGCTGCTGCTCTCATCCTTAACGCCATTGCTATTGCCATTGTGTTCCAGCCTGTGGATGCCCAACATGTGCAAGTGCAATCTTCTGCCTTCAGTTTCCAATAATTTTATTTTCTGCTTAGTCAGAAGCAAGGCCCTCACCAATAAGCCATTTGCAAGTAAAGCCAGTTTTCAACCCACCAGGTCTGGTGGGAGCAGGACTATCCAAAAAATACTCCTGAAAACACCAACAGTCTCAACTCTGCTTAAAAGAAAAGTAGCCACACATAAAAACCTCCTATGCCTGACATGGTCACAAGGTCATAAAAGCCTGTGGGAGACAGAGAAGTCATGCTGAGCTTAAAGCCATCTTGAGAAGTCTTACACATCCACAACCCTGATTTGCTCCGACCCTGAGAATAGCCTGTTGTTAGGCAATGTCGGCCAATACAGACTCTACTTGCCAAGAACTTCAAACATGACCTTTACAAGGTAGCAATTGTTGGAAACTATTAAGATGCCTCTGAAAAAACAATATAATCTGCAGCGACAATATGCTGAAAGAAATGCCAACCCTGTAAAGCAAGTGCTCTCTTGCCTCCCTCACACGTGCTCAGGCAGAAGGGAAGAGAAACATTTTCCTCCACAGCAGTTCTTAACTCTGCATCTCTCTTCTGTCTCGAGACATAATTGAGCCATTTGCTAATTGTTTAACAGCAATTAAGGAAGAGAATGTCAGGGGGAGGGGAGTGACAGCAGACAGGTGTTTGCCTGCTTAGTCACCGATTACCAACAGCCAAGCTGATGCCAGTGAACGGTGCTGGCTCTCAAGACTCACAGTGGTGGCGCTTGGTGGGCCCTCTCCTCAAAGACAAGGCCCAGTGCTGGGAAGTAAGCAGTCAGCCCTGACATCTGAGCTTCAGTCAGGTGGGCCCAGATGACTGAAGTCCATAAAGTCTTATCAAAGGAGGCCTGGCAATTAGACACCTCCACCCCCCACCACAACCAGGGCCAGGACCTGGAGCAGTAGCAACCTCCTCTTCTGCTCCTTTCTGAGCTCCCAGGAGCCCAGTTCCTTGCCAGATCTCCTCCCATTTTCTAAAGCAGCTCTCTCCTCCAGAGTGAGAAAGCCTGAGACTGCCCACCTGGGTGAAGCCTGGGCTGCCCAGGGTCCAGTCAGCAGTATCAGTGCTTCTCTTCTAGCAGACAGAATTAAAAGCTGGCAATCAGGCCCCCAGCAAGCTTTATTCTTTCTATGCTGATAACTGAAAAGAAAGGAAAGGATTCCAGAAGTGCTGGGCTCCCAGATGGTCCAGGACAAAACCACAAAGCTGCAGGCAGGAGGACTTGCAAGTCCCGCCAAGATGAAGACGATGAAGAAGTCCTCCTGGGCTCAGAGCTGTAATGATTCTATATCTGAAATTCAAATCATTGCTAAGACCAGCTATAGCTTCCCAAATACCTTTTTAGATGGTTTTCCATCCATCCCTGTACCCTCTCTGCAAATCCAGGCCTCCCTCACACCAGGCCTAGATGATTCCAGGAGGCTTCTCACAGTCACCCTGCCTCCAATCCTGCCCCAACCATGCCCACCCTGCAGCCAGTGTTAGCATACTCAAAAATATAAACCTTTGGTAGGTTCCCCAATATTCTTCAGGTAAAGTCCAAACCCCCTCATGTGGCCCCTGCAAAATGTGGCCCTTGGTGACTTTTCTAGCCTCATTTCTACAGCTAGTGAACCCCTTTCCCTACCTCACATGTGACCCAGCCACACTGACAGTCACCAGTTCCTTCAAGGTGCCATGCTTTCTCTCACCTCTTCGACCCCCTCCTCCCTGACTGAATGAGCTCCTGTGCCCCCAGCTCTTACTCCGGTTGACTCTTTCCAGCCTTAAGATCTCACCTGAACCATCGCTTCCCCAAAGAAGACTGCTTACACCTCCAAACTGGTTGAGGTGGCCTTGCTCTGTGTTCCTGCAGCTTCCCAAATGTCTCTTATCTAAACACTTATTCTAATGAAAGGAGACTGCTTTTCAATTTGTCTACCTTCCTTGTAAGTTCCATGAAAACTGGGGCTTTGTCTATTTTGTCTTTGGCCATATCCCTAGTATTTAACACAGTGTATGGTACAGAGGAGGAAATAACTCAATACATATTTATTGAATTTCTGAATTCAATAAATTCAGAAATTTACTTCAGTCTTCCTTGCCATAAAAATGCAGTATCAGGAGTAGTTAAGAAATTACTAGGGTGATCCTTACTGCCTGGAAGCCAAGTGAAGGGTCAGAGTCTATATCACACTCTCAAACCAGCTGCACTGTTGGCCTTCCTTTTGTCAATTCCCTGTAGTACCCTTCTGTTCCTTATCTTTTATGGATTATGCTTTATAGTGTCTGAATAAACATTTATTGCCATGTAACATCTTATATCCCTTCATCTCAAGCCTCTGTGCCTTCCTGTGCACTTTATCTTTGATCCTGGGGGAGTCACACAGCTCTGAGTGGTGTCCCTGGTATCAGGGCATTAGAAGATTCCTCAATGCATCCTCCACTTCTAAGAACCTCTGACTACTGGTGGCCCAGAAGCAGAAGGAAAGCTTGCTTGATGAAACCCAAGGACAGATACCAGCATCAAGAACAGGAAGATGCTCAGGTTTCTTCTTCCAGCTGTCCCGGTGATGCTCATACAGCCATGGAACCCATCTTGAAGGAGTAAACAATTCACCCGGAGAAATGTGATTATGTACTATGGAGTGTGGGTTTCCCTGGTGATGATGGGATGGGGACAGTAATATATTTTTGCCAAAATTAATTTTTATGATTTTGACTTGATGACATTGAATCACCTCCAGCTACACATGCATCATGGTCTCATCTGTCCTTTGTTTCCTGACACTGATGATCCAAAAAAGGTTCTAACTCCATGGGATGGGAAGTCATTTGCTCCTGTACAGTTAACTAATTCACTCTTATTAATTGAGCATCTACTGGTGGTCTCCAACAGGTTTGTCTCTGAAACTAAATCATCTTTTTGAACCTCAACAAATAAGTGGCCATGTATTTAGGAGCAATGTCTAAAACACTCCAGTAGTAAATCCAACCAGACTGAAATAGCCCCCTTGGAAGGAAGTCTCATAGAATGCCACAGGGGTCTAGAATTGTCCTCTGCTTCAGAAGTCTTCAGCAATCAACATACAGCTTCAGATTAAGTAATATTTGCCCCACTATGTTAAGAAAGAGAAAACACAAACTTCTAGATGTTCACATAAGACAGAAGACTAGCACACTAATGCCAAGAACTAACACCCATGCCATTTCCCACTGCAGCAGTGCCCCTCCCACCACTCTTTTCCCTTTATCTTCCAATAGAAGTGAATAGATCACAGATACCCAGGCAGGAGACCATGGGTGTAAAACTCCCACTCTCCTTGTCTTTAGGGGCTTCGGTATATCTTATATGGAATATGGGAGAAGAATATTACAACCTTTGGTAAGACGGCTTTAGACATCTTCTTCTGCCCCAGGAAAAGAGTTAAGCAGGTCTGGGAAACTGAGAACTTGGTCAGGCTGGCGCAGGAATTCAAAGACACTAAAGGAACGTCAGGATGCTGTTTGGGAAGGTCTGAGGGCCAGGCCCAGCAGTATGTATATGCCACTCCTCTTATGAAGAATCAGAAGTCATTGCAAAGCGGTCTTCCCAATCCTTCTCAAACCAGCTATTAAGTACTTGTAAGCAGGCAACCTTTCCATATCCAAAAAGTCAACTTTCCTGCCCAAACTACCAAGAGGCTTTGACCAGCAAACATTTCCAGAGCTATTCCCTGGGCAACTGACAGCATTTCAGCCATGTCTGACAGGTTACCACTGCTCTTTGCAGCTCAAGGTTCACAGGGAGCTGGCATTTTAAGCTCCTCCTGCGAATGAGAGGCAGAGGTGAGTGAGCAGGTTTTTACTGGGGTTCGATGTACAATACGCCACTTGCCCGAACAGTCCTGAGTACTCAGACATCTCATGGCTCCTCTCCAGTCTCAGGCTGAGGATCAGACAGTTTGCTCCAGGGCTGGAAGGAATAATTTGAACAGCACAAACAGGATCTTCACAAAGACAGAAACATTGCAAGGAGCTGCTAAGTCTCTGCCAGAGCCCCAGGTTGGGTGTTCAGCTAAGCAGCTTGGCCCAGGATAGGGATGGCTTGTTTTTTTCTATTGCAAAGCTCTCTTCACCCCATTGACTCAAATCCAAGTTGAGTTATGTGAACTGGAATCTCCCCATTCCTTCTCAGCTAGACTCTTTTTTGGCTCCTCTCTTGGTAATGATGTTTTCTGAGCAGCCACTATCTACTACACCCCATGCCTGAGCAGCCACTATAAACGTCTCTGCCTCTGGGATCTCACATTCTTAAGGCAATTACAATACCGAGTATTCCTCAAGCCTGGAATTGCCAGATCATCTTCTCACCTTCCAGGCTGGCTAAGTGTCCCTGCTTAGACAGTGTCGATATCCTCCCTCTCCTCCTTATCTCGTGTCTCTCCACAGGGGCATCCTCATGGTTCTTCAAACACCTCACACTGACTTACTGCACTGGCCCATGCTATTTTCTCTATCTGGAACATTCTACTCCTCCACTCTCAGTTTAAAGGACACCCCCTCAGAGACACCTTCCCGGATCACCATCCCCTATAAAACAAGTCTCTCTCCAACCCTCTCTTTCAGAACTATGCTTTGTAGCACTTACTAAAATTTGAAATTACATATTTATTTGCTTGGTTACCTATTTATTTCTGTGTCCCCTACCAGATGGTAACTTCCAAGTGAGTAGGAATGGTGCCTGTCTTATTTCCCACTGCCCTCACCCCATGTTTTGCACAGTCTGTACAACAACCTCAAGTGTTCAATAAGAGCTGCTGAACAAATGAATGAAAGATTATTTCTATGGTGAGTGACCTGGAGCAAAAGGGGGCAGGCTCTGGAGGGCCCCGTTAGTAATGATAGTGGCAAGGGAGAGCTAGCCAAGCATTTTTAGCAGAGGAGACACACAGACTTTTATTACAAAAATTCCCCATCTTCGGATATGTGGAAATTGACTTTGGGGTAGCAGGAGGGGCAGACTGGAGGCAGGGAGACCTATTAGAAGGGTTCTATAAACACTGATATCCTTGCTACTAAAAGTGTGGTCTGTGGACCAGCAGCTTGGCCATCACCTGGGAAACTGCTAGAAGTGCAGAATGTCAGAACTGTCATCTCAGAATCTGCATTTTAACAGCATCTCCAGATGATTGTTTACACACCTAGGATCTGGGCCCTAAGTGAAAGACAATGATGGCCTGATATGCCTTTGGGAAGGGAGGATAGAAATGACTCATCAGTGTCCCCTTTAAATCCACCATTCCAGACATGGCTAGGGTATCAAAAGCAAGTCCTGTTACTACAAACTATCAAAAATGTTGAATCTATTAGGGGCTAAAAAGAGTAAGGGGATGGGGAAGTGTGGGTTTAGTTGAGCTGAGATGGGCTATGGCTATTGAGAAAGGCTATAATCTTGGATAAAGAATTTCTAACTCACAGAACAGGTCTGGAGTTAGAGAGTTAAGGATTCCTGAGTCTGGCCATGAAGAAGAGCCAACTCTTTTATTCCCACTATATTATAAATTTCCCCAGCACCTGGCACAGTGCCTGGCACTAGAAATGGATCAGATGACGCCTGTTGAATGAACCAAGGAACCAATCAAGCAATGATATGCTATTGAATCCTAAAGCAGATCCCATGGGTCTGAGTACAAGCCAGACATATGTACCTTTCCACTTTCCTGTTTGTGAGAAACACATTTTTCTTCTCCTTTGTTAGAAAAATGTGAACATCTGGGAGGATAAAACTCAACTATTAGTGGACAAAATCATAAGGATATATGACCCGTGAATCACAAAATCGGTAGGGAAAAGTGGTCACAGCCTCTAAATAACCCTGATAAGTCTCTGAGGACAGCAAGCAGTGAGGATCATCATGAGCCTGTGACACCTCCTTGGTGTGAGGGTCACAGAGAACAGAAGTTGCCAATTGTCTGTGCGGTGGTAGCATGACAAGGAGGAGGTCCCAACAGAAAGGCCCAAGAACCACGCAGCTGTGTGGCCAGGAGTCACCATGATGTCCCCTACAGCAACTCTTTAGTCACGGGCTCCACTCTGCAAGTTAAACCTTACACAGAAAAACAGGAAGACAGATGAAAATGGTGTAGCTCTGGCTGGAGGAGACGGGGAGGGCAAGAGCTCTACTCCCACCCACCATGTCTTACAGAAAACCCTGACACACGCACCCATACGCTGGCTCCTTTGTGTCTAGCAGTGTTAGACCCTCAGGGGATGGTTGTCAGATATGAAAATGAAGAAGCAAACTCCTATCAATTCTACGGTTTCCCTTTAGTTCATTATCCTGGTGAAACGTACCCATTCTCAATCACAAATGGCCATACTTCACCCAAGGAGAGTTCCAAGAACAGATTATCACCTCCTTTCTCTACTTCCATAACCCCTGCCTCCCTGCCTGTAAATCCTATTATTAGAGCTTAGGTGAAATGCCCCTCTAGAAGAGGCTTTTCCTCATCCTTCCAAAGAAACAAAGCCTTTCCTCATCCCTCCAATAAATATAAATAGACATATTTTATCCCAGCCCCTTTTTCTGTGAAACTATTTTCTTTTTGTTGGTTTGAGTTAAAATGACCTGTCACTCACTTGTCCCTACCCCCATTCATCTGGGAATCCCTGAGGCACCCCCCAGAAAAGAACAGTGCCTTATTTGGGGCCTGTGCAGGGCCAGATGCATTCTAGATGTGCAGTAAGTGTGGATTAGGTGTGCACTGACGTCACACCCCTTCCTTCCACTGCACTGGCACAAGGCAGCATCCCGAGCCCCCCTTACTGGTTTGCTCCCTATCATTTGAGCTATATGACTTGCCTCTTTTGAACAGCTGGCTATCCCACCTTCTCCAGGAAGCTTGTCTAGATTAACTTCAGGATCACACACCACTCTCAGAACCACCCCTTCTTCTTACCCTCCAACCAGCCCAGTTACACGGGATAGAATATTTTTATTTTGCTTGTCTCCATGGCCAAAGAACATCTCTGAGTCTGCTAATGTAGCAGCTTCTCAAGGGCAAAGTCTGGAGCCCACCACACTTCCCAAGCTCCAGTTTTGGCATAGAGACGTGTTAGAACAAGCCGACATGAAGTATTTTTGATAACATAAAAAGACAAGAAAACCAACCTTGGATGTGTAGGAGTGACCATCTGAGCCACAGACCATGGCTGACTGCGCCACGGGACAGGGCTTGCACTTGACCAAATTCGAAGGTCCAACCCAGTGTTTGTGGGCCACGTTCCCTTTCTTTTGCCTAAAGATGAGAAAAAAGGGGATAAATTAGTTGAAGCTCCAGACCCTATGAGTCTTTCCTCTAAGTTCCCAGAATAAAAAGCCAGATAAATAAAGGACTATCCAACCAGGCCAAGGGATCCTGAGGGCCTTAGCCAGCATTTCCATTTGCTACAACTCATGGATAGGAAGCAGAGGATTTTGTCCCAGAAGCATAGATTCAACAAACCAAATGGACTGAGGAAAACAATGTAGCCATTGAAAACGTGACTACTGACATGGGAAGATGTTTACAACACACAGAAAGAAAAAAAAAAAAAAAACAGTGAGGGAATATGGCTTAATCAGCCCCAATACCATATATGGCATATCACACGTGCCCAGAGAACAGCACTCCGAAGTCTGAGACTCTCCTGGGGCTCACAGGCAGCCTTTTGTGTGGAGGACGCACAGGCAACTCAATGAGTGCTTTAGACAAAAGCATACCTCTGAACACAACTGAAAGACTTTATCACAGCTGTAGAAAACTATCTCTGGATATATTTTAAAGTAATTTCAGTCCAGCTTCCAATCTGCCATTTCATAGAGGCTCTGAGGTGATGGCACTTTCAACTGTTAAAATAATCAGAATTCTACTCTTTCATTCCAGCTCAAGTTTTCCCCCATTCTAACCTTTGTCATAATGATAAATGGTGCTATTAGGATGGCTTATGTCCACGGAAGGAACCCCATCACTATACCATAAACCACTGAAATAAAGGCCTGCAGTTACTGCCACCCTTCCTCTCTTAGCCGAAGCTGTTCTCCAAGCAAACCACTTGGAGCGACTCCCAGGGCCCTGGGGCTGAGTTCTGGTTGAAGGCTACCCGTCTCTGGATAGCCCATCAATCAGGCAATTACTGTGCCTTTGAAATGTTTGGCACTGGCCTTCCTGCATGATGATTAGTGCTTGGGCTCTGGAGTCAGAAAGTACAAGTTCAAATCTCAGCTCTGTCATTCACTCACAGTGCGACCTTGGCAAGATATTTAATGGTACAAATCTGTTTCTTCATTAGTAAAATGGAAGAAAATAGAATTGACTTCAAGTGGATATTATGAAGATTAAATGAGCTGATGTATCTGAAGTACTCAGCAGAGTGCCTGCAAAATAGGAAGCAGTAAAAATGGTAGCCATTATTACAATTATTACTTGCCCCCACAGGTGGGGGTATGGAGGATGAAATTACCAATATCCATAGAAATGTGATTAATCCTCAGTCCTCAGGCTTGGAACGGCATTTAATTTTCAAAATAATTCATGGAAGCAGAAGAAGGAAATATTTTCTACCAGGTGTGGAATGAATCTCCAGTCCTCAGGAATTCAGGTTTGGTATCTAGGGTAACCTACCCTCTTCCAAATGAAGGAAAGTGAGCAAGAAAGAAAGATGCATAAAGCCAAGAGCACTGTTAATTTGGTTCTTATTCTACCTCAGACCTACTCTAGCAATTTGGGGGAGGCGGTAGGAGGAAAAAGGTCTGTTTGGGAAACAACCTTTGAGGGTGACATCAGAGAGGATCAACAGGTACCCACAGCACAGCACATGGGGCCCACAGAGATCCTAGGCTGGGCAGGCCACAGGGCTGAGCCTGTCTAACCACAGAACCAGAGAAGAAAGTCTTATGAGTGTCCCTTGAAATCACCTTGCTTGTTCAACTTGCTTGTCTTACTAGCGGGGAAAACTGAAACTCAGTGAGAGCCAGAGTCTTGCCTAAAGTCGTAGAGCTGATCAGTAGCTAGATTTCGGATGGCATGCACGCAGCTGTAGAGAGTGTCCAGGGATGTGTCTCTCTTCTTTAGCCCATCTCAGCCCAACCTAGATTACCAGCTTGAAAATTCTTTGAGGGCACCCATATGTGTGTCATTTGGGGTCTTCTCTCCAACACTTCACTGCTTTCACAGCTGCTGCTCACCTTGGCTTTGCCCTCTGGATTTTTTAAAGTCTATTATTTGCATTTATAAATTACATGGGCATGAGGCCTCCTATTATCCTTCATCAAACATACGGTACTCTTTCAGGATTTGTTCTAGGATACTGATAAAGGGATGGTGGGTGGGACTCCTTGTGGTGAAAGAGCGGGCTGTCAGCATGGGGTTAATCGTAGGGTACGTGATTCCTTCAGCAGAACACTAGACATTTATCATCATTCACACAGCAGATTGTCTGACACTGATAATGAATCAGCAAATGCAGGAAGTAGTTCTGGCATCTAGCAGCCCTGCTCCTGGGTCAGTCCCCAGTGTGCATGTCTACAGCTGAAGCAATTCTTGTTATGAGTTCCCAGAAAGGGGCTATAAAGTCCAAAGAGTGGGCAGCTTTGCTGGAGCAGACATAACCATGTACAATGATGCCCTAGAGGAAAAAAGCCTGAGGGAGCTTAGCCACAGTCAGGGGAGGGAGACGTAGACACTGAACCAACGGCTTTGAAGAAAAGATGGAATCAGCTATCAATCACCAGTTAATGACAAATCATCTCTATCACTGGACCTGAACTTCACCATTAAAGTAAGTTCATTAAAGGGAAGCAACGAGGTGAGGCTGACTGGTGCCTATCAGAGGGCCCGGTGCATCCTGGACGCTAAAGGTATCCCTGTAGGGTGGCGGGGTTGGGGGCGGGGGTCCCTATGTGCTGACCACTGCAGTGGTATCTCAGCAGTTAATCACAAAATCACAGAATGTCAGAAGAAGGAAACACCTTAAAACTACTCTACTTCAACAACTTTATTTTCTAGGTGAGAAACCAGAGACACAGAGAGGAAGTGACTTTCCCGGTGTCACCAAGAAATACGGCGAAGTTACATCATCTAAATTTGTTGAATGGAAGTTGTTCAGGAAACCAGCATCAATCTGGGACTATTTTCATCCCCTGTTTTGGCATCTGTACTTTCATTACCAACCTTCAGTTTTATAAATAATAGTCCTTTGAAACATTGTTCCTGGCTCTATACCTGCAGAGCAGCAAGCTGGACATACTTGATATCAGGTGGTTATGAATTATGCCCAGATAAAACCACCTTTGACTTCTCCAAGGACACCTTGGGGGCTCTGGACACAAAGGCCCAGCCATTCTGAATGCTCTCAATTCTAAGGAAACAAGAATACCTGTTAGATGGGGGCAAACTCAGCTGTCGTTTACCTCCACAAGGTAGGACTCTAGTGGAGATGGCACATGATTCTGAAGTCTCTTTCCAGAGGCCAAGTATGTAAAGTTATGTACAAGTATATGTGAGCCCAAGGAAGCATAACTTCCCTGGCTATTGTATATTTTAATCCCTACAATTCAGGGCAAATCATAAAAAATAACTAACCCACTTAAGGCAAGGGACTAAGATTTTTAACTCGAGATATTTCCATTCTTGAGTCAATGAAGAGTGAAATCCAATGAAGGTATCTTGATGGCATTGTTATGCCCAATGTCACAGATATTTGTCAACTGGGGTGACACAACAATTTAGTCTGAGAGCAGGTTCTGTCAGCCTTCTCTCATTGGCCAGTGAGCCCTAAATCCACCCCAGCCCAGCTGGTGCCAAGGGGCAGCCACATCTCCTGCAAGCTGATGGCACCACACACAAAATCCCAACCCTCAAGCCCGCCATGATGTCAAGAAGATAGATAATCAACAGATCACTGACATTTCTTATTCCTTTTTGTTCAACTGTATATTCTCCATCTTTTTTCAAAAAGTATACTCAAATTCCCAGCATTATGTTTGTGAAGCAGAGGAATGATTTTTAGGTGCAAATCTGATCATGTGATTCTCCTGCTTAAAACCTCTATCTTCAGCTGGGCGTGGTGGCTCACACCTAAAATCCCAGCACTTTGGGAGGCTGAGGCGGGTGGATCACCTGAGGTCAGGAGTTTCTTCCATACAAATTAACCACCAGTCCACTTTTAAGAGAAACTGCCAAATTAAATTTAGAATCAGCCAGTGCTGCTTTTCCCATAGAGATCAGTCAGTTGTGAAGCATCATGGCAACGATAACGTAGGCAGACGTAGTTAGTTTTGTATGGTATAAAGAACATGGCCTTGAGTTAGTCCTAACTTACAGTCTTAGCTCAGTCACTGTGGTGGGTTGAATAGTGTACCCCCAAAATTAATGTCCACTCAAAACCTCAAACTGTGAACTTATTTGGAATTAGGATTTAGTTTGGAGATAGTAATTAGTTGAGATGAAGTCATAGTAATTAGGGTGGGTTATACCAATGACTGATATTCTTACAAGAAGAGGAGAGGCTCACAGAGACACACACAGGGTAGAAGACCATGTGAAGACAAAGGCAGAGATGAGAAAGATGCAGCCATAAGCCGTGAGAAGTTAGGAAGAGGCGAGAAAGGAGTCTTCCCCAGAGGCTTCAGAGGGATTATGGCCCCACCAACGCCTGTTTTGGACTTCCAGCCCCCAGAACTGTGAAAGAATAAGTTTCTGTGGTTTTAATCCACCAAGCTGGTGGTCGTCACCTGAGGTCAGGAGTTCGAGACCAGCCTGGCCAACATAGTGAAACCCCATCTCTACCAAAAATACAAAAAATTAGCTGGGTGTGGTGGCGGGCACATGTAATCCCAGCTACTTGGGAGGCTGAGGCAGGAGAATCACTTGAACCCGGCAGGTGGAGGTTGCAGTGAGCCGAGAAAAGAAAAAAAAAACTTCTATCTTCTCCCTACCTCCTAGGGCATAGTCTACACTCCAAGCTTGAGAATTAAACTGTCCCAGCCTACCTTCACAGGCTCCCTGTCTACCTGCTCCCCTCCCCAACACACACATGCACACTGACCACGACCAACACCAATTTTTGCTCCAGCCACTCTCAGCCATTTCCCAGAGTCAGCTCTTTCCCATGTGCCATCACGTGGGTTTTCCTTGACCCACATTTCTCCCCTCCATCCACCTTTCTCTGCAGCCTAGCTAAAATATCAGTTCCCCAGGAAGCCTCCTAGGCCCCTCCAAAGGCAGTCAGGCTGCACTCCCACTCCACCATAGCCTAGTGACCGCTTCTGGTTGGGTTCTCTGACTAATTTCCAAGCAAGCACCTTGATTTAACTCGACAAAAGGTTAAGAGGTTATTATTATTCCAACAGGACATGGGGCACACCCAGGCTAAAAGCCTGGGAAGCCCATGCTGGACACCTCCCTCTTCCTGCTCACACCAGTTTTCCCTACCAGGCAGTCCTAATAAGTTCTATCTCCAGCCAGCCACATCTACCACTTAAGTGTCTCTTCCACATGTCAGGCAAATTCAAGTCTATAGGACTGGACAATTATTTTCCATCTGCATAACAATGTCTATTCCTTGTTCAAGCTTCAAATCCATTGCTTTCTGTGAAGTCTTGCTGACCCTGTAAACTTCATCCCAAGTAGTTAACCATGACATTGTTTATTCCAACATTATAACCTGTTCAGTCCCAACTGTGGCATTCAATACAATGTGAAAGTTCTTTTTGTGTCTATCTTCCTCAATATACTATGTACTCCTTAAGGGAGGTGACTGGGCTTTAATCATGTTTGTGCTTCTGGTACTTAGAAATAGGGGAACACTTCGCACATGATCCTACTCAGTCTATAAGTGAACATATTAATCTGGACCTTTAGAACTTTCTCCTTTTATTTCTGGAAAATGTTAGCACTATGGCGAAGACAAAAATGGTGTGTTGTTTTAAGCAACAAGAATTCAACAGGCTCTTGTTTCCAGAAATCCTAATTCAGACTATGAAAAAAAAACCATTTAGCAAAAAACCCCACAAAACTCTAGAAACAACTGAGAAGTGGGTGGAGGGAGCTCCCCTGTGCATCAGCGGGCTAAGGATTCCCACACTCTAGAAGTCAGACAGTTTCCAAAGCTGCATGAGGGCCTCTGATGATGTGGTTCCAAACTGTTGGCAGATATTAATCTTCAGGATTCAGGAATGATAAATCAGAATGCTGAAATAATGTTTTTCTATATTTCTCACAATATTTTGTGTTTTTTTAAATAAGCAAGAAATATTAAGTTTAGTAGTATTTATAAAGACATGCAGCCTAGAGCAAAAATTCAAAAACTGTGAACTGTCATCCAACATTATTGGGTAGTACTCAATTAACATAACATTTGGATCTTCTAACAAGTTAACAGTACTGCCCAGAATCACATGTTGATATTATCAAATTGAAGACTTACTTTGTTATAAAACAATTCTTTGGAACTCCACTCAGAGGATATTTATAAAATATACTATTGAAACAAATCTATTCACATTCATCTTATTTACAAGAACAACTCGCCATGAGTGGCTGACAGGACTATAAGCACAATCTTTTAAGATGGCAACAGCTACAAGCAAGATGGACTGCCCAGGTCATAACCCCTCTCTTCAACATGCTCCTGTCCTGGTTCCCGGGAATGTCAACCTTAACCTTCAACTCCACACATCAGTGTTTCCCACTCTTGCTTTAGACAGGACCCCACTAAGATATCCCCACCCTCACCCACCCATGCCCTGTTACCTCCCCCACAGGTGACACCAAGGGATTCCTTGATGACATCAATGTGACCCAGCATTTCACTTGACCATGGCATAATGGGGCCACAGCCAGGGCCCACAGCAAGCAGGTGGCAAGACAGAGTAATTTTTTTTAGCAATAAGTACATGTACAGGTGTAAATTTCCTGGCATAACCCTGCTGAATGAAATTCAAAAATCTGTGTCAAAAATATTTTAATAACGGGGAAAGTAGCTGCTAAAAACATGTAGAATTGCTGGCTTTTTCTTTCAGTCACTGAAGGAGGGCCATTCATTTTACTCAGTACACTCTGCCATCTACCATGTTTGTATAACTTTAGATAAAACTGTTTTTGCTCTGCATATGAACAGCTGCTGAAGGAGTAAAGCAATTCCAGATAATGAACACCAGCAGCAGCACTCAACTTGTTTCATGTGGCTACTACATGCCAGTCTAATTGCCCTGAACGCATCTCCCTGATTCCTCGCACATAGCAACTACTCTGAGGGTAAATGCTATTAATAACCCCATTTCACAGATGGAAAAAATGAGGCATACATAACCAGTCCTAGTAACTGGACCTTCTTTTCTGTCCTGTCTTTGTTCTCTTATCACATCTCTAAGACAGAGACCTGTCAGCTCAAAGGGATGAAGAACCCACCAGAGAATGATCCCTCTCCAATAATAAGAGTGTTTGTTTCCTGGCACAGAAGGATTACATGCATTTTACTTTCATGTTACTATCAAATTGCCTATTCAAAAATAATATTGAATTTGCTTGCCAAATCAAAACTAATTGCTTCTAAAGCAGATAGTTAACATAGTGGCTATTTTGAACCAGAGACAAAATAATGAATGTTAATTGAAATGAAAAACATGTTAACCATTGAAATAATCTGTCATGTAAAATGATGCTATAATTCCTCTGTTGTTAGGGTTATTTGAGTCATTATACTAAGTCATAAAATTACACAGGAAGAGCATAATGGCCTGTGTCATTTACAAAAGCAGCTCTGATGAAAGAGACTCCCACGAGAGAGATTTTCCATCATGGGCTATGTGGGCTCACATGTCTCCCTCCTGTTCCAAATGAAGAAGATCCCAGACGCGAGATCATGTCCAAAGAATCCAGTTTTCCTAACAAGGCAAAGAGAACTGAAGAGAGTGATTCCTATGTGCCTGAGGGTGTCCCAAGCGCTACTGGGCACACAATGGTGCAAAAGACTTGCTGTTTACAGAAGCTGAAATTTAAAAGGACAAATATGTAATAATAACAATAACGCAGCTAAACATTTACTGAGGCCTTATTATGCCACTGCTGCTACTACTGCTGTTACTACTACCCATAATAGCTCACATAACATGTGTCCAGTTCCTATAACGTACCAGGCATTGTTTCAAGCCCTTTATTTGATCTGTCCATCTCCTCCTCTCAACATTCCCAAGAGGGAGAAAAGTCAAGGAAGAGCAAGAGAATCTGTTAGGGAGGGGGTGATTTGGGGAGATTTCATAGGAAAGCAGACCTGGGGCAATGGGAAGGACCCATACCCACAAGATGAGCCCTCAGCATCAGGGTGGAGGGCATCCATTGATTCAAGCTGGGAGGTCAACCACAGGAATACCAGCACCTTTATGTGCTTCACCCCGTCTTGCTTGGCCCAGATAATGAGACCAGGGTCACCACACATCCAGGTCAAGACTTGCTCATATCAGGAGAGACAAGCAGGCCCCAGAAGAAGTAGAGAGCCATCATCCCAGGGCATGCTTTCCAAACCAGCCCCAAGCCAGGTTTCTCAAGCACCTTCAAAACTCCTAGGAAAAGTGCACATTTAAAAAGTCTTAGAGCAGAATCAGGCCCACCAGAAGGATACGTGTCTGGTATGCATGCAATTCCAAAAGCATGAACATCTCTCTGGTGTACCTGAATGTCGAACTCTAGACTGTGGTTCATTTCAACTTGGGACTCCATGATGTACCTCTCACCTGGACTGCATAGTGGCCAAGGCAGCTGAGGAGAATCTGTTCTTCATAGATGAGAGGATTGAACAGCCTCAAATGAGAATTTCCAAAAACACTTTATGTGTAGGTGCAAATAAATTGAAAATGAGTAAAGAGGCACACACCAAATGTGTAACACACCCTCAAGAAAAGTAGGATTGAGGACATGAAACAGAACTACTGCTTTGTTACTCTATATGCCTTTCTATTGCTCAATTCTCTTACAACCACGTATCGCTGATCTAAATTGTTCAAAATCTAAAAAGGAAATGCATTTTCAAAATTTCTAAAGAAATACATGCTGCTGGACTGACACCTGCCCACCAGTCTCGCATTTCTATAGCAATGCTTAAAGAAACCAAAGTTGTCACAATCAGAGAAAGATCTCCCAAGTGCAGGAAGGAGGCTGAAGAAAGGAGTTCACCTAGACAAAATCTTCCTGACGAGTCCTCAAAAGTTCAGTGGAGATGAAGAGGTGAGATCAATCCTATCTGAATTAAATTTCCACCTTAATATTTTGAGGGCCTGTTTAAGCTAAGCTATCAAAGCTGAAGGTATAAACGTTCCAAATGTGTTAGGATTCTACAGGGTCTTTACTTTTTTAACAAACACTTATTAATTACCTAGAATGTGCCAGAAATTGAGCAACAAATTCGAAGATACTGCTAGCACTGCATTAAATGTACGTCCCATAACATACATTAAATGGGATGATTATTAAACATAATGATCATATTTAATTTCTCTGAACAGCTAAATTTATTCAGTAAAGGTATTATCTTAACTATTTTTGCTCTTATTCTTATTTTGAGACATTAAAGATCCACAGACTGCTAACTTTTCCAACAAAATATTTATGTGGCAAGACATTTGCTATTAATTTCAGGAATCCCACGAGCCAGGCTATATTTAAATATGCCAGGAGCAAATTATGTGGCCAATGGGAAAACAGTAAGAAGAAAATGAACTTGCCAGATCACAATCCATATCTCTGGTGGTTCACACATTTTGGAACATTACTTGAATCAACGTTTCCTTATAAGTGAAACCAAATTTATATATAATATATTTAAATATATAATATTTATTATCATATATTATATATATTTTACATTACATAGAACATTATTCTATATTACATATAGTGACATTAATTATATATAATATATATAATTATATATTATATATTTGGTTTCATATATATATTTATAAAACAGGGATACCAGTATTACTGGACATCATATAAGTGTGTGTGTATTTTATATACATATATAAAATAGGGATACTAATATCCTTATTATCCTTATTAATAGTATCCTATTATCCCTATTATTATATTTTATATTTGGTTTCAAATATATAATATATAATTATATATAATTATTAGTATATGTTATTATATGTCATATATAATACTATGTTATTATATAATGTATTATATATATGATTTTATATATATATATATATATATATGATGTCCAAGGATACTAGTCAAACCTACTTCCAGCATTAAACTCACAATATCCTCCATGTTTCCTGACCAGATCATGAAGACTAACAGGATGGTGTGACCATGTAAAGTCTACTAACTGCTATGAGACTGCAGTCTCCACTTACCATTAAGAGAGTGACAGAGCACAGCCAGTAACACTAAGGGTATCTGTAAGGCAGACACCAGTGGGGTTTTACCTCAAAGTTCAGTTGTTGAACAAGCAAGGCCCCTGGGGCCTGCATGCAAAAGCAGTTTACACACACACACACACACACACACACACACAGAGGCACTCTCAGGCTCTAACTAAAATTCTGCTTTGCTAAGGAAAAGTGCCAAGCAGCAGTGTAATTGCAAGCTATTAGGGAAATGTAAACGAACAGTTGAGCTTTTTTTATTCCCTTAGGATAATAGTTAGTGATGTACTCCATTTTAAAAATCCATTTCTTACTAACAAGGGTCAGAAAAGAAATTGTTCCTTTTGTCCACTGACCTTTGGCATTTTGGTTTGATTTATTGTTTTGCTACTTTACTTTTTTCATTGGCCCAGTAAAGAGAGGTCCATCTCTATCCCTGAGACCTTAGAGGAAATCTTTAGCAATGGACACACTAATTGGAAAAAAGCAAATACTCATCAAGCAAACCCAGGACTGAGAACTTCATTTGGTACCTCCTTCCTGAGCATTCATAATGCTGCTTCTTCACAGGAGGAGCCAGAGCAGCTGGGAAAGCACAGATTCCAGCTAATTGTAGGCTCAGGTGTGCATACAAAGGCTGGCACAAGCACATGTAATTCCACCATCAGCTTCACTGTTCTAATCTTGGAAAACACTTGCTTACATTCCTTGAGGGCAATTAATTATCATGGGATGTGCCCATGGGATAGAAAACACTTGTAATTGTTTTCTGGTCACCAGCAGCAAAGCCCGTTATTCTGGGAGGGCTGGGTATGATCTCTGTTAAGAAGGAGCAAGTCAGTAAAATGAAGCAGAAGTGGCTTCGGGGACATAATGCCAGGACAGACACAGAGACAGGCTAAATCCTGATTGAGACATGGCATTTGAGGAGCTTAGGCTGAACACCACTCCCCATAAGACATTAATGGTGAGTCATTCACAAAAGTGCTACAGGAGGCTGGTACAGCCAGATCCGCATCATTACTTATCTCATGCTCCAGAAGTTTCTTCACAGTCAGTGTTGGAGGAGAGAAGATGGAGCCCCAGGAAAGCTCCTTCTCTCCTGTGTGGCCCTGACTGGTAGGACATTTTCTGGATTGGTAGTCAAGAACTCTGGCTAGCTCCCCAGGCCTTGTGTTTTCTCCAGCACTTGTCTTCTGCCGGTATGCCCCATCCCTTCCCAAAGGTGAGCTCAAGTAGCAACCCTCTCTGAGAAGGTCTCAGATAGCCTCCACCTCCACACACATTTGCCCTGTGTTCCCAGCCACTCATACATAGCTGTTTATCAGTGGCCACTTTGGGCGATACAGTTGATACTCAACTGCCCCTCTTGTAGAGACAAAATGCTCAAAATTGTGTCAGCACAGGGAGTAGTAAGCCAATGTGTCCCGATGCTATTCCACAGCAGAACCAAATAGAACCTATTCTACCTAGACCATGTTGAAGTTATCAAGAAAAAGCCTTTTGACTCAACCTAAGGAAGATAACTCAAACATCACATAAGAGCTGTCCACACAGGAAAGCTACTTCAGAAAGTTGGTAGGGAGGTTCGTAATACTGCAAGAATTCAAGCAGAAATCACCTAGAGGAAGGGGATCTTTCCATTTATTTAATCTTGTCATCACTGAACATCCTGAATCACATTGAACATCCCTGTATATAAACCTGTATGTGAATGTCTATTTACTTCCATGAGATAGATCCACCAAAATGGAATCAAAGAATCAAGGGGGTCAAAATACCCACCAGAAATGTTGCACCAATTTGTACCCCCAAAGCCAGCACCCTGAAGGAGCACGACTTCATGACCCCAAGCCTCTGCTCTGCCTATTTCTACCAGGTATTGCTCTGAGAACCGCTCTGATGCAAAGGATTTGGAACACCACCAAAGAACTGTAGGTAATCACAGAGCCATAAAGAGCAACAAGCCAATTTTCCCGCGTACCACAAGACGAAGAAAACGGTGCAAGGAGAAACTGCTCAAGTTGGAGACCAGGTAGACTGGCAGGAAATCACATATTTCAATTAGTTTGCAGGTGTATCCTGGGCTCCCACATGGCAGAGAGCAGCAGCTGCAGGCCTGAGCGCCTCTCAGGGTTGAGCAGCTCACCACCCAGCCCCTCTTCTCTGTTCTTCTCCCCGGGACATAAAGTGAACCCATGAGGATGCTGCCTGCTGCCTCCCCAGGCTTATTTCTGGCTGAGTGGGCAACACAGGCCTCAGGCAGCCCTGTTGCCTCCTATTCTAAAGGGCAACATGGGTGAATCCTGTGGACCAAGGGGAGAGGAATCAGACCTTAGAGAGAAGAGATTCTGGAGCCTACAAGCCTCATGGCTGAGGCAGTCCTTAAGGATAAACCTAGGCCAGGCATGGAATAGCCTTGGGGCTCAGGAGCAGTGAAGAGCCATGCAGGCCCTCATCGAGACAGTCAGCAGTGTGCACACTCAATACCTCTCTCTCTCCTTTTTTACTTCCTTAAGGCAGATCCAAGGCCATTCTACAACACTCTGAAGAACAGAGAACTGCAGGTCTAAGAGACTCCTGGGGCCACTGGGATGGATGACATCCTCTCACCACCAGCTGCAGAAGAGAGCTGACTTTAGATGTGTGTAGTCACTTAGCCCTGAGAGAGGAAGGCAAAGAGACAAGGCCCTAAATAAGAGGCTACCAGGTCAGGCAGGGTGCAAAGTCTAGTTATGCTGCTCTTTCTCAAGAACAGGGCCACTTTCACAGCAGACTGACACATTACCTCCAGTTTCCCTGGGGAGTTTCATAGACACATTCTGAGTATTTTCTGTGTATCCAGGAATGCAGTAGGTTCTATGCAGCAAACAAAAGGAAATGGGATATACTCACTTCCCTCATGGTATTAACAGCCCTAACTCTTACTGTAAGCATCACTTTGCAACTCAGCTGACCTAACACAGCTTCCATTAAGTGCACCAGCTTGGCCCTGTACCCCAGCTCCTTTCTTGATTTAACTGATTCATTCATCCATTAAACATGCCATGAATACCTGCAGTGTGCCAAGGCCTGAGCTAGGCCCAAGGGATACAAGAGTGAACTAGTCATGCCCGCCTATGGCTGACACTCCAGAGGGAATCTGGGCATTGCGAGTGATAAGAACAAAACAAGCAGTGGAGTGTTCATTCAGCCAGTAGAGAAAGCAACAACTGCTGTAGATCAAATGTTTGTGTCGCCCCAAAAATCCATATATCAAAATCCTAACCCCTAAGGTGATGGTATTAGGAAGTGGGGCCTTTGGCGGGGGTAATTATGTCATTAACTCACCTCTCAAAAGGGATTAGTGCCCTTATAAAAGAGACCACAGAGAGCTGGCTAGCTGTTCCCACAATGTGAGGACACAGCGAAAAAATGTCCTAGTGAAAAGGGACTCTCACTAGACACAGAGTCTGCCAGTGCCTTGACCTGGAACTTCCTAGCCTTCAGAACTATGAGAACTACATTTCTGTTATTTATCAGCCAGTCTATGGTATTTTTGCATAGCAGCCCCAAACATGATAAGATGGAAAATTGGTACTGAGAAGTGGGGTGCTGCAGTGACAAGTACCTAAAAATGTAAAAGCAGCTTTGAAACAGGGCAATGGACAGAGGCTGGAAGAGTCTGAATGTGCATGCTGGAAAGAGCCTAGATTGTCATGAAAGGATCTTTATGGCTATTCTGGTGAGTGCCCAGAAAGAAAAGGAGAGAGCTGTAGAGAAAGCTTTGATCACCTTAGAGAATACCTAAGTAATCCTGAACAGAATATTGGTAGAAATTGGATAGTAATATAGTTGGAATATCTGTCCCCTCCAAATCTCAAGTTTGATCCCCAGTGTTGCAGGTGCAGCCTAATGTAAGGTGTTTGGGTCATGGAGCAAATCCCTCATGAATGGCTGGCTGGGTGCCGTTCTCACTGTAATGATTGAGTGTTCAGTTCTTGCTCTTTTTGTGTCCATGAGAAATAATTGTTAAAAAGAGCCTGGGACCTCCCTCCTCTTTCCCTCTTGCTTTCACTCTTGCCATGTGATGCTGCTCTCCTTTGCCTTCCACCATGAGTGGATGCTTCCTGAAGTCCTCATCAGAAGCAGATGCTGCACCACGCTTCTTGTACAGCCTGCAGAACCATGAGCCAAATATATATCTTTTCTTTATAAATTACCGAGCCTCAGGTGTTCCTTTATAGCAACACAAACATATTCAGATAGCAAAGGCTATTCTGACGAGGACTCAGACATAAATGAGGAATATATTATTAGAAACTACAGGAGATCAGGCACAGTGGCTCACACCTATAATCCCAGCACTTTGGGAGGCTGAAGTGGGCGGATCACCTGAGGTCAGGAGTTCGAGACCAGCCTGACCAACATGGAGAAACTCCATCTCTACTAAAAATACAAAATTAGCCGGGCATGGTGGCGCATGCCTGTAATCCAAGCTACTCGGGAGGCTGAGGCAGGAGAATCACTTGAACCCGGGAGGCGGAGGCTGCAGTGAGCTGAGATCGCACCAGCCTGGGCAACAAGAACGAAACTCCATCTCAAAAAATAAAGAAACTAGAGGAAAGCCACCTTTGTTAGAAAGTTGTAAGAAACTTGGCTGAATTGTGTTTATGTCCTAGTGCCTGCGGAAGGTAGAACTTGCAAATAACTAAACTGGATATTTGGCTGAGGAAATATCTAAGCACAGTGTTCAAGAAGTGGCCTGGCTCCACCTGATTGCTTATAGTAAAATGACTCAAAGATGAGATTGTTCATCAACAGGGAGGCAGAACTTAAGGATTTAGAAAGTTCTCAGCCTATTCATATTGTAAAGAATGAGAAAACATGGTCTAGAGAGAATGCCAAGGGTATGGTAAAGTGACAATGTATAAAGGAGATTAGTATGGGTCAGCCATCTCCACAGAAGCCAGGCGCTATTCAAGAAAATGGTGAGATTAGTCAGTGACCTAAACAAAAGCCAAGAGCTATCATCAAAGACAAGGAAAGAGCAATTCAGAAATTATCATCCCCATCAAGCTACCAATGACTTTCTTCACAGAATTGGAAAAAACTACTTTAAAGTTCATATGGAACCAAAAAAGAGCCTGCATTGCCAAGTCAATCCTAAGCCAAAAGAACAAAGCTGGAGGCATCACACTACCTGACTTCAAACTATACTACAAGGCTACAGTAACCAAAACAGCATGGTACTGGTACCAAAACAGAGATATAGACCAATGGAACGGAACAGAGCCCTCAGAAATAATGCCGCATATTTACAACTATTTGATCTTTGATGAACCTGACAAAAACAAGAAATGGGGAAAGGGTTCCCTATTTAATAAATGGTGCTGGGAAAACTGGCTAGCCATATGTAGAAAGCTGAAACTGGATCCCTTCCTTACACCTTATACAAAAATCAATTCAAGATGGATTAAAGACTTAAATGTTAGACCTAAAACCATAAAAACCCTAGAAGAAAACCTAGGCATTACCATTCAGGACATAGGCATGGGCAAGGACTTCATGTCTAAAACACCAAAAGCAATGGCAACAAAAGCCAAAATTGACAAATGGGATCTAATTAAACTAAAGAGCTTCTGCACAGCAAAGGAAACTACCATCAGAGTGAACAGGCAACCTACAAAATTGGAGAAAATTTTCACAACCTACTCTTCTGACAAAGGGCTAATATCCAGAATCTACAATGAACTCCAACAAATTTACAAGAAAAAAACAAACAACCCCATCAAAAAGCGGGCGAAGGACATGAACAGACACTTCTCAAAAGAAGACATTTATGCAGCCAAAAAACACATGAAAAAATGCTCACCATCACTGGCCATCAGAGAAATGCAAATCAAAACCACAATGAGATACCATCTCACACCAGTTAGAATGGCAATCATTAAAAAGTCAGGAAACAACAGGCGCTGGAGAGGATGTGGAGAAATAGGAACACTTTTACACTGTTGGTGGGACTGTAAACTAGTTCAACCCTTGTGGAAGTCAGTGTGGCGATTCCTCAGGGATCTAGAACTAGAAATTCCATTTGACCCAGCCATCCCGTTACTGGGTATATACCCAAAGGACTATAAATCATGCTGCTATAAAGACACATGCACACGTATGTTTATTGTGGCATTATTCACAATAGCAAAGACTTGGAACCAACCCAAATGTCCAACAATGATAGACTGGATTAAGAAAATGTGGCACATATACACCATGGAATACTATGCAGCCATAAAATATGATGAGTTCATGTCCTTTGTAGGGACATGGATGAAATTGGAAATCATCATTCTCAGTAAACTATCGCAAGAACAAAAAACCAAACACCACATATTCTCACTCATAGGTGGGAATTGAACAATGAGAACACATGGACACAGGAAGGGGAACATCACACTTCGGGGACTGTTGTGGGGTGGGGGGAGGGGGGAGGGATAGCATTGGGAGATATACCTAATGCTAGATGACGAGTTAGTGGGTGCAGCACACCAGCATGGCACATGTATACATATGTAACTTACCTGCACATTGCACACATGTACCATAAAACCTAAAGTATAATAATAATAATAAAAAAAATTTAAAAAAAAAGAAATTATCAGGGCTGCTCTACCCATCACAAGCCCAGAGTACAAGAGCCACAGTGAGTACTATGAGGCCACCACAGAAAGACCCCATTACGGCAACACCCACCTACTCCAGCAGCTCCATACCAGCAGAGCTACCAGTGTATGATTCCAGCCCAAGGGAGCTATGGTTGCAAGAACCAGAGACACGGCAGGGGGACAGGGCTGCCTGGAGCCATCAGGGGCCCCAACCCTGCTAGGCAAAGCCGTGGGGGCAACACAGCCATCTCAATGGGTCCAGAAGGTGAGACTCTCACTCCAGTGGGTCTGGCAGGCAGTACCCCTACCCCAGTGGGTCTGGAAGGGAGGAGCTCTGCCCAGTGGGCCTGAAGGGCAGAATATCAAGTCACAAAAGATTATTCTTGAATGTTAAGGTTTACTACTATTTGCCCTTTTGAAGTTTCCACTTACTTGGGGCCTGTTATCCCTTTCTTCTTTCCTATTTCTCCCTTTTGGGATGGGAATCTTATACCTATCCCACAATTATATTTTGGAACCACATAACATGTTGGTTTCACAGGTTCACAGCTGGAGAGCAATTTGCCTCAGGATGAACAGTATCTTGAATCTCAGTCCTATCGGATTTAGATGATATTTAGATGAGAGTTTGGACTTAAGACTTTAAAGTTGATGTTGGAATGAATTAAGACGTTTATGGCTATTGAGATAGAATAAGTGTATTTTGCATATGAAAAGGACATGAATTTAGTGGGGGTCAGAGGAAGAATGCTATGGACAATGTTTGTGTCTCCCCAAAATTACTATGTTGAAACCTAATCCCCAATGTGAGGGTATTTGGAGGTGAAGCCTTTGGAAAGTAATTAGGTCATGAAAGTGGAGCCCTCATGAATGGAATTGGTGACCTCATAAAAGAGGCCCCATAGATATTCCTGGCTGCTTCTGCCATGTGAAAACACAGCAAAAAGACAGCTGTCTATGAAACAGGAAGTAGGTCCTCACCAGACACAGAATCTGCCAGTACCTTGACCTTGGATTTTTGAGCCTCCAGAACTATAAGAAATAAATTTGTTTATAAGCCGCCCAGTCTATAGTATTGTATTATAGCAACCCAAATGGACTAAGATAACAACTGACACCACCCAGAACATTAAAAATAGCAGGACCCTTTGCACATATGATCCTGAAAACCTCTGTGAGATTAGCAAGGATTGTTCCCCCATCTGATTGTTCCCTGAGGAACTAGAGGCTCAGATGAAAGACTAAATTTACTGAGTGCCTACTATGTACTGGTACTAAGCTCACTGCTTTCCTTATAAAAATACCACAATGTGGGGATTAAAGTAATCATTTTAGAAGGAAACGGAGATTCAGTGCAGGAAGCAGCTTGAGGGCAGAGTGGCTCTTACACAGAAGATGGGTTTGGGGCAGCACTGCCCTGGTCCCCCAGCTGTTTCATTTAACAGGTGTCAACATTAAGCATGTCCCAGTGGGTCTAAGCCAGTGTCCTCATATGCTCTTAAACACTAGTAAATACTAATAAACACTACTAAGTAATGCTCCTTATCCGAGTTCAACCCTCCCCCAACCCCAACTGCAGCTGGAAGCGCTTGCTTCCTTCTTAGAGCTTCCACTTTATTTCATGGGATTTTCTATCTTCTAGATTAGATTATACATATTCACATTCTTTACCTCCTCTACTAGTCTACAAGCTCAATGAGGATATCGTTAGGATTTTTAATGCACACAGAACCCTCTAGATTCTCTCATGTGGTACAAAAGTCTGCTTTAAAGAACAAGAACTTAAGGAAATACAGTCCACCCTAAACCACACAATTCTATCACTCTCCAACTGAAAGTCTCACAAAACATCCCATCATACCTAGTCTGAGAGCTGCACATGTCCTCATGGTCTTCAAGGTGTTTCAAAATCTAGCCCTGCCTTTCTTTCCAGCCTCATGTATCCATACTCCCTC
Organism: Pongo abelii; assembly: GCF_028885655.2. Taxonomy (NCBI): domain Eukaryota; kingdom Metazoa; phylum Chordata; class Mammalia; order Primates; family Hominidae; genus Pongo; species Pongo abelii. The sequence goes on from NC_071989.2 coordinate 145,502,496, forward strand.
AGTCACCTCTTTCCTGCAGCACAGGCCTCCCCTTTCTCACTTTCTTTTGGACACCGAGCTCCTTCTCTTCTTCCCTGACTCAGGGCCTTTGCAGAAGCTGTTCCCTCCACTGAGAACACTTCCTCTCCTCTCTGACTTGCTGGTACCTACACCTTTGTAATTGCCTGATAGATTCTTCTTGCCCGCTACACAGAGAAAACCAATTCACCGAGACTGTGATATTATAGTAGAGAAAGAGTTTAATGCGGAGCTAGCCAAGTGGTCGGACAGGAGTTTTCTTGCTCAAATCAGCCTCCCCGAGAATTCAGAGGCTAGGGATTTTATGGACAATTGGGTGGGCAGGGGCCTAGGGAATGGGTGCCACTGATTGGTGGGGGATAAAATCACAGGGCTGTGAAAAAGGGTCCTCATGCACTCAGTCCTCTTCTGGATAGGGGCCACAGGACTGGTTGAGTCGTGACTCCCAGGTCCAGGTGGAGTCAGTCAGGTGCTTGATGTGCAGGTCTGAAAATATCTCAAAAGATCAATCTTAGGTTCTACAATAGTGATGTTATCTATAGGAGCAATAGATAGAATAGGGAAAGTCACAAATCTTGTTACCTCTGGTCACATGACTCCTGAGCAGCCAGGGATCAGAGAAAGGCAAGCTGGTAGACAACGGCTGGTTATTGTTTAGCTACACCTACATTTTAGCTGAATTCAGACCCCTCCCATAATCCTAATCTTGTGGCTTTTCATTAGACTCACAAAGGTGGTTTTGGTCCCTGAGCAAGGAAAGGGATCATTTTAAAGAGGGAACTTCCCCTCCTTTCTTCCCCACCTCATCCTTCTTTCAAAGTTTAACTATAAACTAAGTTCTTCCCATGGTTGGTTTGACCTGTGTCCAGGAATGAGTGAAGACAGCCAGCCTGTGAAGCTAGAGGCAAGATGGAGTCACCCATGCTAGACTTCCCTCGCTGTCATAACCTTTACAAAGGCGGTTTTACCTTTGTCCCCCCCTTCACTGTTCAACCAATCTAAAGTGATTCTTAAACCATTCCACTCTTATCCTCCTTAATCTTACCACAGTTTATTAGATACTAAATTTTTTTTCATCTGTCTCTTTCAATAGACTTTAATCTCCACATGGGTAGACTATGCCCACTCATCACAAAACTCCAAACATATAACACAGTGTCTGGCAAATGGAAGGCACACATAAGTATTTGTTGAATAAAGAAATTATCACAAACTCCAACTTAGTGGGATCTGAATTAATGACCCAAAACCCACCATCACCAAAGCATGCACATGAGCAGTTTTCTGAGCTAGTCCTGCTGAAGCAACTATAGGAAGGACTCAAGCTCTAATGCATTTCATCACTGTCACCATATTCAGAGATGGCCTTCCCTGGTGCCTGCCAAGAGAAGGAGTCTAGCTCAAGGCCAGAGGGCCCCTTGTCACTTTGCTGTCTACTTGGGAATTCCTCACAACAATGGAAAGTTTGAGCCAGGTCTCCTCCTTTCCTTCAGGTCAATGTCACCATTCTGAAGCTGGACTTGCAGTTCACTGGGAAGCATGACACCACAGCACCTCCAGCTGTGGATGCATCATGGACAAGGCAGGCTGAGAGGAGAACTTCTCATTACTTGCAACACAGCAACATTGGGTTCGATGTATGCCCATGAAAAACCTCATTTAAGAGAATGCCTTGGAAAGGTGCCGAGGTCCCCAAACTAATTAACTTTCATCTCTCCTGTCCCTCTGTGTACAGAGGGCCTGCCCTCTGCACCCTCTCTCCAGGAGGAACATTAAAGACAGAACATCAGCTTGAGAACACTCTATTTAAAAGAAAAGTCCTTCTAAAGATAGCCTTGAATGTCCATCTAAATCATCCTAAATCCATTTTCTGGCCCAGAACCCACATGGTCAGTGCCCCAGATGGGCCCTACCATGGTGGCTTATATCCATAAAGAATGTCTTTCACGGTTCATTGGTTGGATTAATCTGATATAAAATGTCTAAACTGAAAACCTCTGGGTTCGGATCTTGATGAGTTTTGGCAGAACAGCAAGTAAGTGACAGTAGATTTATTAATAACAAAGGAAAAGGAAAGTGATTAAAGAAAAATTAAAATGAAGTAAAAGTGGGAAAGTTCAATCTCATAACTTTTATAAAAGAAGATTATATCGGCCGGGCGTGGCAGCTCACGCCTGTAATCCCAGCACTGTGGGAGGCTGAGACGGGCAGATCACAAGGTCAGGAGATTGAGACCATCCTGGCTAACATGGTGAAACCTCGCCTCTACTAAGAATACAAAAATTAGCCAGGCATGGTGGCACATGCCCGTAGTTCCAGCTACTCGGGAGGCTGAGGCAGGAGAATCATTTGAACCCGGGAGGTGGAAGTTGCAGTGAGCCGAGATCACACCACTGCACTCCAGCCTGGGCAACAGAGTGAGACTCCATCTCAAAAAAAATTAAAAAAGATGACGACATCTTTGTGAGGAGGCCACACAGGCTCTGGTCTACCTGAATATTAAAAAATATCTCCGGCCGGGCATGGTAGCTCACACCTGTAATCCCAGTACTTTGGGAGGCCAAGATGGGTGGATCACGAGGTCAGGAGATCGAGACTATCCCGGCTAACAAGGTGAAACCCAGTCTCTACCAAAAAATATAAAAAATTAGCTGGGCATGGTAGCAGGTGCCTGTAGTCCCAGCTACTCAGGAGGCTGAGGCAGGAGAATGGCGTGAACCAGGGAGGCAGAGCTTGCAGTGAGCAGAAATCGTGCCACTGCACTCCAGCCTGGGCAACAGAACAAGACTCTGTCTCAAAAAAAAAAAAAAAAAAATCTCCAGAACTTACTAGGAATTTTGTACTCAAGATCGGCAATTTAACATCTTCAGTGATTCAGTGAATTGCAGGGGGGCTCAGGTTTGTTATTTTCTCAATGTTTAGGGAGAGATGTGCTCTAGCAATTCACACCTGAGTGCTGCCCAGCAAGACCTGATCCCTAATGGAAATCACACCTAGTAATTATCTATTCAAAATAGGCACACCTACCTCAACCTCCTCTTTCTACTCCACTGAAATCCGATGCAGGAAATACATCAATATGTACATTCCTTAATAAGCAAGGACACCAATAAATACAGCAACTGTAGCCCCATCATTCTGGGCAGAACCACAGAGAAGGGCAGTGCACTTAATGCCATTTTACTGGAAATGGAAGTAGGAAATCGGAGGGCATTGCTAATCAATCCCTGGCCCTGCCATTCCCAGCTTCGCAGACACTTGACTTATTAGCATCTGAGCATGTGCACATCCTGGGAATTCAACCATAAAACATTCTCCATCTCCTACAGATAAAACGTGGCTCATAAAAAAAAGATGGTGATCCAGTGCTTTGGGGTCAATGGAAAATACGAACTGCCCCCTCTGGAAGCGCTTTTTCTGTTGTTTTTTGTTGTTCTTGTTGTGTTTCTTCAACAAGTGCAGCCTGGAGGGGAGATGACAAGCTCCTAGGGCAGAGGCTCTGGTTCTTGGCACGAGGGCACATCTAGAAACTACTAGGCCAGGCAGGAGGTAGGAGTCTCACTGGTTGACCTTGCCAGGTAAACCTGCCCCACTCACCCCCATCTTCAGATGGCACTGAAAGCAAGGCTTAAATGAAAAATGGGAAAACAAGGCAGAACAAGATGAGTGTGACACATTTAACTGGCAGTCTTCTCTTGTTATTTTTAAAAATGTATTTGTAGGCCAGGTGTGGTGGCTCACACTTGTAATCCCAGCACTTTAGGAGGCTGAGGCAGGCAGATCACAAGGTCAGGTGATAGAGACCATCCTGGCTAACACAGTGAAACCCCACCTCCACTAAAAATACAAAAAAATTAGCTACGTGTGGTGGCATGCACCTGTAGTCCCAGCTACTCAGGAGGCTGAGGCAGAAGAATTGCTCAAACCCGAGAAGTGGAGGTTGCAGTGAGCCAAGATTGCACCACTGCAGTCCAGCGACTCCATCTCAAAAAAAAAAAAAAAAAAAAAAAAATTGTATTTGTAAAGGGGGACCCCCAGCCTAGCGAATTTGCCTGACAATGTGCAATATCTGCCTCTCATTCTGTTCCTTAATCCAAGGGACTAAAAATTCCACGTAATTATTCACATCTCCATTATGAATTGCTTTTTACTCTCTGCTGCTTGTCATCAAGGTCATCTAATCAATAGTCTTCGTTTCAGAGAGAAAAACAAAGGAACAGAGGAGTTAAGCGGCTTGAGTTATAAAACCTTGTTCAGTGAAGGCTCCACAAGCAGCTAGTTCCTTACCCTGAGCACAGCCATAAAGTGCTTCTGCTGTTTAAAAAAAAGAGAGAGGCGCTTGCGGGTTTAAAGTAATTAAATATCTCTATGTTTAAGTGACATGTGGTTTGAATGATTACTTTCGGAAAAGCCAAGAAGGGGAAAAATGAACTCAGAATTATTGCTTTGGGCACAGAAAGAAGAAATAGGTTTTAATACCAGGGCATGGACTAGTTGCTTTGCGAGGGGCAAGGATTGGGAGAAAAGGTCCCAGGCATCTGTATAGCAGCACCTCTAAGGCCAGGAGCAGATGGGCTGGGGGTGGGGCGGCGGGGGGCAGGTGGCAGTTATCACTAAGGGAAATGTACATCAGGCTCCTGGGAGCTTGCCCCATGACTCCACAGCAGAGGAGGCTGTGCAGCATAGGCAACAGGCATGGAATCTGGAAGTGCAGTGACCTCCACTGTGGTTCTAATCTTCCCCTTACTGGCAGTGTCCAATTAGGACAGTTATTTATAGAACCTCAACAATTCCATCTGTAAAATGGGTATTATAATACCAACCTAGCAGACTGTTGTGAGAAGTCAGTAAGATTCCTCCTGCAAAGTGTGCCTAACACAAGATAGGTGGTCAGTAAGTAGCATCCTTGAGCCAGCCACTTTCATTCTCATCTTCTTTACTGTCCAGTGGTATTTATTTGCAGAACAATAGACCACAGTGATGATGTTTCTGTTTACAAAGATGACTGACTCTGAAGAGGGAAACCCAAAACTCCATGCATTAATTCCACAATCAGTGTAGGAATATAGCACCAAGCTCTCATTGGCACCCTATCCAGACCCAGAACACAGTAAATGAAGATCCTCTGAGCTTAAAGGAGAACCCCAAAGCAATGCATGAGCCACTTGGAGAAGGGGCATAAGCTACATAAATACAAAATCGTAGTAATGAATGTGGGCACAATCACTCTTTGGTCACTGGCAATGCCTTGACTTGTGAAGTGCCAGAAAGCCATCCAGACACCCAGGAATTACCCACCTCCTGCATGGCCACGTGTCTTCCAAACCTTGACAGCTATGTGTATATATAATCAACCAGTTCAAAGCCCCTGTAGCAGGAGGCAGTGCTTTGTTGTAAAACAAAACTGAGATGAAATAACCATCATCCTTTCAAATCTCCTCTGAGAGTTTGGTATTTGAGGCACATTCTGTGATGTACTTCTCTCTGACCTCGAACACTTTGATTCTTTTTTTCAAGTTCACATAAAAGACAGAAAGCTCTCAGATCAGTCTACTGTATCGAGATCCTCGACTGGATCTGAATCCTTTGCTGGTGTGGAGAATTAGTTGTTATTCCAGATAGTTAAGAAGTGGAGATAAAGGGCCATTACATTAGAGAGGCCCAGCCCATTGGGAAGTCGGGCCATGTCTGCTCCTTATTTAAAAACAGATTAGTTCCCACTGCTCCCCTAAGGCTTCGAAGGGTACGCTTAGATATTGTAAGTTCCATCCTAAAATCCCTCCCTCCCATTCACAGTACACTTGCAGAATTTGAGAATGTGGCTTGTCTGGAAGGCTTAAAACAAATGCTTCAATTTTCCATTCTCCAAATGAAAATCAATGGCAACAGAGAGGTAAAATCAATGTTCAGCACTCTGTAGGGAAACCTCCACCCTCTGCCCCACAGAACAATAAATCAGAACCAGCCATGCAGACTAGCAGAAAATCCCTGAGGGCAGAGCCCTCTGCAGGCCTGAGGACTTTCTGTTTATCCCCCTGTCCCCTAAGAGAACATTTTTCTTAAGAATGCCTATGAGAATGTTGCTAAAACCTAAGTCAGGAAGAATAGCACAATGTTGTAATAAAAGCCCTTCTTCTGCAAACAAACCCATTTACCAATGGGATCCTGGGCATCTAAGACCAGAGTGTGACTTAACTGTCTCCCAAAGGGTCTACTTTATGATCAAGGCTTACAGAATGCTTAGGCACTCAATGATCATTACTCTGAGGACAAATAACCTGCTTTCTGTCATCACAGATTGGTCTGTATTCTCTACAATTTCATGTAAATGGAAATTGTACAGTATCTCCCCCTTTTTGTGGGAGGTTTGTCTTCTTTCACTCTGCCTAATTATTACCAGATTCATCCATTATGTTGGATGTATCAATAACCTATTTCTTTTTATTGCTGAATAGTAATCCATTATGAGATAGACCACAATCTGTCTACTCATTCACCTCTTGTTGACATTTGGGTTGTTTCACAGTTTTTATCGATCACACATAAAGCTGATATGAACATGCAGGATGGAGTCTTTAAATGCACATATGCTTTCATTATATTTTACTATCAAATCTTTTGTTGTACATGTTTTGCAAATATTTTCACTCAGAGTGACTTGTCTTTTTCATTTTTGTAAAAGTGCCTTTAGAAGACCAGTGATGAAGTCTAATTTGTTGCTATTCTTTTTGCATTACAGTTCAGGCTTTTTGTATCCCACTTAAGAAATCTTAGTCAAACTCAAGGTCATAACTCCTATGTTTTCTTCGAAGCCTTCTTCCAAGACTTCTAAAAAACCCTAAGCTCTTATATTTAGGTCTATGACTCATTTCAAGTTATTTTTTATATAGTATGTTATATAATGATTAAAATACATAACTATATTGCTAGAGCCCAGGAGTTCAAGGTTACAGTGAGCTATGATCGCTCCACTGCCCTTCACCCAGATGACAGAGACTGTCTCAAAAAAAATTATATCTATAAATAATTTGTAGTATCATTAAAATACTCACTTATAAAAATTAACTAAAGAGGGTGCAATAGAAATTTTTATATACAATATAGGAACCACTTGATGAGTTTTGATAAAAACACACCAATAGACAAAACTCATGATTCGAAAAAAGAATGGAAGAAAATATTCCGCAATATTTTAATTACTGTTTTTAGATAGTGTGACCATTGCCTATTTCTTGTTTCTTTTTTTCCCTCTACTTTTAATGTTTTCTATAACAAGCATCAACTATCATTACACCAAACTAAATTAAAAATTATTTTAAAGTAGCTTAAGAGAAGGCTTCCTGACTCCCAGCTGTCTTCACACTGCTCTTTTGTGCATAACTGGCCCTTTTAGAGAACTTGAAAGATGAACATACTACAAAAATCTGTCCCTCACAACCCCACTCAATATTGCTTAACAGCAGGAAGGTGTGAAACAAAGAATTTCCAAAGAGAATTCTCCAAAGAGAATATGAGTTTACCTGAAACCAAATACAAATGCCACCCTAATCAAGGAGAAGAACTCCAGCAGGGGAGGGCTGGCTGCCTTGCTTGGCCCCCCACTGAAATTGCTTGCTTGCCGGCCCTGACACACTGCAGTCACAGATGTGTGTGTCAAACAGCTTCTCTGCTCACTCAATCTCTGCAGGCAAGGAAAGCTAATGAAATTCTCTCACTGATGTGCTCACTGTCCTTCTGTCTTGATCTGCTTGCAAAGATAGCCTAAGTCTGGAGCCTCATAACCAGCTAAAGCCTGGCCTGGCTAACTCTCTGTGTGCACTCATGACTGTCTGGCAGGTGAGATTTGCCTCTTAAGCTGCTGCAGAGGCCAACTTGGCTGGCGAGAGTGCCTACAGATGTTTCACAGAGAGAAAGATTACTTCCCTGATTGATGAATAAATAGAGTTGTCAACATGGTCTCCCTGGTCAGAGGGGACTCCTGGAGTATAATGTGGAAGGACAGATGTTTCTTCTGGGAAGGTGTCCAAGACCCTTCAAAGAGGTATGCACTCAACTGATATCGTGGGCTGAGTAATTCAGCCTCTAAGAGGAAGAGAAGGAAGGCTGGACATAACAACCACAACAAACACACTCAGGGACTTCCTGGGCCAGGCCGCCTCCCAGATCTTGATAAAGGAGTGGGCACACTATCTCAGCCAGTGCCTCCTCTTTGGGCTTTTTCCAATGAACCGATGGGCCCAATTATCAGAAATCCCATCATCTTCTTAGTCTACACCTGCTGTGAATTGCAAAGGGGGCAGCAGAAATGACACTGTCATCCTCACGCTAAACCTCAAAGGCTTCCTGTTGCAGAAATTGCAGACGCAGGCACAATCGAACTGGGTAGGGACCAAGGCACCTGTAGTGATTTACTTTTTAGTCAGTAACTTGCAACTTTGGAGATTTCTGGCTGACCTTCCGAAATGAAGTAGACAATAATAACTATTAGCATAATTGTTTCAGTAATTGTACGAACAGCTGCTATTATTTGACAATAGACTATGTACTTTACACACCATCATTTTATTGAACACTCAAACACATGCACACACACACACACACACACACAATACTCTGCAAGGATTCATAAAATTTATCACCCATAAGTCCTCCCTATAAGAATTACTAGAGGAGGTGTTCCAGCAAATGAAAAAGAGGAATGGTAGAAGCACTGTCATTAAACCTATTTAACAGATAAGGAAGCACAAATTCAGAAAGATAAAATAACTTGCCAAGGCCACTTGGAAAAGGAAATAGCCAACCTGGGAATTGAGCCCAGATGGGTCTCCTTCCCAAATCCATGCTCTCAGCCACTGTAATTTTGTGGTCACCAGGAGATGTGGGAGATGAGGATTACAATTTTCAACACAAGCAAAAGTGTTGGTGCTTCCAACACAGAAACATGGCATGCCCAGAAAAACACCATTTACACCTGGATATACCTGAATATCAATGAGGCTGCTGAATAGATCTCAAACCAATTTGAGTTTAAAACTAAAAATGTCTTGTCTAACACTTCCAGAAAGGGCCATATCCTGCATTGTAGGAGGAAACATGCAATGGACTCTCCATCTTACACACACACACACACATGCACACATGCACACACCACACACACATGGCTAAACAACCTAGAGCACCATCCCAAAGGGTATTTGGGTATTTTTAATTCATATGGTCACATCTTCCCTCCATCCAAGAAGAAAGACATTGCATGTAGCAGGAGATTCTAGGCTAGTTTTCTCAGATAATATATACCTTAAAAGGAACTTCAAATAATAACCCCCCCCAAAAAAGTGGTATTTTTTTACATACCACTCCCCAATGAACTTGACTTTCCTTGAGGGTAGGAATAGGGTCTCTTGTATACCATCTGTAGCCTTAGTGCCTAAGGCCTCGATACCTTTTCGTTGAATGTCAATGAACGGATGAGCAGACAATCACAGGTAGAATGAAGACATCAACATATTGTAGTAGTGAAAACCATAAGCTTTGGAGGCAGACAATCCTGGGTTTGAATCATGCTGCTGCTTGCAAACAAATTACTAATGCCTCACTAGCTTCGGTCCTCTCATTTGTAAAGCAGAGACAAAATAAATACCAAATTTACAAAATGGCTGAAAGAACTCAAGGAAACAGGTGCTGAGCACAACGCTAGCACAGGCTGAAGTATTCCAGGGATGCAATCTAGCTTTACCACCAGGAAAACAGTTCAGTCTGGGGACAGAGAAAAGCACATTATGACACCTTGCATCTTGCTCTTGTAGAGACAAAGTCTGATTATTTTAAAAACAACCTTGACAGTGACCCCAGAGCAAGATGACCCTGGAGGCTAGGTCTATTGTTGCAGGTGCCAGGCTCAGAGAGGCCAGAGGGGTATGGGGTGGGAGCTGCTCTAGATGCTCACCTCATGCCAGGCGCACCATTTCTCTGCCAGACCATGATTTCAGAGGGCAGGAGCTCCCTAGGCACATTCAGAGGAAACCATTCACAGGATTGAGGGAAATTAAAATACCCCCAGAGGAACAGCCAAGGGGACCAGCATTGCTTGGACTTCAGGAACAGAGGGAAGGGATAGGACCCATTCTGCATGGTCCCAGCTCAAGCTGGAGATATAAAGCAAAAGTTCTCAATGGGGAGCAGATTTAAGTGGGAATCTTTATTTATCTAAATTCAGAAAGGTTGCTTTATTTGTCTAAGGTCATGGTACAATGCCGGTGAGCGGCAAAGCATATTACCCACTTGGGAACTGGACATGGGTAACTCCAAAGCGCCATTGCGACACCTCTCAATTATACAGCAGCACAGGAAGAAGTGCAGAATATGCACTGAAATTGCCTTCCTCTCATCCCTGCCCCATCCAACTCCCTTCTTAAAGAAAGCCCGCTTGCATGTGTATGTTTGTTTGCTTTCATGCTTCAGGTATTTTTGCAGGACCAAAGGCAGAAGCAGTCTGAATTGAAAGCCTGCATCCATCATTTGTGATGCTGGGAGTGGAGTTAGGGCTAAGAGCAATGGCTTTAAGGGCCCTGAAGAAGATGGGGGACACTTCCCCCTGGGCTAGGGAAAAGAGGATATCAGGGGCTGTATCATGAGGAAATAGCATGTTCTCAGAAGGAATGGTGGTGTGGTGGTCTTAAGAAAGAAGGACCCAAAAACCAAGGCTGGCAAAGATGCTACATCCAATGGGGACATGGAAGCAGAGAGCCCTTGGGCCTCAATGGACCTCGAAGAATCATCACAGTGAGGTTGTTAGTGCAACCAGGAGACTAAACACTTGGCCTCTGCTTTCTTAGTTGTAAGTTTCCTGGGTTGTGGCATCACTCAGGGAGGAGAAAGGTTTCAATCATGACCAAGAAGGAATTTTCTGCTCATCTGTTCAGATCAGGACTCAGAGTCAAAATGAAGTAGATTTAAAGGAAATAAAGATGGACATTGTTTGTAAACCTGTGTTTGAGAACTGAGATTCCTATCATAGTCGGAGTACAGGCACCAAACACCATACAAATGGCAACCCTAACACTATGCTCTCCCCTCCCCATATCCCCACGTCAAAGACTGGAAACTCTCAGATCTGCCAGCTGCAGAATGCCTCCCAGCCCCCAGCCCCCGGCCTTCCTGCCTTACCTGGGGAGCAGGTGCTTGCGGCTGACACACAGGGCGGTCTGGTAGTCCTGGGTCACACACACTTTGTGAGGGCTGCATTTTACCTTCAGGCAGGGGTCCTTGGATGGGTCCAGGGCTGAGGCAAAAACAAGAAGGAGGGCGGGGTTAGGACCTCCAGGGAAATTTAATTTTTCGTTTTCCTTTTTTTTTTTTTTTTTTTTGGTTGAGACATACTCTCACTGTGTTGCCCAGACTAGTGTGTGGTGGCGCGATCTCAGCTCACTGCAACCTCCCCATCCCAGGTTCAAGTGATTTTCCTGCCTCAGCCTCCCAAAGTAGCTGGGACTAAAGGTGCATGCCACCATACCCGGCTAATTTTTGTATTTTTAATAGAGATGGGGTTTCACCATGTTGGCCAGGCTGGTCTCAAACTCCTGACTTCAGGTGATCCACCTGCCTCGACCTCCCAAAGTGCTGGGATTACAGGCCTGAGCCACTGCACCCAGCCTTAATTTCTATTTCTACTTAAATAAACAGATAGGAAGATAGGAAGTAAACCAACCATGTGTTTGCCCTCGGTGCTGTTCTCTGAGGCTGGAGGGGAATAGAATGAAAGCCCAAGCCAGGGGAAATTCTGTGTCTATCACACATTCTTCCTCAGCATCAGGGGAGCAATTCCTTTGTGCTTTGGGAGTTTCAGCATCTTCAGCTCAGGCAGGAATTACTTTTAAAAAATCCTTTAGAATCTCACATGATCCAAATACTTTTCCCTCTTTGGTTATGAATCTGGTGTTGCTTTTTATGACTTCATTCATGCCTAAGTTTACTTATTTCCTATAAAAAGTCCTTGAGGACAGAGTTTTTTGCTTCCATTCAGTAAACACTAACTATGTGCATAAACAACCTATTTTAAGTTTTTGAAGAACTTCAGGATATATAAGACAGTTTTGTGCCACACAAAGTTACAATGTAACAGGGAGGGGGAAAAGCTCACACATAAATATTTATTGTGCAAGGCAGAATTAGATAAGGACCATGACGGCATATAAAATGATAACAGAGCCCAAGAGAAAAATGGAGATCAATTTCTAGGGCAAGGATTGGTGAAGCATTAATATATGAATTGGATCTTGAAGGATGGGCAGGATTTTGAAAAGCAAAGATAGAAAAAGCAATCCAGGCAGAGTGAACCGGCACAGCGAGTGTAGGGAGGCATGTTCAGGCAATCATAAGATACTCAATCTGACTATTAAGTGTGGTTTGTGGGGAGGCAGTAATGAGACAGGAGGGGGTGAGGGGAGTTGATTCAAACAAGTAACTCCAGAAAGGGTCTCCAAAGACAGCAGTTCATATATTGCAACATTTCCTGGAATAGGCTGAGCAGCAGGCCCTCAGCTAATCAGCACTCTGCATGCTGAGATGCACATGCTCATCATTGGCACAGAAGAGACCTCGGGGAATTCTCTGCAAAACAAAAGCAATTGTGCCATCTTCCAGCTCTGGGGCCTAAAGCCTATTAAGCAGTAAATCTTTCATAACTGCTCTCCACAGTCAAGGGAGGTGATGTCTCCCCATGTCCTCCCCATGCAAACATTTGGTTAAACAAATTGGCATCCTAAGCAGGTACAGCAAAACTTCTATAAGAAATGACATGGTCAAAAAACCAAACCAAAACAAACACAAAGAAATGTCACAGTGCCCTCAACCATTGGACTCAGCCATCCCGACTCCTCAGCATGTAGAGGACATCACTGTTCCTCTCCTCCTGCCCAGGCCCAGAATCTGCACACTACTTTCTTCAAATGCCTGCTGAGAATTTCTCAAGGGTCCTGAACACACAACATCCAAAGGCATTTCTGCTACTTGAACAGCTTAGCTGGCTCCCTCCACTGCCGCAGCTTCAGCAGCTGTAAACAGAAGCCAGGCTGCATTCTCAGGCCCATCTGGAAAATAATAAGACCCAGGGCCCGGTCCTAGGGGAGTCACCTGGTAGAGTCTACTCCCCAAGGGATGTGGCTCTGATACTTGGAGCTTAGCAGAGAGAAACAGGCTGTGAGATAAAAGAGAGGCTGATTTGAGCCCCAGGGACAGAGTGTTCATTCACTCAGAGCTCTTAAGCTGAAGGCAACCTCTTCAAGGCAGGTAGCAGGGCCCTGTGTCTGCCTTCAGAGTCTTCCAAGGCTGGGGCTTCCAGAAACTTGCAGCAAGAGCTTCCTGGTCCTAAGTGGAACTCTTTTGGTTCCTGGGGATGTCTGCATAAGAAGCCAGGAGACTGGTGCGGTCTCAGTCCAGTGCACTGCCCCCGACGCCAACCCTGGGGCTGCAGCTCAGCCAACTTTGACTCATTCTCCAAGAATCATCCAAAATTGAGTCAACAATTAAGAATGATTACCAGATGACCACTAATGATGAAAATTTCTCAAGGGTTCTGAACACACAACATCCAATGGTGTTTCTGCTGCTTGAACAGCTTAGCAGGACGTGTCAGTCCTTCATTGCCCCTTCTCACACTTCCACACACCACAGGATGAAGACATTTATAGATCTCAAGAAACTTGGGTACTAGACCACTGGCAGCCCCAGTCATAGTTACCAGCTGAGGCATTTTCCCCAACAGATGCCAAGTGCTACAGCAGAGAACTTGAGATTTTCACCTGAGTGGATGTCAGAGACAGAGAAAAACAGGTTGGCCTAGGGTGATGGGTGTCAAAATCTGCAGTACTACATGACAAGCTTTGTGGCAGAATTTGAGCTTATTTTTGCCTCTGTAGCCAACTTTGTTAACCTGCCACACTGCCCTCCGGGTGGTCTCAATGGACAGTGCAATCACAAGGATCATGAATCAGCTGAGCAGATCCAGGAACAGCACAGACTCCAAGGCGGAGTAGCTTCTGGGACTGAACCCTGCTCTGCTGCTTGTTAACCTTGCTATAACTCACTTTCCTCTTCTGTAAAAATGGGGATAATAACATCACCTGCTGTTGCTTGGTGGTTGTCATGAACATTTAATGAGTTGATATCTGTAAGTACTTAGACTTGGAACATGCTAAGCACCTCATATGTGTTTATTAAGTTTTTTGTGTTTGTCTTTTGTTCCCAGAGTAAATAATCAGTGTTCATAATAACAAAGAACCACAGTTAACACTCACTGAGTGCTTTTGACATACAGACAGTGAACGAAGCCCTCTGATTGGATTACCACATTTAATTTTCATAGCCATCAATGGAGGTAGCTGCTATTAATGTGCAGGTCTTAAAAATAAATTGCTAATGAGAGATGCAGGACAAACCTGGTCTGTGACTCCAGAACCCAAATTCTTCACCAGTGTATGCTTGAAGCATGAGAATCTCCTACTATCTTCTTTAAAAAGCTGATTGGGGGGCTCACCTCACACCAAGGTCCCAAGTGCATCATATTCTTAAGAGGCTTTGGGGGCAGAATGAGACTTACTGGGTAAAAGGAGGGGGCAGCCAGATGACCCGGTGCTGCAGAGGATGGTCCATGATTCACTCTTAGTACACCCCACAGGATGAGGTCACCAGCCCTGATCTTTCCCCAGAGGGTGGGGTGCCCAGCTCTGGACACCTGAGCCCTCAGCCTACCCCCTCTGAATGAAGCCATCCCCCAACTGAGTCAAAGGAACCATGGTCTGGTCAATTTTGTTCCTGTAGTTTTGCCATCTGTCACCCTACCTTAGGCTAACTCCTGTAGACCACCCTCCACTTCTGGAAGCTAACATTTCTTTAAAAACAAAAAATCTCCAACCCAAAATACTAATAAATAAAAACTGTTCGTTATTAAACTCCCTACACATACTTAATAATTTGCATACAGAAATCAAGTCTGCTAAAAATCAATTACTAGGGTCTGAATACTTCAAACATGTATGCAAATTATTTAGAGTAAATGAACTTCACAGAGCAACAAAACAGTAACAAATCAAGCTGTCAGCGATTGTTTAATCACCTCGCCGCATTTTGTTTTTGAAAAACAGCAACACTGGGATTGAAAGGGGATGAGGAGCGTGTCATTTCCATTTAAACTCAGGCCTCCCAAATACGTTTTACCTAGCAGCCTCAAGGCTCAGGGTGATTGATGCTCCTGAAAGGCACCCAGCACCAGTACTGGAAAGGACTGTGGATGCACTTTGTAAAGGGAAGGATAAGAGATCCGAATAATAAGTGGCATTTGAGAGGCCTTTTAATAAGTAGGGGAAACTGCAGGTGAGAAGGTAGGAGAGGCAGCTGAGCGTGACAGCCCTGAGCAGGGTTCAAAGTTTCCTTGTCATGGTGCTATTGATTTCTTGGGGACTTGCTCCAAGTTTCAGTCTCTCTCTGCATACAAGGAGTGAGAGGATGCAGACATCCCCAGAGGATGACAAAGCCCTGTGTCCTCTCTACCACTTCTATCAACAAACCTGCAGGACTCCTGTGGACCCAAACAGGACAGCATCCCTAGCACAGAGCAGGTGCCCACCAACGGTTAATTTTATCTTTCCCACCTATATGCAGAACTATTCAAGAGTCAACTGGCACCCAGCACAAATCCAATTATTTTTTTCAAAATGACTTTTTACAGAAACTTTTCTCAAGGAACAAACCAAGAATGAATTAATTTAAAGAGATTTGTTAAGCTATAAAGCATTGAATTCAAAAGCCAGTTAATTACTGGTTCCATGTAACTTTTCTTTGATTAATTTTATTTTTAAGCTCACTACTTGGTCTCAATTAAGGTGGTGATATTTTAATTATCTTAATTGTTTCTGAACTTGTTTTTCAGTTCAACGAGTTATTTTTTAATTAGCTACATTGATTTTAAAATCCTGAATCAAGCCTTTGCACTCTCCTTGAGCACATCCTATAGGCTAATTGGCAAAGGGTCATGACACCTAGCACAGCAGAGCTTGATACCACCTCAGAGATGCTGAGATGAGAAGAAGACTCCATTTTGTGGGTTGGCCCAAAGTGTTCCTCACCTGGGGGAAAGCACGCACATTTGTGTTTATTCAATTAATATTTACAGAGTGTCATTCAGTGTGAAGCATCTTTCTGCAGGCTAAAGGTGAATACAAAGAGGTGAGCAAAAAGATGTCCTTCCAGCTTTCCAGGGGTTCACCGTTGAACATAGGAGACAGGTGAGAGGAGAGTTCTATGGGGGACAGGTAAGGTACCTAATTCAGCCTTTCAGGGGGTCAGGTGAGACTTCCTGGACAGACTGACATCTATGGAAAAGTAGGTTTAAACCAGATAATAGGATGAGGAAGAACACTCCAGATAACAAGAAGCTGTCTTTCCAGGGGTAAGAAAGTTTGTGGCAGGCTTAAGGAATTCAAGTGTTTCATCAGGCTGGCAGCAGTTGGAGCAGGCCGGTGAGTAAAAAGGCTGGAGAGGAGGCTGAGCCTGGTCCTGAAGGGCCTTGGGGCCACAGGGACCATGCTGGGGAGCCAGGGCCTTTGAGTTCCACAGTGCCTTCAACCCAGCATGCAAGAACCTGTGACCAGACTAAAGTCGAGGGAGAGGGACAGGAAGAGGGAACCCTAAATATGCATTTTATGTAGAAAGTGGCACTTAGTAAGAACAGACACACTACAAATATTCTCGTCCGCCAAATGACAGAGGACGTCAGGGCTAGAAGGCCCAGTGGTCAACTCTTAGAACCCCTTTTCTCCTGCCAGGAACCTCCTTCCTCCCTCTCCCCAGGAACACCAAGCCACACAGGATTCTGGGAGGCACAACCCTACCTGTTGAGACCAGTAAGCAAAAGATTAATCTAAAACAGCAGCTTGAACTCCTGGCCCACGCTGGTGACTTCCAGAATCTTCCTCAGGCCAGAGGCCACTCGATTTGCAAAAAGTCCACCAGTTAAAGATGCCCTGTTGTCTCGCTGTTGCTTTTAAGACTGCTCTCTGCCTGAGTCATGCGAACCCAAGGTTCACATGAAGAGCAGACACTCCCAGTGATTCATTAGGAGTGACTTAATGGACGACTGACAAAGAAATTACACCAAACTGTGAAAACCTCGTCAAGCTAAGAGCAGGAACATTTATTGCAGCTTGTCTGTCCCCATGGTAACCCGTGCATGCATCTTGCCTCCCGTGTCTCCAGAGAGGCTTGTTCACCAGCTGACGACAGAGCCTCTCAGAATATAAAATAGAAGATTCTGCCCATAGGATTTTTGCTGTAACCAGTGAAGAATGGCAGCTTGGAAAGCCTCCTCACCATTCTTTCCTTTCACATTCAAGGGGCTGGCCAAGTTCTCCGAGGCCAAACAAAGGGCCTATTAGTCATGTGCCTGGATAGGGCAGAGAGCAGAGTGGCATAAAGGTCGGACTCCTGCAATTAAGGATTGGGGAATCGGTGGGGAGGGACACAGTACAGACAGAGACAAAGAGGCAGAGGAGAGAAAGATGAGTCTGACCGAAGATAGCCCTCCTGGGAAGAGACCTTTTCTTTCCCCTTTAAACTGAGGGCCTGGGGACTTCTTTCTGTGTCAAAGATAAAAGCATCTTCTCTGTTACATTATGTGTGTGTGTGTGTTTGTGTGTGAGGTGGCGGAGTGGGTTAGAAATTGATAACAGCCTTTTTTGGGGGTCAATTTTTTGGTTGTGCCCTTAAATGATAACAATTGTTAAATGTAGGTAGATGGGTGTATAGCAGTTTATAGTATCCTCTCAACATTTTGGTATACATAAAAATTATAACAAGAAAAAAGGGAAAAAAGAAACATCCTATGACCCAGCAAGTGAACATATTCGCAAAAATGTTCATCTTAATAATCTATAATAAGGGAAAATTATAACAATTTGAGTGTCCATCTGTGTTAGTCCGCTCGGGCAGTCATAATGAAAGTACCACAGATTGGTGGCTTAAACAACAGAAATTTTATTTTCTCACAGTGCTAGGGACTAGAAGTCTGAGATCAGTGTGCCGGTAAGGTGAGGTTCTAGGAGGGCCCTCTTCCTGGCTTGCAGCTAGCCAGCTTTTTGCTACGTCCTTACATGGTCTTTCCTCAATGCAAGCACTTGGAGAGACAGAGAGCCAGCCCTCTCTCATGTCTCTTCTTATAGGACACTTATCCTATCAGCTCAGGGCTCCACCCTTTGGACCTCTTTTAACCTTAATTACTTTCTTAGACGCCCCCTCTCCAAATACAGACACCCTAGGAATTGGAGCTTCAACATGGGAATTTGAGGGGGATAAAAACATTCAATCCAGAACACCAACTGTAGGGAAATGGTTTAGTTAATAACATAATACATTTTTTAAACATCATGCAACTATTTTACAGAAACTAGTAGATCTATATTTGGTAACATAGGTAGATATTTATGATAAATTAAGTGAAAAGGCAAGTTGAAGATGAGAAAACCAATTTGAAACGGTAAAGTAACTTCCCAGCACCATAAAGCCTTAATGGCAAAGCCGGTACTCAGAACCAGACCTGCCTTCTTCCAAAGGAAGTGCCTTTCCCTTCCCTACCCTTCCTCTCCCCATAGCCACAGCCTCCACCCCACTCACAGACCAGGGCCCTCAGTTTCTCCTGATTGCCCTCTATCTCATATCCTGTCTGCAGCAAGGAGACAATGACAAGCCATGATCATGGCCAGGGTCCAGAGCAGGTGCCTAGCCCTGGGTGATCTTGGCATTTGTCTCTGAGATGAAGGAGTTAAGGACTACCCGCTACTGAGAGTGTCTGGGAAGAGCTTGGCCCCTCTGCTCACATGCAAAGCAAGACATTATGAGCAACCACTGATAAGCCCAACATGGTAATTTACACGTCTTGATCATTAGAAAAGAAGGCATTAAGAGGGGTCTGCCAGAGCAGCTGTGGAAATGTGTGTCATAAAATCAACGACCACAAAATTTTATTAGCCTGGGCAGCCAAGCCTCCCTTCTCAAAGCTATCATCTCACATTTTCCCTGCTCCCCAGCTGCTCTGACAAGGACCCTCACTCAGCATTTCCATCAAGAAATTGATTTCCCTTTGAATGTGCGGTGGGAGTGGGAAGAGGAAGTAGAAGGAAAGGGGGGATTAAATAGAAAGGAAGGGGAGGGAGAACATTACATACTCTGTCACCTAATTAGGGGGCTGACATGGAGACAATGACAACCACCAACTATAGAATAATGTACTATTATCCTAATTCAACAATAAAGAAACTGATACAGAGATCAGATCATTCTTAATTTACCAACTGGTAACTGACAGAGAAATGTTAAGCCTGTTTGTGGTCACACAGCCAGTGAGCCTGGATTTTAATCTTGGTGAGTCTCACACCACGGCTGATACTTGAAGCCACTAAGCCACTAATGAAAATAACTTGTGATGGGGATAAAGGTGATGATTAAAATGTCAAGCAGCAATGTATCACACCCCTCTGTCCACCTTCCCCAAGATTCATGTTACCCAGAAGACCTCATAAAAAAAGACTTCCTGTGAAAAAAAAAAGATTGAGCTATCAGAAATCAAAGCCAAATTGTTGGCTATCTTAATAAGCTTGTATTACTTTTATAATGAATACAAAAGTGCAAGCTGCTTTTAAAGGCAATGCTGCTGTCCTGTGAACTTAACTCCCTCTGACTTAAGAAACAGCAGGGACCAGGTGAACTGACTGTGGTTCCTTCCTTGAGGGGTCTCTGTGAAGTGTGCACATGCTCCACACTGCTAATGGGGAGACGCATGAAGCCCAGCGCAGCATAGGACAGGGCAGCGTAGGCAACAAGAGCTGAGAATGGCCTTGCCTCTAAGTAGAGAAAAAGATATCATCCACAGAGAAGTCTTCACCTTCTCATCCATCACAATGGCCAGAATTTATTAAAATGCTATAACAGTAAAGGTACTTGGGTTCTATTTCATTATAATTGACATAAATTATTCATAAGACATTTATGAACAAAGGAGAGAGATTTACTCAAAATACAAAAGAACCAATTCTATAACCTAAGAGAATAATAGGGCATAAAAAGCATAGTAAAAATCAAATATTTCCTGGAAAAAAGTATACTTAAAAGATCACTGTGGCTCATAAAGTCTATCTTTTGTACCTGTGCTTCACTTTAATGCAATTAAAATTTCTATAAAAACATGGAGCTTTTCCCAGGCCAAAGACATCCAGAGAATTAACTCTTTTGGTGCTGATTATTCTGACATTATTCAGCAGCCATGGTTGTTGATCATGTAAGGATTGGGAAACTCAGCAACTCCAAGAATTTCTGCCAAATTTTTAGTGTACCTAGAAGACAAGAACCCAAAGCATTTGGCTCGGAGAGATATAAGTTTGAGAGGAGAGAGGCAGCTTTACCACTTCTTGCCTAGGAGATATCTTGATGGGTTACTTAACTCTTTAGGATTCAGTTGCAAGCAAACAGATCCACTTTACTGAGATGTTGTGAGGATCTGATGGGATAACACATGAAGGTTGTCTAGCACAGGGCCTGGTACACAGTTCATGCTCATTTATTATCCTCATTGCTTTTACCAGCTCTTTTTAGCTTGATCCTAAAATACAGAAAATAGATGTCCACCAAGGGCAAGGGACCCTGGACACTTCAGAAACACAAGATCCTGGAGCCATAATTCTGTTCAGTCTTTCCATTCTCAAAATGGTAAACTCTATAAGAAGAAACATTAAAGCTTTTCAACATCAAGCATGGGGTCCACTTTGTCCCAAAAACTTCTGCTGACTAACCACATCCACACCACTGATGAAGCCACCCTACAACAACAAAGTAGCTCATGCCTCTCTAGTAGAGCTGTACTCTGCCTTGTCTATACCCACAGATAGTAACGGCTGGGAGTAAAGGATGAAAATCCTCTTCCTCTCCTAAGTTTTTGGCACTAGGTTCACACAACAGAGCCTTGTACACAAACCTACGCTCATGCTCTTTTTGTTTTAGGAGAAGCTCTGTGGGCTTTGAAATGTCACTATTGAAGAGTCACAGAGCTTAATTGTTAAGGTATCTTAAGGACCTACATTCAAGCACTGTTGATTAAGAGGCTAGAAAAAAAGAGCTTGGTTAGGGAAACAGAACCTGGCAAATGTTGTTGATCCAAGCAGACAAGGAGTCCAGGGAAGTTGGTGGCAAGGGGTATGTTGGGGACAAATGGGCAGGCAGAGCTCAGCAAGGCAGGTTTGGTGTCTAAGGTTGGTGCTTTCTGATCCTCAGCCCATGAATGTCTTCTGCCCTCTCCTACAGAGCCTGGCAGTGACAGGTGTTAATTGAAACCAGAACAGGAAAGTCTGTAGGGAAAGCCTACCCCAGATTAGAAACAGGGATCTCAAATCCCCTCTCAGAGCCTCAGATGAAGAGGTCACTTCTGCAGTATGGCAGCCTACGGAACACAGCTTCAGTGGAGCACTCTGGTGAGGTCACCTCTCAACAAGTCTAAAAATCAACTAAGGGAAGGGAAACAGGTAGGCCTACACCATATGCACCTAACAGAGCCTGGCCACTTCTTTCTCTTGTGTTCCCATAATCCAATCTAATCCTTGCTTCTCAGACTATATGGTAGGCCAAGAAGAATGCAAATCTATATTGAATCTCCCTGCAGCTTCTATTTTACTAGATGGTAGTGGGTAATCTAAAACTTACATTTTGTATTTTGTAATTTTTTTTGTTGCTGTAGAGACAGGATCTGTCTATGTTGCCCAGGCTGGTCTCAAACTCCTGGCCTCAAGCAGTCCACCCATCTCAGTCTCCTGAAGTGCTGGAATTACAGGCTTGAGCCACTGAGCCTGGCTAGAACTTATTTATATTAAGGCAATCAATGATCTAGTATGGAATAGAATGAGAAATGTATATAAACTTGTATGGAAGAGACTTCAAGAACGTACGTCTCACAGTGGATTCTGCCCCCCGAACCTCAAAATAGGTGTTTTCTCTTACTTGTCCTTAGGAGCTCTTTGGTAGAAAAGTTTGAGCAGTGCTGAAAATATTGAACAAGTTTAAAGGGTCCTAGAATGAAGTGGTAAGCTCTCCAGGGTACTGTTACGTAAGATGGAAAATCAATACCAGTAAAAGTACACACAAAGAACTCTCATAAGCAAATTCCTTATTCTTGCAGGACAAGAAAGCAGCTCCCATTAAATCTAACTAATCAAAAATGTATCCCATGCCACCTGAAACAGATTTCCATACCATCTCTTCCCTGGAATCTCAATCCCACAGGTGAAAGGTCCTAGAGTTTTTCAGAGAACTGACCCTGCAAAGTTCAAAGCTTGTTTGAGAGCCTTGTAAGTGCCAAGCACTGGGTGAGGTATTTAAATGAGCTACAAAGCATTTGCAGTTCCCCAGATATATTAAAATTAAAGCTGTTACTACTTTCATCCCTCTCACTGTTAATTTTTCAGAAACACTTGGCTGTGGGTTTATAAATGGATATTTGAAGACTATTCATTTCCAAGCCCTTTCTTTCTCTAGTTAGAGTGGGTTCATTTCTGCTTCTTTAGGATGGTTCCCAAGGTTATTAAATTTCATTCCTCAGCTGATAACATTGAAGCAATCATGACAAAGTTAGTGTCGACTGGAGCTGAAGTTTCTTGGGCACCTACTATTAGAAACCACCTCAAGCCGAGAGAAAAATGGTTGCATCCCCCACTATAGGAATTGGTAAGCGCCGTATAACTTAAGTCTTATGTATTCTTGTTGTTTCTACATTTTTTGTATGTGTTCTGTGCTATTCAGTCATGGCTAAAATACTTCATCAATGCATCTAAATAAGCTAAATAATTCGCAGTTCCTGCCTTGCTCACAACCAGATCTTTCCCACCAATCTCTCCACCAATGTGCCACTCAATGACTAATTATTTCCCTTACATTAGCTAAGATAAGGACTATCATGCTAACATAAAACATAAATCAGGGCTTAACCGCACATGGAAGACAGTTGCAACATTAAATAATGGAAAAGGACATATGGGGTTTCCTAAGACAAGCATAAAACAAACACAAGGGGCAAAATCTTTCTTTTTTTGTTCTATAGCAATAAGTACTGATCACCTAACAGGTAAGACAGAGTAGAAAGAAAGTCATCTTTGGTTACTACAATGGCTGCAAAATTCTTTCCACCAGAGGGGTTGTAGATATTCTAGTTTTTTGTTAAAGTTAAGGATTCTAGTTTTTTCCTTTAAAGGAGCCTCATGACTCTGTCTTCTACAGTCTGGCTTGAAACTTCCCTTCCAGAATGTAGTTCCCATTTCCTGCCAATATTCTCCTTATCATCCAATATTTACCCCACCTTAATTTATATGGACAACCCACAAACTCTCAAACATTTGAGGTGCTTTCATGTCTCTTGAGTCTTGACTGCACTGCTCAATACAAAATACCATTCCATTCTTACACCACCCTGTGAGGCCAAAAGAAAGAATTAGAATTTGCCAGAGATAATCCAACTAGTAAGTAGCCAATCTGGGATGTAACTGTAAGTCTGCTAAATCCAGTTGAAGCTCCAAGAGACTAAGGACAGTGTCTGTCCTCTTCACTGCCACATGCCACCTCTCACCCAACACAGTGTCTGGAATATCTTGGGGGTTCAATAACTATTGCTGAGCCCAGGTCTATGGGCTTAACCACTAGTCTAGCCTGCTCTGTGAGGCCAGGGGCCAAGTTTTGCTCACTATTTCTGAATCCCAACTCCCCTGACATGTGTCTTCTGTAAAGTTAATGCTGAAAAACTCTGTGCAAGGGGCATCTCTGGATGGATCTAATAACTTAAGATTTCCAGGTCACAAAAATTCAGAGCTGTGAGAATCCCTGGAGTATTTCCAGACCAACACACTCATTTTTCTTTTATTGTTTTGTTTCAGAGAATAAAAACACACATCTTTAATGTAGGGGAGACTTCATTTTGTCAATTCAACAAACATTTATGAAACTCATTTTATACGTCAAGTACTATTATAACCATTGAGAATTCAGAGATGCTTAAGACAGACAAAGTCCTAGCTCTTAAGGAACTTATGACCTAGTAGAGATGTGATAAGAAAGAAAAGAGGGGAGGAGAAAGAGGCCAGGCACGGTGGCTCATGCCTGTAATCCCAGCACCTTGTGAGACTAAAGAGGGAGGATTGCTTGAGCCCAGGAGTTCAAGATCAGCCTGGGCAACAGAGCAAAACCCTGTCTCTACAAAATTGTTTGAAAAAAATTAGCCAGGTACGGTGGCACGTACCTGTAGTCTCAGCTACTCAGGAGGCTGAGGTGGGAGGATCCCTTGAGCCCAGGAGGTCAAGGCTGCAGTGACTCGTGATCACGCCACTGCACTCCAGCCTGGGTGACAGAGCAAGATTCTGTCTCAGAAACAAAAAAAAAAAAGAAGAAGAAGAAAAGAAAGAAGGCAGGGAGAGGAAAGAAGAAATAGATAAGGAAGAGAGGTAAGGGGAAAACATGAGATAATGATAAGACCTAAGCAGCACATTTTAAGAGTGATATAATAACGGCGGGCATGGTGGCTCAAACCTGTAATCCCAGCATTTTGGGAGGCAGAGGTGGGCAGATCATCTGAGGTTGGGAGTTTGAGACCACCCTGAACAATATGGAGAAACCCCATCTCTACTAAAAATATAAAATTAGCCAGGCGTGATGGCACATGCCTGTAATCCCAGCTACTCAGGAGGCTGAGGCAGGAGAATCACTTGAACCCAGGAGGCAGAGGTTGCGGTGAGTCAAGATGGCGCCATTGCACTCCAGCCTGGGCAACAAGAGCTAACTCCGTCTCAAAAAAAAAAAAAAAAAAAAGAGTGCTATAATAGAGAAGCTCCTAGGTGGTCACTCTAGATTAAGTGGTCAGGGAAGACCTCTCTGAGGAGGTGACATTTAAGCCATGATCTGACAAGAGGGAGCCAGTGTTTTGAAGATCTGCTGAGGAACAGTGCAATCCCTGGAGAGGGATTGCAAGGGCCCCAGGATGGGAAATGGCCTTGGAGTGATGGAAAAGAAAAGGTAGCAATAGATCTCATGACTTTTCCAAGAACACACTATTGGACCTGGACCAGGAAGTATCTTTAGAATGATGGGTTCTCACATCAACATGTGCATCCTTGGTGCAATGAGTCTCCAGATATCTGATGAACATGTTGAAGTCTAACTGAGGTTCATCAGCACCAATGGGCTGGCCTTGCTCCAGATCTGTACTCAGCTTTATGATCATCATAATGCCCTTACAGACCCATGGGGCTGCTTCAACACAGGGTTCTTGAGTGACCATTGCTCAGAGTGCCAAAGCTAAAGGTGAACAATCTGCAGAGAACCCAGATCACCAACTTCCTGGTTACAGTCTTTGCTCCTATAAGCAAATCACCAACACGTGTAATAGAAATTATGTGGAAGAGCCAAAGGAGAATGAACTGGGGGCTTCATTCAAAGGAGAATGAACTGTGGAACTGACACAGCCAGTTCCAAATCTGAGCTCAGCTCCTTCCACGCTGTGTGAACTTGGGCAAGTTACATAGCTTCTCTGAGCTTTAAAGAGGAGTGGTAACATCTCCCTGATATGGTGGTCAGGAGGACTGGGTGAGACAATGTGTCAAATGCTTAACATTGATCTTTGCAAGTCCTCAGTAAGTGTTAGTTTCAACTCTTTCCCACATGATCCCTTTTAAGCATTCCTTTCAGTTGCAGCAGCCCAAACTGGGCCCCTTTTCCTCTCCAGGTTTCTCCACCAGGTCATCTTTAAGCCAAATTACAGTCCTGAAATTGTGTTGCCTCTAATCTCTATTTCCCAGGAGACCTCCTGTGAGCTGCCCCTGGTGCCAGAATGGCCCTGCTATCCATAGCCGTCCCCCGTCCCCTGCTGGTGAGTCCCCTTCTCAATGGGCCTGCACTCCACTCTCGCAACTCCCTGAATCAGAAAGCTGATCACCTCACCTGGCCTCTATTGTTGCCCAGTTAGCCAATGTGGGGAAAGGTGAAAGGATGGTTTAACACCCTCCACTCAGTGAGGTCACGCTGGAAATTGATACGTGGCACTCCATCAACAGCAGAAAGGAGATGAAATACAGGGATACCCTTTCTCCAAATACTCCTTCCCCATGAAAATGTGTAACAGAGACTTTTGGCAGCAAATCCCACTGGCTGGGACTAAACCAGTCATCAGGCTTTTTGTGATCCTGAAAAAGCTAATGAGAAGATGTGTCTCTGTGTAATTCAAACAGTATCCATTTCATGCCCAATCGTTTTTTAAATGGGCAACAAATCTCCCTGGCGTGTTCCTTTCTCTGACAAACAAAGGCTCCGTCTGGTCTCTTTGTGGGCTGTGTCCAATCAACAAGGGCAAGAGGCCCTTGATGCCTGTTCAAAGCCCTGTTAGAGGGCAGACCCACTGGGCGGCCTTGCTCCCTCCTGAAAAGTTTCTCTCATTGGAAGCCAAGTCAACATCTAGAATTTTCAACTCAGACTGATGAAGCAGGCCACTGATTTCAACCAGCTTCTAAATGGCAAGTTGACAACTTTTCAGACTACGTTTACTCCTGTTTCAGGCAGTAGCATTAAGGGATGGAGTAAGACAAAACCACATAGCATCACCAGATAGGGTAGCACCACAATGTAAGGGGCCCCTGGGGTGCATTCCTGGCTCCTCAGGTCCTGGGGGAGCAGGGCAAGTGCCTCTGCACCCTGAGAGTGGGGAGGGCCCGTAGCAATATAATACTCTTGCACCAAGTATTGCTGCAAAAATGAGGTGACATGTGAACGTGGTCTGCCCTGTGAAGGTGGCCTCTGCTGTCCTGGCTTCCAAGGGTCATGAATAAAATAACCACACTGCTTAAATTCCAAAGACTTCTCAAACCATCCCTCTCTATCTCAGCAGAGTTTGCGCATTCATATCCTGGGGCATAATTCCTCACGAGAACACATCGCCATAGCAACCCCTCACCTTTTGACCTCAAAAGGGAAATTAATAGGAGAATAGAGTTTACTCTGAAGTAGTTTGACATCCAATAATTCATGTGTGTGAAGCAGTGACCTTCACTGAGCACCTACTACATGTAGAGAGTTTTCACTGAGCACCTACTACTACATCATTTGGGGTGGTGAATATACATGTTGAAAAGGGAGGGCCTATACCTGTGCTCAGGTAATTGCAGGCCTGTGAAAGGTATCTGGTAGGTGCCTGGTATATATGACCTCAAGGAATCTGTACAGCAAAACCATGAGCCAGGTGTTTCCTTCATCCTCATTCTATAGCCAAGGTAACAGAGAAATTTGTTGAGAAAAGACCCAGAATTTGCTCAAGCACCTACAGCTAGAAGGGATGAGCAAGAATTCATACATAAGTGAATCCAGAGCCCTCCTGCACCAGAGGCCACAAAGAGTGGATCCAATGAGCCCAAAGGTGTGTGGTGACCAGCCCATATAGTGCTTTTAAAATAAGGTGTTAGCAGTAAGAAATTAAGGAATATCATACAAAAATCTATCATAAATTTTTGGGTTATTTTTAATAGAAAGATCTGGCCACACTGGGGCTTGCACTCCCCCATGGCTGCCTCCATCCTGTTATCATTTCCTTCTCCCACTTTACACTCTGCTGCCTGGGTCCCTTCCTCCCTCCTGCACTCTTACATGAATTGCCCACTTGGTCCCACCAGCACTGGTGTTTGCACTACCTATAGCTCCATAAGAACACATCTTTTCTTCATAAAATAAACAACCACACTGCTCAAAATAAACAACCACACTGCTCAAATTCCAAAGACTCCCAAGACAATTTGGATGGGAATGCTCCAGGAGGATTAGTTTTCTTCAGTTTAAAAGCAGTTCCCAGTCCCTGGTACTTCATTGTGTGGCAAACGACATGATAAACTTCTTTTTTAGCTTAACAGGCTGTGTAATTATTCTTCCTTTGAATTTTTGCATCTGAGTAATTAATTTAGCAATCCTCTGTCCTGAAGAATTTTCCCCCTCCTACTAGGCTGGACTCTGCTTTTTCCTTTCAGTCTTAAGAATGCTGTCTAAATGCTGTTGGATTCCAGAGGTGACTCCCAGAGGAAGAAAGGGACCTCTTCCTCCCAGTGCTTTTGCTGGGCTGGGTCTTTAGCACCATGTATCCAAAAGCTGGCAAGTGAGGAAGCCTTCTACATGGTTTCTCTCTCCATAGAGTTTTCTGTTAATCACTTGGTCCCAATCCCATTCCCCAGGCACTAACCTCTGAAATGATATGAATGAACAGAAACTCCTATGGATGAAAGGTTGGTCACTAGGATTCTGGGAACAGCTTTTAGATGGTTTAAAACTGGCATATGGGGCCAGGCACAGTGGCTCACACCTGCAATCCCAGCACTTTGGGAGGCCGAGGCAGGCAGATCACCTGAGGTCAGGAGATCGAGACCAGCCTGGTTAATGTGGTGAAACCCCGTCTCTACTAAAAATACCAAAAAATTGGCTGGCTGTGGTGGCGCTTCCCTGCAATCCCAGTTACTTCGGAGGCTGAGGCCGGAGAATCACTTGAACCTGGGAGGCAGAGGTTGCAGTGCCATTTGCACTCCAGCCTCGGCAGTAAGAGGGAGATTCCATCCCAAAAAACAAAAACAAAAACAAAAAAAAAACTTGCACACAAAACTTTATGGGCACTTTTGTGATATGGGGTCCCAAATGCCCACTCTCCACTAAAAAGACAGATGTGCCAGCTGATCCTACCTTTCTCCATCCTGATGATTCCATCCCAGTGACTGTCCAGAGACTCTGCAATGTGAAGGAGGAGCCCCAGGGCAGAGGGGACACTGGCAATGATTAGACTGGGGTTCCTGCTGCCTAGCCCTTTGGCCTCCCCTTAGTCCTTTCACATTTCCAAGCTGGGGTTTTCTAGCCTCTCGCAGCCTCTGGGAGCTTTGGATACCCTTCCTGGGACAGTTGAGTCACGTTCTGTTGCTAACGTCCAAAGAACTCCTTGGCAATATAGGCTCATACTCTGTAGAGAACTTCAAAAGGGTCTCTGGTTAGAAATCAGTTTTGGGACATGGAACATGTCAGTTGAAATGCAGCCAACACCTGAGCAAGTTAACACACTGAACCTTAATACCATGAAGGCTCTGAGTGATTGGGGTGAGCCGATTCTCCTCAACACCACAGCCCACAGAAAGCTGCTCCCTGGAGATGAAAAATACTATGTATATCACTGGAATGGGTGTCATGAAATTTACACAGAACACTCCACAAAATGCAGCTGGAAAGGGGGCAGTGGCTGTGCCACAGAAGGGAAGGAGTCTCAGGGGGACACCATGACAAGGGAGAGACCATGGAGAAAGGACAGGTTGGGGGTGTGAGAAGACCCCTGAGCAAACCTCATCCACTTCACAGGGATGAGGTGAATGACCTGGTCCGCAGAGGATGGGATCTCCTAAACAGATGGCAAATTGCCGACTTCTCATGTGGCTTCTCCAGTCTCCACAGGGGAAATATGGCTGCCCACGGCTCCCAGCTCCAGTAACAGGAAGAGACTGACATGCTCTTATTCCTAAATCCAAATTCTCGGTCTAAATGATCAGGTATACCTGACTGGTCCAGCAGGAATCAGATGCTCCCCTTGACCAAATCAGCTATGGCCCAGGGAAGGGAGGCTGGTCTCAAGAGCCCATCCATAGGTCTTTCTTCTTCTTACTTTCTTTGATGGAGATACAATATTCCTAGGGAATGGGTAATTTGGAAGTGGGAAAATACTTCAAAGAATATCAACATAGACTTCTTAAAATGGGATTACTTCTACTTTAAATATTCTAGGCCATAGAATAAATACCTTAGAATTGACAATGTCAAGTATATGTTGTCTCACAAGTCTCCAAGTAAAGCTAATTAGGATCATTTAAAAACCTAACGCTTTCTGGGATTTTAGTACACCCATCACCTGAGTAGCATACACTGTACCTAATATGTAGTTTTTTTATCCTTCACCCCCCACCAGCCAGCTCCACCCCCCAGCCTCCCACTTCTGAGTCTCCAAAGTCCAACATATCACTCTTTATGCTTTTGCATATCCATAGCTTAGCTCCCACTTATGAGTTACAACATGCAGTATTTGGTTTTCGGTTCCTAAGTTATTTCACTTAGAATAATGGCCTCCAGCTCCAACAAAGTTACTGTAAAAGGCATAATTTCATCCTTTTTTATGGCTGAGTAGTATTCTACGGTGCATATATACCACATTTTCTTTACCTACTCATTGGTCAATGGGCAGTTAGGTTGGTTCCATATCTTTGCAATTATGAACTGTCCACTTTTAATTCTAGTTCTCTTTCTTTTTCTACTACATCTGCAATTACTTCCTCCACTGAAGTCCTGAGTCCCGCGAAGTCATTTATTTTTATTTTTACTTTAATTTTTTTGCCAATCCATGTCTATATTTTAGTGGAAATCCAGCATGTTTTCTTTACCTTGGTGAACATAAGGAGGCAAATAAGTCTTTTTTTCCATAAGTTATTGAGAAACTGGTGGTGTATGGTTACATGAGTAAGTTCTTTAGTGGGGATTTGTGAGATTTTGGTGCACCCTTCACCCGAGCAGTGTACACTGCACCATATTTGTAGTCTTTTATCCCTCACCCCCTTCCCACTCTTCCCAAGTCCCCAAAGTCCACTGTATCATTCTTATGCCTTTGTGTCCTCATAGCTTAGCTCTTACATATCAGTGAGAACATACGATGTTTGGTTTTCCATTCCTGAGTTACCTCACTTACAATAACAGTCTCCAATCTCATCAAGGTCACTGCAAATGCTGTTAATTCGTTCCTTTTTTTGGCTGCATAGTATTTCATCTCATATATATATATATATAATATAATATATTATATTATATAAAATATTATATAATATATAATATTATATAAAATATAATATATTATATATAATTATATAATTATATATAATATATTATATATAATTATATAATTATATATAATATATTATATATAATTATATAATTATATATAATATAATATGTAGTATATAATATAATATATAATATAATATGCAGTATATAATATAATATATAATATAATATGCAGTATATAATATGATATATAATATAATATATAGTATATAATATGATATATAACATATAGTATATAATATAATATATACTATATAAAAAATAATATATATTATATATTATATAATAAATATATAATATACAATATATAATATATATGATATAGAATATATATTTATTTATAAATATATAAATATATATTATATATTATATAATATGTATTATATATTATGTACTATATATAATATATATTATATATTATATATTATATATCACATATATATTACATATATTATACAATATATTATGTATTTATATATTTATATGTTTATATGTTATATATTTGTATACTATATTATATATATTATATATAATATATGTATAATATATACAATATATAATAAATATAATATATATTTATATAATATATATATAAAACATATGAAAAAATGTTCAACATCACTAATGACCAGGGAAATGCAAATCAAAACCATAATGTGTTACCACCTCACCCCTGCAAGAATGGCCATAATCAAAAAATCAGAAACACAGTAGATGTTGGTGTGGATGCAGTGAACACTTCTACACTGCTGGTGGGAATGTAAATTAGTACAGTCACTATGGAAAACAGTGTAGCGATTCCTAAAAGAGCTAAAAATGTAACTACCATTTGATCCAGCAATCCCACTACTATCTACCCAGAGGAAAATAAGTCATTATTTGAAAAAGATACTTGCACACGCATGTTTATAGTGGCACAATTCATAATAGCAAAATCGTGGAACCAATCCAAATGCCCATCACTCAATGAATGGATAAGGAAACTGTGAGAGAGATATATATTATATATATTATATAATATATATCTGTAATATATAATATAATATATATTTCTAATATATGTATTTTATATATAATATATATCTCTAACATATATTATATAATATATATCTGATATATCTAATATATTATATAATATATATCTCTAATATATATTATATTATATATCTGATCTATCTAATATACAATATAAATCTGATATATCTAATATATTATATAATATATATCTGATATATAATATATATCTGATATATATTATATATCTGATATATAATATATATCTAATATATATTATATATCTAATATATAACATATATCTAATATATAACGTATCTAATATATATAATATATATTATATATATACACATATATGGGACATGGAACATGTCAGTTGAAAAGCAGCAATAAACCTAATGCTTTACACAAACTATACTCACTGCACCCCATGTTGCCCAGGAGCCTCTAAACTCTCTCTCCAGGTAAGTCTGACTACCTTGCCTGCCAACATGACCCCACACTTGGGTTTCTTTGGGCTCCAATGGCAGTAATTGCTTAGGCTATAAAATCATCATTGCTTTCATCTACACATTTTTTTACGATTTATATTTTGAGTTATGCTTCCCCTGGTTTTTGTCTTACTTGTAACAAAATTGTGAGCTCCTATCTTATATAAAGATTTTTGCTTCACTCAGAGCAACCAGTACCATACTTTTGCTGACGAAATGTTATTAACAAGTTCATAATAAATGCATGCTTGATAACATCCTGGCTGCACTGAAAATGTTGCCATCTCCAAACTGTTTTTGTATTAAAAAATCCAGGATTTGCCTGTATCTAAGATGTGAGCAAGATGGAAGATTTTTAGAACGTATCTTTTTCATCAAGTATTCAATGCCACAGCTATCCAATTTCCATTATGTAAGAATAAGATCCAATAGCTGTCATATTCTGGGTAAGATCTAAGAGTTGTCACTCCCTATTCTAATCTTTGGTGATATATTATACATAGAATTATCTCAGTGTGAATTCAGGTCCCCAACAAAATATTTGGGCTAGCTTTATATCTTTACTTTCAAGCTGGTAAGAAAGTCGTTTTTCTTTCTTTTCCTCCCTCCCTAGGGGAAAAAGATGCCCCTTATCAATGTACCATTCCCATTTGTTCTAGTCTCTAATGCTTTCTTTTTTTTTTTTTTTCTCTTAAGATGGAGTCTTGGCTCTCTGTTGCCCAGGCTAGAGTGCAATGGTGGGATCTCGGCTCACTGCAACCTCCACCTCCAGGATTCAAGCAATTCTCCTGCCTCATTCTCCCGACTAGCTGGGACTACAGGCATGCACCACCATACCAGTCTAATTTTTTGTGTTTTTAGTAGAGACAGGGTTTCACCATGCTGGCCAGGCTGGTCTTGAACTCCTGACCTCAGGTAATCCTCCCGTCTCGGCCTCCCAAAGTGCTGGGATTACAGGTGTGAGCCACTGCACCTGGCCTTATAATGCTTTCTGAAATAAGACTATGAAATAATGTGTGCCTAATCAGGGATGATTGTTCCCTTTCCCTGCCTCGGTAGACATTTAGCAACCTCTAAAAACATTTTTGCTTGTCACAACTGTGTGCAGAGGTGGGGGTGATGCTACTGGCATTTAGTGGGTTGAGGCCAGGGTGGTGCTAAACATTCTACAATGTACAAGACAGCTTCCTCCCCTACAACAAAGAATTATGTGGCCCAAATGTCTATAGTTCCGAAGTTGACAAACCCTAGCTTAGATACACAAGATGTGCTGGGAGAAGGTATTGTTTAAAAACTTCTCTGGGGCTACAGTGATTTCTGTATGGGAGACAAGAAGGAAATAAGTGAACCTGGCAGTTATTGGAGGCATAGGAAAAGAGGACAGGAAACTGAGACATGTCCCTAAAGAATCTCCTGAGAACCTACTTACTCCACATCAGCATTGGAAGGGTCTTCAAGAAATTACATAAACCAGTTTCCTTGTGATGCTATTTGGGAATGGAGAAGCAGAAAGGGAAGGCTGACTTTTCCAAGGTTCTTTAGCAAGTTAGCTGCAGAGCTGAAACTAGAACTCTGGCCTCATACCCCTAGCCCAGTGTTCTGCCTACTGTATCATGCTGATCCTAATGAAAACAGAAAAGGAAACATTGCTCCAAAAACTACCATTGGCCTTTAAATTAATTAAGAGAGATGGGAAGTGAGAAGCCAGTAAATTTATTCAACAACAAATATGTATTTAGCACCTACTATATACCAAGCACTGGTTTTGGTGCTGGAAATGTAGCAGTAAATGGGAAAGAAAAATCCCCTGCTGCCACAGGACTCTTTCTAGTGATATACGCAAGACAGGCAACATGGCTGCCAGGGAAAGGCAGCAAAGATAAACAGAAGTCTAAGGTACATCTGGTACCCTCCAGGACTCAAAGACCTCAGTGGGCAAATTCCCTAAATACCTTTATACAAGATATTTTAGGATGATGTGACATTTGACTTCAGGCTCTAAAAATTCCATAGGTCACTAAGTAGTTCATTACTAGGCAATGAAAGAAGAGTAATAATAACATCAGCCAACACTTCCTGGATACAAATGTATGTGCAGGATGCTATCTTACCATCTCACTAAATCCTCATAATAATCTTTTGAAGTAGACATCATTATCCCAGTTTATAGATGCAAAAACTTGGGTTTGATGACATAAAATAATTAGTCCAAGTTAGAGGAACTCACCCTCAGGTCTGTCAGCCTTCAAGGCCTATTCTCTTAGTGACCAGGCTAGATGGCACAAAGCTTTTCTAAGCTTTTGGAGCTAAGATCAATCACTCAGTATGGCAGCTACTCCAGGACAACATGTGACTCTCAAATTCCCTGTTCCTTTACCAAGGCACAGCTACAGTTTCTCTATAAGATCTCATATCACACAAACACCTATCTTAATTATATATATTGCTCATATTTCTTTCTGTTTAAAGTAGCTTCTCAGAAAATTTAAATTGTTAGCAGACCATATATTTCACACACTGGAGTAAGGGCCACCTTGATTGAAATGTAAATGCTTATATGCTGTTAAACTCTGAAATCAGAAAGGTTATATGAAGAGTTCATTTGCACTTTTGAGAACCACCAGGCAAGACTGATTGCTTGCTGCCCCATAAATTCTCACCAGTAGATTAAATTTTGTTAATGGGACCAAGAACATTCAAAATAACCCATTTTTCTATGTGAATACTTGATCTAAGTCATTACTTCTCTACCAGATTAAGTTTGTCTTTTTTTTTTTCTTATCCCTATCAAGAATCTCATCAAGCTCAGCCACAGCAGGATAGGGCACCAGTCAGTGGGGAGGCTCCCATTCCAGGCTGCAGCTCTTGGACGACACTTCTAGACACACCCTGGGACAGAAGGAAACCCAGTGTCTTGAAGGGAAGGACCCAGTCCTGGAAAGATCCATCACTTGCTGAATATAGAGCCCTTGGATCCTGAATCACCAGCAGTGATATCCAGGTAGCTCACTGTGGGCCTTAGGTGAGGCTCTAAGATGTGCTGGCTTCAGGAGGGACCCAGTACATTCCCAGCTGTGGTGGCTACAGTGAGAGACTCGGGAGGCTTTCTTTTGTACCTTAGGTATCAGCTTGGCCACAGTGGGATAGAGTACCAAATGGGCTCTTGGAATCCCTGCTTCCAGGCCATGGCTCTTGGACAGCATTTCTGGACCTGCCCTGGGCCAAAGGAGAGCCCATTGCCCTGAAGGATGAGTCCCAGGCCTGGCAGCCTTCACCACAAACTGACTAAAGAGCCCTTGGGCCTTAAGGGAACATCAATGGTAGCCTGGCAGTACTCCCTGTGAGCCTGTGATGGTGGTGGCAATGGGGTGAGGCTGTTCTACCTTCGGAAAGGGGAGAGAAGAGTGAGAAGGACTGTGCCTTGTGGTCTGACTGCGAACTCAGATGCAGTAAAATAGAACACTAGGTAAATGTCTAAGGCTTTTGACTCTAGTCCCTGGCTCCCAGATGGCACCTCTGGACCTGCCCAGGGCCTGGGGGAACTCGCCACCCTGAAGGGAAGGACACAGACCTGGCTGGCTTTGTTATCTGCTGATTGTGGAGCCCCAGGACTTTGAGCAAACATAAGCCATAGCCAGGAAGTGGTTACAGTAGGCCTTGGGCAAGAACCAGTACTATGCTGGCTTCACATCTGACCCAGTGTGGTCCTAGGGGTGATGGCCACAAGGATGTTTGTGTCACTCCAACCCCACCTCCACATGGCTCAGAACAGAAAGAAAGACTTTGTTTGTTAGGGAGAAAGCAAGGAAAGAGACCAAGAGTCTCTGCCTGCTAATCCAGAGAATTCTGGGTCTTGTCCAAGACCATCAAGGTGGTACTTCTATCCGTCTACAAGAACCACAGCATGACTGAGCTTGAGGTGTCCCCCTAAAGGATATACAGTTTATCACAACACCCAAGTCTTTGCAAATATCTGAAAAGCCTTCCCAAGAAGGATGGGCACAAACAAGCCCAGACTGCAAAGACTGCAGTAAATACCTAATTCTTCAATGCCCAGACACAGATGGACATCTACAATTATCATGATGATCCAGGAAAACATGACCTTACCAAATGAACTAAATAAGGCACCAGGGGCCAATCCTGGAGAAAGAGAAATATGTGACCTTTCAGACAGAGAATTCAAAATGTTAAGGAAACTGAAAGATATTCAGGATAACACAGAGAAGGAATTCAGAATTCTATCTGATAAATTTAACAAAGAGATTGAAATAATTTTAAAAAATCAAGCAGGAATTCTGAGTTGAAAAATGCAATTGGCATACTAAAGAATGCATCAGAGTCTTTTAATAGCAGAATTGATCAAACAGAAGAATTAGTGAGCTTGAAGACAGGCTATTTGAAAACACACAGTGAAAACACAAAAGAAAAAAATTAAAAACAATAAAGCACACATAAAAGATCTAAAAAAATAGCCTCAAAAGGGCACATCTAAGAGTTATTGGCCTTAAAGAGGAAGTAGAGAAAGAGATAGGGGTAGAAAGTTCATTCAAAGTGATAATAACAGAGAACTTCCCAAACCTAGAGAAAAATATCAATATCTAAGTACAAGAAGGTTATATAACACCAAGCAGATTAAATCCAAAGAACACTACCTCAGGACATCTAATAATAAAACTCCCAAAGGCCAAGGATAAAGAGATGATCCTAAAAGCAGCAAGAGAAAAGAAACAAATAACATACAATGGAGTTCCAATGTGTCTGGCAGCAAACTTTTCAGTGGAAACCTTATAGGCCAGGAGAGAATGGCATGACATATTTAAAGAGCTGAAGGAAAAAAACTTTTACCCTAGAAAAGCGTATCTGGTGAAAATATCCTTCAAACACAAAAATGAAATAAAGACATTCCCAGACAGACAAAAGCTGAGGGATTTCATCAACACCAGACCTTTCCTGCAAGAAATGCTAAAGGGAGTACTTCAATCAGAAAAAAAAAAGACATTAATGAGCAATAAGACACCATCTGAAGGTACAAAATTCACTGGCAATAGTAAATATACAGAAAAACACAGAATATTATAGTGCTGAAACTGTGGTATGTAAACTACTTATCTTAAATAGAAAGACTAAAAGGTTAATGAATCAAAAATAATAACTACAACAACTTTTCAAGACACAGACAATACAATAAGATATAAATAGAAACAAAAAAAGCTGGGGGACAAAGTTATAGTGTAGAGTCTTAGTTTTCTTTTTGTTTATTTGTTTGCTTATGCAAGCAGTAAGTTGTTATCAGCTTAAAATGATGGGTTATAAGATAGTACTTGCAAGCCTCATTGTAACCTCAAATAAAAAACATATGATGAATACACCAAAAACAAAATTATATCACCAGAGAAAATCACCTTTACTTAAAGGAAGACAGAAAGGAAGGAAGGAAAGAAGGGAGAGAAGGCTGGCCACAAAACAACCAGGCAGCAAATAGTAAAATGGCAAGAGGAAGTCTTTATTTATCAATAATAACATTGAAAGTAAGTGGACTAAACTCTCCAATAAAAAGTCATAGAGTGGCTGAATGGATTTTAAAAAAACACTGAAAGATCTGTTGCCTATAGGAAACACACTTCACCTATAAAAACACACATAGACTGAAAATAAAGGGATGGAAAAAGATATTTCATGCCGTGGAAACCATAAAAGAGCAGGAGTAGCAATTCTTATATTAGGTGAAATAGATTTTTAAGATAAAAACTATAAGAAAAGACCAAGAAGGTCATTATATAATGTTAAAAGGGTCAATTCAATAAGAGGATATAACAATTATAAATGTATTTGCACCCAAAACTGGAGCACCCAGATATATAAAGTAAATATTTGATCTAAAGAAAGAGACAGACCCAATACAATAATAGCTGGGGACTTCAACACCCCAGTTTCAGCACTGGACAGATCTTCCAGACAGAAAATTAACAAAAAAAGCATAGGACTTAATCTGCACTATAGACCAAATGAATCTAGTAGATATTTACAGAACATTTCATCCGATGGCTGCAGAATACGCATTATTTTTTTCAGCACCTAGATCATTCTCAAGGATGGACCTTTTTTGTTAGGTCACAAAACAAATCTTGAAACATTCAGAAAAATTGGAATAATATCAAGCATCTTCTCTGACCGCAATGGAATACAACTTGAAATTAATAACAAGAATTTTGGAAACTATACAAACACATGGAAATTAAACAATATGCTCCTGAATGACCAGTGGATCAATGAAGAAATTAAGAAGAAAACTGAAAAGTTTCTTGAAACAAGGGAAATGCAACATACCTATACTATGAGTATAACCATGGGATACAGCAAAAGCAGTACAAAGAGGGAATTTTACAGCTTTAAGTGCCTACATCAAAAAGAAGAAAAATGTCAAATAAATAACCTAACAATGCATCTTAAAGAATTACAAAAGCAAGAGCAAACCAAACCCAAATTTACTAGAAGAAAAGAAATAGTAAAGATCAGAGCAGAAATAAATGAAATTGAAACAAAGAAAACAAAAGATCAATGACATAAAATATTGGTTTTTCTGAGAAGATAAACAAAATTGACAAACCTTTAGCAAGACTGACAAAGAAAAAAGAGAGAAGACACACATTGGGGAAAGGATAGTCTCTTCAACACACGGCACTGAGAAAACTGGATATCCATATGCAGAAGAATGAAACTAGACACCTATCTATCACCATATCAAATCAAAATTGATTAAAGGCTTAAATCTAATACCACAAACTATGAAACTACTAGGAGAAAACATTAGTGGAAAGTCTCCAGGACACTGGACAGAGCAAAACTTTCTTGAGTAAGCACAGGCAACCAAAGCAAAAATGGACAAATGGGATCACACGAAGTTAAAAAGCTTCTAAACAGCAAAAAACTATCAACAAAGTGAAGAGACAACCCACAGAATGGGAGAAAATATTTGCAAACTACCCATGTGATAAAGGGATTAATAACCAAAATATATAAGGAGGTCAAACAACTCTGGAGGAAAAAAATCTAATAATCTGATTGAAAAATAGGCAAAAGATCTGAATAGACATTTCTCAAAAGAAGACTATACAAATGGCAAGCAGGTATACAAAAAGGTGCTCAACATCACGATCATCAGAGAAATGCAAATCAAAACTACAATGAGATACCACCTCACTCCAGTTAAGATGGCTTTTTTCCATAAGACAGGCAATAAATGCTGGCGAGGATGTGAAGAAAAGGAAACCCTAGTATACTGTTGGTAGGAATGTGAATTAGTGCAATCACTATGGATAACAGTTTGGAGGTTCCTCAAGAAACTAAAAATAGAGCTACACTATTATCCAGCAATTCTACTTCTAGGTATATAAAGGAGGAAATCAGTTAACTGTTAAACTAAAAGCTCATGTTTATTGCAGCATTATTCACAATAGCCAGGATTTGAAAGCAACCTAAGTGTCCATCGACAGATGAATGAACAAAGAAAACATGGTACATATACACAATGGAGTACTATTCAGCCATAAAAAGGAAGGAGATCTTGTCATTTGCAACAACAAGGATGGTCATTACATTAAGGGAAGTGGCTGGGCACAGAAAGACAAACTTTGCATGTTCTTGTTTGTGGGAACTAAACATTAAAACAATTGAATGTATGGATATAGAGAATAGAAGGATGGTTACCAAAGGCTGGAAAGTGTTGTGAGGGGTTGGGGGGAAGTGGGGATGGTAAACAGGCACAAAAAAAATGTTAGAAAGAATGAATAAGACCTAATATTTGCTAGAACAAAAAGGTGACTATTGACAAAAAATTAATTGTACATTTAAAATAACTAAAAGAGCATAATTGGATTGTAACACAAAGGATAAGTGCTTAAGATGATAGATAACTCATTTGTCCCCATGTGATTATTACATATTGCATGCCTGTATCAAAATATTTCATGTACCCAACAAATATATATACCTACTACGCACCCACAAAATTAAAAATCAATTTTAAAAAATTTCACCAAATACCTATCTGCCCAGGCACACACCCACCGCATCTAGATGCCCACATCAGGGGCAGGAGAGTCAGAGCAACCTAGGAGTTAAGACCACACGTTAATTAACTGTGCCAAATCAATGAATACTGTACCGATAAACCTCATCCCACCAACATTTAGAGAACATCCACTATGTATCAGAAAATACATGTGGTTTCGCATGTATTATCTCATTTAGTTCTCATCAGAAGTCTGGGAAGTAAGATGTGTTGTTCTCATTTTACCAATCTGAAAAGCTAAGGTTCAGAGTTTTGACCACTGCTCTAGGGCATGTGGCTAGGACACAGCCAGGCCAAGATTCAAAGCTACTATTCTGAATCCAAAATCTCTGGTCTTTCTCCTTTCACCCACATCTTCATTGTAGCAATCATTTCCAGTAGAAAGCCACAAATAAAATACGGGCCTCACTTAAGTATCTCATAATTTTACAGGGAAAAAAGATATACCCATGTAACTATAGAAGTTAATATTCACAAAGTAATGTTGTCCTTCAGTATCCATGAGGAATTGGTTCCAGGACCCATGCAGATACCAAAATCTACAGATGCTCAAGTCCTGATATAATAAAATGATGTAGTGTTTGCATATAACCTCCACAATCCACCTGTTTGCTGTAAATCATCTCTAAATTACTTATGATACAATGTAAATGCTATGTAAATAGTTGTTATATTGTTTTTATTTGTATTTTAACCATTGTATTGTTATTTTTGTTTTCTCTTTTAATATTTTTGATTCATGGTTGGTTGAATTTGGGAATGCAGAACCCTTGGACACACAGGCCTGACTGTACCTATCGTGTACCAGGCATTGGACCAAGCACTCCACAAGCATTGTCTAAAAGCAACCAAATGAAGCAGGTGCTGCTACGGACTGAATTCTGTCCCTCCCAAAATGTGTATGTTGAAGTCCCTGGCCCCTGATGTGATGATATTTGGAGATGGGGCCTTTGGGCTATCAGGGTTAGATGAGGTCAGGAAGTAGAGCTCCTATGATCGCATCAGTGCTCTTATAAGAATAGGAGAGACACCAATGAGCTTGTTATTTCTCTCTCTCTCTCTCTCTCTCTGTGGACACTAACAGAAGGCCGTGTGTAAGCACTGTAAGAAGGCAAGTTGCCTGCAAGCCAGGAAGAGGGCGCTCACCAGATGCTAATTATGCTGCCTCCCTGATCTCAAGACTTTCAGCCTCCAGAACTATAAGAAAATAAATTTCTGTTGTTTAAGCGACTCATTTTATGGTATTTTGTTGTGGCAGCCCAAGATGACTAATGCAGGTGCTACTACTATTATCATTTTAAAGATAAGGAAACTAAAGCTCAGAGAGGCTATGAGACTCACCTGAGTGCACAGAATCATAGGCTGTGACTTGGGGCCTCCTGTGGGTGACTGCAAAGCCCTTATCCTTAATCACTGTGCTCTGAGACTATGTCCACAGTTAAGCAGGTGAGAGACTGCCCCCGTAGCAGGGATATAAATACACATGTTCTAGAGGTTCCCAGTGGGGAGAGTGTCCTGTGGAGTGAACAGGAACAGCCTCCAATAGAACTCAAACATAAGCAAGCCTTTGGAGACAGCAAGCATCCTCGATGCACCCGAGACCACCTGCTCATCACCGGACTGTGTCCTGACAATCTGCTCTTCTCCCATCACGCCCACCTCTGAATTCATGTTCATGTCTGGACAGCCTCCTATGACCCATATTCAATTCCACACACGTGGAAAGGCACATGGTCCTCTCTTTGCCATTCCTGCATATCTTTCTCCCTGATGGTGAGCTCCTTGGGGACCGAGAGGGGCTCTTGCTCATATCTATGCCACCACTGACTTCCATGGTGCCTGATACAGAGCTGGCACTCAATCAACCTTTGCTGAGTCTAACTGGGAAGCGACCTTCTTGAAGCCACCACATGAAAGGGCCAGCCACGCTACCAATGTGGAGGATCAGGACCCAGCTGCTATTGTGGGCTCTGTAAATGTCAGCTGGATCAAGGAAACTCCACTCACCAGTTTTAAGCAACTAGAAACCATTTATATGAAGATATCTTCAATTTATTCTCAGACTCAAGTAGTTGTTGGGAAAAAAAATTACAAATGACCAAAGGAAAAATAATAATAATAAAGACAAGAGAGGAAAACCTCACGCTGGCACACAGTAGGCGTTCGATGACTGTTTTTTGACCTGCAGAACTCATTTCCTACTAACAGATCCCACAACTAACAATTCCTACAAAGA
Organism: Pongo abelii; assembly: GCF_028885655.2. Lineage (NCBI taxonomy): Eukaryota > Metazoa > Chordata > Mammalia > Primates > Hominidae > Pongo > Pongo abelii. The sequence continues at coordinate 145,545,289 of NC_071989.2, forward strand.
GAAACCGATGCTAGTGTGAATTGCCATTCATATCTGAGAGGGCAACATCAGTATCCTCGTACCTTTCTAATAAACATATGTTATATGTGTGCCTACAATTATAAAGGTTACTGTGACTTAAAATTCCATTGAGAGTACCAGAGCAGCTGCTCCTGTTCTGTTCATCTTATATACGAAACCACCATGAACAATTTGCCTCTGTGGCCAGTGAATGGCCTGAGCACCTGGCCTTTGAATGTAGGTTGTGATACTTCACTTGAGTGAAATAGCTTTCTCAAGAAAGTCAAAAATTATTTCACTTAAACCCTTTCCACCAAACAGTGCAGCCCTGGGCCTCAACACCCAACTCACAACATTTCTAAATCTTCCAGACAGACAAATAACAAAATAAGATTCTACCAAGTTTTAAAAAGATGGTCAGAATGGTTCTCAAGCTTAACCCACAGAAAGTGCCTGATCCTGCAAGCTGGTTTATATGAAAATGCCAGTACTTTCCTGTGCCCCTCCATTCATTTTGATACCTCAGTGATGGCAGGATAATGAGGATTTGGAAAACAAGAATCACTTGGGTCTATCTCTCCATTAATAGAAAACAAGAATCACTTGGGTCTGTCTCTCCATTAATAGACAGGGCTTGATATGGTGAGCAAAAGAGTCACAATATTTCCAATCTATCTCCGTTGCCATGTAGAAAAACCAATTATCCAGAGGCCCCTCTCCCCTGCAGGAAGATGAGCTCTCTGTGCATCAATATTTCATGCACTGTCATCTGTGCATTATTTAATAAAGCAATTGAAGGGATGAGTCTATTTTATTTTTCAACCTTCCCACCAGAGACACTAGGCCTATAGTGCACACAGTGCTAGAAGTTGGTGGGCAATCCTAGAGATGTATTTGCTGATTTTTTTGAGGCCAAGGGGCTGTTTCTAGTCTTAACTACACACTCCCAATGTCTAATACACTCCTTACCCCAGGGACACCCAATCTGTGTCTGTGCTAATGGAGGTGAGCTCACTTCAGAATCCAATAAGTGGGATGCAACTGATCACCAGGCATTTACTGAGTGCCATACTTGGGGGTACAAAGCTTATAACCCAGGGTCCCTGCCTCCTGGAACCTAAAGGCTGTCTGCAAAGACAAGATGAAAATTCATGGACAGGCAAAAGACAGACCACAAACCAGCTAAGCACATGATTGACCAGGACACAAGTGATGCACAGAGCCTGGCATGTCAAGGGCACAGAAGATATCTGTCTTTTTTAATCCCCTACCCAATATCTAACTCCCTTTCTTCTTGCCCCCAATCTCCCATTGTGTATGGTGTTAGTGGGAATGCAGCTTCCATGATGCTTGCCTCTCATCTCATAAGTGAAGGTACCAGATATTTCTTTTACCTGAGTCCTGGTATTGCTGTGGGCAGGTACATGGTCTGAACTCAACACGAGACCTCTTTCTTGGACCTCCAAGTCTTCAAGGAGTGACTCAAAGAAAATCTCAAGATCAAATTTACTACAGCCAAGATGGTAGCCCTTAGAGTTGACCTTTTCCAATGTATGGCCTTCAGCAGGGCCCTCAGATTCTGCTCATTGTCCTAGCCCCCTGGTAGTTCTGTGAGCTACCTAATAATCCTAATAAATCACCTTTTTGTTAACAAGAGTTGGCTTCTGTTTCTTGCAACCAAGACGTTGACTGATCAAGCACTCAAGAATTGTTTGTTGAAAGAGAGATGGAAGCTGTGATCCAATTGCTATTCCATTTCATCACCAGCAGCCTGAACGTGTGCTTAAGGTACCAAAAATATTTTTCTAAGACTGTGATATTTCAAAAACAAAAACTAAACACCACCAAGCTGTGGACTAGAATGATGATAAACATCAGATACAATACAAATCAGTATTTCTTGAATTTATTTTGTGGTTCAGTATTGTTTTTAGTTTGAATGGCATATGAGGTCAGAACTTAAGGATCCTAAAAATTTCAGCCTAGCTCTGCTCAGTGTGCAAACATCTTTGCATTTATCAAATCTCCTTAACCAGGGTAACGACTCCTTCAGGGAAAAGTCTGAGCAACACTTATCCTCCTAAATATCTAGCTACTATATACCTGGCACCATCTATGCCTTAAACAGTTACTAAAATCTGTGTATCCTTGTTATCATTTAATCCTTGCAACAATGCCACGAAGTATGTGTAATTACCATTTTATAATAAAAGGGATAGAGGTTCAGAAAGCAAAACTAGCACCAACTTATGCAACTGATGAAAGGCAGAGCTGAGATCTGAACCTGCTTTAAGAAATTCAAAAGCATCTGTGTCTAACCTAACCAAGTAATGTCACATCATGCTTACTGTCACATACATATTGTGGTACTTCTCACATTTAAATCAAGTCAGCAAGCCCAGGGAACAAGAGGAAGTTTAAGACTTATCTAAGACAGCTCCCTGTTTCTGCCTAAGCTTTCCTTCTGGAAAGAGGGACTCTCTGCAACTTCGATACAAGCACTTTGGTGACAGCTCCTGCCAGCAGGTAACAATTGCACATTTAGCTGAAATCATTCCTTTCCAAGCTTAAACATACTTCTCTCCCCTCCACGGGGAAGAGACAAGCTGACCTAACTCAGTGGTAAAATTGGCTTTCATATGCTTCAAGACAATTACTAGATCTCCCTGCAGGCTTCTTTCTCTGAGGCTACAATTCCTAATTATTTTTCATACATGCCCTAATTTCCAACTCCACAACGAAATCTGTTGCCCTCCTTTATACCATGTCCGAACTGTCCTTTGTAGTCAGTGGTCCTGACACATGAGCAGTGCACCCCAGTGCCTGGGCTTGTCCATCCTCTCATTCCGGACTCAGGTGTCTGCATCCATGGGACAGAGATAAAAAGGATCATCCCAGAATGTGCAGGACAGTCCCCATTCCAAAAGGGAGCATTTGTCTTGATCTGATATTTTGTTCCAAAGCCACGTCACTGGCAGGCCCGAGAACCCACAGGTTGGTATTGATCAGGGAAGAAACACTATTATGGTTTGGTGTCAGGGAAGTCCTGGCCTTTCACCAGCGCCAGTGTTCTCTAATGAATGACTGAGACAGAAAAGAGGGGTCCAGAACCCACGGAAAGGAGTGATGGCATAAAGGCACCATATGCCCCATGTGGCACCTCTCACTCAAGGAATAAAACCTTGCTAGAAGCTGAAGCCACCACCACCTTCTTGATGTTCTGTGTAGCATTACAGGCCCAAACCCGTGTACCCGACCACCACACACCTTTGCAGAACCACTCTCACTCATTCTGTAAAAATCTACAGTTCAGTCCTGCCCTCAAGGAGTTTATACAACTATAAAAAGAAAGGTGCCAAATGTCACAAGAGAGAAAAATGACAAATTACTATGGAAATGAGTTGTGAAGAGGGGGAAATTACTACCTGCACCAGGCATGAAAGCTTATGGAAAAGAGGGTGTTAGGAGTGGGCCCTGGAAAATGGGTAGTACAAGACACGTAGAAACTGTGGGTAGTAAAACCATGTGATCAAAGGACCAGAGGCCACCGTTGAAGCACTGGTGGGTTGGATAGGTAGGAGGCCAGTGAGGCTTTTGAGTAAAATTGTGATATGATTAGAGCTGATTCAACCCCTTGATAAGTACAAAAGTTGTATGTCTAGAATTAGCATGTAAGCTGCTTAGGGGAAGAGCATACAGTTGTGCCAGGGAATGGTACAGTAGGAGACTAATACATGTTGGTTATGATTTGATCTGCCAGTTCCTGGAATTGCTGGATTGTTATATTAAGTGTTATTGTCAGTCAATATAGCTTAGTAGTTAAAAGTTCAGGCTTTGGGTTCTAATCCCAGCTTCACCATTTACTAGTTTTGTGACCTTGGATAAGTTACTTGGTTTTACTTGACCTCAGTTTATCTTTGAAGTAGAAAAATAATTATAGCTATCTCACTTCTCACTAGGTTGTCAAATAACAAAGCAACCAATCCATGTAAAGTGTTTTGCAGAGCACCTGGCATATAAAATGTACTCAGAAAAGCTCCTAAACCATCCTATCTAGCCCCACCAATCTCCTCCACCACCATCCATTTAGACATGTGCATGTGGATACACTTCAGCACATGCAAATACATGTTTATGGCAAGCAATAGGCAGTGACTTCTTGGGGAAAATGCATAATTTGTTCAAATTTCACAATAAAAATTTATCTGCAATAATAATAAAGGCAGGAGGCTTGCACTGCCCACATGTATTTTTGACTATACTTATGCTAACTCTAACACTACAGAAAGAAACTTCTAGACCTGGATATCAAACCCAGAGGAATGCCAACAATATAAACTTTTACTTTATCTTCCTAATGACTGAATTAATCTAAGGCAACAACCATTAAAACTACCAACCCTCTTGCTTACAAAAGCTCCTAAGATGAAAAGCACTAAGCAAATCCCACAATGATGTTTTATTTGTCTTCAAGTAAGAAAGACCGTGTTCCTTAATCACACAAATGGCCAGTATGTCCTCAACCCTCTTCAGCACTTGCCATCAAGGTCATCTTGAACAGGCTCACAGGTAGGCATTCTCTTGGCAGTGAACACAATAGCAAGGGGTGGTGCCATGAGTTGGCAGATCCCCTAGAAGCAGGGAAGACTCTTGGATGTCCTGGAGGATATTTAGACCCTGCTAAAATAAACTTGAGATGTTCTAATGGAGAGACTCAGGATCCTGGCAGGTTTCTAATGATTACAAAAATCTCTCCCACCACAATTTGTGTGTGTGTGTGTGTGTGTGTGTAGGTACATGTGCATATACACACATATGTATATATATTTACCTTACTAGAAAGGTACATTTTATTCATCAGCAATTAAAAATGACTAAGAACCCGTCATACCTGTTAAGTCCTCAGAAAGATGAACCCTTCATCAGAAAAGGCAACAACTCAAATTGATGTTCTCATCAATACAAATCAACTGTAGGGGCCAGACAGGCTGAAGGCTGGCATGGATAAAAAAGAAAAATGATGCTAATAAACTGCATATGGAGCTAATAAGTGGTATCTAGTTGATGAAATGCAGCAACAATTGATGCCAAAAGAATCCTAAAGCCCTGGTTTCTCTTCTTACAATATTCTCCTAACTGGCATTTGTGGTGGTGGAGGTCTGGTCAGGGCAGGCAGAGGGGTGGTGACTAGGTCTGAGTACATAACAGTACAACCACAATCCACTAATCCATTTTGAAAGTTCGGATCATGTCCTCCTCTGCCAGAAAAATTTCAGTAGCACCCAAAAACTGGGACTGGGACTTACAGACAAGAGTAAATCCCTAGACACAAAAGGAATTAATTAACAGAAGATGGGATAGAGTATGCTCAGGGAAAAGAGATGAATGAATGGCCTCACAGAGCAGCATCTCCCCCTCAATAATGAATGCTGGGTGTACTTTTTTCTTAGTAGCTGCAGAAATTCCTCCCAGAGAAAATCTACCATGTGAAGTTAAAGACAACATTTGCTTTCTTTGAAATCAGGGCAACTTCAGCCAGTGGGCAAATAGGTGTCCTGCAGTACAGGTCTGCTGGGGGCCATCCCCAGGTTATCAAAGGCATCTTCAAAGGAGTCTGGGGTTGGAGGAGACCAGAGGCCCCTTCACTTAGAAAACAGCCCTTGGCAACAGCTGGGTTAAAGAGCTCAGGGAGTCCAGCTTGGGGACAGAGAAAGTGAGTGCAAGGGAAAACCAGAGAGGAAAGCAAAAAAAGAAGAGGTGGGAATCATGCAGGCGTGGCAAAGAGAAGATCAGATCAGAATACATGCTTCAGGAAAGGGGCTTCAGGAGGTTGGGGGGTGTTTGGAAAGGAGGAAAAAGAAAATGGAATTTTCTAAGATAACAAAGTTTAAAACTCCCTTTAACATTAACACACATTAAAAAAAGTATTCCTCCACAAAAATGCTGTTGGACTCAAAGATAAGAAGAAGGGGAGCCCCAAGCATTCACTTTGAAGAGTCTTTTTAAGAAGAAACGTCTTTGGTGTGATCCAGTCGAGAGAAATGAGGAGTGGGAAGGAAAGGAGATCTCTAGGGGAGAGGGTGTGGGGAAAGAGGGAATCAACCAAAAAGCTTTCCAAGTACGGACTGAGAAACAAAGCCGGGCAAGCCCATGCCCTCCTGTCCTAAATAGAGGCAGTATAGCTAGGAAAAGGTGAGGACAAGGGAAACGGAAGGACCTCAAGGACCACATGTTGAGAGGAAAATGTGCCTGACACCGGCTTTCTTCAGGAAATCTCCTCCAAAGCCCTGGCAGGCGAGCAGAGAAAATATGAATCTCTGAGGCAATTTCACCCCTAGCCCATCTTACCATCCAGATCAATGCAAGTGACCCTTCCTCCAAGAAGCCTCCCAGATCATCCTGCTGCTTCATCAAGACACTGCCCTAAAATTGGCCAATACATTTGTTTGGTTATTTCACACTGATTCCCCTGCTAGAATGTGAGTTCCATGAGTGAGGGAAATTTGTCTGTCTGTTTAGCTCTCAATCCCCTGTGCTTGGCACATGGTAAACACACACTTTGTGGAACAAGGGAGAGAATTTCCAAACAATTCCACTTCTCAGTTACATGAGTAGCACTGTTGGGGCAGCACCTTCTTAGCGGGCAAAGAGAGAAAGTCTCACGTTTGTGATGTCTGGTAGGCACCGGGCATGCAATTGCAATCCATTCTTACAACTTCCCATGAGGAAGCATCTTTATCCACACCTTGCTTTTAAGGAGACTGAGGCTCAGAGAGGCCAAGTGACTTGACATTTCACATGACTGAATACCAGAGCAAGAAGTGAACTCAAATCCTGAAGTTTCTTTCTCTACAGAGTCTGCGGTGGAAGAAGGGAAAACAAATGACAGAGTCTAGTACCAGCCCAACCAACTCCCCTTCCTCTGGGGCCACCCTCACAACAGTCCTGCACCCTCAAGTGAGAAGGGGGCAGAAATAAGAAATGAAGATTTGTTCAGACTAAGACTGCCAGTGACCTGCATCTGGGCTGGCCCACCAGAGACACTTTGTTTATCTGTCCCAGTAGAAGGCACATCCACAAGAGCAGTGATCTTTTCTACCGTGTAAACCACTATATCCCCTGGGATAGGCTTAAGATAGTAGTACAGCATAACCTTAATAAATGGCTAAGAATCCCTCCACATCCCCAAGGACTAGCACAGTGCCTGGCCCAGAAGAGCAGGTGCTCAGAAAACAATGGTGTGTTGGGTAGGGAATGGTGACTTCCTCCGTTTCCAACCTGGCTAATACATGACTGACTACAGAGTATTTCTAAGGCCATTCAGGCTATTTAAACTCTGATGTTATTTTTCCTCCAATATCAAAAACAAGTTTTTATTACAAAAATAGGACTGTGCAAAAAGGCAGAATCCAACCCCAGTCTGCTAAGAGCCACATGTATAGTGGATTAATAAAAATAAAGGGACTGGTTTCCACCCATATCCAGTGAAAAACAACAAAATATCTGATCCCTTTTCCCAATTTGATCTAAAAATAAAGGCACCAGCTCTGAATTCCTCTGAGAGCATTTGATTTCAGCTCTGATTTTGTCTCACAAAAGGCACAGCCATTTGCTCTCCCTTAATAGGACATAATGCTACCAATTAGTTAACTTACACATTTAAGTTGTCACACAGGGTGAATTACAGGCTCCCAGGGCTGGCAGACCTGCAGGGGTCATCTAATTTCCCCTCTGCTTTATCAGACCACCCTAGGCACTTGGGAACCACTCTTTTCTTAGAGGAGGGGGTCCCATCACCCACTTACGACACCTTTTTGTTTAACCACCCTTTTGACCAAAAATTCCCCCCGGTAGCAGCCTCAATCCTGCCTCGCATGACGACAGATTGTTTGCCTTGCTCTATCTCCAGCAGAGAGTGAGGGGAACTCATTCCTGAGGTTGCGTAGCCAAGAATATGAGGTATAAGACCTGCTCCAAGCCCCACTTAATGACTTGCCAGTCATGAGACTTGGAGCAGTCCCCTGACAACTGTCCCTACTACTTCCTGGGGCTTTTCTGAGGATTAAACATAGATGAGGTCTTCTGCCCCCTTGTACCATGTGCTCCTTGAAGACCAGGCCCCAACCCCTCCCACCTTGCCACTGCATAGGTCACTGTGCCCTCACCGATGCCAGGCAACAGAGCGCCACAGGAGGTATCTCCTTTCATCCTCAGAATAACACTATAATGTGACTGCTAGCATCTCAACCTTATAGTGAAGAGACTCAGAAAGGTTAAGCCACTTGCCCAAGGTCACACAGCCATTGAGTAGCTGAATGGGGATCTACCTGGATCTGGCAGAGGCAAGCATCCGGTTCTCCATCCCTCTAGCACCTGCCTCCTAATCATCTCTGTACCTACCTGCACGGCATGGCTGGCCAGGAGCACCAGGCACACAGCACATGCAAGCGCTTGTTGAGCCAAGTGTAACATGTTTTGTACAGCAAAAAGATGCACGTGTAAGATGCTAGTATTAATATTATGTTTTGTAAAATAATGTTGGTAACTCTACCCTCAGTGGGTTTAGATAAGGGGGTGATGGCTGGGGTGGGGCAGGTAGGTGACAAAGAAGAGATACTTGACTCTCTGAAGCATCAGACACATCGCCTGAATTATCTTATTCCTGCATGGCTCTGAGCTATACATTAGTATCCCATTTTACAGGAGGCAACACGAAATTCAAAGAAATTTCCAGCTTCCTAAACTGAAACCAGTGAGTTCTAGTCCTCAAAGACCCTGCTACTAAGAGACTCACGACTGACAATGACCTGTACAAGGGGGTTGTTTGATTCCTTGGGACAGTTCTCTTCACCACCCCAAGGACAGCTCAGCTATGGCCAAGAACCCCCACTGTTTAGTTAAAAGAAAACCAGGTGAGCCAATTTTAGAATATTCAGGTCAGAGCTGTGAGGAGACCTCATTTCCCCTCTTCAGTGTTTTCCTTCCCAGTCTCTGACAAACAGTCTCAAAATAAAAACCCCCAGGGTTTAGGCATTGGGATACTGGAATAACACAGAAAGGCCGTGAAGGAGCTGTTCATTCTCCTGGTCCTCACAATGAAAAATTGAAATGATGGGTGATAAGTGATGGCTTGGCCAGCTTTGTCTTGGAATCAAATCCAATCTTACACACATATCATGAGCTGCCTGTGAGGTCTTGGGCTAGGCACCAGGCAGAAAGATGGGGAATAAAGGTGACACAAAGATCATCAGTTCAAGGGCCTTCTAGTCTGGAGTTCCAGTCTCACAGATGACTCTAACACCGGTCCTAAAACACCAAATGGGAAACAAGGATGCAGACTAATAGAAGTGAAAACACTCGATGGAAGGAATAGTATCAAGTTGGGCACCGAAGAACATACAAGATTTCTAACAGGTAGCAATGAGAAGTGGCAGCATGAGCAAACACAGGCAGGAGAGGAAGGTAGAGGGGTGGTGTACAAAGGTGTAGTCTGCAGATAGAACATGAAGCACTGGGCTATTAAGTTTGGACTTTATTCCATAATCAATGAGAGCTACTGTCAGTTTCTGAGGCAGGTAGTGACACAAAGATATCTGCTTTAGGGTCCTTCATTCTATCAGCAATGAGGACTAGGATGGACTAGAAGCACCAATCAACAGGGGGCTGTGGTTCTGCTCACAAAATGAGGCTCTCTCAAATTTCTGCCTCAGAAATGAAAATTCTAGGCTGGATTCAGGGAATGGGAGAAACAATCACAGGGCTAGACTTGGAGGGGCCCCACGGCCAGTTTCCCAAGCCCAGAAGTCTGTAGCTTGCCATCAGTTCTGCCCCTCTCATTTGCTGCATTTGAATTAAACATTAAACAGAGCTGGAAACGGTCCCCACGGGGGCTAGAAACTTTGGAGCATTAGCTGACAAACAGCCTTGCTGCTGTGTAAACTCCCAGGGCAAATGCAAAGTGTGAGCTAATCTTGCCACCATCACCAGTTCTCTGAGCTGAGGATAATGTATGATAATCTAAATCGGGCTGGGCAGATGCCTGCCTGGGAAATCTGATTAGGATTTGCTTGATGATTCCCTTTCATCCCCCAGGAGACTGCAGGGCATGGTATACAGGACCCGGCCATGAAGTTGACATGCTCCCAGTGGTCCAGGCCCCAAGGCACTCCTCTGCTGAACCTCCACTGGTAGCAAAAAGGGACATGAAGACAATAATCTGCAAATAGTTTTGCAGCAGTGGGCCTAAAGGAGCAGATCCCCAGGTTGATCAATGCACAGCTAAAGAGATCAGGGCCTCTTTCTTACAGAGACTGTGTAAAGTGTGTAAGCTCAATCGTGCCACTTTTTTGCCCTGCATCCTTCAATGGATACCATCAATTCTGGAATAAAGTTTAAATTGCTCAGTAGGACCCATCTCTCTGGCCCTCATCAGCTGTGATTTTCCTCACCTAAAACTTAATGTCCAGATAATAAATGAACTGCCAGTAGCTTCCCTCATCTACCTCACATACCACCGGGTCTTTGCTCCTGCAGTGCCCTCCATCTGAAACACCCTTCTGCTGGCTGAATCTTACTCATTCTTCAAAACAAAACTCAGACATCTTCTTTTCTGGGAAGCTTTTCCTAAACAATGTCTCAGCTCTTGGTTATTCAACAAATATTTGCCAGTGTTTCCTATTGGTATACACCAAGGACCTACTATTATAATCCCTTCTTTACAATGAGGGAGACCAGAGAGCTTAACTGGCTGGAGGTCACATAGAGACAGCCTGGATTCACCCCACATTCTTGACTGGATTTCGGAGCCCTTGTCTGAGTGACCTCCCTCCTCACACTAAACCTCTGGGTCGGCAGTTCTGCTTCTGGGTTTGCCTGCCAGACTGTGAACTCCTTGAGGGCAGAGATGGTCTGACCCATCCCTCTGGCCAGCATGGGGTGCTGGCCCGCTGCAGGTGCTCAGTCAAGAGTCCCTGAGCTAAAGGTCTTCACTTGCTCAATAGAAGTGGCCACAGTACCATCAGGCTAAGCTCCTAAGCTGAAGCTCTCCTCCCCTCTAGACCCACATGCCCACGCTCTGGCCACCTGCCTTTCAGTTCCAGGTCACCAATCTCCATGGAGGCCTGGTAAAGGAACGTGGATGGGTTAGTGCAGAGCCACACCCACAATTTGAAAAACAACTCCTAGTGTGTTTATTAGGTACAAGGCACCTGCACTGGTGTTCTCTATGTGAATGGTAATAATTGAAGCATGAGAACCTCATGTACATCCCCTATAGTCTCTATTGGGAAGGAACAGGTAACTCCACATGCAAACGCAGGCCATTTTGTTACATGTAAATATATCCTTCCAAGCATCCATCAATCTCATTAATCTTTATGGTATACTCACTATGTGGCAGACACTATGAATAAAAAGATTAAAAAGTACTCATCCCCAGTCACATTTGGCAAAGAAGAATGAGCAGGCACTAAGGTCTGCACATGGTGTGAAGCAACAAGCATGGGGTCACAGAAAGATGAATGGCTAATTCAACAAAGATAAAAGTCAGGAAAAAAGTCTATAAAAGGGGCATGGAAGACATCCTGGCCTGCAAACCATGGTTCCCTGTGTAGAAAGTTATTGGCCTTAAAGAGGATGAAGAGAGATCCGCGTAGAAAGTTTATTCAAGGAAATAACAGTGTAAGTGTCTGGGTCAGTGGTTCTCAAACCCAACTTCACAACAAAATATTGATTCCTATATCTCACCTTCTGAAATTAGAATCCTGGTGGTTGCAACCAAGATTCTGTACTTTTAAGTTCTCCAGGGGACTTTTGCAGCCTGTTTGGCACTGGTCTAGGGGTGGGACCTGGTAGCCACTGCTGTGGGTCATCAGCTACCTGGAGAACACTAGAGGGAGCCCAGGGAAGGCTAAGAGAGCCTCAATCTCTCGAAAGGCTGTGAGTCCGGTTTCCAGCCCTCGCTGGCTGTGTAGACGTTGGCAAGTTGCTTAGCCTCTCAGGGACTCGTCATCAGCAGGCAGGAAGGCACAGAGGTAGAGAATCAGACTGCCTGGATTAAAATTCCAGCTCCATTCTTTCCCAGGAGGGTGACTTTAAGCAAGTCACCCATCCCCCTCTATGCTTTAGCTCTCTTTATTTATAACACAGAACTGTGACTATTATCTATCGCATAGGAGACAATCCAGCCAACACACTTAGCACAGTGGCTGATGCCCGACATTATTGACTACTTCTGTGCTATTATGATTGTCAGCAGCAATTGCTAAGGTGTGGCCTTAGGATTTAGTCCAGTGACCACAAGCAGGAGGATTCTCCAGGACAAGAACAAATTTTACCAATTTTTAAGTATAGCTTTGCTTTCCTCAATGACCATGTAAAGTAGGCTTTTGCCAGTGAGCACCTGAGCTTCAGCTTTCTCCCAAGGGCATACAGCTGTGTTTAAGAGGCTAGCCAAATAAGCACACAGTAGACATGATTCTGATAAACAGAGTCAGAGGAAGCCAATGAGGCACAAGCCTGGTGCAGGGGCATCTCAGCTCCTCTCATGGACAGATCCTAGCATCCAGCCACAGGAAGCCTTCTCTCCCCTGGCCCCACACATGTTACTCCTGACCCAGATTGTTGGGTCTTTCCTTGCCCCAGAATGTCCCATCAGCCCCTGGAATCTGCTGCCCAGCATGGGCAAAGCTTTTCCATTTAGGAGAAGGTAAAGACCACCCTCCCTAAGCTGCTGGGCAAGTAGCAGAGGTTCTGGCCAGAGCTCTGCAAAGTTTCAAGTAAAGTAAATACCCATGTCCACGAGTCAACGAAATCACAAGGGGCATCTGGCCCTTCACAGCCCAGCACAGAGAATATTGGGGCAGCCACATCACAACCCAGCTCAAGGAATGAGGATGGAAGGCACAGAGCACAAGACAACGGACTTCTTCATAAGGATCAGAAACAGGTGCATGCATCCCAGCCTGTCTCCAACTCCTCCATCACTCCCTCCTGTCCCCCACCCTCAATGCCTCCTCTCCCTTCTGACCCCTGCTCTCAATGCCTCTCTAGGAGGCCTTGGAATTGCAGCTCCCTCTGAGCCTTGCCCTTCAAATGTTCTCAAGCTTGGCTCCTTCTCATCCACATGTCCCCACCTCAGAGATGCCACTCCTCACCACACTGTCCCTGTCATTCTCCATCACTGACACCTGCTGATTCCCTGTGCAGAACTTAACCATGATTGAGACTATCTTGTCTGTCTTGTTGACCACTGTATCCGGCACCCAGCACAGCAAATGGGGCAGAGCGAATGAATGAAATGACAAACAAGGGAGGAACAGGGTGAAGTCAGGGCACAGAGATGACAAAATGGAAAGGGTCAGTTGGGAGAGGGGGAGGGAAGAAGAGATGGAGAAGGTGAAACAGAAAAGAAACTGCCTCTCTTATATCCTGGGTGGCCAGAGATTTTTTTATTTCTTATTCTCTTTCCTTTGGAGGCCTATGAAGGGATTACACAGGTTCCACTCCATTCATTTCAAATTTACTTGCTCCAAGACTGAGGCCATCTTCCCTGAAGCCCCTGCCATCAGAAGATAGCCACCAGCTGCCCCTCACCACCTGACTGTCACCAGAGTTGAGCTGCAGGTCATGAGCTGAGGCAGGACCCTGGAACTCCTCTCACAGATGCCTTGGTTCTAGCACCAAAGGAGTTTCAGCAATTAGTTTAATTTGTTGCATTTCTCTTTTTAATTCAGGAAATAGACAAATTAGCTACACTTGTATGACTTTAATACCTGACAGCTTTGTAGCAATCACTTTTCCATCTAGGGCCCTCTGAGGTTCCTAAGTCTTAATAAAATAAAGAAATAAATAAAATCTTCAGAAGAAATGCAGAGAACATGGTGGGATGGGCATGAGATTAGGTGATGGACTACCGTGGTGCCAGGGTGCCGAGAGGAGGCTGTCTCACCAAGGGGCAGAAAACAGATGTGAGCCAGGCTGGCACCTAAGGAGGCCCCTGCAGGACCACAGAGAAATACTGCACAGGGAAGATGCAAGCTGTGTCTCTGCTAGATAAGGCCTTTCAAAGTACATCTTGGTAATTGAAAACAAAATGAATGTGGTATTGCTACAAGACAGGCAGTAACAAAATACAGTGCTCCATCCTGATAAGCCATGAGAAACGAAGTCTTCTAAAGGGGCAGAAGCGGGAAAGGCAGCGTATGGAAACAAATTCCCTTTGAGATCAAATTTATCTGTGCCACAGAACAGAGATGGTTATTGGGAATCCAAAAAAATTCCTGTCCTCGCAAGCACAAACCTTCTGAAAATCCTGATCTGGAGGTGGGACAGCTGAATAGACTTGAGTCACCCTGTCTTTAACAACTCTCAGTCCCATATCCCCCTTCAGATATTTTCCTCTCTCATTGTCCTTTCATAGCCAACCTTCTTGAAGGAGTTGGTGGAGAAGTAGTACTGATGATCATTGAGATAATGTACATGATCAGTACATGATCACAGAGACATGCTAAGTTGAGCAGAACACTTTTATGAGCCACCCTTCCCTTTGCACAGGCCCCTGTTTGGGGTATAGGGGGATTGCATCAATGGCTAGACAGTGACATAAGGGCTAGGACTGCTCCTGCTCAGCCATCTGTTTTGGATTTCATCCACTGTCACCAGCATTGTCTTGGAAGGACTCAATTCCACTCAAAGAAAACATCTTCAAAGCCCTGGGCCAAACTGGACAAGATAACATCAGTAACTTTCCTCCAGCTTCACAAGGCAATGGGAAGGGGACAGAAGACATGGGGCTTAGGAGGACACAACACTTATTGTGTCTTTATGAAATTTCATTTGCTGGGTTGGATTTATATAAGGGCTATCTGACCCAAGTGGAGCCAAGACTTCCAGTCTGTGAGCCAGGTGTTCTCTGCACTCCTTTCAATTATCTCAGGATTCCCAAGCATCCAGCCTGGGGAGGCACAAGGCAGTGAGCTAGGTGCTGGTCTCCATCCAGTGTACAGCTACTGTCTTCACTGCCTCGCTTCCTCCCCTTGGCTTCCCTCCCTGTCACTCCACTTCACAAAACTGTTCTCACCAGAGGACCAATGACCTCCAGGCCATTAACTCCAAAGGCCACATCAACGTCTTCATCTGGCCTGGCTCTCAGAATCCCTTGGCCCCTGATCATGTCTCCCTCCCTCCTGAACATGTTACTCCCTGTAGTTTCTGTGATATTGTGACATTGCCCCATCCAGTCCACGTCCCACCTCTCTGGCAGCTCCTTCGTCTCTTTGTAAACTCTCATCTCTCTTGTTATTCCTTATGCTTTGCTGTTCCTTGGGGTTCTGCCCTAGGTTATCCCTCTGTCCCACTCCCTGAAAGGATAATGCAGCATGCCACCCGCTCCATGGCTACAAAAAGCAGCCTCATGCTGACGACTCCCAGACATTTCTCTAGGCCCGACCTCAACCCTGAGCTCCAGGCCCATCTGTCAACAGCCTGCTTCTCCTCCTCCCCAGGGTGATTCACTGGAAACAGAGCAGCAAGCTGGGGCCAGTGTTTACCTCATGCTTTCTCTTTCTGTGTTCATCTCTTCTCTCTACGTTCCTTATCTAGTTAATGAAGCCAGAAACTTAGTCATTTAGAGTGTCGTCCTTTCTCTCCCCACATCTAAATTCACCCTTCTACCCTCTAGTTACCACTCCAATCAGACCCCTTCTCCAGCAACCTATCATACTTTCTCATCTATAGCAAATATCTCCTTATTGACGTGTTCCTGGGTTCAAGCTTAATCTCTCTCCCATTTGCCATTGTTATCTACCCCCAACGCAACTGTAACTCATACATGTATGGAGTACCCAGTGTGTACCAGGCACTGTGCTGGGCACTATGGACAAAATGGTACGCTCACTCTGGGCATGCTCCTGGTGGCTGTCACTGCTAAACAAGACAGGAACCATTAAAATTCAATATGTTAATAGGAGAAATCTGTATATAGTTATGTAGGAGCCTAAAAAAGAGGATGATAAAGTTGTTCATGTCACTTCCCCTCAACAAATCTCAGTGATTTCCCTGCAGATGCCTTCAAAAAGCTACCAGTAGTGGTGTCCTGACACATGGGAGGGTTATGATCCATTATGAGATAGCCAAGTAATTAGTTAGCATAAATTAGTGGAAGTAACAATGGCTCAAGAACGGGAGTTTTTAGAACGTTATCTTTCCACCCCTTGGAGCAAATATAAGGTTGTCTGGTAAGAACACATCTCTTGTTTAGCCGCAGTGTAGAGAAGAGGAGTTACAATCCTATTAGGTGAGTATCAGCCCAAGCAAGTCCACAGGACATCCTGAGTCAGGTGAATCATGGCAGAACGGTGGGAGCTCTTATTATGCTATCCAAGATCCCATGTATGTGGCCCCATTCTTCCCTATCTTACACCTGCCCCCAACTTGCTGCTTGCTCCAGCCACATGTGGCCACCACTTTCTGCCTATACAGCATATCTTATCTTATGGCGCTTTGCTTATTGAACTTCTCAGATCTTGCATTTTTTACACATTGAAGGTTTGTGGCAACCTGAGTTGAGCAAGTCTATTGGCATCATTTTTCAAACAGCATGTGCTCACTTTGTGTCTCTGTGTCACATCTTGGTAATTCTTGAAATATTTTAAACTTTGTCGTTATTATTATATGTGTTAGGGTGCTCTGTGATCAGTGATCTTTGATGTTACTATTATATTTGTCTTGGGGCACTATGAACCACATGTATATAAGATGGTGAACTTCATCAACAAATGTTTTATGTGTTCTGACTGGTCCGTTGACTGGCCCCTACCCCATCTCTTTCCCTCTCCTCAGGCCTCCCTATTCTCTAAGACAAAACAATATTGAAATTAGGCCAATTAATAACACTACAACGGGCTGTAAGTGTTCAAGTGAAAGGAAAAGTCCAACATCTCTCACTTTAAATCAAAAGCTATAAATGATTAAGCTTGGTGAAGAAAGCATGTCAAAAGCCAAGACAGGCTAAAAGCTAGGCATCTTGTGCCAAACATTTAGCCAAGTTGTGAATACAAAGGAAAAGTGATTGAAGGAAATTAAAAGTCCTACTCCAGTGAACACATAAATTACAGAAAAGTGAAACAGCCTTATTGCTAGTATAGAGAAAGTTTCAGTGCTCTAGATAGAAAATCAAACCAGTCAAAACCTTACTTAAGCCAAAACCTAGTCGAGAGCAAGGCCCTAATTCTCTTCAATTCTTTGAAGGCTGAGAGAGGACATTTCAAAAGAAAAGTTTGAAGCTAGCAGATATTGGTTCATGAGGTTTAAAGAAAGAAGCCATCTCCATAACATAAAAGTGCAAGGTGAAGCAACAAGTGGTGATGGAGAAGCTGCAAGTTATCCAGAAGATCTAGCTAAGGGAATTGAAGGTGGCCACACTCAACGGCAGATTTTCAATGCAGACAAAACAACTTTCTATTGGAAGAAGAAGCAATGTTGCACTTTCACAGCTAGAAAGGAGAAGTTAATGCCTGGCTTCCAAGCTTCAAAGGACAGGCTGACCCTCTCATTAGGAGCCAATGCAGCTGGTAACTTTAAGTTGAAGCCAATGCTCATTTACCATTCCAGAAATCATAGGGCCCTTAAGAATGACACTAAAGCTACTCTGCCTGTACTCTAGAAATGGAACAACAAAGCTCAGATGACAGCACGTCTGTTTACAGCATGATTTACTATGTATATTAAACTCACTGTTAAGATACCTACCATTCAGAAAAAAAGATCCCTTTGAAATAGTACTGCTCATTCACAATGCATCTGGTCATTCAAGAGCTCTGATGAAAATATATAGGAGATTTATGTTGTTTTCAGGTTGCTAATACAACATCCTTTTTGTAGGCCACGGATCAAGAGGTAATTTGACTTTCAAGCCTTATTATTTAAGAAATATATTTCATAAGGCTATAGCTACCATAGATGGTGATTCTCCTGATGGATCTGGGCAGAGTAAATTGAAAACCTTCTGAAAATGATTCATAATTCTATATGCCATTAAATACTTTAGTGATTTACAGGAGGAAGTAAAAATATCAACATTAACAGATATTTGGAAGAAGTTGACTCTAATGCTCATGAATGACTTTGAGGGGTACAAGACTTCATTATAGGAAGTAACTACAGATGTGGAGGAAATAGCAAGAGAACTAGAATTAGAAATGCAGCCTGAAGATGTGGCTGAATTACTATAATTTCTTAATAAAACTTGAACAGATGAGGAGTTGCTTCCTATGGATAAGAAAAGAAAGTGGTTTATTGAGATGGAATCTACTGCTGGTGAAGAGGCTGTGAGCATTGTTGAAATGATCACAAAGAATTTAGAATATTCCATAAACTAAGTTGATTAAACAATAGCAGAGTTTGAGAGGATTGACTAATTTTGAAAGAAGTTCTACTGTGGGTAAAATGCCACGAAACAGCATAGCATGCTACAGAGAATTCTTTTGTGAAAGAGTCAATCAATGTGGCAAACTTCATTGTTGTATTATTTTTAAAATCTGCCACAGCCACCCCAACATTTAGCAACCACCAATCTGATCAGTCAGCAGCCATCAACACTGAAGCAAGACCCTCCACCAGCAAAAAGACTCTCTGAAGGCTCAGATGATGGTTGGCATTTTTTAGCAATAAAATATTTTCAAATTAAGGTATGCACATTGATTTTTAAGATATAATCCTACTGCTTGGAATAGTATAAATATAACTTTTATATGCACTGGGAAGTAAAAAATGTGTATGACTCACTTTATTGCAATATTCACTTTAGAGGAATGGTTTGGGGCCAAACCCACAGTATCTCTAAGGTATGCCTGTACTCTGTGCTCCCTAAACCTTGGAATCTTTGTCATACTGTTCTCCCTTTCCTGAAATCCTTTTCCCACCCTGTCTACCAGCCTTCAGGTCCTTCAGGTCACATGTCACATTTCAGAAAATCTTGACAAACCACTTGACTCCTAGAACTCCTTTTCATCTGCAGCCTTCCTTCCCATTCCTCCAAGAGACTGAGGTCAAGATTGAGCAGGGCTGGTGTCTAATCCAGACACTGGCAATGAATACAGGTCTATGTATATTTTCTGAGCAAACCAAGGGGAACTGATTTTGAAGTCCACCTGTTTCAGAGCCTTAGGAAATAAGCCTGTCCCAGACAAGGAGAAGCAAGCCTCGAAAGACCTTCCTGTCAGTGTCTACCCTTTGTATCTGGGGATACAGAATGTTCCTGGCTGTCTTCTATTCTCTTCTCTATTAATTCTTCTGTCTTATTTTCCCAGCTAGAAGCTACAGAGGGCCAGAAACAACAGGATATGGGAGAAAGAAGATTCTAACTCTTCTTGGCTGGGATCTTGAGCAAGTTACTTAACCTCTCTGAGTGTTTCCTCTTCTGAAAAATGAGAAACATAAAACATCCCCTCACATGGGTTTTATGAAGAATAAATAAGTTAACACATAGCTTTCAAAGCCCAGAGTAAGTCCTTAGTTAATATGTATTTAACTAATCTTCTCCATTCTCTTTTTTCATAATCTTTGCTAAGCAAACCACAGGATCTCGTACCACTAGTTTCCAGAGAAGGCCTGCTGCATGATGGAAATTCTGTATCAGTAGACTCTAAGACACAACCCATACTCTAGGGCTTAGCTAAGAAGTCTAATGTACTTGGACTTTGAACATAAAAACTTTTGTTTGAAATAAAGTAGATTTCATCCAGTACCTCAAAACCTTCGCATGAATCATAAATTTCTTTTTCAAAACTGCAGTATGTGACCTGTAGTATCAATAGATCAATCATACTCTTCCAAATTACAGACAATATCAGTGGCCTATCAGGTTAAACAGGCTTAGAACTACTTTTTCATTATAGAAAATGGCACATTCTATGTGCCATGTACACCACTGATGACCTTCACTGCCTTTGGCCAAGGTCACTGGAGACATTAACGTGTGGGGAATAATTTGGGGGGAAACAATACCTAAAGTCTATGAGTCTTAAAACTAAGGTGCTCAGCTCCAGAAAATTCCCAATGTCTGCATGCTACATTCCAACAAACTCACCATCTGTCCTTGTGGAAAAGATACAGGAAACAGATAATGAAAATTAAGCAGTATGAAAAACAAGCGGCCGGGCGCAGTGGCTCACACCTGTAATCCTAACACTTTGGGAGGCTGAGGTACGTGGATTGCCTGAGCTCAGGAGTTCAAGACCAGCCTGGTCAACACGGTGAAACCTCGTATCTACTAAAATACAAAAAAAATTAGCTGGGCATGGCGGCATGCACCTGTAGTTCCAGCTATTCAGGAGGCTGAGGCAGGAGAATTGCTTGAACCCGGGAGGTGGAGGTTGAGCTGAGATCACACCACTGCACTCCAGCCTGGGTGACAAAAGAAAAAAAAAAAAAAAAAGAAAAGGAAAACAAGCTCAGAGAGTCTCCTTCCCAGGGCTGTGTGCTGCATGGAGAGACGGGGGGCGGAATGAGTTGTGCAAGAGAGCCTCACACGCATGAAAGCCTGGCAAATCAGCATAAACCCAGCTCCCAAGACCTGAAGTTCAACACAGCAGAGTCCAGTGTTATTTGTTAGTCACCCACTAAATCCCAGCCACTGCTAGGTGGGAATAACGAAAGGCATGGAGTTAGCTTACATTAGAAGGATTTTTCCCACTCCTGAGGCTGCCTCCCCGGCAACTGCCTGTGTGGGCTGTGCAGTCCCTAGCATGGGCAGGGGCAAACAAGGCCACGCATCCTGCACAGCCTCCTAACCAGGGCACTGAAGGGTTGTACACAAAGGAGAAACATGATGTGATTCATACTTCGCAAAGATGACGCACTATCTATCAACAGAAAGATGGTCAAATAAATCAGTCTGTACACAATAGACTATGGCCCAGCGGCTACGGTGAATGAGCTAGAACTGCATGAACCAACAACATGGAAAAACCTCAAGACTATGTCAAGGAAAAAAACAGTGTGATACCATTTGTACGGGGTTTGATACATGCAAAATAATAGTATGTAATGTTTACTTACAGATCATAGTAAAAACATACACATGGGCATGAAAAATACCAAATTCAGAATTGTAATTACTTCTAGGGAGGCAAGGAGAGAATGAGATCTGGGAAAGATACACTAGGGTCCTCACTGACAAATCTCTGATGTTTTGTTTTTGTAAGTAAAAGCTCTGAAGCTGATAGGGCTGTATTAATGCTGGTAAGTAGATACAAAGTTGCATTTTTAAACAGAGAAGAAAGTATCACCCTGATGTTTGTGTGGCAAAGAGTTTGGAGGGGAAGGGGAAAGACTGGAAGAAGTATACCAATTAGGAGATTGCTGCAACTAGGAGGTTTAAGAGGGTCATGTTAAATTAGGAGGTCCTAAGAGGTAGAGGAAGGGGTAGACCAGTTAGGAGGCTGCTACAATTAGGAGGTCCAGGCAAGAGACAGTGAGAAATGAAGAGACCTGGGATATGCCTGGGAGGTGACCCAAAGCCTTGGGGATTGACTGCGACATTAAGGGGAGGTAGAAAGTGATGGAAGGGGAGAAGGAATTTTGATGTCCGGTTTTCTGGCTATAGTAACTGGGTGATGGAGGCCCTGGAGCAGGCAGAAAGCAGTGGAGAAGAAACATCCAGACATTCCAGGGATAGATCAGAACCAACCACCCCCAGCACAATTCTCTAGTAAATTAAGTGAGATACAGAAATCTCCCCAGACTCATAATGGGCAGTCACCATAGAATATCGTGAGAATTATTTTATAAGTCATGCCTGGTGCCCACCTCTGATGAAATAACCCAATTAAAGAAGGGATGGAAAGGGTAGAGCTGAAGCCCCAGGTAAAGCAGACAGCCCTTGCTTCATTCTGCCCTCAAACCTTTGGGTACAATCAGCAGAGAAAAATGGGAGGTCTGAATGGTGTCCATGAATACTTGATAGCTCAATATAGCTTTGGGGGTGCAAATGACTAAGAAACATGAACAGCGTCTGGCTGCCCCTGAGAAGTTACATTAGCGGTAATAACATGGAGGGCTATAGGTACAGGGTGCCGGTAATTTATTTCCCCTTTAAGGATATGTTAGGAAAGGCAGATTTAATAGTGTGGAAATTAGAATGGGTGAGAGATGATGTGGCAATCATGTAGATAACCCATCAGGCTACTCTAGCCCCAAAATGGCCTGGGGTCAGCTCTCCTCCTCTAGAGGCAGCTCTGAAGCCCTCTGCACAGCTTCTTCCCTTCACCCTATGGAAAAACAATGCACACCTCACTCTTGGGCAGAATGGGGAAGCATTTAATTGCTTATTTAATTCCTGGGCTGCTGGCAGAAGGCAGGGAGAGCCTGGGCCAGCCACTCCAAACAGTACCACCCACAGGTGGAAAAAGAGATGGCTACAATAGCAACTTTTCTTCCTTCATGCTTTGCAGATTCAATAGCTCATCATGAGGGGACAGAATAGCATGGTGGCCTTGATCACTTTTGTTAATGAGGTATTGACTGTGCTGGGGCCAGGGCATTAGTCAAAGAAGTGAAAGAGCATTTCAGAAAAAGGGAACAGCTCATACAAGGGTGCAGGAGTGAGAGAACATGCAGCCTGTTAGCAGAACTGCAGCAATTCAGTTTCCTCAAAGCAGAGTGGTGGGTGGAAAGTGCCAAGAGCTGAGGGTGGGGGGCCAGGCAAGAGCACTGATCTTTGCTTTCTCAGAACTCGGCCCTGTGCCACCCTATGCTGGGCAGATAGAAGGATGACATGGAAAGCCCTGCCCTCTAGGAGCTGACAGAGCACAGCCAAGTCTTCCTCCCCTCCTCCCACATCCTCCTCTTTCCCGGGGACCAGACTCCTGCTCCCCATACCAGGCCCCACCTGACTTCCTTCTAGAAGGGCAGTGATCACCCTGTGGCTCCACCCTCTACCCCAGAGCATTCAGTGAGCACTCTCCTCTCCAGGTCCACGAAGACTCAGTGAAAGCTCCCATCTGAGCCTCCCATAAGCACCAGCCCTGAGCCGGCAGCTACAAGCCCACTTCTGGTCAGAGCCTTCGGAAAAAGGATGCCATCACCATGCACAGCACCACAAAGGACCTGGTCCTGTCTGGTCAGGCTCCACAGGTTTAATCACAATGAAAACAACATGCTGAGAGCAGCCACTCTCTCTCTTCAATGTGGTTCTTATTCCCTCCACATCCAACATGTGAGTGAGGGAGAAAGAACAACCAGTCCCCCATCCCTAATTAAATTCACCACACGGCAAAGGGGTCATCCATCACTTCTTTTGTTTTCTTCTCACTCTAACAATGTAAAATGACTCTCTTAAACCAAACTAAATAAGCTCGTTTGGCCTGTCCTTTTAATGCCCCTTCACTGAAAGCATAGCCAACATATGTAGACAGGTTTCCAACTCCCTCCACTCGCTTCCACTTTGTTTCTCTTTCCAACTTTTAGGAGCCTCTGCCCATTTAGTGGGCAGATACTCTCTCTCATAGATACTCACCTGCCACTTTGCCTTGATGGGCAGTGGGCAGTTCACCAGAATCTCATAGACATTTACAAAGATAATTTCAGGGCTGTGGTTTTGCTTAACATTAATTGTTTTTTGAAGATATCTTAACAAAGCATGCAGGCAGCCATAAAATGAGTTCTGAGTTCCAGCCCTGACATCACTACTGCCTCACTAAGCAGAGGAAAATGTGGGAGCTGGGGCAGTGGATGAAGGATGGGGCTCAGGCATGACAGCCACCCTATTTGGCCACAGGCTACAGTAGGCCAGCCTTGAGCTTGGACTGCTGCCAATGAGCATGGCATGATGTGAGGGTGGCCCACAGCTCCAGATTTGGAAACTTTATGTCAGTCATCACCCAGACTACCTACTCCAAGGCAGGTGACTCAGCCCAGGCAGGCTCCTGCAGCAGGAAATGCAAAGATAGGTATGAGTACATGACTGGTTGGCAGCACCAGGGGAACATCCCTCCAGGATGGCTGGAATAGGCTGGGCCAAGCCAGGGATGCAGATGCCAGCCCTCTGGGTAGTAGTAAATATGCAGAATTGTGTGCACCCCACAAGTCTCTTAGAGCTACTGTCACAAAGTATGACCCCCAGAGTCACTAAGATACCTCACCCTGGGCATGTGGAAGACTGAGAGAGAAGAGAATAACTCTCTCAGGCCACCCAAGAGCACCAGTCAATCAAATTAGCATCTACCATATGCCCAGGGCAATGTGAAATGCTGTGAAGGATCTCAAGAAATAGAAGACCCACTTTTGCTACCCATTACCTCATAGATCATTGCCTCAGGCCCTCTGACACCCCTCATCTATTCTGAGTCCATCTACCTGCCAGCATCTCCAGCACCAGCTCCTTTCTAGTGCAACCTAAGACTAATGTACAGCAACAGTCTCCCAACTGCAGACTCCAAACCCCAGCTCTCCCTGCCCAACCCATTCCCCACATGGCAGCCAGAGAGCACTTTTCAAAACATAAATCTGTTGCCTAGCCCTCTGCATCTGCCTGAAAACCTTTCGGTGGGTTCCCATTGCTGCTAGGATGAGGACAGTACTCCACAAGGTGCATGGCCCTGGGCCATCTGGCTTCAGCTGGTCCCTCCATGGCATCTCACCAGGCTTTCCCTACTCTCTGCAACTGGTCTTCTTTGACCACCTCTCATCCACTGCCTTCCATCACAGAGTATTTAAACATGTGATACCACTGGCTACAATGCTCTTCCTTCTCTGCTTTAACCTATTCAGCTCCTTCAAGTCTCAGATCGAATACCACTTCCTCAAGGAAGCATTCCCTGACTGCCTCCAATTATGTCAGATCTTCCTTTTATAAACTTCTGGAGCACTGTGTGCCTCTACTTGGCACATATCACTGTTTAAAATTTACATTTATTTATATGATCATTTGGTTAATGTTTCCCTACTGAACTATAAGTTCCTGGAGGGCAAGAATTGTGCTTGTCTTTATCATCATGTGACCAGTCCTCTTCAGGGTGCCCCTGCACAATATGAGCTTAGTAAATATTTGTTGAATCAAAAAATCCTGGCATCAAAGGGCTTGCAATAGCTGGTCTAGTTTCATGACAGGATCCACATCTAGCTTCAATAAAATTGACATCCAGCAAAGAAAATAACCTAGCCACCCCAGAGCTGTTGAAGAAATCCAGGCAAAGAGGTTGACCAAAGTCCCCTATGTGCCAGAATACCCACCTGAGGACCATCACCTTAATCTTGACAACATGATCAGGATCTTACACTCTTTGGATGACTGTGGGAGGCTCACTGATTCTGCGAAGACTCCAGAATTCATTTACACATGAATCTCTGCATTCATACCACCAAAACCTGCTCTGGAACTCGTATGTCCAGGAGCTTCAGGGCCCTCTCACATCAGAACAAATGACTGTCCTGAGTAAGCTGCTGGTACCTGCTTGTTTTGCACCATTAAAAAGATGTGGCTGAGGAAGATCAAGATACTCTGGGAGGAGATGAGGGATGAGGGAGCAGAACTATGAATTCCGCTTTGAAAGCAAGCAGAACTATGAATTCCAGCTCTGCAGTGCACTGGCTATGTGACCACGGACAAGTCACTGTGCCACTCTGGGCCAGTTTTCCCATGCACAACAAGGTCAGGTTAAGAATCACAGTATCTACCTGCCAAGGCTGTGAGAGGATTAAATAAGATAATGTGTGTGACATGCCTGCCACAGGAAATTCAAATCCTAGTTTCCATTAGAAGAGAAAAATCTTCATACTAAGAATCAAATTTGCTAACACATTGTATTCCTTTAAAAATTTTTTAAAGTTTCTTTTTTTCTGATTCATCACAGTAATACATTTTCATTGAGACGTAATGTGGAATAGGAGATAAGAAGCCATTAAATGGGTTCAAATCTAGTTCCACTTCCTAACAGCTGTTTGACCATGGGCAAGTTATTTACCTGCCAGAGTTCAGTCTCTACATTTACTAAATGGCTGTGATAGTATTTCCCAATTTATATCCTAGCTGTGGAAATTAAACAAGACAATCTATATAAAGTACCTGATACAGTGCCTGACACACTGTGAGGACTAAGTAAATATTATTACAATCATCCTCCTCACTGCTACTGGTAAAACTTTTTAAAGTCAGAATTGTACAAAAATAAGAAAGGCAAATAATTTGTAATACCACCACCCTATAGACAGAGTGTTTTTTCCTTACATTGACATCAGTATTTTTCTGTTATGAAATTGGGGTCATATGATATAAACTTCATCATATTCTGATCTTTTCACTTTTTTATGTCATAATTGTTGTTTAAAAACAAATGTAAAAAAGTTTCATATATTCTATTCCATAAAAGTAACAAAATTAATCCATCATAACAGTTCACCAACAAATGTTTTATTAAATGTTAGTTTTATAAATAATGCTGCAATGAATGCACTTCTGCATATGTCCTTGTCCTAATTTCATTTCCTTAGAAGAGACTTCAAAAGGATAAATTACTGTTTAACAAAACATATGTATTTTTTAAAATTCTCAATATATGGCTAACTGCTTTCCAGAATTTATATCTCCATGCTTTTTAGCACAGTGCTTGCCATATTGAGGGGCTGGATAAACAGCTATTAAAGGGAGAAAGAAAAGTAAGCACTATCTTTTCAAAAAATACTGGCTAATGATAGAAAGATTGTTTCTTGTTGCATTTTTCACTCCTTTGAATGCTAATGAAGTTGAACTTTTTCATGCTAATTGTTTATCTATAGTCTATGAAATTTTTTGCTCATCTCTGTCTATTTAATAGTAAGATTTTAATACTTTTATTAATTTGTAAATGCTTTTTATATAGTATGGCTAGCATCTCCTTGACTTATTTGTGGCAACATTTTTCTTAATTTGATTGGTGTGTTGTTTGATTTTTGACAGGTTTTAATTTTAGTGTATCAAGACTTATTTTAAGATTATTGTCTTTATGGTTAGATGAAAACTCAACCATGTCTTCTATTACGTGTTCTAAATTTTTATACATAACTCTTCTG
This sequence comes from Pongo abelii, assembly GCF_028885655.2. Lineage (NCBI taxonomy): Eukaryota > Metazoa > Chordata > Mammalia > Primates > Hominidae > Pongo > Pongo abelii. The sequence continues at coordinate 145,572,334 of NC_071989.2, forward strand.
AATAAATACTAAACGATGAATAAATGTATTTTGGTGGGTAGCATGGAATGCTACCTTAAATCATTTGCAAAATCTACCTTAAAGTATCTGCAAAATCTCCCAGCACCATCAAGAGAACAATCCTTTATGTGATACTGCCATAACTGTTTGTTAAAGACCTACCAATGACTATCAGGATTTATTTCTGATTTGTGGATTCTAGTTCATTGTTCTGTCCATTAACTTTTTCACCGTTTACTGAGCTTTTAAGGAGGAAAAATTCATCTTCCTCAGAGTCTGAGTCAGTGGATCCTGTCACATTGTGACCCAGGAGAACACAGCGTGCTGCCACCTTATTGCGATGACAGCCACCTGTCTTAGAACCAGCCCACACGTTGATACAATGACCCCTGTGTTCAGAAGAACATGGCATCAGTCTGACACATGCCTCCAATATCATCAATACCACTCAGGCCAGCAATGACCCTCCTTCACCTCATAGATTCCCTTCTCAGCTGTGGTTTTTGCTCTCTGCATAGGTTCTCTTAAGTTCAGGCTGGTTAGAAAAGAGCCTCCTGGGTTGCATGAGTCACAACAGACCTAGTTTGTTGAGCACAAAGTTGAGCAGGATGGTGCTCAGCTCTCTGTGGCCACTACTGAAACCTCATGGGCTCTGAGTCCTTGCTTCACCTGACCCATCAGCTGCATTAAACCCCGATGATCTCCTCCTCCTCCTTGAACATTTATTTTGCTTCTAGGACACCACATTCTCATGAGTTTCCTCCACCTTTCTAGCAATTTCCTCTCAACCTCTTCTACTACTGTCTTCTAATTTTTCCAACTTCGGAATGTCAGAGAACCCAGTTTTTAGTCATTAGGCCCCTGCTTCTCTGCCTAGGTGATGCATCTCACCTCATGGTGCTAAATACCAACTACAAGCTGATGACTCCCAAAGCTTTTACATGCCCAATCTGGGTCCCTCCCCTGAAATTCAGACCAATAGACTCAGCCATCAACACAGAAGCCTCTAACGCGTCCTGAAGTGAACACCCATCCTTCCCTGAAAACCAGCACCTCCTGCTGCCTGCTCCCTCTAGACTCCAGCAGCAAACTCACCAAAACATAGCCAGAACTCGGCAGTGCCTTTTTGCCTCTGGCACCACCACTCCAGCCCCTAGAGCCCCGAGCCTGCGCTAGAGCAGCAGCCTCTAAGTGGTCTCCCTGCTTCTTCCATTTAGTCTGTGATCCCATCATATCACTCAAAGTGAAGAGTCCTTCTGTATTAGTCATGGTCCCATGGCTTCTCTGTTCTCATTGTCAAATATTCTCCACCCCCTCCACCCTCCACCAGATGTCCCTGTGGTTCCTCAGACACATCAGATGCACCCTTTTGGACCTCCGGACCCGCTGCTTCCCTCTCCCCAGTGTCCCTGCCTCCTCACTTCATTCTAGTCTTTGCTCATTGGCAGCTTCTCAGTGAGGCCTTTCCCTGGCCCCATCTGAAATATCAAACCTCCTAAAATGAATAAAAAATAAAATGTCAACTCCTCACTTTATACCCCCACTTCCCTGCCTTACTTTTTCTCCTTGACACTTACACTACCAGACTCTGTGTTTTACTGATTTATCCTGATTGCTGGCTGTCTCCCTCACCAGCATCTATGCTCCATAAAGGCAGGCATTCCTGTCGGTTTACTGTTGCTAGAACAGTGTTTGGCACATAATAGGTACTTACTATTCATTCAGTGAATGGGAGTAAATGGATGACTTTACAATTCGAATCCCTCTTTTTTTCAATTTTAATTTTTAATTTTTATTTTTTATTTTAAATCCTGGGATACACGTGCTGAATGTGCAGGTTACATAGGTATACATGTGCCATGGTGGTTTGCTGCAACTATTAACCTGCCATCTAGGTTTTAAGCCCCTCATGCATTAGGTATTTGTCGGAATCCCTCTTCTATAAACAAGGAAACTGAGGCTTTGAGTAGTTTAATAACCTCCTGAGGTTGGAATTGGAACCCAGAGCTGATTCTAGAATAAGGCTTCTGTTTATGACACTGTGAGTATGAATTGAAAAGTTGGGCCAGTGACACTGTGAATAGACCCTGGATCTACTTAGCAAGCCCCGCTCTGTTTTACAACACAGCCGGGGAGTTGTCCACTGGCATCTTTAGAATGTGGTTTTCTTGGGGAAAGAAAATAACAACAAAAAAAGAAACAATACAGACATCAAGGCAACTGTCCTGTTGAGTTGTCCCAGGAAGGGAAAGGCATCAGCAAGACAATGTCTCACATTGAGTGAAGGATCTGATTGATTGACAGAAAAGGGGAAGAACTAATTCATCAGAACAAAAGAGACCAGAAGGGCTGGACCAGCAGAGAAGCATGCTGTCCATCTAGGGGCTCCATGGATGGAATGTTGATTACAAAACAAAACAATCCTAATAAGATCACAGCTGATAATGAATCCACTACAAAACTCTAGAACGATGTTAGGATTTTAATAAGCATCCCCCAAAGACCATTCAGTCAATTTCACAAATACCCATTCTCATCACTTAATTCTAGTGGGGGAGAAGGACTGCTCTACCTACCTGTTTCCAAATTAATAATGTGCTTCATTCCTGTTATGCTTCAGAAACAAAGCCACTGTAACATTTCCAGCTGCTTGGGGAAGAATTTTAATATTCTCACTGCTAATATAAACAGAACCTTATTAACTAAGTCCCAGAGATGCCTCGTTTGGGATGTAATCCAAGCCCTGGTACCAATGCCAATGTTAACATTTGAAAATACCTCATGTTCATACTTCGTTTGAACAATTAAGGCAATATAAGCTTTCCCCTAGAAAAATGGAAAGAAAAAACAAAGATAATGCTGCACCACATTGAGAAAGACTGCTTAATCCCAATTTGGATAAAGGCTACAGTAAATGGTACACACTGTCTCTTCTTCATCATTTTCATACCAACGCTCTATCAACTCTGAGGGGCCTATGCTAAAAATACACTCAGCTCTATTCCATGCAGGGGAAAATAAAATGAGAAAACAAAACCCATGTGACTTAAATACACATTGAAACTGCATCCCAGCAAGCGACACAACTCTCAGTCCAACCAAGGCCCAGATGTGGCACTGGTACCAAGTCTCCCAGCCCACTCACTTTGCAGCCTGTGCCTGAACACTCCAACCTACAGGGGTGCTCAAGCCTGCTAAGGAACAATACATGGCCAACCATCTGAGCAGAGAATGGGCTTTGCATCATTGGATGCAATCATTTCCCAATCATACTGATCCCATTCTTATGACTCAGCCTCTAGGGACAACCCAGACTCATGTAGCTGTAGCAAATCCTCACCACTTCCAATCCCAACAGAGGAAAGGCTACGAATAGAATGATGAAAAGGAAAAACTGAAAGAAAGAAGTCATGGGGGAAGGTATGGTTTGTCTACTTGTTCAAAATCTGGACAAAACACTTGCTTGTGAATATACTGCTAATACACAATTTTTTGAATGTTTTTCTTGTGTTGGAAATAGAAACCCAGAAGGTTTCATGCAACACGACAAACCAGAAAAGCCAAACTAATGCCCAGGACAAGCTGGTATTCCACTCCATTTGAGGCCTGGTTTTATCCATCCTGATATAGTTGTATGCAGGAATGTACATAAACAAATGTACATGATATCAATTTTTGGTGTTCCCAGCATGTATAAATGCCTCCAGGAGAACCAATGAGTAAAAATTGTGTTGAATAGCCCTTAGAGGCTTTGAGTTCAAAAGTCATTTCCTCAGTTTGTAAATGAATTAGTTAGGTGTTCACAGGCTGAAACAGCTGCTTCACTTGAGGAACTCTGATTTGAAAAGGAAAATAACAGCAAAGCATTCTTTTCCTGGAATTAAAAATCAGGTCACAGTAAACTCAAAAATAACTTTGTAAAGGCTAAGGATGGGAATAGAAGAGTTCTTCTATAAATAATCACTAGCATCCATATTCATTGTAAGCCTTTTAAACTCGCTGGACAAGTAGCTTCAGAAAAGCTGTGGCTGATCTGAATATGTTGCTTTAAGAACATCATACATATTCACGTCCTTGATGCATTCTAATCAACAAATCAAAGCACTCGACTAATTAAATGTTGATTGCTTGTTGCACAAAGGTGAAAGTCAACCTTCTTAGCCAAGGTTTGAGTTATTCTAAGAAATGATGATAGTTCAGCTTTTTCAAACCATTTTGTGCTTAATGAGTACATTACCCTTAATGAAACTTCATTTAGGCTAATGACTACCTTGGTTTACCAAGTAACTAACTGATGACAGCCTGTCTTTTAAAGCCCTAAATGTGGTAACTGACACCATGGACATGAGTAATAGATTTCAAACACTTTTCTGTGCTTGGCCATTGGCAGTCAACAGATGATCTACTGTGTCCCAGCCCCCAGGTGATGAGCTCAGCCTCATCATCGAGGGAAAAAGTGGCACCTGATATGAGATATTCACTGATAAGGTTCACGAGAGCTTCAGCATCACCACCCAGGTGTGATGAGAACATTTCCCCAAATTAGGGTGGCAAGGCTAAAGACATGTCACTCATCTCAGGAAGTGAAAAGGCGATGAATGGCTCCAGGCCTGAGCAGCTTATCATTAACTCCCTGGGGAAGTCCCAGGGAGCTGCTTCTAATTACCGATGTTCACTATATGATTTCCTTATCATTACTGCTATTTACACTTTTTTCCTTAGGATGACATTACCATGTTTACCTGAAGAGTAATGTGTGCTTTAGCTAAATGAGAAAATCATTTTCTCTCTATAATCCTCGAGAACTTGGCATATGGGGCCACATAAATGAATTTAAAGTATCTCACCAAATCATCAACAGAAGTTACTTGCTTTATCCGGCTCACAACTTTTTGATTTATAGGGGCTTTCTAACGTTGCACATGTAAACAAGAAACTACTTAGATCAGGAGCAATGTCACTCTTGCATAACTGTCTCTACTTCATCAATTAATCAAGCTGATTGGAGGACATTATGGAAAATCCCTCTTAAGTAATGTGGATTAGCAATGTAGATGTGCCACCACTTCCAAAGGGAGGGGAAAAGTTGAATTCTCCCTAAACATGGAATGTTGGCAACACACAGAGTAACTCTGGATAGTGGATATGCACTGGGGCTCTGGATTCTGACAGATCTGGATTTGTCCTGTACTCTGCATTTGCTTGGTGGCCTTGGGCTGGTTACCCAACCAGCTCTAGCCCTGTTTTACTCCTCTGTAACGTGGAAATAACTACTCCTAACTCTTGGTTTGTTATGAGGCATCAATCAATATCATGCCTACAAAGTCTTTAGCCCTGGCTTAATAAATGTTAGATGCTAATATTATTTTTTTATTTTGTTCAGAATATTTGTAGTGATATTCAGCCAGTAGCAAAACAGCTTAAAAATAGAAGACAGTTTTGTAAACCTGATGGAACAAAACCTAAAATGCTTCATGCATCCCCACTCTGTGTCTGGGAGAGTGCACTGTCTCAGCAGAAATGACTCAGCTCTGATGGAAAACTGAGGCAGCAGATTGGAAAGAGGGAAACATATCAGTTGGTTTCTAGGACTCTTCAATAAATGGCACCCTCCCCTCACCTAATGGTCAAGGTAGAAATCTAAGAGCCATCCTTAAATCCACCTCATTTCTCTCATTCCCTTTGTTCAGCCCATCACCCTGTACCATAGATTCTACCACTAAAACATACTCCCAAGCCTCCCCCTCCTCTCTTGCACTTCTAGCACTTGCCCCTAGGGCAAGTTGCAATATTACAAGCGGTTTGTAACCGACCTCTCCACTTCCAACCCCACCAAATGCAGTCTCCATCCAACAGCCAGACTTGTCTGCTTCAAACCCTTGAGCAGCTTCATCCTGCCTTTGGAATAAAGTCCATATCCCAACTGACCTCCGCTGACCCCTGCAATCTCATATCCCGCTCTTTTCCCCTCACTCTATACACCCTAGAAGCACTCACCTCTGCTCCTCGAGCACGCTCAGCTTGTTCCCACCTCAAGGCCATGTGCAAGTTGTTTCGTCTGCATGAAAGGCCAACTCCACCACCCTTTGCTTGGCTGGCTCCCTCTTTGTCACCAAGATCCAGCTAAAAGATTTTCTCCTAAGAAGTGATAATCCCAATGACTCCAAAGAAGATGATTTATTCCCTATCACCATACGCCATTTGTTTCTTTACAAGTTTGCTGAAGTTGATGTTCCTTTTGCTTGTTTACCAGTTGATCTCCCCACTAGACTACCGGCTTTACAAGAGCAAGTTCATTCACTGCCATGTTGTCGCTATGTAGCGCAGAATTTGGCTTGGTACTTGGTAAGAATGAATTATTCAAGTGCTGTCAAGGAGTAAAGTGAGATGTGGATGTTTCTCTACATGGTTTCAGAATAAGAAGAAAAGCCATGAATGGGAAATATGAGGCAGCCTATTGCACGCCAGTGAAAGGAAGCTGTCATGCTCTCTAACGAGCTGCATGCCCTGTGGGTAGTGAGTTTCCTAGGCCTGAGAGTGTTCAAGCAGGGACAAGTCAACAGTTTACAGGAAATGAATGATTGGACTACACAACCTGGTAGGTGGCTTTCATCCTATGACTCCATGAGATGAAAAAGGCCCTGCTCTTGGCAGTGATGAATTGTCTGTGTGGGGTGGCAGGAAAGGAGACAGTGGAACTATGCACTTGGGTTGCAGAGGCTCTCCCAGCTGCTGCTGTGATTGCAGGTGTCCCTGTGTCCTCGGATCCTGAAACATGCCTCTTGGACTCAGTTTTAGAGAAGAAGCATGATCAAGTCACAGCCACCACTGAAGGTCAAATAACATTTCTTACTTGTTACATACAGACTGAGGAGCATCTCTATGCCAGAATAGCCTGAGCTGGTCACTGGGGAGAGAAACAGTGGAATAAAAGAAAAAAGGAACATCTAACTGAGTTTTGCATAGCACTTATATGTACTCGGCACAGTTCCAAGCACTCTGTATAAATTAATTCATCTAGTCCTCACCAAAGCCCTATGAGAAAGACACTATCATTGCCACCACTGAACGGATGAGAACATTTAGACACAAAGAGAGGTCAACACACAATGCCCAAGGTCAAATATCTACAATGGCAAAGCCAGAGTGAGAAGCCAAGCAGGCAGACCAGAAAACACACTGGTAACCCTCACACTATCCTGCAGCACAACAACTCAAAAGCAAGATTCAATATGTATCATTCTTTTCAATTCCTCTACAAGAACCATTAGCTGTGCTCAAAAACCTACTTAACATCCTTGTTAAGGCTGCCACACTGGGCTGGATTCCAAGAAGCCAGTAATAATCCCTAAGTGGAAGTACACTTAAGTTTAGGTTAAAGAAAAGGGCTTCTGAGAGTGCAAACACGAAGCCACAGAGTGACCTGAGAATTCCCTCCAAGCCTCTGGAGCTTCATGCCCCCAAGGCCATGCTGGCCTCCTAGGCCACCCACACTGGGTTCACCTGCCTATCTCTACCCAGCTTTCAAGTTATAGGAGGCTGCCAGGCACAGAAAGAGAAATAAGAGTCCTTAGCATATGAAAAAGCCAACAAGGTGAAATTATTTTAGAAGGGTACACGACTGAATGGGAGAAGCCGGGGCCATGACTCAGTGGAATTTTTCGCCCTGCAATTTACTAGCAGAGGCACAAGAAGCTAGAGACTTGCCCCACCGTGTGTCTGTTTCTTCACCTGTATCAACCAACTGCTCCTTAGGGCTGCTGTGAGGTATCAGTAGGTGTATTTAGAAAATGCTAATTGTAATTCTACAAATTAAAGTTGCTTTTAATATGTTACAACCAGCATATTTAATTTAAACAGGAGAAACTTCACATAAATATCATCATAGCTGACATTTATTAAGCATTATCTATGTTCCAGGCAACATCTTATGCGATGTATTTGGGGTGTTTGATTTAATCCTCAAATGCTCTATAAAGACAGGCCAAGTATCAAGCCCATTTTACAGTCAAGGAAACTGAGAACCAGAGAGATTTAAAGACTTGTCAAAGGGACATGATGATGATGAAGTGGCAGACCCCAGATTTGAACTCAGCCAGGTGATTCCAGAGGCCACATGCTGCTGAACCACAGAGGCACCAGCCTGTGAAGAATATGAGAGTAGGGCACGCTTGCCCCTGGAATGTGTACATAAATATACCTATATATAAAGTGCAGTCCTTGGCCCTGAGTAACAGATTGTCCCAGTTCCAGTCTCAGGTCTCCAGAATGTCCTCTTGCCCAGGTCCTCTGGTATCCAGGTAGGGAACCCCGAGCAGCCTGTCTGATGAGTTCCTTCCATGCCTGTCACCGGCCAGCACTGCTATCACTCTGCCAAGGTCACTGACAACCCCAGCTGCCCAGAATGAGCACCTGCAGGCCTGGAACAGGGCCACCAGCAGGGAGCCTTTTCAGTGGGGGGCTGTTCTAAGTTGGAACCAACACACCAGCACCTGCATTCTCTTGATTTAGTATTATGTAGTAGAAGGGATGGTGAATAAATGATTTACAGGTGCACATATATTTCCTCCATGAATTTTTTCAATCAAACTTTTTCTAACTGCAGGAAGAGGTATAGGCTTCAGTTGCAACACAGCCCTGGGTTTCCATATGCTTTACCTGCAGGTAACAATAGGTCCCCTGGGTTGCCTCCTCTGCCAGTGTGAGATGGTAAATGGAGACATCACTGTGGGTGGACTTAATAGAGCCCTGTAGCAGGAACAGAGACACTGGAGGAGGTGGCAATGTGACTCAGGGACAAAAGACAGGGGTCAGGAACCAATATTTACTGAGCACATGTGATGTGCTGGGCCCTGTGCTAGATGCTTCTGGGGTGCTGGAGGGTTAAATAAGAGGATGCATGTAAAGTCTCAGCCCCGGGCCTGCTCTGCTCATGCTCCACCAATGCTACTTGTGGTTCCTGTGATTTACTATTGCCATTGATTATTATTTTTAATTATTATCATACCCTATGAGTCCACAATCCTACACGGTTTACAATCAGAGCACAGCTCATTTATTTATCAACTTAAAAAATAAGAAATTTCATCCTTTACTCTCCCTGGAAGGCATTTTAAAAGGTTCTAAACATACAATCCCCAGCAACATTAATCAAAATCCCTCCCTCTCCCATTCGTCTCCCTCACACCCACAAAAGAGCCAGCCTCACTATGAGCACTCCCAAAATAATCCCAATTTAAATGTCTTTTTCTCTTTGCCCCCAATTATTTTGACTGGCTTCACCTCTCTCCCAAACAGAAAAACATTATTTTTTTCTATTTACGAGTAGGAGAGAAAAGCAAAAACAAGGCTGGCAATTACAGGATTCTCTTTGTTGAATGGCAGAGCGGGGAGCTCTGTGGATATGCTCATATCAATAACTTTTGCCCCAGAATTATTATAATATGGATGACTGTGTGAACTGGAGGATGTTGTCCTTGTTTTTAGAGATGAGGAGATGAAGCCTGAGAGGTGTTAAGAAAGGCCACACAACTCACAGATGGGAGAAAGACTGAATTCTGCTTCCCTAAAGAGACCATGCCATCCAAAACACCGTTTCATATCTGAAATTCAGTGGATTAAAGATAAAGAAAATGTGGTGCATATACACCAGGAAATACTATGCAGCTCTTAAAAAGAATGAAATCACATATTTTGCAGCAACATGGATGCAGCTGGAGGCCATTATCCTAAGCAAATTAATGCAGGAAGAGAAAACGCAATACTGCATGTTCTCACTTATAAGTGGGGGCTAAACAGTGGGTACTCATGGATGCAAAGATGGCAACAATAGACAGTGGAGACAGCTACAGGTGGGAGGGAGGAAATGGGGCAAGGACCCATAAATGAACTATTGGATACTATACTCAGTACCTGGGCGATGGGATCAAGCGTACCCCAAACCTCAGCATCACACAGTATACCCAGGTAACAAACCTGCACATGTATCCCCTGAATCTAAAATAAAAGTTGAAATTATTTTAAAAAAATAAAACTAAGCAGAATTCTAGTTTTATGGAGTAAAGGAAGGAACACAGGATGTGGAGTTAGCTCTGACGGTAAAACCCAGTTTCATTCCTTCTTGATGAAACAATCACCAATCAGCAAGTCTCCTAGCCCCTTTTGACCTCCATTTCCTCATTTGTAGAACTGGGATAATTAAGTGCTTGTTTTATAGGAGTGTTGTAAGAATTCAAAGAACATACTCAACAAATGTTATTTCCACCCTTCAACCTAATGAGACATCTTTTAAAAAAATTTCTATATGTAGCCTCTTGAATGTGGCAGCAACAATCTTTTTCCCTTTCAATATCAAATCCCACACCATGGTAGTAATTACTCACAAAGACTGTTTTTACTATTTCCTATCTCCAAAATATATTTTCTGTTGGGTAATTCGAAGCTATTAAGGCTGCCAAAACCCTAAATAACCAGGCCACGTCAGAGCCAGCATTGCATGACCTGCATGCTATAAATGAATTGCTTGTAAACCCAAGTAGATGTGGAGGTAGTTTGATTTTGCTCTGATATGACTCAAACTAATAGAAACACCATAAATATCCTTCCCAAAGTTGGAAGCAGGCAACATTACCGTTGGCAGTAAATGTGAAGCCATTTTCATAATAATTTGTTGAGCCAAGAACCTCGAGAGTGGCTTCTGTGACAGATGAGAAGTCACTGGGCTTGACTGAATCAGACTAACCACATATTACTAGACTGTACTCTGCCTCCATTATGGCCCTCCTGAGAATTCAGTCTCAGTGTCAGTCAAATCAGGACAAAACAAGAACCCAACCCTTTCGCCTAACAACGGCCAGGAAAGTTACATTATATTAGAAGGTAGAAAATTGATTCATACAGTCAATTAGTATGTGGTTACTGGGATCAAGTTTTAAAAGAGGCACACGATACGCTTGATATACAAATATAAAACCACAGGAAGTGCAGAGAAAAATAAACTTTCTCAAACACCAAAGGTAATAAATCCATATTTATGCTCTTGGGCATTAAGACTCAAGTACTTCCAGTGCTCTCAATGTTCCACTATAGTCTTTTCAAACTTGTGTATTTGCCAACACAACTAGATTTGATATTGATTTTTTGTTACAAAGCCAGAACTGCAAGATCTTGGGACCAAATATAAGATCCAGAGTGGTCCCTTCTTCTCCTTGCATTTCCAATTCTATAAAATTTCAGGGTGACACTTCGCCCTGTTATACATAGGACAATTGAGCAAAGTGATGAGGAGATGTCAGTTGTATAATATCAGCTAAATGAGTTTCAATTTCATTCCACGCTCTGTCAGCTTCCCTTCTTCTTGCACACCCTCCTTCTTCTATAGAACAGGAAAAAGAAACTGGGCCAAGTTTTATGTGAATTCATCTCAAAGAAACACTGAAAATGCCACCTAAAGAAGCAGAGAACTTCCTTGCTTTCTTAATATTTTCAAGGCTAGAACTGGATACATTCTTTATCTAGGGAATCCTTAAGGCAACATCACATCTTAGTCTTTGGAGAACTAAGAATGAATATACAAAAACATGTGCACTTGTTTTTGAAATGCTTTAGAATAATCGGTTTTATTTCAGAGTCATTTCATTCCGTTATTTAAAAGCCTCCTACCAATCCTTTTTATTAACTCAAGAAGGTTCAGGAGAGACATAATAAAAGGCACATTTGTAATACAGGTCAGATACACGGTCTGGGACTAGGGGGCATCTGGAGAGGTGAAGGTAAGCCTTTACCAATAAGTCATCATTGTGAGTCCCAGAGCTGTCATTCTCTAGATAACCCAGTCACCAGGCAAGGCACGCAGAGGCAGCTGGGATGCAGGGGAAGGTTTGCCCAGTGCTCCACTGCACAGCTCTCATCTTCTAATTCTGTTATTTGTATTCTCCCTAGTCCGGCTTTATGCCAGTTAGGGAAGAGAGATATCTAGACCCAAAATTGTCAGTAAACTTGGCCGCATGACATCACTGGAGTCCAGGGGCTCAATTCTAAGGTTGTTCTTTCCCCCAGTACTCTGTCCAAAAGCCAATCAGCTATAATTCTTTGTAATAAGCCAAAACAATATGGAAACACAGTTGTCATTCTCAGCAGCCAACACACCAGCAGCAGGGAGATGAGCTGGGGTCATAACTCAGCCCTTCGTATACCTGATGCCCAAAGAGAAAGAAGACTAAGAATGATAGTTCTAAGAGAAACCTCTAAAACCCCCAACTAATGCTATTTCTTGGAAGATGAGGAAACAGAGGTCCAGGGAGGTAAAGAAACACAGTTCCACACTTTAGCCCCTACTATCCTGGATCCCACTGGTGCACAGGAGTTAAGAGCAGGATCTTCAGAGTCAAATAGATCTCAGATTTCTACCGCAGCTACCCACTAGCTGTGTGACCTTGAGCAAGTCTTTAAGTACCTGTGAGGCTTAGGTCCTACAACTACAAAATACAGGGCACCTACCTCAATAGGGATGTTACTGTGATATTGTGATAGAAGAAGTACATATTTGGTCTGTGCCCCTGGTTTCTGAGACAAAGCTCCTAAAACTCTTACGGATAAGGGTATAGAAAGATTCTATAGATACGGAATGTTTTGTTCTACTATTTGGTCTTTGACCCTGGCTTCTAGCAGGCAGTTCCTAAAACCCTTGGAATATCGGGAGTGATGAGTGTCTTTTGTACACTAATGAGTTGACTGGCAGTTGGGGGCCCCAAGATAGCTTCCAGATGGAGACTGGTCATCAGAAAGACCAAGGTATGAATAGAGGGTTGGGACTTTCAGTCCCACCCAACCTCTCAGCTGGGGAGAAGGGCTGCAGGTTGAGTTGATCACCAATGGCCAATGATGTAATCAATCACGCCTATGTAATGAAGCTTCCATAAAACCCACAAAAGCAGGGTTCAGAGAACTTTTGGATTGTTGAACACAATCCAAAAGGGTGGTGCACCCCAAGAGGACATGGAAGCCCTGCCCCCTTCCACACACCTTGTCCTATGCATCTCCTTACCTGGCTGTTCATCTGTACCCTTTGTAATATCCTGTATAATAAATGGGTAAATGAGAGTAAAGTGGTTCCCTGAGTTCCATGAGCAAGTCTAGCAAATTAATCAAAGCTGAGAAGAGGGTTATGGGAACCCCAACTTATATAGCCAATCAGTCAGAAGCACAGGTCACAACCTGGGGCTTATGACTGGCATCCAAAGGGGGGTCCATCTTGTGGGAGTGAGCCCTTAACCTGTGGGATCCAATGGCAACTCCAGGTAGACAGTGTCAGAATTAAGTTAAACTGTAAGACATCCAGTTAGTGTCCACTGGAGAATCAGGTGTTGGTGGGGAGAAACTCTCACATATTGTGGTGACTAAAGGTGAATTATTCTGTATTGAGTGTGTTGAGTGTGCTGAGAGTAGAGAGAAAAAACAGGGCTTTTTTTTTTTGTAATGTTTCAGACTAAAAATCAGGGACAATCAAAGTGTTTCACCCAGTGTCTGGCAAATAATAAGTTTGCAATATATTGCAACTAATATATGAATGATGGTGCAATTTCTTAGAATCCCTTTAAACCATAATTCTTTCCAGATTAATTTTATTAATTCAACAAACATAAGCTGAATATATACTATGTGTCAGGCACTGTGGATTCTTCTGGACAGAAGCAGAGAGCGGGAATTGTGCATCAACTTTGGCCTGATTTGCCTGCATAGTGCCTGATTAACAATCTTATCTTGGTCAGGTGAGAAGCCCATATGGTTACTTTTTTAGTCCATCACTGACCTAGAGGCCCTGGGCCAAAGGCAAGGAGCCTTAGTCCTTTCAAATTGCATTTCCAGAATTTCCTAAATTTGTATTTTTTGTGTTGCCAGATTGCTTTACCCTGAAGCTGAGCTTCCTTGCAGTAGACAATGTCAGAGGCTCACTTATTGCATGTGGATAACAGCCTCAAGCAGTTGGCTGGACAAAGACAACTGCACAGTCTGTTGAAATAGAAAACTGCGGAGAGTGGGGTAAACATAACCCCAAGCTTAGCCTCTGACCTCCCAGACTCAAGCTGCTGCCGACCAGGGGGTAGGTGCTCAGCCAAGTCTAGGGGAGGTCAAGGCCATGAGTCTTGGTTTCAATGCACTGCAGAGGCCTCTGCAAATCACTGTGGATCCTTTCAGGAAGGAGAAAGCCCACTGCAGCAGCTGGAGACCATAAAAGGTGATAATCTGGGGCATAGTCATGGGTTTCATTCTTGATGAGGGGGAAAAGAGTGGAGAAATCAAGCGAAATCATCCACCCCAGCAACACTATAGTGATATCTACCCTTTACTGAGCACTTGCTATTCAGAGTGCACGTGTTCATTACAACTATCCCCATTTACTCATAAGGAATCTGAGGCTTAGAGAGGATAAGCAACTAACCCGAGGTCACATAACAAGTAAGTGCAGAAACAGACTTCACACCCAGGAAGTCTCATAGATTCTGCACACTGACTATACTGACAACAACACTATCAAGAACTCATATTTTTAGACTTGATGAGCCAAGCTCTGTGCAGAGCAATTATATTCTCTCATTTTATGCCATCAAACCTCTATCAAGTAAGTGCCATTGTTATCCCCATTTTACAGAAGAAGAAACAAACTCAGGTCACATTACACTAGTGGGTGACAAGGCTAGGGTCTGCCTCTAACCACCACGCTCACAAGAGCACTAGATTAGGAATCAGGAGACCTGGTTCTAGTCCTGTATTCACCACTCAATGACCATATGCTCCAAGCTAATTCAGCATCTTGATGAGCCTCTAGTTCCCCATCTGTAAAATAGGGGAACAATACCTCCTTCTTGGAGTTTGAGTGAGACTCCAATAGAAGGGTGCAGCACACACACACCTGGGAGAATGGTTATTACTGTGATGATAATGACCTTCCTTCCATCTGGGGTTGCTGTTGTATACAGCAAAGCCCTGGAACCAAATCTTGCCCTGGTCTCATCATTTTAATTCATTGTACTCTTGAAGCAAGAACAGTGTCAACAGAAGTACTGCCAACAACAACAAAACCAATGTGCATCTGTTCTTGTCTGCATTTAATTTATACCAACACTAGGAAACTTAGACCAAAGAAAACTGCAACCAAAACTCAAGTGCAATGGCCTTTCTCATTATAATATTCCTTAATACTTAGCATAATACCTAGCCCAGGGTCGAACACATAATAAGAGTGAAAATATTTCCAAATGACAGTAAATAGTTAACAAAATTACTGTTACTTACTGCTATGAACCAGACATTGTATTATCTCAACTTATCTCCCCAACCTATAAAAAAGAGGTTACTTTTATTTCTATTTTACAAATGAAAAAAACTGAAGCTTGGAGGGGAGATATATGTTGGCCAAAGTCACAGAGCTGGCAAGTGGTGCAGCCAGAATTGAAACCCAAGTTTGTCTGAATCAAATACAGAGCCCACCTCCCTAGAGTACCATTGCCAAGGCACAATAAAAAACATCCAGACACCAGAAAGTGACGTCACTTCTACAGGGCTGAATCCGCCCTTACAGAAGCATGTGGCTTCATCATTCATTTAGAAAGAAAGGATCATGTTTATCTGCTTCACCAGTATTTCTCTACAGCCAAGCAGACTTGTGGCACATTGCAATCACTCAACAACAACAACGATGTCAGATGACTGATTGAATAAGCATGTATTAGTAGCTGTGGTCTATACCTTCAAACCAATTGGGATAAATAATAAGACACAGGCATGAAAAGATAAACAGAAACAATACCTCACATACCAAGTGCTAGTGTCAGGATACAAATGAGAAGAGATAAGGGGGAATGAGCAAGAGATAGTGGGGCCTGACGTGGTCAGGAAACTATATTTGAGCTGAATTTTAAAGAAAGTACCTGAATGAGTAGAAATGACATGAGGCAGAATTTACAGTATATTAAATCATGATCAGTTTACTGTAGAAATATTCTACTCCTATGCATATTTTTTCATTCACAAGTCCTACCCCCAATTTTTTAAGCAAAAGCTCAATGTAATGAGCTTGTAATGACAAGCTCCCTTGAAATGACAAGGGAAAAGTTAATATTTACTCCTTAATTGGGTGCAGACCACAAGCATACCATGTCCTAAGCACACACACACACACTGTGACTCAACAAATGAAAGATAAAGTCTTGCCCACAAAAGATACTGGATAAATATTGGCTAGTGTGGGTGGGTAGGTGGCAGGGTCTATAATTTCAATGGGAGAAAACAATATTTCTGAACACTTACTATGTGTCAAGAACCAAACTTTCTATAGGTTTCCACATCTAAGACATACGAGAAGGATGTTTTTACCTCTCTAGAAAACAGGTATATTCCTTCCAAATTAATGTTAAGAATCTGGTTTGCACTCAGGCAATGAGGTGAAATGTCTTCCAGGCAGCCTCACCCACTTGGTGAAATCACCCTGTATACAGGTCTGGCCTTCAGACCAGGAAAGGAAGAACTGTGCTCTGCAGGGTCCCTATGGTCAGATTCTTCCCTCTCACCTAGAGAAGACTTACATCAACTAAGCTTTGAGGGACAAGAGGAAAAGCCACAGCACCAAAATGTCTCATCTTCAATGAGAATTAGAACAGTTGTGATGATAGTACCTTCCTGGAATGTAAATTTTACTGGATGATAATTTTACACATTTTTTATACCAAAATAAACACAGATATGTTAAGAAGTAGAATTCAAAATGTGTATGAGTTTTTAAGATGAAACCTAAGACTTCAAAGAAATTTAAGGTTTATGAAAGATTGCTTCAGGCCATACTCCCAAACCTCCCAGCAATAGGGTTCATGTTCCCCTACCATGAGCAGTTTGTAGTAGAAGGTTTTGGTAAAGCTCTGAGTTTGTCAATTTTTGTAGATTCAGGAACCACAAGGTATCTTTAGGATAACTGCACATTTTTGATCTGATGCATAAGGGTTCATTTCAGAGGTTAATCCTCAAATTCTATGCCAGTTAAAGTTCTTAGGAACACACAACTACCTATTCTAGAGACAAAGAAACTAGTGTTTAAAGAGATCAGTGGCTGGCCCAAGGTCAAACTGTGGCAGAACTGTGGTTCAATCCAGGTTCAAAGTCAAAGCCTGGTCCCTCTTTTACAGAAGCAAATGATCCAGGGGGCATACCAAATGTCCAATGAAAAGATGGCTCATCATGTAATGCTCCCTATGACATGAGTTCTGAAGTGAGTAAGGATGACCAGGCAATCCATGGCATGGCTGGGAAAGGGGGCACTGAGGTAGACCCTAAATGACAGGAGGGACTCAGACAGAATGGGTGACACATTCAGCAGGTGAAGGCTGTCTTGAGCAGGGGTCTCAAGATAATCAAATGAGATGCTTGTATATGGCCCTGCAGAGCACTGGGCACAAAGAAAGCATGCAACAAACATTAGCTGTTATGGCTCACTCAGTTCAACATCCAGACATTTATAAAATACTCACCCAGGGCAGCCATTGTGCTAGTGATAGCAAATAAAAATTGTATAATATAGCAATGTTTCTTTCAAGGATCATACAGTAAGGCCAGGTGCGGTGGCTCATGCCTGTAACCCCAGCACTTTTGGAGGCCAAGGCGGGTTGATCACTTGAGGTCAGGAGTTCGAGACCAGCCTGGCCAATGCTGTAAAACCCCATCTCTACTGAAAATACAAAAATTAGCCAGGCGTGATGGTACATGCCTGTAGTCCCAGATACTCAGGAGCCTGAGGTAGGGGAATCACTCAAACCGGGGAGGCAGAGACTGCAGTGAGCCAAGATCACACCACTGCACTGCAGCCTGGGTGACAGAGGGAGACTTCGTCTAAAAAAAAAAAGGGCTCATGCAATATGTTAGCAAAATAAGCGAGTATGAAATGAGAGCAAGGGAGATTAAAACACCACCCAACTCTACCTGGAGGAATCAGGGGTTGGGGGTGTGTTGTGAAACCATCACTGGGAAAGGCATAAAAGAGGTGATCTTTTGGCTGACTTTCAGGACAAGTAGGAAATCACAATGGAAAGAAGTGGCCAAAAGGCATGGTTTTAAAATAGGCATAAGGCAGGAATTAGGAGGCTTGAGGACAAGAAGAGGAGCCCAGAGGCAGGAGGTGGGTTAGGAGGCAAGTTTCTGAAGGCCTAGGTCAGGAGAAGGGAGTGGATAGCTCAGACTTGACACTGGGAACAAAGAACAAGACAGGGAGGCCCATGAGAAGCCACAAGGAATCAAGATAAACCAACAAAGACAACAAAACTCAGTTGACTGAAGAATTTCTTTCATGTACTGGAGTCTCTTTTCAAACATAATGAATAAATAAACATGCTCCCAGTAACAAAGCAGTACTTTGCTTCTATCTAAATCACTCCCCAGAGCCCGTGGTTGTAGGAGCACTGAGAGAGCACCATCTCATCCAGCAGCAACTCCTCTTCTTGCAGAGGCCCCTGTTCTGGGCAGCACTAAGCCGAGGGGAAAGAGACAGAGTTCAAGAATGTGCTGGAGTCTGAGAACAGGCCCCACTTTGCCTTGCCTCCACCCAGGGACACTGGACTAGAGCCTCCCCCACCACAGCCTCCGTTCCCCATCTGTAAAACATGGACTCTGCAATTGCTTCCAGCTCAAATGCTCTGATTCTAAAGATGGGATTTCGTCTTCAGGGATGGGATATAATACGCCTCTGTGCTGCTTAGAGGTTGTCATCTATATCCAAATGTCGGTACCACACTGTGGTTTGAAATAAAAAACTGCTTGGCAAAGTCAGCCACTGTTACTGAAGTAAGTACTCACTGTACTTCTTATATTAGTAAGAACAGCTTGATAACATTTTTACTGATCATCTACTATGCAAAGTACTTAAAACGCCTGACTCAATCATAGCAATCTTTTGCGGTAAGGACTATAACATTCTCCTTTTACTGATGAGGAAATTACAGCTCCGAGAAGCTAAGTAATGTATCCAAGGTATTGTGGTTAATAAGTGACAAGCTGGAATAGAAGTCAGGCTGTGTGGCTCCAACCCTACTCCTATCCATTATACTGCACTATCTTACTTACCCAACCTCACAGCATCTATATTACTACATAGGTATAGATGGTCAGAAGGAGAAGGAGAAGGAGAAGGAGATTTGGCAAGACCCAGCTTAGGATTGCCAACACTCACCCTTTCCTCCCCTAAGGGAGACATGACTAATCAATTACAGAATTCTTCCCCACTGACTTGTGACCACAAATCCATTTCTAACTAATCAGAGTTCAAGATGAAGCTCGATCTTTATCTTCATCTCTGGGATAATGGAATCCCATCAGAGGGGTGTAATTTGTTTAAGGAAGCGCAGCTTGTTAGTGACAGGGTTGGAAGTAGAATCTTGGTCTCTTGACTTTCAGTCTAATGGGTTGATGGTAAGATCTCCCTATGCAAAGGACAGTGCCTTTTCTAACTGACCAGAGAGAAATAATAGAACATATACCAAAGATGACCACATCATCAGGTGCCAGAGGAGACTGCTCTAAATCCAGCCCTAACACATGGTTCTTGGACATTACAAGTTATCCAATTAATGGCCACTGTAAAACGGCATTCCTGCTTTGTTCTGATTGAAATGAACAATTTGTAAAGCTGAGAAATTAACTTTCTTTCAAGGTAACAAATATTTGAAGTTGGAATCCCAGAAAACTTGTGAATTAAGCAAAAGAACAACAATGCCACTTATTTAATCCTTCTGGAAAGACTAGATTTTATTCAAGCTTTGCTGGGAAAATTGACAAGTTGTATGACTCAGCTACATCAAACAAATGAGCCACTGGTCTCATTCCTGAGACAGCAGAAGCAAGCTGCCAGAATTGAGTCCTATAGTAGCTAGTCAGATTCTTCCCCTACATTGAAGGTGTACAACAAGCACAGGTGGTCCCAAACCTGCCCAAGGAGGAGCTCCTTCTCATCAGACCACCATACCAGACAATACCACCAAAGATAACTAGTTACCAGGTGCCTGGGCAGAGGCGGCATGGTGATATGAAAGAAAATCATCAACAAGGAAAAAAGCAGTGCCCAGGCTGGCTCCAAGCAGGCTGAAGTGGGACAGACAAAATGCAGCGTCCCTGCCAAGGCACTCTTTTGTTGTAAGCCCTGCAAGGGGGAACCTTAAGGAGGCATATGAGAAGAAACCTGTTTTATACAAAGCTCTCTTCCCTAGGATCTCACCTGGAATCTCTCCAAATAGATGACGGCTGTCAAATCTGCACACAGGAAATGCTAGCATCACCCTCTTAATTTGTCCAGTGGCCTGCTTACACAAATACACTGTGTTCTTTGTGTGAACCTGAATTAATGATGCTAAGATGACAAAAATCATTCATCTAAAATTATTTGCTGAGTGGTAAGTAAACAGGATTCTGGCAGTGGGTGTCAAAAGGACCTTTCATTAAATGTTAACTCTTCCTTGTGAGAGGTGGATTTCAGTGGAGGCAAAGGGATTGGAAAAAGTAAGAGTATCCCAACACTTAGCAGGGCCTGCCCCAGGGAAAGCTGGACATCTCCGCTGCTAGAATGGGCCTAATGAGCCCGGAATTGGCATTGCTGCAAATATGTTTCTTTCTAAAAGGGGATTCATTACTCCAGGACTCGCATTTCTGAATTCATGAAGGTAAAATTACAGCAATTAAGAATCATGGCTTTTTTTCTCCAAATGAATAGAAACTCAAAATATCACCAAACAAAACTCCAGGTCAAATTTCATGAGAAAGTATACCTTATTGCCAGAAAACACACAGATGTGTGGAGAAACAATAACTGGCACAGTGCCTTTGCCCAGTGTTCTAGAGCTCATCATGATCAAAGTATTCATGGAACATATGTCTGTCCAGGCTGTGCTGAGTGCTTAGGAAGCTGAGATCTTGGCCCTGGCTGGGCCCCTAGTCTACTTCACTGAAGATAACCTAGGTGGCTATTTTTCCTGGAGAGACATGATGATTTTATAGGGCCTCCATGGTGTCTTTTAGAGCTGCTTTGCCTCCTTAGAGTGAGCAGGTCCTGAAGAAGCAATTAGAAAATGTGAACCTTTCTAGAGCCATGGCCTTCAGGATTCTCTTCATCTAGACTCTAAGCCCTGGGCAACCCACCCAGTATTCCATCTGCCCCAGAAGCAGATTCTGAAAGAATAGCCCAGGGTATCTAGACACCACGCCCTACATCTAGTGGGGGTCAGTTGCGTCTCCTGACCCAGGAGGGTGGTGTTTCTAGATAGAGCAACAAGAACCCATGTTTGAGAGGAAGGAAGATGGGAAGCATAGAGACAGAGCAGTGCAGAACAAAATCAAACAACCTCAAAATCATGTCCTCCACATCCCATATTGACAACTCCTCATTTCCAAAAGCACTGTTTCAGTTAAATCTGTGGAAAAAGAAAACAACCTTCTCTCATTTTGGGGGGCATGCACCTAATTAATCCTTTCACTTGAGTCACCCTGCCTGGCAGTGCCCCCCAGAATGCATTTGCAGTCACTCTCTATAGCACCTGGCTGTGAAGCCATGAATGGGTCATCATTTTCTAAGTATTATCACACGCAAGGAACTGTACTTTACATGGATTTAGATTACTTAATCCTCAAGGAGCCCTGTGAGGTTGTTTGTATTTTAACCCCACTTTATAGAGGAACAAACCACATCACATAGGATGTAATAATTTGGCCAACATCACCCAGGTCTGACTCCTGAGTCTAGTCTCCTAACCACTATGAACTCCACTGCCCTCTAGTGTAATTGTTGGGCGTCTCTAAACAGTGAGGACACTAAGGACAAGGACTGAATCACAGTCATCTGTTTCGTCAGCACCTTAGATAGGAATCACTGCTCAGCAGGCACTGAGCAAATGGTCACTAAGAAGATGTGTCAGCGAATAGGTAGGTGAGTGAGTGAATAAGTGAAGGCTGCTAGTCTCCATACTGAATCCTCAGCCTCTCTTGGGCACACACACGGTTCCAGAGCACAAAATGTTAACATTCTAAAGAAAGTCTAGTGAAAAAGTCCCCCAACTTTTATTAAGATGTGTGACTTTATATCCATGTTTTCAAAGCATCTTTGCAATTATTCTTAGAATCACTCATTTAACACTCCACCACAGTGAGCCAACAGCCACAGAAACATGGCCAGCAGAAATACATCTGCTTAAACAGGTGTGTCTCACTTTGAGAAAAACTGGAATATAAAAACCCAAATATCTATGTAGAAACATAAATGGGGGAGGCATTCCAATTTTAAAAGGATTCACAAGTTTCCTCTAAATAGCCTGTTGCCTTGGAAATTTCCATTTTAAATGTCTGATTTCAGCACCTTCCAAAAATCCCATCTTTTAAATGTCTGTCCATCCTAAGGTAAATGACCAATGAGTTATAGTTACTAAGAAAAGCACATGGCTTCATGTTATAAAAGTCCAGGCCCATTTCAGAAACTGCCACGTGCATTCAGCTGTAAAAAAGCACTCGAAGAAGCAGCATGCCTAACCCCCCTAAAATGAAAAGGCAATATATATGATACACAGAGGTCTTGTTTCAAGGAATCTGTCCCAACAAAGCAAATAAAAAATTCAACAGATCTATATGTTATGAGGGCAGTTGCCTCATCTCCAGGTGTCGAAAACAGCATGAAATTCCTAATAACTGAGACTTTTACACAACATCTTCGATGAGATATTTTCAGTTTCAGTCAATGACTGAGATGACAATAGATTCCAATTTTAGGAACTTAACTGTATTATTACATCCATGAGGGTCCAACTATCAGAACCATTCATTATGATATGTGTTTAGACTGTAACTAAATTCATTTTCTTGGCATGAATATTCATTATTTTTCTTTAATTGTTAAAATAAAAGTAAGTGTGAATGTCAATCTTCTCTTCCAAGAAAATTAACATCTGAAATATTTCTATGGAGAAACAAGGCAATAATGAAAATAATGAATGAATACTTCTCCTTCTGGGAATGTACACAACCAGTTATTCCTCCCACGGCATCTCAGGGAAGCAGCACCCACCCTCCACAAGGCTCAGGCACTGGGTTTGATTCTGTCTGAAGAGAAAGCCTTGATCAGACTCCATCTGAAAAGGTCTTCCTGGTATCTGGCTTCTTTAACACACCAACTGTCATGCTTTTATTACTATTCCCATCATACAGGACAGCATGAAGCCTCGAGTTTTCTTGTTTTATTTAATGTACTCAAAACTCTGGCTTTTATCATGTCACATCCATACGCCATCAGGAGACAGGACAAAGCAGCTGCAGCATATCAAGGGATCTAAAAACACGCAGGCTGCCTGGGCAAATCCAGAGTATAATAAGAAGATCTGTTTAAGTGCTTCTATTTGATTCCCACCCCTACTTCAGAGTAGGTGGGGGGAACCTCTCTTTGGGTAGGGCCAAGCAAAATACTCTCAGGGGCTCTGTCACCAAACAGTTCAGGTTCAGTATCAGAGCTTAAGTAGGAACAAAGGCTAACACCAATAGCTAATAAGAGCATTTAGTAAATTTGTACATTTGCTTTCTGTGTATACATAGATCATCAGGGATAATTATCTATAGGTTTAAATAAGACCCTCAATTAAAGCATTACCTCTCCTGGATAATCACAGACTCTTAAAAGAAGAGCACAGATTTAATACAACTATAAAAGGGAGACCCCCTTCACATATCTTTCAAGTGGTTAGCCAACATTTGTTTGGCCTCTACTGAAAAAGAAAAAAAGACAATGAAATTCTAAAAACAGATGCTTGAAAACTGCAAGCACATCATTTATGTGTGGGTTTAACCACTTTCATGAAGACAGGCATCCGAGGTAAGTCAAATTAATTCAACACAAATTAATTGAGCACCTACTGTGCTCCATGTACTCCTTTTGACACTAGGTCTAGAATGTGCTTTCTCAAAGGGGGCCACACTGTCCCTCAAGGGAGTGAAAACTGGTTTTTCATGGATGAAAACAAAATCTTACATTTCTTTTTACATATAAAGCACAGATATACAAATAGCATCTAAACAGATACGCAGTATTAGTGGCTTTACATTTCAGAAAGGGGAGAGGCAATTAGGAAAAAAAAAGTTTAAAGTCTTCTTAGGGAAGTGATAATGAAAAAAACTGTTGAGACATGCTGATCTAGAATGACAAAACTCCCTACTCTTACGGAGCTAATAGTCTACCAGTGACATGCAGATGATAAACAAGTGTCTGTGCTATGGCAAAAATAAAGCAGGGAAAGGAGATAACAACTGGGCAGGAAGAGACTGAGGATGGAAACAGGAACAGACCACCATTTCCATCAATTAATTTGTCACTTTTCTCCCAATCATGAAGTGAGAAAAATGAACTTTTGATGACAAATTAAAGGGGTAGCCCCTATAATCCAAGGCAGCCCTATACATAATGTGCTATATAGTATGCAAAAAAAAGTAAAAAGTGTGACAATGAAACAACAGGTCTATCTATGGGGGATTGTCTGTTCCCTACCTATTAAAACAGCATGAAATTCCTAGTAACTCAGCTTTCGAAATACCATCTTTGATGACACATTTTCAGCACTTCATTTGTGCCCTTTATTTTCCTCTTTCCTCACAATTGACTACGTAGTTGGCTGTCTTAATTCCAGGGTCCATCCATCTGAGACTAATGATTCACCATTTGGGGCCTGCTTAATGACTCTCAATGTTATCTCCACATTTATGAGACCCAGGTTTTAACACATATTTTCAACAATGAGATGAAATTATTCTCATTTTATCACATGTTGATAAAATAATGAGCAAAAACATGTTCTAAACGTTCAAAAAATTGCTCAAACATGTAAGGTTGTACAAGCAAAGGTGATGGTCTTGCCAAAAACATGAACCGTTAACTGACATGCCCTGCCAGAGTTCAGAATGTCTGTCTACTCAGGAACATCTGAAAAAAAATATAAGGTCATTTGTGGGCATCAGTTCATAAAGTACAAAATAAAGTTTATGAAAAAGTTAAATCTGAAAAAGTTGGAATCACCTTAGTGCACGCACCTACTAAATAATAAGAGAATGGTTAAGAGTCATTTCATGAAGTTTACTCCTGAGGTCTTTTTCCCCTAACTAATGATGCCACAGAGATTCCAACTTCCTGCAACACTCTAACATTATAACAGATGCTAAACAAACTTACTCTCCAAGGGAGAGGCTGGTTCTTTGGAAAGAGGAACAGCATAGCTCAGCACTGTTTGTTAAGTTCAGCCTCCCTGTAGCTTTGCCACAACTTTTCTACAGGGAAATTAACAAGAAAAGCTCTCAGCTTAATATATTATTGGAACTTGGCTACAAGCTTATTAGGAAGGAGAAATCATAGGGAAATGCAGTCCATCACTGGATGTCTCCAATATAAATCTGGAAAATGGTGAGACGCTGAATAGACAGAGGATTGCTTGCCGTGTAGGCAGGGTATACACATACATTGTGACTTAATTTACATTTATTCCTTGGAGTAAGTGACATGCTTTCAAGGTACAGACTCCAAAGTTGGAGTCCATAAGGAGAAAACAGCCAAACAGAAATCCTTAAAGAATGTTAGCTGAGAAAGGAAACATGTAAAATCAGAATGCCAGTTCACACCTAATTCCCAAAGTACCTATCTACATGCAGATTTCAGAACCAGGGAGAAACTTGAAAAAGCATCACCGATCAACCTGAAAGCAGCAAGCTGAAATTCGGAAGCTGACTCTATTGAGCTTAATAAAACAGAAACCTCATACACATGGCTTCATGAAGGTGTCTAAGCCTCTGCCAGATTACTCTTCCCAGTTAAATAAAATTGTTGCTTCTAACTATTTAATAACAAGAAGAAACTCCCCAGGGAGACCCGCAGGCAGCATGGGAGCCTTGTCCTTCGCACAGGCTGCTGCAATGACCTGGGAAGACAATTAGCCAGGCTTCCTCCCACACTCCAGGTCTATGTTTTAATGGCTTCAATCACAGGGGGCTGGAAGCACAGGCCAGGCTCAATTTAATAGGCAGTCATTCACTTGTGGTACATTTCAAGTGTAAAATAGCTCACTTCATTTTCTTGGTTCCTGTTTATGCTTCTAAAGTTACTCTTGGAGAGAAGATTAAGTATCGTTCTCCCCGAAAGCATGAAAGCCCTTCATGCTCAATCTCTTTGCAGGGCTGTATATTGAAACACGTCCACCAAGCCAGCCCAAGAGCCGCACACAGGAAACCCAGGTGATCCTGAAATCAGTCATCCCCAGAAGAGCCAGTACATAAGCAGAGAATGACAAGAATTAGACTTCAGTGGCCAAGTGCAGAACTGGGCTCAGGTTCCATCTCTACCATTTTCTGGTTGGATGATCTTGAGCAAGTTAGTTAACTGCTCTGAGCCTCACTTTTAGTCATTATAAAATGGAGACAGTAAATGCAACTACCTCATAGAGGTTACTGTAGAAATAAAATAGGATAATGTCTACAATGCTTGGCAAAGTGACTGTCACACAGTACACATGCAAAATTGTTAGCTATTGTCATCAACATCTTCATTAGGTACTAACGAGGATTAAAGAACTTTCAAGTTTCACTCAGCCCCTACTCAGGTGTTACCTACAACTATTTCCCTGCACAGAACCTTCCCTAAATGGATCAAACATGTTTACCCATACTCAAACACAAACTTAGACCTTCCACACTCTCAAATGCTAGGGCATGCCACACGATGCCTCGACATACACACTTGATGTAGCAGTGGTTCTCCACTTGAGCATCCTTTAGAATCACCTGGAAGGCTTGTGAAAACACAGGTTTCTGGCTCTATCATCAGAGGTACTGATTCAGCATGCCTGAGGTGGAGCTGCAAAATTTGCATGTCTAATACTGCTGGTACAGGGATCACATTTTGAAGACAATTGTGCTAAAGAAAGGAGAAAGAGAAGCCAACTTCAAGAACTGAGAAAGGAATATGTGCAAACAAAAGCCTTTTGTGAGAAGCTCAGAACCAGAAGAAGTCTAGCCCTCAAGGACACTAGGAGGTCTCCCCCCAGAGAGCACCAGGAATGGTGCAGGCAGCCTTCTTCCCACTTGGAGCCAGCCTCACCAGCCTCCTGGATCTTGGACTGTTGGGCTGACCCAAGGCCACAGCCCAACAGGGACATCCAGACCCAACCTAAATCCTGAAAAGAGATGGGGTTTTTGAAACAAGACTATCAGTGGGCTGCACACCATCCTGCTCAATTATCATCTCTTCCTCCTCTGTGTTAAAGCAATTCGGCAGCACAATGATTCTTCACAGGGAGATTGATGGGCGTCTTTCATGCTAATTCATTCTGGAGTTGGGAAGCCTTTATTTTCCTCATGACATGAAGAAAATGATGGCAGACATTTCCTGTAGAAATGCCACTGCATTCTTTATAATGTCATTCAGCTGCTGCCAGAATTAAACTATTGACCAAACTAATCTGTTTACCACCCCCGTTATGGCTTGATCTCCTTGCCCCAAGGGGTGAAGCATCATGTTGCAAAGGCATCCACATTTATTCTCAGTAAGTGATGCTGGATTGCAAAGTGCCATGCATACAGGCTGGGTTTTTAATGTCATGGAAGCCCCGCAGAGGCCACCTCATCCTCCACTGTGCTTTACCCACTTCAAACCATCCCCTACCTCCTTGAGGGTTAGATCCAAACCCCTCAACATGGCTGATGAGCCCCATATGACCAGACTCTCATTTTCACAGCTTCCAATCTCCTCTGGTCTCACTCTCTACACCCTAGGGAACCCCTACCCATAGGCTCAGGACTTGCCCATCTCTGGGCCTTTGCATAGGTTGTTCCCTCTGCCTAGAAGATGGCCCTCCCCTGCTTTCTCTAGATGCTTAATTTCTACTTGTCCTTTATTCAGTTTAAGTATAACTATTGTGTGCCCTGTAGTATCTTATACCTCACATGTTATAGCAATCATGTTGCTGATAATTATTTGTATTCAGATTATAAGCTTTGAGAGGCCAAGAGCCATATCTAATAAAGCACCTAATAAAAAATGTGATGTAACAGGTGCTCAACAAATATTTATAAATGAATGCATGGATAGCTAGCTCTGACAACTCCCTCTTTCAAAGCCTTCCTCTGTTATCCATCTGCAAAATGAGGAATTTTGACTGAGGATTTCTAACGAGGGATTTGTGACAAGGGGACAAAACAGGGGCTCCAGAGAAGCTGCAAGAAATGAAGTTCAAAGCATGCAGGGGATCAGAACACCCTACTCCTGGACCTTTCTGTCTTTTGTGAACTACAGTACTTTTCCCTTAGCTTCAAGGCAGTGGAGAAGGATGCTTAATGGCAATACTCCTCAAAGCATAGACCCTGAAATCCTAGGGTTCCAAGAAAGTGCCTCAACATCTATTGTAGAAAGCAAGGAGTAGGCCAGTCTTAGAAACTGTACCTTAATCCATTTTATGTACTACGTTCTAGGTGAGAGTTCATTTGCAATAAAAGTAGACTTTGCTGCTTACAAAAAGGAAATTTGAAAGCATGAGCTGAATTGGTCACTGAATTAGGATTTAAAGTACATCATCATCAGAGGGTCATGAAATCCTGACAATCCTCTGGCTCTGGTATGCTCGAAACAGATAAGAGTCTTTGAGAATTTGGCATCTCTTGCCCAACTCACTACCAGGCATTGAGAATTGCAAAGGAGCCTAAAAGCCTTCTACTCTGGTGAAAAGAACAAAGCTTCCTACACAGCAAGGTTTATAGAGTAAGGAAACATAGGGAATAACCCAAACTCAATAACTCTCTTAGAAGAAAGGTCACAGCTTCAGATCAGACCCTGGGGCTTTGCAAACAAAGATGAGGGCAAGTTATCATAGGAGCAAAGGGAACAGCCAACAGTGCCAGTAACTCTGGATACAGATCACCAATGCAGATTTGTGCCATAAGCTTGTGCCTCTTAGACCCTTCCCTCCTCTGAATCTTTCTTGTCCTATTTCTCGGGGCCTCGTGTGAGGCAGATACATCTATGAAGAGGAACCACAAAACTCTGCGATCTGGACATTTCCTCATCCATATCCAATGCAGAAAAAGTATAAATACCCTTTCTTTAATAAAGCTAATCAGCCCAAATATGCAACGATGAGAAAACCAAACCTGTTTTCTTTTCTTTGCATTTTCTCCTCTTCATATATCTGCAAACAGGAATACATGGCTTTCTGACCAATGCCAGTTGATCTGAGCATCCCTGAATGACTTAAGCCCCAGGACTCATACATGATACATGGCTGGTACAACTGCAGAGATGGCTTCAGCCAACATGAATGACCAAGGAGGCTGTCACTGTACACAGTTTGTAAAGATGGCACCCAAGCCATAGGGCAAGACTTAACCATCCAAGTGAGACTTCAGACTGAACACAGAAGTGAATCACAAAACGACTTTTTTCCAGGATCCATCCAATATGAGACTTAAAAAACTAATCATCAGCCAGATGCAGCGGCTCATGCCTGTAATGCCAGCACTTTGGGAGGCTGAGGTGGGTGGATCACTTGAGGCCAGGAATTCGAGACCAGCCTGGCCAACATGGTGAAACTCCATCTCTACTAAAAATACAAAAAATTTAGCTGGGTGTGGTGGTGTGCACCTATAGTCCCAGTTACTTGAGAGGCTGAGGCATGAGAATCACTTGAACCCAGAAGGCCAAGGTTGCAGTGAGCAGAGATTGGGCCACTGCACTCCAGCCTGGGTGACAGAGAATCTGTCTCAAAACAAAAACAAAAACAAAAGAAAAAAAACCTAATCATCTTCTCAAAATATTGCTTAAATGTTACTCAGGTGGAATTGCAGTACAAAAGTACAAAATTTTAAAAATCACCTCCAAGAATATTTTAAATATGTTTTGCTGAGGGGCAGAAAGCATGTACAAATATAATATTTTCAGTTTAATTACTACATAGTAGCTCTTACCCAGATAATGGATTTACCTCAGAGCAATGTCAGAATTTAGGAACAATCTAAATATACTTCTGCAATCCCGCATTGGTCTTGATTCATGAATTTGTTAGAACTTACCCTGGGTGGCTTTCAGTAACCAGCCGAGCTCATGCACTGCAAATACAGGCACTGGGAGCAACCTGGGCTGCCCAGTCCAGGCCTTCTTAAATTCTGATTAGGGGGAATTTGTGGTCAGACTGGAGCTGCTCCTGGAAAAGCATCATCCCCACTAGACATACAATGGGAATCTTCAACCTATCTTGACTGGGATACAGCAGGAAACTTACAGACAGAATAAAATGATGAACTTATTTTTGCTTTTCCATTTATAGTTAAGAACAGTAAGATAAAGAGAAAAAAATAATGTATGTTGATCTTGGCGAAAGTATGAATTGGGACATGTGAATGCATGTGAAGGAAACTCAATGTGAACTAGCTCAGCCAAGGAACACACCTCCCTAGCTCATAAAAACAAACAGCGAAAAGGGGGGCTGGTCTCAAGGATGACTGGTACCAGGGGCTAGTCTAGTACCAGGTCCTAGAGACACCTCTGGTAGCTCTCAGGCCCCCAGTCACTCCTTTTGATCAGGAGACAGACCCTATGGGAAGACGACACTCTCACTTGAATCACAAGATTAGGCAAGAGGAGAGACACATCTGCTAGAAAGGTGGATGGCTAATGTCTGGTCAGACCAAACAACAGATGTCCATAACAGGGGGCTCAGATGAGAGATGTATTAAGCTAAGAGCAGCCTTGTCACTATGCTGTAGAGCAGCAGTCCCCAGCCTTTTTGGCACCAGGGACAAGTTCATGGAAGCAAATTTTTCCACAGACCAGGAGGTGGGGTGGGGGGAAGAGGTTGCACAGAGATGGTTTCAGGATGAAACTGTTCCACCTCAAATCATCAGGCATTAGATTCTCATAAGGAGTGTACAACCTAGGTCCCTCACATGTACAGCTCACAATAGGGTTCACACTCCTATGAGAGTCTAATGCCGCAACTGATCTGACAGGAGGCAGAGCTCAGGCAGTAAGGCTCACTCACCCTGCTGCTCACCTCCTGCTGTGCAGCCCATGGGTAGGGGACCCCTGCTGTAGAGTAGTGACAACGAAGGCAGCCTTTGGCCAATGAAGGAAAGGCAATGCAAGACTCGCCCATGCTCCACTCTTAACAAAAGGGGCCAGTCAGAGACAAGATTGGATACTCTGGAAACTAAGCTTGCCCCATTTTCTTTATATGCAAACATCTATTGGCAACAACGTAATATAAACTCAGAGCCACTGAGCGCACATAAGACGCATGCTTCATTATAGTCTCTTGGGTAGCTAACTTCTTAAACTTTGTGCAAGAGCCTTGTCTCAAACCAATAGCATCCCTGCAGAAAGACAGACCCAGCCAGTCAGACAAAGACATTCACACCCAAGGACTTGGGGATTCTCCTTGGAAAGAAAAATCGCCCCATCAGCTTCCTGCAAAATGAATGTTAGAAGGAACCAGCAAGAGCAAAACAAAACACCACAGCCTGGGCTGTCTATTAAAAAGCAAACACTCATAGGTAATGTTTATTTTATTCCTTGTGCTTATTTGGAAATTTTAAACACAATGAATCTTTACTACTTCTTCACATCACATCTTTTTATTGAATTTTTTTGTTGAAATCATTTTGGATTCATATGCAGTTGTAAGAAATAATCCAGAGACATCCCATTTTCCTTTACCCAACCTCCCCAGAAAGCGACTTCTTACAGAACTAAGTACAACTGTACTTGCACTATTTGTGTATGTGTGTGTACATATGCCTAGTTCCACAAAATTCCATCACATGTATACCTTCCTGTATCCACTACCATGGTCAAATACAAAACAGTTCCATCACCACAAGGATCCCTGGTGTTACCCCCTTTTTTTTTTTTTTTTTTTTGAGATGGAGTTTCACTCTTGTCACCCAGGCTGGAGTATAATGGCATGATCCTGGCTCACTGTAACCTCCACCTTCCCGGGTTCAAGTGATCCTCCTGCCTCAGCCTCCTGAGTAGCTGAGATTACAGGCATGTGCCACCACAACAAGCTAATTTTTGTATTTTTAGTAGAGGCAGGGTTTCACCATTTTGGCCAGGCTGGTCTCGAACTCCTGTCCTCAGGTGATGGAGACCCACTTCAGCCTCCCAAAGTGCTGAGATTACAGGTGTGAGCCACCACACCCAGCTGGTGTCACCCTTTTATAACCCACCCACCTTCCTGCTGACCCTGCCCCCTTGTTCCCCTACTATCCCTAACCCCTGGCAACTACCAATCTTTTCTCCATTTCTAAAATGTGGGCATTTCAAAAATATTATATAACTATACAGTCTAACATTTTGGAGACTGACTTTTTTCACTCAGCAAAATTTCCTGAAGATTCACCCAGGATGCTGCATGTATCAGCAGTGCATTCCTTTATTATTGCAAAGTACTATTCCATGGTATGGATATGCTACAGCTGGTTTAACCACTCACTCACTGAAGGCCCTCTGGCCTGATTCCAGATTGTAGCTATTGTAAATAAAGCTGCTATAAACACTCACGTGCAGGTTCTTACACGAACATACGTTTTCATTTATCTGGGATAAATGCCCAAGAGTGCAATTGCTGCCCTGTATGGTACTAGCATTCCACAGTGACTATGTCACTTTACATTCTAACCAGGAACACAGGAGTTATTCAGTTTCTCCACAACCTTGCCAGCATTGGGTGTTGCCACTATTTTTCACTTTAGCCATTCTGATAGGTGTCTAGTGATATCCCACTGTTACACTTCAACTTGCATTTCCCTGATGATGGTGAACATCATTTCATGTTCTTATATGCCATCTGTATATTCTCCTTAGTGAATGTCTCTTCATATCTTTTACTTGTTTCAGATTGGCTTGTTCAGATTCACTCTTGAGTTTTAAGAGTTCTTTACATATTCTCAACACTTGTCCCCTGTAAGATATGTGATTTGCAAATATTTTCCAGTCTAGTTTTTCTTTTCACTCTTAACAGAGTTTTTCACCCAGCACAAGTTTTTTTTTAATTTTTTAATAAGCCCAGTTTACCAAACTTTCCTTTTATAAATCAGGTTTTTGGTGTCAAGTCTGAATTCTTTGTCTAGGCCTAAATCCTGAAGATTTTTAATGTTTTTTTCCTAAAAGTTGTATAGTTTTGAATTTTACATTTAAGTTCATGATGCATTTTGAGTGAATTTCTGTCTATGGATGAGGCTTTGGTCCAGATTCGTTTCTTTGCCTATGAATGTACAGCTGCTCCAGCATCACTTATTGGAAAGGGGAAAGGCGGTCTTTTCACCCTTGAATTGTACCTTTGTCAAAAAGCAGTTGAGCATATTTGCCTGGCTCTCTTTCTGGGTTATCTATTCTGTTCCAAGGATCCATGGGTCTATCCCCTGCCAGTACCACACTGTCTTGATTACTGTAGCTATATAGTAAGCCTTAAAATCAGGTAGAGTGATTCTTCCTACTTTATTCTTCTTGTCAAAATTGCTTTAGCTATTCTAGGGCCTGTGCCTTTCCATATAAATTTTCAGAATAACCTTATCCATGTTTACCAAAAAACCTTGCTGCAATTTTGATAGGAATTTCATTGAACCTGTATAGCAATTTGGAGAAAATGAACATCTTTACCATGTTAAGTCTCCAAATCCATTAACAAGATATGTCTTTCTGTTCATTCAGGTCTTCTTTGATTTCTATCATCAGTGTTTCTTATACTGTAAGTATAATACAATTTGTATTTGTCAATTGAAATAGATGTGTTATTCCACACTATCATGGATGGAGGGAAGATCTTTGTCTCAGGCTACATGGAACATACTGTGGTTAATCCCAGTCCTGCTCATTGTATTTGCCTACTTGGACTCCTTTCTAGACCTGCATTGCCGTTTGATAATATTCAGAATACCGATCCTAAATATCAGCAGTCCTCAGGCTTTTTGGCACCAGGGACTGGTTTCATGGAAGACAGTTTCTCCATGGACCAAGAGAGGGGCAGGCAGCGATGGTTTCAGGATGATTCAAGTACATTATATTTATTGTGTACTTTATTTCTATTATTACATACATATGAAATAATTATATAACTCACCATAACGTACAATCAGTGGGAGCCCTGAGTTTATTTTCCTGAATCTAGACGGTTCCATCTGGGGGTGATGGGAGACAGTGACAGATCATCAGGCATTAGATTCTCATAAGAGCACAACCTAGATCCCTCACATGTGCAGTTCACAGTATGGTTCATGTGCCTATGAGAATCTAATGCTGCTACTGATCTGACAGGAGGCGGAGCTCAGGCGGTGATGCAAGCAATGGGGAGTGACTGTAAATACAGATAAAGCTTTGCTTGCTCACCTGCCGCTCACCTCCTGCTGTGTGGCCCAGTTCCTAACAGGCCATGGACCACTACTAGTCCATGGCCTGGGGACTCGGGACCCCTGCTATACATGTCTTAAGTGTATATCTAAATATTTCTTTTTCTTTGGAGTAAACATACATGACATTAACTTCAATTTTTACATATTCATTGTTAGTATGAGGATATGTACTTTTTTTTTTTTTTTTGGTTATTGATCTTGTATCCTGTGACTTTGCTGATCTCACTTACTGATTCTAGGAGGCTTTATTTCCTTTAAAAAAAAATTTCTTGGGATTTACTACACAACCATGTCATCTGCCAATAGGCACAGCTTTATTTCTTCCAGTGCCTTTTATTTATTTTTCTTGCCTCACTGCAGTGACCACAATTTCCAGTACTACGATGAATAAGAGTGGTGAGAGCAGACATTCTTGCCTCGTTCATCAAGGCAAAGGGTTTCCTCAGACCAGGCCATCTGGTGTCACCTGGCTGGAAAGGACAGTCTGAGGCCCATGAGGATGAGAAGACATCCTGAGTGCCCTCTGCCAGTGTCTCCAGCTGCCCAGGTGTCTCTGGGTAGGGAAAAGGAGTTTTGAGCTCACAGGGATAAAGAGGCTTCCCATACCAGGCCACTTATTGTGGGGCCTGTTCTGCTGATGGCCCCCAGACACTGTGGCCTCTCTCAGTAGAGGACAGGATTCTTAGGACCAGCAAAGAGGCCACTATTTCCCTTAGCCTCTTACCCAGGTGCTGGGTTCAGCCTCTTACCCTGCTGGGGCTGCTTTCTTCTGCTGGGTGGTGGGTCAGGAAACACCATGCCTGGGCCACCTTCTCCTGTTGGGCAAGGGGAGGATTTAGATGCCCTGCTGCTGCATTGCCTCTCCAGCACTGGACTCCCAAACCAGCTCACCTTCTTCTTACCACTTTCACCATTCTCTTTTGGTTGCCTCTTGTGCTATTTCCAGCATTTATTAGCATATTTAACAGAGAAGAGCGGAAAGAAACAAGTCTATACCATCTTGTCCAGGCCATAAATCACATCAAATCCCATTGTATCTTTTTAAAAGTTAGGGTGAGTGAAATACTTCTTTCAATACAATTCTAAATAATATATGTAGATGCTGGTCCCTACAGGAAACAGACCTTAATTCCTCCCCTCCTCCCCTTGAGGGTGGGCGAGAGTTAGTGACTAGCCTCCAAAGAAGAGTAGGGAAAGGGGAAATCATGGATTTACAGAGAGGCAGCCTGAAAAACACCATGTTCACCAACTGATCAAAGTCTGGAGTTTAGTTAATTAGTGATGTACTAATGTGTTTCTTAGGTTTGACAAGTATATTACTAAATACCAAACATTCTTCCAACAAAAATTGCTCATCAGAGAGATG
Organism: Pongo abelii; assembly: GCF_028885655.2. Taxonomy (NCBI): domain Eukaryota; kingdom Metazoa; phylum Chordata; class Mammalia; order Primates; family Hominidae; genus Pongo; species Pongo abelii. The sequence continues at coordinate 145,608,137 of NC_071989.2, forward strand.
AACATCTTACAACACTGACATTAAAGGGTTTTTGCCTAAATATTGCTGACCTGGAAGTGCCTCACTGAGCACATATTATTTCATCTCAGAGACAGTACTGCTACGGAAGCGACAAAACCAAGTGCGTGCTTTGTGTCTGCTCCTTCTAGTGGGCAGTGACCTGGGGACCAGACATTTGGGGCTGAATCATTGGCAAAGTGGGAGCTGAGGCTCCCAGGAAGATCTAGCATCACTTAGGCTTTCCTGTATGGTTTCTTTGATGTAGGATGTTGTAAGGAATGCTGAATATCGTCCTAAAATATCCAGGTCAGGGAGCCATGGCCAAGTCCTCTGACCTGTTGGATGGCAAGCGTAAACCTTCAGAGGGAGTGTGTCACCTAGAGAGACAAGGTAAAAGGATGTTTATGTTCAGATTACCTTATGGTCATCAGGAAAAACAATGTGGCCGGTATTCATTATCCACTCGTGAGTCATAAGTAGAACCTCTGTAAAATAACTGCACCCAAAACCTTAACGCCTTATTTCAACCACTAGTTCCAACCTGAGTCCTGGTAATACCAATGATCACAAGTGCTGACAAGAAAAACATGCCCAGATAAAGTGTGGCTACATGTTAGAGAAATGAGTATGGGCAGAAAGATGCCTACGTTTGGAGGTATGTATACAAGTGAAATGTTGGTGGGTATACATACATGTGTGAGCAAGTAGATGCACGTGTGTGTGAAAACACTGCTCTGTGTGAAGATTTACAACAGGTGTCTGGGTATGGGTGCCATAGTGTGGCAGACAAGTGAGAACTACGAAGAGTGTGTGTTTATACATAAAAGTAGTACAGATATGACTACTGGGAGTATAGGAGTCTGTTAGTGTGAAAGGATGGAATGTGTGAGTACAACAGGCAGACAGCTCACATAGGTGGTTCGGCTTCTGATCATCCGTACATGTAAATGTCTGTGGGGGGTGTATACATGAACATGAAAGTCTGTGTTTAAAGCCTCTCCTTTGATAGAGGCCCCGGAGAAATGAAACTATGCTAACATTTTGCAAGTCGAGCATCATGCTCAGACACAGGCAGGAAAAGCCTCCACTCTGTGCCTCATCTGACTGTGTCCCTCCCAGGGCGGTGGGGCTTCTGTAGGGCTTAGAAAAAATGATCAGCCAGAGCTCATGCTTTGCCTTTCCAGCGCATGTCCTTGGTCCCTGAGATCCCAGAATTTTCTGCCCAAATGGCCCTGAGCCACCTTCCATGACTATCTGGCCTGTCCTCCAGGTCTATCCTCTTGAGGTGGCCTAAGCTGCCAGTGAGGGCCCTCTAGGCCCAGGAGAAGCCACGGGAAAGTGGTTTGCAGTGACGAGGGGGTTACAATCAGCGCCTTGCTGGCTGGCTGCCAGCATGCACACCAGGCCCTTCATTGAGTAGGATGAAGCCAATGGTGGTCAGTGAACGGGAGCTCTTTTCACACGGCCACACCCCAAGCATTATCAGGGTTAACTTGCCAAGGAAGGAGGACAGAACACATGTTATTGTTTAACAGTGGGTTAGCCTGATTTATAATTTAGTTATTTAGACAGGAGGTATGTGAGCCTCTGCTTGAACTCTCCCTGTAGGCCCCACAAATGTTAGAGGCAGGCTGTGCATAGATGTACAATAAGAGCATGCTTGCCCAGACTTCTTTGAGCTCTACCAAACCTAGTCTCCAGCCCTTAGGTCCTGAGGTATAGAGATGTAGACTGGGGCTATGGTCATATCTGACCTGGATTGGGGAGAGAATGGTTTAGAATCAGCTCATACAAGTACACACTCTGCAGACCCTAAAAACTGGTTCCTTTCCCTTATCAATTCCCCACTGGTCACACACACAGATGCACAGCAGAAAAACATCTACTGAGCACAGAAATATGTCAGGCCTGGGAGCTTCCTGAACTGGACAAGATACCTGAATATAATGAAGACCTCATTTCAGCAAACTATACTTGGTCACTGGTAAACCCATGGCACCCTCACAGCCCCCAACCAATACCATTCAGATCTAATTACTCTGGGGTGAGGACCAATGCCGGGATGAGAGGCATGTTATCGAAAACCACTTTAGCACTGCTCCAGCTCACAGCCACACTGCCCTCTATAATGACTTCACCCAATTAACTTGCTAGCAGTCTGCCTTTTGTAAATCAGCGATGCCAATGGAATGAATTCTGCACTGAAAGGGAAGGGCAAGCAACTGGTAATTGCATGGAAATCATTAATTGCCTTTCAGGTTAAGTGAATTATCATTATTTCCTCCATTTGGTGGCACTGTGTGCAGATGAAGTCAAGCGGGCAGCCCACCATGAGCTCCCATTCCCAACATTCACTCATTCAGTGAATGGAAGAGTGGCAGTGTGTACCTCTCTGAGAGGCAGAGGACTAACGGTGCTGGGCCCTCCCCTGAGAGCCCCCCATCTACTTAGTCCCAGGAAGGAACATCCCACAGACAGGCCATACACGGAAAATGTACACATCTGTGAACTGCTTTCACTCCTAAAATGAAGCCTAACCAGTTTGTTAAAACCTCTGCCTGGACTGAGGCTCTGAGTAAATGATGCTTTACTGACGTCTCACAAGAATGTTTAATTCTCACAAGTTTCACAGGGAGCTAAGCTGAGCAAATACTCCCTTTTGTGAACAAGACGTATGGTGTTAAACAAATAATTAGCCTTTATTTCTGGAAAGAAAAAAGAATATTTTGCCCTTATTCAAAGAGTCAACATGTTAATAACTCCTACAATTCAGACAGCAGAAGGGAAGAAGAGGATGCAGCCTCTAAGGCACTGGTTCTTGAGCTTTAGCGTATGTGAGGATCACCTGCAGGGCTTATTAAAACACAGATTGTTGGGCCTCATTCCCTGAGTTCCTGCTGCAGTAGATCTGGTTGGGGTGTGAGACTCTAGCAAGGTTCCAGGGGATGCAGATGCTGCTGGTCTTGGGGCTACACTTGAAGGCACTGCTTCAGGAAATAGGTTTTTTTAACCTCAAATTACCTACAAAAACTCAAATTTCTTTTAAAAGCAATACATCATGGTGGTTGAGAATATCGATACCGGGATAAAGGAGATCTAGATTTAAAGTGTGATTCCTCCCTTTACAGCTGTGTGATCTTGGGCAAGACTGGTTCACCTCTTCAAAATAAGCTTTCTCTTCTATAAGTTGAAATCAATTCCTTACAGGGCTGTAGAGAGAATTAAAATGAACTAATATATGTAAACCCAAGCTACTTATATTAAACTAAACAATTACTTCAATTAACTAATGACTGTTATCAGTAGGTCTTATTAGTACTAATGAAGTGTTAACAAATTATTTTGCATAATATGCCACCCCAAAGAGACAAACCCTATTTTCACTACTGGCTGAAATTTGCACTCACATACACACTGCAGTCCTTGAAACCACTTGTTCCTTTATGCTAAACATGCTCCTTACAATCTTGCTCACAATGTGAAATTATTTAGAAAACACTCTTTCACAGAAAAACTAAATGTAAGTTCTTTAAAATAAGTGCTACACATAAAAGGCAACTCAAAATGAATCTCATTTATGAAGAGCAAAGTAAAAAAAATTACCACAAAGACTCAAGAAGCACAATAAAAGAATAGTATGTCATGACCAAATAGAGTTTACACAAGAAAGGCAAATATTGCACAATATCAGTAAATCCATCAAACCAGTGAATATTAATAGAGCTCAAGTAAAATCATGTAACCATTCCAAAGACGCTGAAGAAGTACTGAGCAAAATTCAACCACTCTTGGTAACAACAAAAATACTCAATAAAATAGGAACAAACATATACTTCCTTAACATGATAAAATATATTTTTCCCAATTACAAAGCTAAGATCACACTTAATGGGGGCAAAACTAAAATACATGTGTGATAGTGAGATATACACTTGATCTTAGCCAAAAGGCTAAAAAGTGATTGATAGTGAAATATAGTAAGAAATATACATTTGGTCTTCATTCCTGGTTTGTGGCACAGAGCTCCTAAAACCCTTAGAATGTGAGTGATAAATGGGAGAGAAGCATCTTTTGGTATTCACAGTAAGACCCTTTTAACCCCATATGAGTTTATGCTAATGAAGTGACTCCTGAAGGATGGGGGCTGGTGTCCAGAGGAGCCAACCATGTGATTAAAAGATTTTAACTTGCAGCACTAATCCCCAATTTCCAGGGAGAGGAGAGGGGCTAGAGATTGACCTAATCACCAATGACCATTAATTTGATCAACCATGCCAACAAAACAAAGCCTCTATAAAAACCCTAAACAATAGGATTTGATGAGGTTCTGAGGTGGTGAATGTATCCACATGCTAGGAAGGTGATGTACCCCAACTCCACAGGGAAACTCCTGCACTTGGGATCATTCTAGACCCTTGCCCTATGTATCTCTTCATCCGGACTTTCATTTATATCATTTATAACAAACCAGTAATAAATAAGCAAAGTATTTACCTGTGTTTTAAGTATTTACCTGGCACTGTGACCCATTATAGCAAAGTATTGAACATGAGATGGGAGTTGTGGGAACTCCTGAATGTATAGCCAGTCATCAGAAGTATGGGATTTGTGACTGGCATCTGAAGTGAGGGGCAGTCTTGTAGGATTGAGTCTTTTAACTTGTGGGATCTGACACCAACTCCAAGTGGATAGTGTCAGAATTGAACTGAATTGGAGGACACCAGCTAATGTCCACAGAGAATCAGAGGATTGCTTGGTGTGGAAAAAAAAATTCAGACATTTTGTATTAAAAGTGTTATGTCTATAGAGAAAAAGTTTTTCCCTTTAACAGACAAGAAAAATCAAGATCAAAATAAGACAAGGGAATTCACTACCATCATTGTTATCTTACATTGAATAAGGGAAACTAGGAAAAGCCTAAAAAGGTATAAAAATGGTAAGGAGTACTTAAATCTAGGACTTTTTAAAAACAAGTTGATTATATACTTAGAAAGTCTAAAAGAATAAACTAAAAAAACTATAATAAACCCAACACAGCTCAGAAAGCTAGTAAAATACAAAATTGACTTGCAAATATCCATAGCTTCCTTATATGCAAACTTCCATCAAGTAGTAGACCTATGTGAAGAGAAAATTCCATGTAATATAGTACATATGAAATAAAATACCAAGGAATTGACTAAATAAGAAATACACCAGAGCTATAAGAATAAAACTTTAAAACTCTTCTGAAGGACACAAAAGAAAACTTGAACAAATCAGAAGACATACCATGTTCTTGGACAGTGTATTAAACCATTCTTGCATTGCTATAAAGAAATACCTGAGACTGTGGTAATTTATAAGAAAAGAGATTGGATTCTCTCAAGGTTCTGCAGGCTATCTGGGAAGCACAGTGGCATCTGCTTCTGGGGAGGCTTCGGGAAGCTTCCAATCATGATAGAAAGCAAAGGGAAGCAGGCATACAACATGGCAAGAACGGAGCAAGGTGGGAGGAGATGCCACATATTTTTAAATGACCAGATCTTGCCAGAACTCAGAGTGAGAGCTCACTTATCATCAAGGGGATGGGCTAAGCCATTCATGAGGGCTACACCCCAGTGATCCTGACACTTCCCACCAGATGCCTCCTCCAACACTGAGGATTACAATTCAACATGAGATCTGGGTGGGGATATCTATTTAAACCATATCAGACAGGAAGACAAACTCACAGAGCTGTCAACTCTCCTTAAGGAAATTTGTAAATGTAATGCTCTCCTAATGATAACCTTGTTTTTAGGTTGGAGACTATACAAGTTTATCCTTAAATACATTTAGAAAAATATAGGACTATAAAAAAAAAAAGAGAGACTCTGAAAGAGAAAAGTCATGAGGAAGGACAAGCATATCAGACAGTATAACATTACCGAGCAATGATTAAAATAGTGTGGGACTGGTACTGGAATGTGACTATAAGACAAACAAATAGATCTAAATACAAAGTCCAGAAACTAATCCAAATACAAATGGAAATACTTCAGTGTAAGTGAAGATGGCATCTCAAATCAGTGGACAAAAAATGTATATTCAACTAGTGACACAAGGACAACTGAATAGCATCTAAAGAATAAAGTTGGTTCTATATCCTACATCACATACCAAAATAAATTCCAAATGGATAATGAGATCGATAGGAAAATCCTATTAAATTGAGGGGTGGTGGGAGCAAAGTTAAATTTAAAAAATGATGGGAGAAAAACTAGAAAAATTTATTAACCTCAAAGTGGAAAAGGCCTTTAAGACATGCCTGAAAATCCAGAAGCCATAAAATTCAAGGTTAATAAATACAAACACATAACAATGAAACTTTTCCTTAGTAGTACACATAAGCAAAGTCAAAAGACAAACACCACCACAGAAAATTGATTCAAACTATAGGTAAAAGGCTAATATCTCTCTATATAAAGAGCTTCCAGAAGTTGACAAGTGAAAGACCAAGGACCCATCTGAAAGATGGGCAAAGGACATGAATAGACATACTTACTGCCAAGGCTGGTTGGAAACAATTATTCCCAAATACTGACTGCTATGGTTTGGATGTGTCCCCCAAAAATCATGTATTGGAAATTTAATCCCCAATGCAACAGTGTTGGGAGGTGGAGCCCAGTGGAAGATGCTTATGTCATGAGAGCTCCACCCTCATGAATGATGAATGTCAATTATAAAAGGATTCCAGTCTTTAAGTTTTATCTCTTGCTCTCTGTCACCCTTTTTGCCCTTCAGCCATGGGATGGCACAGCAAGAAGGCCTCACTAGATGCTAACCCCCTGATCTTGAACTTCCCTGCCTATAGAACCATGAGCCAATAAATTTCGGTTCATTATATATTACCCAGTCTGTTGTGTTCTGTTATAATAGCACAAAGAGACTAAGACATTGACCATTATGGAATGGGGACAATTTCCCAATAGCCATCAAAATTAAGAATGCATACATCTTCTGACCCAGCAGCTCCTCTTCTGGGAATTCAGCATATTGAAGAACTGGCACATGTAAAATGACATATATACAAAATTATTCATTCCAGAACTGCTTATGATAGTAAAATACTGGAAACAATTCAAAGAGTCATTAACAGAGGATAGGTTGAATAAGTTACAGTCTATTTAACACTAAAAAACCATACAGGCCAGCATGGTGGCTCCCACCTGTAATCCCAGCACTTCAGGAGTCTGAGGCAGGCACACCTCTTGAGCTCTTGAGTTCAAGACCAGTCTGGGGGACATGGCAAAACCCCATTGATATGGTTTGGCTGTATCCTCACCCAAATCTCATCTTGAATTATAGCTCCCATAATTCCCAGGTCATGGGAGGGACCCGGTGGGAGGTAATTGAATCATGAGGGTGGGGTTTTTCCTGTGCTGTTCTCATGATGGTAAATAAGTCTCATGAGATCTGATGGTTTTATAAAGGGCAGTTCCCTAGCACACACTCTGGTGCCTGCCACCATGTAAGACTTGCCTTTCTTCCTCCTTCGCCTTCTGCCATGATTGTGAGGCTTCCCTAGCCATGTGGAACTGTGAGTCCATTAAACCTCTTTTTCTTTATAAATTACCTAGTCTCAGGCATTTCTTCATAGCAGTATGAAAATGGACTAATACACTTGTCTCTACCAAAAAAATACAAAAATTAGCCAGACATGGTGATGTACGCCTGTAGTCCCAGCTATGCAGGAGGCTGAGGTGGGAGAATCACCTGAGCCCAGGAGGTCGAGGCTGTAGTGAGCTGTGATTTCTCCACTGCACTCCAGCCTGGGTGACAGGGTGAAACCCTGTACCCCCAAACCCCAAAAAACCATACAGCTATAGAAGAATAAAAAAGTTAACAATTATCTCTATGCACAAACACAAAAATAAAAGATATTATTTGCAAAAAGCAGGGCAGAGAACATTGTGTATAACATGTTCATATGTCTTGGAGAAAGAGAATATATATACACATGCTAACTAACGCGTGTATTAAAATTCCTCTGGAAGAATACAAAGAAACTAATAACAGTGGTGACAGGGTGAGAAAATTGAGCACAAAGAGACTTTTTACTGTACTTCTTTCTATTTTCATTCCTGAACCAACTGAATTTATTCCTTATTTAAAAACTACATTCAATAAAAAAATAAACTAAAAGGAATGTGATCTTTTCTGGGATGATTTTTTAGAAAATGTTATCCAAATGTGTCCTGGGAAGTGCCTCGTCCCACCTACAACTGAGCCACTGATTTTTCCTTGGCTCATTCTTGAGCCCCATGTTTCCTTTTTCTTAACAACTAATACCTGGGGAAAAGCACGCTGAGGTCTTAAGATGCCACATAATTGGCGGCTATTTTTTAATCTCTTAAAATTATAATGAAACTCACCCAAACGTCAAAGCCAGGCTAGTATTTTATATTTTAAATTCAGTATCAGAGCCTTTCTATTTTTATGTGTTTTCAGTCTCACTTTCCTAAGACCAAAGACATCATCAAGAAGATGATTTTCTGAAACTGATAGAAAAAAAGGTGAGTATTTAAATGCGAACTGCTGTATTCACATATGGGTACCATCCAGAACAAACTGATTTAAAGTTTCTAAGACAATGGAAGACTTATTCATGTAGAAAACCTCCTATCTCTCTGTGTTACCAAAAGACTCTAAATTAATCCATGTAAGAAATGATTCTGTCCAAATCTACTATTACATTTCACAGGAATTCTGCAGGAAAAATGCCATAATTTAAGACACTGATGGTGCTGCTGATGCAATTTTCTGCTTGCATAAATATCTGCTAAATCCCTTATTATGAATGAACACAGCTAGCCTCAGGTATGAGACCTCCAGTTCTAATCACTGCAGCCACCAGAACTAATGATTCCATAATGACCCGAAACTGATAAAATAGCAGGCCAGCCTCACCCACCACACTGTTCCGTGGGCTTGCATTAACAGCACTAGCAAGGATAGTCAGGATCTATGGGCAATGAACAGGGATTAAAGGATTATTTAACCAGATAAAAGCAACGAGGATGAAACTATTTCTAAAAAGGTGGCAATGGCCCTCTTTCCCAACAGTGGTGGCAATCTCAGTAAATATTCCAGAGAAGAGTGTTGCAGCTTAGGTTATTATTGATGAAAGATATAACTGTAATAAAAATTCAGTGAATATAAAAAACGTCAGAGATGGTTTTGTATCATGTGTAATAAAGAAAGGCACATAAAAATAACATGTTGCTTATAAAGAGACTATATTACATTCGATAGAGGTACTCAAAAACACAAAGTCAGGGACTTAAAGAGTCTGCTAGTGGCACAGGGATCCACAAAAAACAAACCTCCAAAATTCAACGTGTAGAAAATTCAGATTATGCTGGGACTTGGAGAGACTGCTCTGGGAAACCCGCTGTCCTTCAGGTAACTGTGAGCCTGTTGCTTCCATTATGCGATTTTCAAAATGAAAATATTTAGGAAGAAAAACACATAACAGAATTTGAAGGGGGAAAAAAACATTTTTGAGGCAACTAAAAAGAAACTGTACATATTGAAGCTGAATCCTAGACGCTTCCAAAAAGCCATATAGTTCTGACAGAACTATAAAACACAGTAATCAATTCTGAATTTGAAGTCAGGAGAATATGAAATCCATGGGCCTTAATTTAGTAGTATCCCACCAGACGACAGAGCCCCACTTGACACTGACCATCAAGATTTTTTTCTACCCTCAATGGAAAGTGCTCACACCCAGAAAAAAAGGAACTGGGGCTACCAAACCTATTTATGACTGAAAATAACTCCACAAGGCAAGGTGCTGGGCACCTGCTGGTACCTGGGTGCCCTTTTTCCCACCCGATGCTCTCTACCATGCCAGTTTCTGTCACCTTGGCCTAGTGCCCTCCAACATAAGAACCAAAGATCCAACCCCCTACAGGGTGGGGAGGACAGACTCTTTCAAAGATCTTTGCTGGTTTTTAAATACTAATTTTATTACTTACAATGTCCAGTACAAAGTTTACCTCTACCTAATAAGAGAAAATTGCTCATAGAAATGGTTGGAAATTTTAAAGGTTGATTTTAAACTCTGAGTAATTCAAAATAATCCTCTACAGATTTGAATAAAAAATATTATGACTCTCTCCCTCCCACCCCTATCCTCCACAAAATTAAGAAGATACTAGTGAACATGACCACGTGTCCCACTAAAAGGAGAAAATAAATTTTACTGGCATTAAGCTGCCAGGTGAGAGCTAACATAATTAATAGTAAACACATCATATTTCACTAGGATTCTCCTTGATGCCAGTATTTAAAAAAATCAATCATCTTTTCAACTTAATGGCCAATCTGAAAAGTAATCTGAGAAAAATAATTGGTTTTAGAAACACATGGATGTAAGTGTATCTTTCTATGACTTTCTGGAACTTTACAAGGCCATTCCTAGTACTCATATAACATTTATAAGAAATAATTATACCTCAAATGATTATTATGCCAATTGTTGGTTCTAATCAATAGTTAAGGACATAGTAGAGGAGGGAATTCATTAAATATTCAATATTGCTCCTTAAAAATGAAAGCAAAATTGAGGGCAATAAAAGCATCAGAAACTTAGCGGAGTCAGAAAAGCACAAGCTCCAGATGAAAGTGCCCACGCATGGAGGGCTCCCGCTTTGCAAAGGTGCACAGAGCGTTCTGGAATTGAATCACAGAGACATCCACAACCTCAAGCCTCAAGGGATGTATGGTTAGATGGCCCAATCATGAATTCTCTGCAGCATGAATTTTCTGCAGCATGAATTTTCTCACAGCTGCATTTGTGTAAAAAAAAAAAAACTGTCGAGATATTCTTTGAGATATTCTTTAAGAATGGGATCCACGATTAAATAAGTTTGGGAATCACTGTATATACTGCCTGTCTATTAACATATAAAAGACTTTGAGAAGTCCAGCAAGAAAGATGTCTAGCTAATGTTTAAACTAATGTCCCAGCTTCTCTGACCAACATGCATGCCTATAATAACTATTAACACCTATTAACAGGACAAGGACCATCTTTAGGAAAGGTTTCTCTCTAGATTTCTTAGTTGTCCTCTATGTCCTACTTGAACAGTTAGTGATGGGATGTCAATCCCCCTACAAGCAGCCCATCATTATAGTCAACTCTACCTACTGAGAGGAAACAGCAGAGTGGACACACTTCAGGTTTTAAAGCGAATCTGACCAATATTTGAATTCTCACTACCCACTTAATCACTGCGTACCCTCAGCAACATTTTTAGTTACCTCTGAGACTCAGTTCCATCATCTGTAAAGCTGGGGTAACAGTAACCATTTACAGTGATGCTGTAAATCTTAGAGACACTATCTATAAAGTGACCAGTAAACTGTCTGCCATCTATTACTATTGTCATTATGATATGACATTTCCTTCTATCAAGATAAAGTTGACCTCCCTATAACCTACATCCATTAAGACTAGTTCTACCTCCTGGAATCAAATAGAACATATTTTCTCCCACTCCCACTTATTACACTGGCTTTTCCCAAATTAAACATCCTCAGTTCAACTTTCCATCAAGGCTTCCAGAGCTTCCACTGCCATCTCCACATTTCACTGCTTCTCATATCTCTGATTTTGCTATTTGCTTTGTAATGATGGACTCTAAATTTGATGGCCCTGACAGGGGTAAGGACAGTGTGACCTGATGGGGTCTTCACACTTAGAACCTGCCATGAATGACCACTCCCACCCACTACTCTAGATCTCATTCTGTCACACATTCAGCCTAAAATTGTCCAAGCAACCTTGCCCAACATGTGGCCGTGGCACATGAGAGGTAGAAGCAAGGCCCTCAAAACAAGCTGAAAATCACAGAGTGAGTTTCTGGCAGCTGCAATGAGTCACATGCCTGGAGCTTCTGCTACACTGGTTCTTCAGGTGGGTCTTTAGATCACCTAAATCAGAAGCCCCATCCCAGACCTGCTGAATCTAATCTCCACGGGTGGAGCCCAGGATCAGCATTACAGCACATACCCTCACATGTCTTCAGGACACTTCTGTACCACAACCCTGCAGTTTGGAGGACATCTAAAGTTGAAGTTCACTTAACCTGCAAAACTTTCTGAAGGATGAAGAGACATCAACCACAGTAAAGAAGAAACCACGGAGGGAAGGCAGAACATGGCAGGCAGAGGCTATGAACAAGGCATGGATAAAAGGCCCATGTGCCAGAGTGGGGAAAGGGCAGAGGAGGGCACTGTGAAGGGAAGCTGGAGATGAAAATGGGTGCCTGGCCCAGGGCCTGGCAAGCAGCAAGCTCAGTTCTTGCACCAAGAGCTGGAGGAGTTCTTCCAGGCCACTCAGTTCTGGTGCAGGTCAGTGGCAAACATGCCAGGTTTAGACTCCCCCTTGATTCAGATGCCACCAGCCATGCAGAAATTATGGCCTTGCTATGGTGAATACCCATATCATCCTATGATTATGGAATTAATGCAAATTGTGTGATTTCTTTGCAATCTCTCTTCTGCTTATGTATCCATAATCAACCATAGTGCAGAAAACATAACATATATCTCTTCTGGACCCCAGCTATACAACCAATTATCACCAAATAGATTTGCAGAGCACTTAAAAAAAACTGCTTATCTTGTAGTCCATTTTATGTTGCTATAAAAGAATACCTGAGACTGGGTAATTTATAAAGCAAAGAAGTTGATTTAGCTCAAGGTTCTACAGATTCAGTTCAAGGGCATGGCCCTGGAATCTGGTGAGGGCTTTCCTGCTGCATCATGACATGGCAGAGGGGGTCAAAGGGGAAGAGAGGAAAACCTGAGGGGGTGGCCTGGCTTCATAACAACCCACTGTTGCAGAAACTAATCCATTTCCACGAGAACTAATCAGTCTCACAAGAACTCACTACCTGGGTAAAAGCACCAAGATACTCATGAGGGATCTGCCCCCCAAAACCCAAACACCTCTCATTAGGCCCCACCTCCCAACATCGAAACATTGGGGATCAAATTTCAACATGAGCTTTGGTTGGGACAAACAAACTTTTCTAAATATAGCAGTTTTAGATAAAAGTTTAGATGCAAAAGGCTTCGGGTTAACTGTTCTTACCTATTTCCCTACACATAACTTAGGGGTGAAGGATTAGCTACCAACAAACTTTTAACATATTAAAAATAAAATTTACTATTCTTTTGATCTCATTACTAAGTGAGGAAATATAGAGAAGAATATACTTTCTAAGCCCTTCTTTCCCTTAAAAATCTATAGCATCTTAATCTTTACACCCTACTACTTAGCCCCTGATATTATAAAGCCTTAATATATCTTCTATTTTATGTGTATGTGTCAAATTCATTCATTGATCTGTTCAGTTCATCAACATTTTTGAGCACTTTTCTGCACTTGGGTCATATAGGTGTAAGTGACCCACCATCCTGTCCTCGAAACTCACAGTCTGGCAGAAACACCTGTTTCTATGTCTAGCTGTGAAGCAGAAGGCAGAAGCAACAGCTACTTCTGTGGCTCCCTCAGAACCATTCATTGATCTCTATCATGCAGTAAATTAATACTTACAAAATTTTGAGATGACTGGTGATCAAAAACAGAGTTTTGAAGTCAGCTCTGTGTTCAAAGCCTAGCCCTACCATTTCCTCGTTCTCTGACCCTGGGCCTCTCTGAACCTCAGTTTCCCCATCTGCACAGATAGGGATGAGTGAGAATAGTCCCAGTCTTACATGTTCATCATGCATATTCAAAGAGATGATTCATATAAAGGGCTTAGTACAGAAGCTGGAATATACAGTGGTCAAAATCAGTAGACATCAATTAATGTATACGCTATTAACAATTCTCCCTTAGGCTTTGAGGAACATTTACAGAGATTATGGTTTTCACAAAGCATTGTTCCTTCCCCATCTGAGAATCTTGGCCAAGGAGGCCCAGAAAACATTTCTTATTTTATCAAAGAAAAGTTGCTTTTTTCTTGTAAATTTGTTTGAGTTCATTGTAGATTCTGGATATTAGCCCTTTGTCAGATGAGTAGGTTGCGAAAATTTTCTCCAATTTTGTAGGTTGCCTGTTCACTCTGATGGTAGTTTCTTTTGCTGTGCAGAAGCTCTTTAGTTTAATTAGATCCCATTTGTCAATTTTGGCTTTCGTTGCCATTGCTTTTGGTGTTTTAGACATGAAGTCCTTGCCCATGCCTATGTCCTGAATGGTAATGCCTAGGTTTTCTTCTAGGGTTTTTATGGTTTTAGGTCTGACATTTAAGTCTTTAATCCATCTTGAATTAATTTTTGTATAAGGTGTAAGGAAGGGATCCAGTTTCAGCTTTCTACATATGGCTAGCCAGTTTTCCTAGCACCATTTATTAAATAGGGAATCCTTTCCTCATTGCTTGTTTTTCTCAGGTTTGTCAAAGATCAGATAGTTGTAGATATGCGGCGTTATTTCTGAGGGCTCTGTTCTGTTCCATTGATCTATATCTCTGTTTTGGTACCAGTACCATGCTGTTTTGGTTACTGTAGCCTTGTAGTATAGTTTGAAGTCAGGTAGCGTGATGCCTCCAGCTTTGTTCTTTTGGCTTACAAGAAAAAAACAAACAACCCCATCAAAAAGTGGGCAAAGGACATGAACAGACACTTCTCAAAAGAAGACATTTATGCAGCCAAAAAACACATGAAAAAATGCTCACCATCACTGGCCATCAGAGAAATGCAAATCAAAACCACAATGAGATACCATCTCACACCAGTTAGAATGGCGATCATTAAAAAGTCAGGAAACAACAGGTGCTGGAGAGGATGTGGAGAAATAGGAACACTTTTACACTGTTGGTGGGACTGTAAACTAGTTCAACCATTGTGGAAGTCAGGGTGGTGATTCCTCAGGGATCTAGAACTAGAAATACCATTTGACCCAGCCATCCCATTACTGGGTATATACCCAAAGGACTATAAATCATGTTGCTATAAAGACACATGCACATGTATGTTTATTGCAGCACTATTCACAATAGCAAACACTTGGAACCAACACAAATGTCCAACAATGATAGACTGGATTAAGAAAATGTGGCACATATACACCATGGAATACTATGCAGCCATAAAAAATGATGAGTTCATGTCCTTTGTAGGAACATGGATGAAAGTGGAAATTATCATTCTCAGTAAACTATCGCAAGGACGAAAAACCAAACACCGCATGTTCTCACTCATAGATGGGAATTGAACAATGACAACACATGAACACAAGAAGGGGAACATCACACTCTGAGGACTGTTGTGGGGTGGGGGGAGGTGGGAGGGATAGCATTAGGAGATATACCTAATGCTAAATGACGAGTTAATGGGTGCAGCACACCAGCATGGCACATGTATACATATGTAACTAACCTGCACATTGTGCACATGTACCCTAAAACTTAAAGTATAATAATAATTAAAAAAAAAAGAAAAGTTGACTTTTCCTTTAAACAGATGTCAAAGATCATGATGAGATCTGGAGCCCAAAACCTTAGTGTCACCATGTATTAATTCTCTACAAACTGTTTTGAAGATGAAACACAATCTATTTTCTCAGCAAACAGAAAACAACAGACAAATGGAAGTGTTAGAGCAGGCAGGAAGGAGTCAATTTTCCCACCAGCAATGCTATTCTTTGTGGACATTCATGGCTCAAGCAAATAATTTGCTTGAGAGTTAATATAAGAAAAACATTAATTATCAAAAATGCACATTTCCTTTGATGCAGTGGTTTCACTTCTAGGAACTTATCTCACAGAATTATTTATAGATGCATGATAGATTTAATTGCAGCATATTGAATGAACTATGTTTGATAATAACCAAAAACTAGAAATAAATCCAACAATGGAATCATGGTTAAATAAATAACAGTATTTCAGAAGTACACCACACAGAATAACTATGCTATAAAAATTATGTATCAATAGACAAATTTTTATGGAGCACTAAGATGTATTACATGAAAAAGCAAGTATGCAGTTAAAAATGAATATGCATACATACATACTGGTATATTTACATAGCCAACTTCTAGAAGGATGCAAAAAGGCTATTAAGAATAGTTATCTATGGGAAGAATTATTAGAGATAAAAAGCAACAGGAGAAAGAGTTTTACTCTGCCTTTTATCTACTTTTGAAGTATTTGAATTTTTTATGCTGTGTGCATGTTTATTTTACTTAAAAAAACTTTACAATTCCAAGCTGTCAGTTCAAAAGCCAAAATGCCTTCCCAAATTATAAGTAACACTGAGCTAAAAAGAAACACGTCCAGAGGAAATTACAATTAGACATTCCTTGAAAAATTTGACAATCTTCACAATAAAGGCAAGTACAAAAAAAAAAGTACAGTTTTTTTTTTTTAAGAAATAAACAGTTGACAATCAGCTACTCTCCTTATTATGTGCGGCATAGTATAGCAGAGATTAAAACCTGGTTGAGAAGACACACTTGGATTGGAAACTTGATTCCAGGTGACTGTAAATCAGGGGTCAATAATCTATGGCCCACAGCCAAATCTGGCCCGCCACCTGTTTTATATAACCCATGAGTTAAGAGTTATTTTTACATTTTAAAGTAGGTGAAAAACTTAAAACAATATTTCATAACACATGAAAATTTTATGAAATTCAAATTTCAGTTTCCACACATAAATTTTATTAAAATGCAGCCACACCCACTCATTTGCATATTATAATGGCAGCTTCCCTCTACAAGGCCAAATTGAGTTGTTGCGGCACATGTGGACCCCAAAGGCCAAAAATATTTATTATATGACCTTTCAAAAAAATAAATTTGCTGATTCCTGCCCTATAAACTGACTTAATTGAGCCTCCGTTTCCTTACCTGTAAGATAGGTACAATAATAGATAGCCTCAACTCCACAGAGCAGTTATGAAGCTTGAACATAATGATGTATGAAATGCTCAGCACGTACTGGTTTTTTAATATTGCTTCTCACATTTTAACATAGAAACCAGGATTTTTTTAACAGTCAATGGCATGTCTGAGTCCGTTCATAGAAGTGGGGGAAGCCCCACTGCACAGCCTCCCTGAATGCTCCCTCAGCTACATCCTCCCCGCTGCCTGCCAACACGAGCTGCTTGCCCCTATGTGCAGAGCATTGGGAAGCTGAATCTTTCCAAGAGAGCCTCGAGAGGACACACGGAATGGCTTCAGTGTTCAGGAACAGGCTGTATTATGCTACGGAGAAAGGAAGTAAATGAAAGTAGCCTCGAGGGCACATCATAAGAGGGAGTACCAGGGATATTTACCAGTTCATGAAGATCAGAGCAAACAAATGTTCCAAGCTGGATTACTTGGGCTAAAACTGTACAAATCACACTTGCCTGTATTAGCTCACTGATTCTTCCACCAATTCAGCAAGTTAGGTAGCACCACCCCTATTCTACAGACCCAGAGAAGTCTGGGACATACCCTACACATCAGCTGATGGCATGGCAACACCAGAAAGCGGAGTCTCAGCTTCTTTCCATCTTACCAGCATTTTCTTAAACTTGAGCTTGCATCAGAATCAACCAGAGGGCTTGTTTCAACATGGATTGCTGGCCCCCACACCCAAAGTCTCTAATGCGGCAGGGTCTGAGGTGAGGATGGAGAATTTGCATTTCTAACAAGTTCTCAGGTAAAGACCACACAGCTGTCTGAGGGCCACGCACTGAAAACCAATGAATTATATAACTAAGCCACTGAAAACGTAAAGTCCTTACCCCTCCTCATCTTTCACACCTCCTATTCCTCAAAGTGAATCCCAACCAACCTCACCCACACAATAAACTATTTTCTTGTTTGTTTGCGTGTTTGTTTTCAGGAAAACAATCACATTAGTCTTCCCATTGTTGTCTTGATGGGACTCACTGCAAGACTAGGAGCCAGGAGACTGCAGACTAGTCCTGATAGGCCAGTAACTAGCTGGGGAGTTTTTGGCCAGTGACTTCTCTCCAGCCTTGGTTCCCCCTCTGTGAAGTGAGAAAGCCAAATCAGATTATTTCCAAGAGCTTCTCTATAGAACACAAGGCTGATGCTCCGATTCAACAGAGCAGCCTCCCTGCCTGAGTGGTCACTTTCAACCCATGAAACTCATAGACAGGTTCCCCTCAGTAATGAATGAACTAAAGAAAACTACTGGGTGAGACCTGTTTATGTAGGCACCAGCAAAATGGTGCCGCAGATGGGCTTTTAGATGCCTGCATGAAAGAGCTCACAGTAAAATGTTTAGATAGACAGCATAAAAAATTATGAAGCAAAAAGTAAATTCCTCATACCCCTCTCAGCCCATTCCTCAGAGATAATACATTACGATTTGGTACTGATTCAGGTATTTTATACGCAAATACAAGCATTTGTCAGATACATACATACATAAACACTCTGGCATAATTAGGATCATATTCGACATATTATTTGCTTTTTTATTTTTCTTCAAGATGGAGTCTTGCTCTGTTGCCCAGGCTGGAGTACAGTGGTGCAATCTCGGCTCACTGCAACCTCCACCTCCCAGGTTCAAGCAATTCTCCTGCCTCAGCTTCCTGAGTAGCTGGGATTACAGGCACCTGCCACCACGCCCAACTAATTTTTGTATTTTTAATAGAGATGGAGTTTTACCATGTTGTCCAGGCTGGTCTCAAACTCCTGACCTCAGGTGATCCACCTGCCTCGGCCTCCCAAAGTGCTGGGATTACAAGCGTGAGCCACTGTGCCCAGCTTAATTCACTTTCTTAATTAGAATTCTCCCATCTTCCCCCATGCTATCTGGAAATTTATACCAGCAGGATAATTTTCCATTTGGTACATTTGAAGAATCAAACTCATGGAGGAAAGCATGGTTCTAAGAAACATGGTACACATATAGAGCAATACAGAGCAAAGGAGAAAAATGTGGATGACAGTCATGATCATACAGCAGCCACTGAGAATACTGTATGCAAAAGTTCCTACAGCACGAGTTACTTAATGTCAGGCATTATCTTTCCTGACTGACCCCTGCCCTGTCATACTTCAGCCTGAACATCCCTGCAGACAGAAACAGTTCTTCCCCTTTCTCTTCCAGGGCAGGCCAGCTCATTGTTGACCAGATATAAACACTAGGCACATAGTTTCCAAACACATAATAATGTGCCTTTATCTGAGAGTGGTAGGGCCTTTTCTTTGGTGTCTGAGATAGCATGATGTTCTAAAAATATAAGAAGTTGTTACTTGATACACTAACAAAACTACAATTAATCTGGCATGCATTTCAATTCTTAAACAACATGAGCTAAGTCAGAAGACAGGAATCCCTAAGAGCATGCCCTTTGGGGCTGTGGCATGGATTTGTGGATACAGCTCCACACTTTGAAGCTGGACAACAGCACACTGGTAGGGACACGCATAGGGACTTGTAGGGATCTAACCTAACCCTCCAGATCCTCAGTGGTTACTCTGTAAAGACAATGACTTCCTATGCCATTCTTTATTCACCTGCTAGTTGCCTCCCCAAGCACCTGAATGTCAGGCAAAAGCACTTCCTTTTCTAGAGGACAAAAATCCCTCTACATGAGCCTCACATTGAGAAGTCACACTGCATTTGGAAACGTATGCCTGCGTCTACAGCTCTGGATAGACAAAACAGGGCACCAACATCATTTATTCCCCTGCTTTTCTTACCAAAGACAATAGAATCCACTCAGAGCAATAGGTTAGTTCTAAATTCATGAAACTGAAGCTCTACAATGAGTGGGTAGGTTGCTTTTCTTTACTAGGAACATCCAGTACTTCTGCCATTTTTCTTTCTTACTCCCTTGTATTTGCAATGAATGAGGCTTTGATTGTAAAAGATTGACCTAATTTACTTATTAGATATTCTTGCAAAGCTGCATAGACATAACTTTGGTAAACTGAATCTACCTCAGACATACTAATTAGGCAGGCTGTTTGAGGAAATTCTATGAGGAGTCATTGTATAAAATAAATTATCACCCCTCAACAGTCCTGCCTTATCACAGAACTGCCTAAACTCAAGATCAGAAACAATCTCAATAGTATCTCTGTCCTCGTCCAATGTTCAATTCCCCCTACATCAAACCAGCCATGTGGCTGTCTACTCTTACATGTACACATCCCAGGAACGGTGGCTCAGTCTCCCCCATGGCAGCCTACCCCATCCTTACACAGCTTGGGATATGAAAATGCCATACTTGGATTGAGCCAAAAGTCATCCCTTTGCAACACCCACCCTCTAATTCTAGAGCTACCCTTTGGAACCAAATAGAATCCTCAACTCCCTTTGAGCAACCTACAAATATCCAGGTATGGCTATTATGTCCAAAGGAGTTCAAATGTCCACACACTGCACTAGCTTATGTTGAGGCTGCCCCCAGTTCTAGGTGTCCCACCATGCTACCCCTGCTTTTAAAACTATTCATAAAGCACTCAAAACCATTTCTGGGTGAAGGAATCTGTGCCTTGCTATGAGAACAGAATGATGAATACTCACTCTTAATCTGACAGTATAATTTTATCATTACAAACTGGGAATTTCTCCTCCTGCCTAATCACTGATAGAACGAACAACTCAGGATCGACCTCGCTAAAAGCAAAAATCATAATTATTAGCAGATGCCTGCCAACATTTACATGGCTTATATCCAAAAATTATATTTTTCCCAAGGGTATATTTTTCTCCTACAAATAATTTTATCTTAGCAGGGTCACCGCAAAGAGATGTGGCTTAAAATTAGGCATTCTGTGGATTTCTATTGGTATTTTTTATGGCTGTTTCGTAATACCTGCTTGAAAACATTACAAAATGAAACTCCTGCATGTACGCACTGTGGTAATGTGCCCAAATTCTTCCACCATGAGAAACTCTTTCCACTGTCAAAAAAAAATTTGTAAACTCCACCTCCCCTTGACCTCTCCAAAGATAGCTATCATTCTAATCGTTCTGTTAGTTGCTGAGAATTTTATAATGACAAGATCTAATATGGATTTGCTGATGTCTTAAAATAAGATGTGGATTTTATTGAGCACATCAGCATCCACACACGTTTGAGAAACATATGTAAATATGCATGTATGTGTGCAAGGAAAGCATTTCCCACCCACGTAAAGCCCATACTACACTGTGAAGCTCCACAAAAAACTGCCCTTGGCTCTGGTGGCCTATAGGGAAGAATGCTGACATTCTTAATCCATCATTTGCCTATGGGGTCGAACTAATCTACAGTGTTAGCATGGAGGAAGGTAACTATGCAGTCAGGCATCAAAGCTCTAGTTTGGATTCTGAATGTCTAACCAACAAGACTGGCTCTGCCTGCCACTTGGCTGAAGAGAGAAGAACCATATGCTTCCATTAATTGGCAGCACAGATCATCTGAACTCCTTGTTCCTGCCAGGAAAAGCCCAGAACTCTCTGTTCCCAATGCTAATCAGTTAACAGCAACAAAACAATCAGAGTATTCCCTGATGGAGATGCAGGCCAACCATTCTTCCTGATATTGTCAATTTCGTCCATGTATCAAGCCAGGCCTTTAGAAGACAGTGCACTCTGAATTATTGAGTTGACTTATAGAACTGTACTTTGGCACTAAGCATCATTGTATAATGAAAGATCTTGGATGAAGTAATCATAAAAGCTTACTAGGGTATTCACTGCCAGATACTGGCGGGAACACTGGCCACCCTGATAAACCCCCTTCTGAGAACCCACAGGAGGAAAGCATCTCTGGTCTCACTACTATGAATACCTGTATTTCTCCTGAACACCTGCCTTGTTTACACATCATGGGAACATAGTGCTCTGTGTGTCCTTCTCTACTTTGTTAGGAAGCTCTGAGCCCAGTTACAGAAGTATACAGAAACTTACTGGGCATGTGATGGAGTAACAGCATACATAGCATGGCTTTGCTATGCCTTTAATTTACTTATACTCAAATGTTTTTTCTTATACTCAAATGTTTTCATCTATTCGTGTTATCACTTGACACTTATATATGCCTATAAGTTGTTTTCTGGTGAATGAGGCAAAGACAAAAACAAAAAAAGACATATCGGGTTATCATGTATTTTGTTACAGATCCAAGGACCACAGAGTGATAGTTCAAGTAAGTTCCTGCAGGGAAAGTGAGCATTCATGGACGTGAAGTGAAGGCAGGAGGAGAACTCAAGTGCATTGATCACCATATATTGAAGTTAGGAAGGGAAAGGGGGAGCTAGAGTGGAGTTCAGGGCAAGGGCCTGAGAGTGGCACAACCCCGGGCAAATTTAGGACCTGAATGTCACAGTGGCTCCAGTGGGCTCGGAGGATCATTTTTCACCTAATTAGGGATTGTCTTGCCTTGGCAATGACTGCAACTGACATTTTCCACCTTCTCTAGCCCTTTCTACCATGAATTTTGGAGGCAAAGAAGAAGACGAGTAGTGCAGGGCCATCTACTGTACACAGCATCCATCCTCTGCTAAGCAGTTCCTCCTGGCCAGGCTGCCAGTGCCCATGGAATTACCCACACCCTCCTGGCAGCAAGGAAACTCAGCACCTCACACCATCACTGTTGAGATCACATGGGTTCCACTTTTGTTCTTTGGGAATTGGCATATGTTTCTAAATCATGGTGGCACCATATTCTGTATGGATTTTTGAGTATGAGACTTGTGCATGTGTGCATGTATGAGGGCATGGGCTGTGTTTCCCTCTTTTAAAGGATAAACCACTCCATCTCCAGGTGATGGAGGCCACATAGAAATAGCAATTCAGGCTCTTATGCTTATTACAAGTGGCTTTAGGCCTTGTACTGGTCCGTTGTGTGCTGCTATAATAGAGTATCATAGACTGGGTAATTTATAACAAACAGAAATTTATTTGGCTTATGGTTCTGGAGTCTGAGAAGTCCAAGATCAAGGGACTGCATCTGGTGAGGGCCTTCTTGTTGTCTCAGTACATGGGGGCAGGCATCACATGGTGACAGAGGGCAAGAGGTCAGACTCGCAGCCTCAAGTCCTTTTACAATAGATAGGCATGGCTCCATTCGTGAGGGTGAAGCCCTCATGACCTAAACAGCTCCCCTACGCCCCACCTCTCAACACTATTGCATTGGGGATTATGTTTCCAACACATGCTTGTGGGGGGAACACATTCAAACCACTGCTGGCCTCCTGTGGTCTCTGAGCACAGTCCCAACAAAGACAACTTCTGCTCAGGCAGTCTGTCCCCAACTGTGCGAGGCACTGCCTCCACCCCAAGGGCTACGCAGCTGCACCAAGTCAGAGGGACCCCAAGGACACATCAACCTCCAGTGCACGCGTGCCACAAGCTAAAGACAAGAAGAGAAGCTACAAACAGCCCAAAGGCACATTTACCCTCTTGCTGTATTTTTTTAATAATTGATTTTCCAGCACTGAAGAATTAAGTTTCACACACAAAAACAAATGTTCATTTCCAGCTGCTTTTGAGCAATCCGTAGTCCTTACAATGCTGACCCAAGCCCTCATAACCATCGTCAGCTAGAGTTGGGTCAGGGCTGCTCTCTGCCGGTGGCATGGGTGTCAGTTTGTCCCAGTCCCACCACTCCCAGTGTTACTGCATCACGCCCATCTTGCTATCTACAATCCTGCTCTGGGTGTTTCAAGGTGCCCAGCAGAATGAGACTTGAGAGACAAAGGGAAAAAGTGAAACAGCCTACTAAAGTAATGATTGACATTTCCTTCATATCTCTTAACAAAAGTATTTTTAAAAGAAGCATCCTATCTGCACTGAACTGAATGTTTGTGTCCCCCCAAAATTTAAGTGTTGAAATCCTTTCTCCAATGTGGTGGCATTAGAGGTAGGGCCTTTGGGTGGTGATTAGGTCATGAGGGTGAATCCTCTTGGATGTGATTAGTGCCATTATCAAAGGAACCCCAGAGAGTTCTCAAGTTCTCTTTCCCCCAACATGAGGACACAAGAAGATGTCCATCCACAGCCTGGAAGAGGGCCCTCACCAGCACCCAGCTATGCTGGCACCTCATCTCCAACTTCTGGCCTCCAGAACTGTAAGAAATAAATTTCTACTGTTTGTAGGCCACCCGGTCTATGGTGTTAGAACAGAAGCCGCAAAGGACTAAAGCATGATCAGATTTCACCTCTGCAGCACTGAGCGATCAGCTGTCAGAAAACATTTCTCCCCACCAGATGCTCCCCTTCCTCTCTACCTCCAAACACCTGCCCATCTTCAGAAAGGCCCCCAGGTCACCTCTTCTAGGATCCTTTTCCTGACCTTCAACCAGGAAGGGCTAATCCCTGGCCTGAGCCCCAACTCTGCCAGCTTCTGTCAGGGCACCTCAAACACATCCTTTGAGTGATTTTATTTTGTGTGTGTCTCTTGGCTCTGTAGACCACAAGCCCCCTGAGGAGAGCACTGTCACACTCCCCTCCACAGTCCTCACCAAGTCTGTGAGTTCTTCATTCAATGATTAACTGATCAATGAGCTCACACTCTGGTGGAATAGGCAGAGACACCTAAAACCACTAAGATCCTTCCCAATATGAAACACCAGAAGAAGACAGCAGTACTCTATCTCCTGCCAAAGCTTTCTTGCCTTTCTCACGTGCATTCTGAGATTGAATCAGGAGTTTTATCCCTCATGCCACATGTGTAATAGATGTCATAATTTCTATGTTACAGATAAGAAAACTGAGGCACCCACTTAGGTATACACAGCTATTAGAGGGAAGAGCTAGAAAATGAACCCATTCTCTAAGAGTGCAAATCCCCAGGGCCTTTCCACTATACCACATTGCCTTTCATCAGGCATGGTTTCTGAGGCAGAATGAACATTTAATAGGTTTCCAGCAGTTAATTGCTACACAGTACAATTGAGGAGCTTAACAAAACAAAACCCCCATCTCAGGCCTGAAAGTTGTAGAGGATGCAGGTGACGCCTGCAGGTTTTTCTCCAAGCAGCCATTTCCTGATTGGGAAAATGCAATAATCCATTCTACCTTCTCAAATGAGAAAAATTTAAGAGCATTACTGATTGATTTTAAAATTCAGCTGACATTTTTTTCCCTATTGAGAATTTTCCCAAACCAAGGCTGGTTCATTAAGACTCAACAAGTACAATATAATTAATTCAGGGACTGTTGTTCTAGCAGGTGGATTAACAGGAAGGTTTTTTTTCCCCCTTTTATACAACTAACACCACATTTTATGAGTTTGGGGAAAGGTAATAAACATGTCTTTAAAATGGATTCATTCGTGCTGAAAGAACCTCTTAAACACAGTATTAGAAAGCTGCAGTGCCCCATAATTGCAGGGAGAATTTTACCACCCTTCATCATTCACTACGATTCCCTCCAAAGGGTGGAGCACAACCCAGAATGGCTTTTGCTCCTTGGTTCTAGGGGCACAGAGTCCTGAGAGCTCTTTGTGAAGTCAGGGTGAAGCCAGAACACAAACTCATAGCCGATCCCAGCACTCAGTGAGGAAAAGGAACCTACATAGTTCCTGGCAGAACTGACTGAGCAGGAAGAAACGCTCTTTGTAGAGAACATACCACATACCCACTCCTTGGCCCTTTGCAAACATGCCCTCTCCACAAATGGCCTACAAGACAGCTGTGATTAGACCCATTCTACAGATAAGAAAACAAAGGCTTATAAATCATTCTACTATAAAGACACATGCACACATATGTTTACTGCGACACCGTTCACAATAGCAAAGACGTGGAACCAACCCAAATGCTCATTAATGATAGACTGGATAAAGAAAATGTGGCGCTGGGAGGAGCCAAGATGGCCGAATAGGAACAGCTCCGGTCTACAGCTCCCAGCGCGAGCCACGCAGAAGACGGGTGATTTCTGCATTTCCATCTGAGGTACCGTGTTCATCTCACTAGGGAGTGCCAGACAGTGGGCGCAGGTCAGTGGGTGAGTGCACCGTGCGCCAGCCGAAGCAGGGGCAAGGCATTGCCTCACTCGGGAAGCGCAAGGGGTCAGGGAGTTCCCCTTCCAGGGGTGACACATGGCACCTGGAAAATCGGGCCACTCCCACCCGAATACTGTGCTTTTCCGACAGGCTTAGGAAACGGTGCCCCAGGAGAGTATAGCCCGCACCTGGCTCAGAGGGTCCTACGCCCACGGAGTCTCGCTGATTGCTAGCACAGCAGTCTGAGATCAAACAGCAAGTCGGCAGCGAGGCTGGGGGAGGGGCGCCCGCCATTGCCCAGGCTCACTTAGGTAAACAAAGCAGCCTGGAAGCTTGAACTGCCTGGAGCCCACCACAGCTCAAGGAGGCCTGCCTGCCTCTGTAGGCTCCACCTCTGGGGGCAGGGCACAGACAAACAAAAAGACAGCAGTAACCTCTGCAGACTTAAATGTCCCTGTCTGACAGCTTTGAGGAGAGCAGTGGTTCTCCCAGCACGCAGCTGGAGATCTGAGAACGGGCTGACTGTCTCCTCAAGTGGGTCCCTCACCCCTGACCCCCGAGCAGCCTAACTGGGAGGCACCCCCCAGCAGGGGCAGACTGACACCTCACATGGCCGGCCAGGTACTCCAACAGACCTGCAGCTGAGGGTCCTGTCTGTTAGAAGGAAAACTAACAGAAAGGACATCCACACCAAAAACCCATCTGTACGTCACCATCATCAAAGACCAAAAGTAGATAAAACCACAAAGATGGGGAAAAAACAGAGCAGAAAAACTGGAAACTCTAAAAAGCAGAGTACCTCTCCTCCTCCAAAGGAACGCAGTTCCTCACCAGCAACGGAACAAAGCTGGACGGAGAATGACTTTGACGAGCTGAGAGAAGAAGGCTTCAGACGATCAAATTACTCCGAGCTACGGGAGGATATTCAAACCAAAGGCAAAGAAGTTGAAAACTTTGAAAAAAATTTAGAAGAATGTATAACTAGAATAACCAATACAGAGAAGTGCTTAAAGGAGCTGATGGAGCTGAAAACCAAGGCTCGAGAACTACGTGAAGAATGCAGAAGCCTCAGGAGCCGATGCGATCAAATGGAAGAAAGGGTATCAGCCCTGGAAGATGAAATGAATGAAATGAAGTGAGAAGGGAAGTTTAGAGAAAAAAGAATAAAAAGAAATGAGCAAAGCCTCCAAGAAATGTGGGACTATGTGAAAAGACCAAATCTACGTCTGATTGGTGTACCTGAAAGTGATGGGGAGAATGGAAACAAGTTGGAAAACACTCTGCAGGATATTATCCAGGAGAACTTCCCCAATCTAGCAAGGCAGGCCAACATTCAGATTCAGGAAATACAGAGAACGCCACAAAGATACTCCTCGAGAAGAGCAACTCCAAGACACATAATTGTCAGATTCACCAAAGTTGAAATGAAGGAAAAAATGTTAAGGGCAGCCAGAGAGAAAGGACGGGTTACCATCAAAGGGAAGCCCATCAGACTAACAGCGGATCTCTCGGCAGAAACCCTACAAGCCAGAAGAGAGTGGGGGCCAATATTCAACATTCTTAAAGAAAAGAATTTTCAACCCAGAATTTCATATCCTGCCAAACTAAGCTTCATAAGTGAAGGAGAAATAAAATACTTTACAGACAAGCAAATGCTGAGAGATTTTGTCACCACCAGGCCTGCCCTAAAAGAGCTCTTGAAGGAAGCGCTAAACATGGAAAGGCACAACCGGTACCAGCCACTGCAAAATCATACCAAAATGTAAAGACCATTGAGACTAGGAAGAGACTGCATCAACTAACGAGCAAAATATCCAGCTAACATCATAATGACAGGATCAAATTCACACATAACAATATTAACTTTAAGTGTAAATGGACTAAATGCTCCAATTAAAAGACACAGACTGGCAAATTGGATAAAGACTCAAGACCCATCAGTGTGCTGTATTCAGGAAACCCATCTCACATGCAGAGACACACATAGGCTCAAAATAAAAGGATGGAGGAAGATCTACCAAGCAAATGGAAAACAAAAAAAGGCAGGGGTTGCAATCCTAGTCTCTGATAAAACAGACTTTAAACCAACAAAGATCAAAAGAGACAAAGAAGGCCATTACATAATGGTAAAGGGATTAATTCAACAAGAAGAGCTAACTATCCTAAATATATATGCACCCAATACAGGAGCACCCAGATTCATAAAGCAAGTCCTGAGTGACCTACAAAGAGACTTAGACTCCCACACATTAATAATGGGAGACTTTAACACCCCACTGTCAACATTAGACAGATCAACGAGACAGAAAGTCAACAAGGATACCCAGGAATTGAACTCAGCTCTGCACCAAGCGGACCTAATAGACATCTACAGAACTCTCCACCCCAAATCAACAGAATATACATTTTTTTCAGCACCACACCACACCTATTCCAAAATTGACCATATCCTTGGAAGTAAAGCTCTCCTCAATAAATGTAAAAGAACAGAAATTGTAACAAACTGTCTCTCAGATCACAGTGCAATCAAGCTAGAACTCAGGATTAAGAATCTCACTCAAAACCGCTCAACTACGTGGAAACTGAACAACCTGCTCCTGAATGACTACTGGGTACATAACAAAATGAAGGCAGAAATAAAGATGTTCTTTGAAACCAACGAGAGCCAAGACACAACATACCAGAATCTCTGGAATGCATTCAAAGCAGTGTGTAGAGGGAAATTTATAGCACTAAATGCCCACAAGAGAAAGCAGGAAAGATCCAAAATTGACACCCTAACATCACAATTAAAAGAACTAGAAAAGCAAGAGCAAACACATTCAAAAGCTAGCAGAAGGCAAGAAATAACTAAAATCAGAGCAGAACTGAAGGAAATAGAGACACAAAAAACCCTTCAAAAAATCAATGAATCCAGGAGCTGGTTTTTTGAAAGGATCAACAAAATTGATAGACCGCTAGCAAGATTAATAAAGAAAAAAAGAGAGAAGAATCAAATAGATGCAATAAAAAATGGTAAAGGGGATATCACCACCGATCCCACAGAAATACAAACTACCATCAGAGAATATTACAAACACCTCTATGCAAATAAACTAGAAAATCTAGAAGAAATGGATAAATTCCTCAACACATACACCCTCCCAAGACTAAACCAAGAAGAAGTTGAATCTCTGAATAGACCAATAACAGGAGCTGAAATTGTGGCAATAATCAATAGCTTACCAACCAAAAAAAGTCCAGGACCAGATGGGTTCACAGCCGAATTCTACCAGAGGTACAAGGAGGAGCCAGTACCATTCCTTCTGAAACTATTCCAATCAATAGAAAAAGAGGGAATCCTCCCTAACTCATTTGATGAGGCCAGCATCATCCTGATACCAAAGCCTGGCAGAGACACAACAAAAAAAGAGAATTTTAGACCAATATCCTTGATGAACATTGATGCAAAAATCCTCAATAAAATACTGGCAAACAGAATCCAGCAGCACATCAAAAAGCTTATCCACCATGATCAAGTGGGCTTCATCCCTGGGATGCAAGGCTGGTTCAATATACGCAAATCAATAAATGTAATCCAGCATATAAACAGAACCAAAGACAAAAACCACATGATTATCTCAATAGATGCAGAAAAGGCCTTTGACAAAATTCAACAATGCTTCATGCTAAAAACGCTCAATAAATTAGGAATTGATGGGACGTATCTCAAAATAATAAGAGCTATTTATGACAAACCCACAGCCAATATCATACTGAATGGGCAAAAACTGGAAGCATTCCCTTTGAAAACTGGCACAAGACAGGGATGCCCTCTCTCGCCACTTCTATTCAACATAGTGTTGGAAGTTCTGGCCAGGGCAATTAGGCAGAAGAAGGAAATCAAGGGTATTCAATTAGGAAAAGAGGAAGTCAAATTGTCCCTGTTTGCAGATGACATGATAGTATATCTAGAAAACCCCATTGTCTCAGCCCAAAATCTCCTTAAGGTGATAAGCAACTTCAGCAAAGTCTCAGGATACAAAATCAATGTGCAAAAATCACAAGCATTCTTATACATCAATAACAGACAAACAGAGAGCCAAATCATGAGTGAACTCCCATTCACAATTGCTACAAAGAGAATAAAATACCTAGGAATCCAACTTACAAGGGATGTGAAAGACCTCTTCAAGGAGAACTACAAACCACTGCTCAATGAAATAATAGAGGATACAAACAAATGGAAGAACATTCCATGCTCATGGGTAGGAAGAATCAATATCATGAAAATGGCCATCCTTCCCAAGGTAATTTACAGATTCAATGCCATCCCCATCAAGCTACCAATGACTTTCTTCACAGAATTGGAAAAAACTACTTTAAAGTTCATATGGAACCAAAAAAGAGCCCACATCGCCAAGTCAATCCTAAGCCAAAAGAACAAAGCTGGAGGCATCACGCTACCTGACTTCAAACTATACTACAAGGCTACAGTAACCAAAACAGCATGGTACTGGTACCAAAACAGAGATATAGATCAATGGAACAGAACAGAGCCGCCAAAAATAATGCCACATATCTACAACCATCTGATCTTTGACAAACCTGAGAAAAACAAGAAATGGGGAAAGGATTCCCTATTTAATAAATGGTGCTGGGAAAACTGGCTAGCCATATGTAGAAAGCTGAAACTGGATCCCTTCCTTACACCTTATACAAAAATCAATTCAAGATGGATTAAAGACTTAAATGTTAGACCTAAAACCATAAAAACCCTAGAAGAAAACCTAGGCAATACCATTCAGGACATAGGCATGGGCAAGGACTTCATGTCTAAAACACCAAAAGCAATGGCAACAAAAGCCAAAATTGACAAATGGGATCTAATTAAACTAAAGAGCTTCTGCACAGCAAAGGAAACTACCATCAGAGTGAACAGGCAACCTACAAAATGGGAGAAAATTTTCGCAACCTACTCATCTGACAAAGGGCTAATATCCAGAATCTACAATGAACTCCAACAAATTTACAAGAAAAAAACAAACAACCCCATCAAAAAGTGGGCGAAGGACATGAACAGACACTTCTCAAAAGAAGACATTTATGCAGCCAAAAAACACATGAAAAAATGCTCACCATCACTGGCCATCAGAGAAATGCAAATCAAAACCACAATGAGATACCATCTCACACCAGTTAGAATGGCAATCATTAAAAAGTCAGGAAACAACAGGTGCTGGAGAGGATGTGGAGAAATAGGAACACTTTTACACTGTTGGTGGGACTGTAAACTAGTTCAACCCTTGTGGAAGTCAGTGTGGCGATTCCTCAGGGATCTAGAACTAGAAATTCCATTTGACCCAGCCATCCCATTACTGGGTATATACCCAAAGGACTATAAATCATGCTGCTATAAAGACACATGCACACGTATGTTTATTGCCGCATTATTCACAATAGCAAAGACTTGGAACCAACCCAAATGTCCAACAATGATAGACTGGATTAAGAAAATGTGGCACATATACACCATGGAATACTATGCAGCCATAAAAAATGATGAGTTCATGTCCTTTGTAGGGACATGGATGAAATTGGAAATCATCATTCTCAGTAAACTATCGCAAGAACAAAAAACCAAACACCGCATATTCTCACTCATAGGTGGGAATTGAACAATGAGAACACATGGACACAGGAAGGGGAACATCACACTTCGGGGACTGTTGTGGGTTGGGGGGAGGGGGGAGGGATAGCATTGGGAGATATACCTAATGCTAGATGACAAGTTGGTGGGTGCAGCGCACCAGCATGGCACATGTCTACATATGTAACTTACCTGCACATTGGACACATGTACCATAAAACCTAAAGTATAATAATAATAATAATAATAATAATAAAAGAAAAAAAAAAAGAAAATGTGGCACATATACACCATGGAATACTATACAGCCATAAAAAAGGATGAGTTCATGTCCTTTGCAGGGACATGGATGAAGCTGGAAACCATCATTCTCAGCAAACTAACACAAGAACAGAAAACCAAACACTGCATGTTCTCACTCATAAGTGGGAGTTGAACAATGAGAACATATGAACACAGGGAAGGGAGCATCACATACTGGGGCCTGTTGGGGGATGGGGAACTAGGGGAGGGGTAGCATTAGGAGAAATACCTAATGTAGATGATGGGTTGATGGTTGCAGCAAACCATCATGGCACATGTATACCCATGTAACAAACCTGCACATTCTGCACATGTACCCCAGAACTTAAAGTATAATAATAATAAAAAAAACACTGAAAACAGATGAAAAGTAAAGGCACATTAAAGTAAAAAAAAAAAAAAAAAAGAAAACAAAGCCTAGATAAGTCAAATGATTCAAATGTATACAATGAGCTTATGGGAGAGGCAAGATTTGATTTGAGCGCTTTCAACTCTTGCTCTTTCCTCCACAACTCACAGTGTCCCATAGGATTCTGTAAGAAAAGACTTCTTTGGCCTTTTTTGCTTTTTATTCTGAGCCCTCTCCACCCCTGATGGTTAAAAGGCCCATTTAATTCCATTGGTTTTATTTCAGTTACAGTATATTCATAACTCATTAGCTAAACTGTAACCTTTGAAATAAGAGCATCATGCTTCAAATTTTTCATTTTTCCTTTATGAGAAAACATATATGGAAAACTATTCTGCCTGAACTTAACTACCATAGCTCCCAAGGACTTCAGCAACTATCTCATCCACCCTCTTTATTTCAGAGATGGGTGAACTAAAGTCCAGAAAGGACATGTGATTTGCCCAAAGTTGCACATTTTAACAGTGGCAGAGCCATGTCCCACCTCAGCCCTCCTCCTGGCATCCCACACTCTTCAGGCCAAGCATTTTACATTTAAAAATACTAAGAAAAAGCAGCCCCAACAGCAAAACAGATGGAGTCAAGAGAAACATCCATCAGTGGGGGAATAATTGAATTAATTGTGATATATTAATACAATAGAATAGCACAATATACAAGAATTCATTAGATCTACAACTACCAAAAAAGGTACCTCAAAAGCAATGTTAAGTGGAATAAACAGATTAGAGAGGGAAACATTAATTTCTATTGCAAAACATATAATGTAACATTGCCTGTATACATATACATGACATAAAAACATAAGGACATGAACAGAAAAGCAAATCAATGATATGGTCACCTTTAGAAAAAAGAAAATGGGAAAGAAGAAGGGGCACCCATGAGATTCAAATTTTGTAGCTGATATTTTATTCTCTAAAATAAGCAAACAGACAAAGGCAGACAAAGACAAAAGAGAAAATATTCAATTTGATCAAACATCGAGGCAGAGAGACTGAGTTAAAATAGGAGCACACTAATATTTGAATTAATAGCTTTCTGTTTCTTCCCTGGAGTACTGAATTAGAATGTTTAAAAATCAATACTCCAAAATTTTTTTTAAATAGGACTATCTTATTGTCACAATCAAGAAACAGAAGAAAAGATGGCAGTGGGAACAGGCTAATTAGGCTGGAGCCGATTGTGCGTGTCTGGGGCAGAGAGTAGGTTAATGTGAATAAGACGAGTAGTTGCTGTCGGGGAAAGCGTATTCCTAATTATGTGCAAAAGGCAAAGGTGAGAGGGAGAAACCAACCAGACCAAACATGAGCGAGCCAGGAGAAAAGTATTAAGATGCTTCCCACAAACGAGGCCAGCTGCCTCTGAAAATCCACAGCTCCAGGGATCAGATAAGGTGAAAAAATTCTTTAAAAAACTGAAAAACTTTCAAGGCCCTATAAATGCTAATCAGAGCTTCTTTTGGGGTGAGGCTAAACTCCACATTAAGAAGAAAGCTATGGGGAGTTAAGATTTCTATTAAGCCTATTATGTAAATTTTCAGATTAATCTAGAGAAGGAAAACTCCCCTTCTATAGAAGATTTTTAGAAATAAGCAATCTTGACTCCCCAGGCACCCTTTAAGACCTTGGCAAAACACAAATGCTGTGATAATCCATTGGGCTGCGGTTCCAGAAACACAGCTGGAACACGAGAAGAACTCCTTCCTTTTGAGTTTTAGAATTTTTGCCTCAAAATAGCTCAGGGCTTTGGTCAGGATTTGAGTTTGTCAGGATCTTGGTATAATAGACTGGAAGTCAAAGGGTGAGGTCTTTCTTTTCTCCTATTCACGAGAACAGCATGAGTGAAAGGGGCCCCTGACTCTGTGAGTTTTATTTTTATCTGGAGATCAATTTCTACAAGTTCACATGCTGCTTTGAAGATCACCAGCAACATCTGAGGTTTATCTACAGCCAGTCTGCTCTGGAAGAATGATTAGTATTCACTCCAGAATAAAAAGCATCATCTTTAAAACCAATGTCTATACACTTTATCTGAAATGTTCATTGATTCCACTTTAAAGGAACCCACTTGTCTCAGGAAAGTCCCATGCTAAATCTCTCCAGCCATTAGTCCTACAGTGGCTTGTCTCCTCAAGTGGAACTTCATAGCCAAATAAATTGGGGGGGAGGGTTCTTTCCTGAGTGCACCCTGTGGCTCCAGCAGAGAACCTGTTAGTGTTCCATCACTTTGAGACATCTTCACGTAATCAGAATTTTTTTCTAAAATAGTATGGTGGTTATATACATAAATTACCTTCCAAACCTTCCAGTGCACAAAAAATCCTTTTGTTCAGCAAAATTACTAAAAATAAGTTTCCATTTTCTTCTTCTAAAAGAACTAGTCAGGCAGCTTTGAAAGACCTTCTTAGAATTCACTTTGCTGTATGTTCACCCCCTATTCAATGAATCCCCAAAGCATTACCTTTATTTTATTTTTACAACAGCTTTGTGGTTCAATAAATTCTATCTTTCATTCCCCTCCAGACCCTCATCAAGCCATCTCACTTAAAGGCAAAAGAGACAATCTTTGTGACAACACCTTTATTATTTGCATTGAAGGTAACTGTTACCAGCAAGTGTTGGTTGTACAGCATCAGGGAGCCTGGTCCACACACCAAAGGCACAGACTGCATAAGGCCAAGGCATAGCAAAAAACATCACCTCAACTAAAACTGACCTGTCACCTGTATAAACACTTGACATATTAAGGATTTCCCTGTTACCCAGACCAACTCTCCTCACTTCCCTACCCCCAATAGGACCTTGGATGGATGTCTCTGAGGACTGATAACCGGGAGTGTCCCCCAAGAGCGGTCTTCCTTAGTGTTGTCCCTATTATCCAGTTCAGTGCATTTAAACATCAGGCATTTGGTAACCGCTTAAGGAATGAAGGAAGGAATGAACACATTAAGAGCCTGAACTTCTTCAGCTCCAATAATGGGGATCTGGAGTATACCAGTACGATGACCCACCACTAGTTAAGACAAGCCAGTGTCAGTTTAGCTCCAAGAGCTTCAGAGCATCACAACTTGGAAGGCCACCAGGAAGGAACAAAAGGAGAAGGGAATAAAACCAGAGTGGAATGGGAAGAAAGCCACTAGGAGAGGCTGCTAAATAGGAAGAGAATGAAAACAATCAATGACTTGCTGATCACTTGTCAAGCACTTCCTATATGCCAGGCATATTAACTCACTTCATCTTCTCAGGGCTATTATTGAAAGTACTTATCATTATTGCCATTTCCAGATAGGAAGATTTAGAATCAGAGAAATTAAGCTACTTGCCCAGGATCACACAGCTAGTAACTGACAGAGTCAAATTCTAAACTTGGAGAATCTGACTCCAAACCCTAAGACCCCAGACTGCACTTACCAAAGTGTATCATGCCAAATACATTACCTCCTCTGAGTATCTGATAGGTGTGTAGTGGAAAAAAATTGAAAATATGGTCACAGGCAAATTTGGAAAATGATAGGTTAAATGGGCTTCTTTACGGAAAGACACCTCAGAGTTTTTAAGTTGATAATGAGCATGTGAATCTCCAAGAGATGAGGGTACATGTGTGTCCCTTATTTGACCATCAATGGTTTTCTCGGGGAAGCATCTTGCTGACCCAGATTCCCACTGAGAAGTACTAACCTCATATGCGCTCCTGAGTTTGTCAGGGGCCAGTTAAGGGAAGGTGCTGGCAGGGCAAAGTGGCAGAGGCAACCAAAAGCTCTGGAATCACCCCAGAGCTCTGCAGCCTCAGCCAGCCCTCTGAAGGTCCATCCAGGGGTCTTCATTTCTCCTGACTATGCAAGATAAGAAAGCCATTTGCATTGGCCCATGGCTCTCTCAAACTGTGCAGCCTGTCCAACTCTGTCTGCATGGTGTCTTTCTTTATGGACTTCACAAGGGAAATTTCTCACCTGAGTTAATCATTGCCTTCAATTCTGAACTCCTGTCTGTCCTTTCTGTGAGGAGATTTGGCATTAAATCATTACAAGACAAAAGGATATACTACTTATGCCACTTTACCCTAATCTCAGGAAGAATTCTTAGAAAAGTCTGAAGTTGATGGCCATTATACTCCACTGACAGAAACATTGAAGATTCACTTAAAGATAACAAGTTAAAGACATTCTGAGTCTCATCATTGGAGAGCACCAGGTGAGATAGTTTTCTTCTAACTGCCTTAGAGTCAATTATGTGATGATAGCACTCGCTCCATGAAGCCCTGTTGTTCAAAGTTCAGTAAATATCTTTAAGCAGAGACAGCAATTACAGCTAAGTAACTATTTCTTGAATACTTTGAGTCTTCTAACTATTCACCACACCAACACGACAATCAGAAGCTGCATGGGCATTTCAGAGGTCAAGCTGGAGAGCTGAATTGATAAGTCTGACCACTGGTGACAGCCAGAGTCCAGGGCTCCAAGGCAATTAACGATGCCATGAAGAAGTTACCCAAGAGTCCTAGAGGAGTGACATCATTTAGCAAGTATGTTTTTGGGTTCCTAATTATAGCTGTTGAGTCACCAAACCAAATTCTCTAAAATACTGCCCTCATTGTGTCACTCGCCTGCTCAAAGACTTTCTATGGCACCCCACTGCCAAGAAAACAAGGTTCAAATTTGGCAGATTGGTATGGAATGTCCCCTCAACCCATTTCAAATCCACCTTTCTGACTACACTATTACCAGAATTCTCTATGCTGGGCCTTCCTTCTCCTCGTCTCCCTCTACATTCCAAGCCTACTCCACACCCACCT
Source organism: Pongo abelii (assembly GCF_028885655.2). Lineage (NCBI taxonomy): Eukaryota > Metazoa > Chordata > Mammalia > Primates > Hominidae > Pongo > Pongo abelii. The sequence goes on from NC_071989.2 coordinate 145,645,225, forward strand.
CCATCATGAAGCCCCTTCCATCCCCATCCTAAACCATATTTGTCATCTGAAACTCTGAAGACACTCTTCAACAAGTTCTATTTCTACAAACTAAAACTTTCCCCCAACCACAAACCCATTTTAATTATGTTTGATTCTTTTTTCAGCTCAGAAGAGGAAATGACTCCTCTCTTTGGCTGTCATCTTCCACTGGAGTTCAGTAATTCTCCTATTTTCTGGAAGATGAAATGCTCTACATCTTCCATGCCTGTGGTTTATATTTCACCAAGTGGTGTCAGCGCTGATAGAGTAACCTCTCATTTTTATTGAGCCGCACACAATGTAATTGATGACATCTGCTGGGGCTGATATTTTAAGTGAAGGCTATTCTCAGCTCTGCCTGTGCTCCTCATGGTTCTGTATATAAATAGCCAATGGCAGCTACCCCTGAGGTACAAAGTGGGGATACTCAGCTAAGGTCCTTAATTATATCCCATAAAGTCATAAGGTTTTCTGGGAGGGTTAATCTGAGCAGACCCAGTTTTCAAGCCTGCAGAGCTAGAAAAAGAGAACAGGATGGGGCTCTGCTGGATATAGCTGCCATCAATCCTAGGAGAGAAAAATCCTTGTTTGAACTGTTTACCTACTCAGGTTTAAAGACGGTGATTTTGTGGTTCTCAAAATTTCTGTGTTAACTCCCAAACCAAGGGAAGCTATCATTTATATCCCGAGTGGCAAATGACACCTACCTTGATGTATTCTTTCTCCAATGTGCATTAGTAAAAGTAAAAATGTCTTCCCTCGGGAGAGTGTATTCATTTGCAAGCTTTGGCAAAGAGTAATTTTGACAGTTATTTAGGCAACATTTGATCCTTATAGCACAAGAACCTATTTCTAGTTCTTAGCTAAAAAGAATCAGTTCACAGCGACTGTCAGCTGAGTTACCTTTGCAGGCAAAAGCCTGGTAGGGTTGTTTGCAGAAGGGCTTGTTTATCAGGCACAGACAGGGAATTTGTTGCTCTTTAACTACCAGTATTCTTCATAAAGTTTTATCCTATTAAAAAGTTTTAAACTTTTTGATCACTTTTAATAAAACATTTCTAAACTAAATTACAAATGCCTTTGTATGCTTTTGAGTGAATCATTGTGATGATTCAGTCATTGTTAGGATTGTAAAGGAACAATTCCGTTACCACTCTAAGGCTGCTAAGACGTGTATAGTCCAGATAGAGCCTCCAAAGGAATGTTTTGCTGGACACCTTGCCCTTTACACAAACATACACAGTTCTCCATCTGTAGATTCACATGCTTCCCTGAACACACCTGCATCACAGCCATTAACAGATCCCACCACAATTGTTGACTGATTCATTTCCCTACTCCCCACTCTGAGCTCCTGTAGGGTAGGCACCACAGCATTTTTGCTCTATCCCCAGTACCTGGCTTGGTGCTTGTGCATACAGTGAAAGCTCAATAAATGTTTGAGAATGCTAGCGTGCATGAATGAAAAAAATGTTACACTACTTCAAAGCATATGATAAATGTATATATGGAAATTTTAATACTATTTTTGCTTATGAGAAAACCAGAGTCCAGAGGTAGTGACCCATTAAACTGACAAAGCAGACGGCAGAAAGAAGCACCTTCCTCCATGACACATGTCAATGCCTCCCTCAATTTCTTCGTATCAAGTTGGCCATCATGATCACATCGAATACTCACATTACAGAACTGAAGCTGATTCTCAGAAGCATGAACGCTTTGAGATGTAGTAGGTAATACCGTTTCATTGTGTTTTGGCATTAATTGCATACGAACACATGAAGTGCAATCTACCATCATTTTCAACAGCACCACACATGGAACAACGGGGGAAGGGATGTGATTCGTGGCAGGTCCTCATTGTGTGTTAAATAACTCACAGGAGGACACTGTTAGTGATTTACAACAGCTATCATGAGAGACTGGTTTGATGCTTGCTGGGGGAATGGGGGTGGAGAAAGCCTTCTGTGGGCCATGCTTAAACCCTAGTAGTCACCAAGCTAACTCTGAAACAGGCTTCTATTTAGAAACCATGATGAAGTTATTTAACAAATAAAATCGCAGTACCCTTGAAAGTCTCCCAGGATTAACCTTTTTCTAGAAAGAAAGTTTCATTTTTATGGCTCATGTGAATTAGGGAAGCATCTCCAGGCATAGTCTGTTCCATGAATGAAAGCGCTGCATTCAGCCCCACAATTCACCATGTTAATTTGATAATCAAATTTCACTTTTTTCAAAACAAAACCAATCAATGATTATATTGGTCAAGTCAATTAAAAGAAATTGTTTAAATCAGCCCTAGATATAACCTCAGACAAATAACCAATTTGATAAAATAATTTCTATCACCCCAGTCAATTCAGTCCCCAAAGTCAATAAAGTAACACCGCTAGCTGGCCCTTGTGGAAACATTAACTCAGCGTGCAAGGAAGGAAAAATGAAACCACATTTACCACAGAGTATACAGCAAGAAATATTGCATCCATTACCTTGGTCAAAGGGCTTGTTGGGATTCCAGTTTCTGAAATAATCATCCTATATAAGGAAAAAATAGAAAACAAAGGTCAGAGTTCAAAAAGCTTCTCACATAACTGCATAAAAACCTGCCTTCCTTTTTACCTCCCAAAACACAAAGGAAAACACTGAAAGCTTAGAAATTTTTCCCAAAACAGGCATTAATGTGTAATAAAAAAATATCAATTTCCTTTTCAAATTCCTGTCTTTCAAACTGTATGTATTAAATACTGGGAAGAGTAAAAACATTTCAGCCCAGTATGGAAACAGCGCTGCTCTTCTTAGTTTGACATATAAACCCAGACACCTTCTAAGTGCAAGGTGTATTTGCTATCAATTATACTGTAGGTGATGCCTTGCTGCTCTCAGTTATGATTAAGCCTCTATGTTTGTAACAGCTGATAATTCAACTGTCAACATTTCTTTACATAGAGACATGCATCTTGTGGTGCACAGTTCCAGTTTTTCAATACTCACAAAACCTAAAAAGAGACAGCCTTCCAAATATTAGAATTAACCAAAGGCGTACATTTAGCTTAATATCATTTGTTCTGGGTATGGAAAGATGAAAAAACAAAGGCTGGCCAATCTGGTCTCTTCATAACCATGTCTTTCTTGCATTTGGGTTGCATCAATTTATGCTCTGAGGATAGGCAATTCATTACTTTAAAATTGCAAGGATCTCAATCACTCAATTCTTCATAGCTATGTTAACTTCTTCCCCACTCCTAATAACCCTTTCCTTCCTAACAGCCACCGTGTACTCCTTTTATTCTCCCCATCAGCACTCTTTGACCCCATTGTTTCCTGGCACACCCACTGTATCAGCAAAACTGAACAGCTTGCAAGTTGAAGAGGTGTCACCCATGCACATTATTCCCATAGCGTCTTTAAGGATTTGTCCCTTTGTAGTTAATATTCAATTGCTTTGCTATATGTGTTTTTGGCAGGCAGTCTGCATGCTGCAGTTTCAGAAAGCTGTCCAAAATGAAGCCTCAATATCTCTTCTGGAAAAGCTAATTTACATCAAAGTGCACAATTAGTTTAAATTATTGTCCATGCTGTGTTCTGATGCAGTTTATCTCTGACACGATCTCCTGTGAATTTTATCAGCCTCAGTGTCATTCAATTACGTAGCTTTATTATATCCTTGTTGAGTTCACCTAAGCCCTTAAATAGATTTTAGGAAACTAGCTTTAGAGTAAACTCAGAACATATTGTTTCTTGGCCAGTGATTCCATCTTCCAAAGCATTAGGAAATAAACAGCTTCCTCTGGATCCAGAGGATTCAGCACTAAATTATTTTTAGTTTCAAAGAATTGCCCACTTTGCTCTGGCTTGCTTTAATTTTATAGAATAACTGGCCTTCTCACCAATCTAGTTAGGGAGTCTTTGAGCTCTTTACCATGAAATACCACTGAGGAAATTTAAAACAATCTCTCTGCAATATCTTTCCCTATTTATAAGTTTAAATACAATCCCAAACTTTTGGAATTGTGCTGTCAGAAACTCGGCAGCCACTGTTAAATGATTTTAAGTTAAAAGTTGGATAGTAGATAGGAAATTTAGCACCCAATTTCTAGGTTTGATGACCAAAGTGTTCTTAGCCTTAGACAACCATGTTACCAATATTTTCTGCTATTCTCAAGGGCAGAAGAGATAACCCAAGATGAACTCATTCTCACCAGTGGAGAAAAAAAGGATCAAACTGTTCATCCTTCCAACTGTGGTTTATCGATGCTCTCTCCACATACAGAGGACGGCATCACGTATAATGGCAATATGGAATCTTGTGAGATATTTTCTACCTGAACATGCTGTTCTAATAGATAAAGCCCTTGGAAGCTCAGGCTGTGTATCCAACAGGGAAGGGCTGGAACCAAAGACAAGTTCCTTTAACTTTAATTTCACAGGTCACATTCTCTTTGATGTCAAAGAAAGGTTTGAGCAAGTCTCAAGAACTGGATATTCCCTAATGATTTCAACATACTTTATAACTTGGATGGAATTTGAAGCATTCTTCTGGACCTTGCCACTTTTTCAGGTTAACTATAATTACCATTTTTACATATTTCTTGGGGAAAAATCACAGTTTTAAGTATAAGGCCTCCAAAAGTAGCTATCTGCATTAGGATATTTAAAACCCATTGCAAATGTGACAATACTGCCTAATTGCTGCCAAAATGTGAAAGTACACCTTGAGTGAAAACTCATTATGCAAAATGAGTCCTTCAAACAACCCCTTGCCCAGCCAGGCCAAGCAGGGAAGAAAAATGATTCTCTGCATCTGATTGCTTTTGCCCTGCCTCAGGAAAGTGGACCGCCAAAGCAAAAACCAATGAGCCAGAGCTGATAAAACCTTGTGTGTCACTGCTTTGGCTGCAGCTGAGAGAGGAAACCTCACATCAGGGGCCAAGATCATGAACACATGTGAAGGACTCTAGGCACCAGAGCCCACTTGGGGGGATGGTCACTGAGCATGGGGGAGGGGTCTCTTAGCAGCTACTGCTGCAGTCTATGTCAGGGAATAAGTGCTGGAGCATACGTGATCACTCCTGCACACTGTCCTAGCTAGGTTCAAGGGCTTCCACACATGGTGAGTACAAGCAGGCTGGGCTGCATCAATTAAGTCACTCTGTGTCTGGGAGAATTCTGGTGAGGCACAGTCCAAACTCAAGTGGAGAAAGCCAAAGATAAAAGACAAAAGAGAAAAGAATGGCTCCTCTAGAGCTTCATCTCCTGAAAACTTGTTTATCCCTGAGACCCACTTAACAATTGGGGTGCTCAAAGGACATAAGGATAGCTGTCAGTGGTCCTGAACCAATACCCTACCAATACCAAGGCTGGGCATTTCACCAGGGCCTAAGACTCAGGTGGCAGAGCCAGGCTTTTAAAAAAAAAATCTTATTTTCTCTCTAAATAAAAACATATTGTATCTATTTTACATTGTCCTGAAATGATCAGACCCCATGACTTGCTATGCTGTCAATAATTCTATCACTTCTACCCTGGGAAGTAGTATGTCTGCCCCAGCACGACCCCAGAGCTGTGTGGGCCCCACACTTAAGCCCTGAAGCTGACAAAGTGCAGGACATTAACAGCCCTTGCCTCTGACCTTCTCTCTGGCCCAATAAAGTTATGGCTTGTTAAAATTCAAACTGTGGTGAAAGACATATTGGATAGATCAAACTTGTCAGGCAAGGCCTATCGATCTAAGTTAGCCTCTTGAGTGGCAATTTTATCATCTAATGATAAAGCTTTTTTAAAGACTTGCAAGGAGCCCAGCAACAGTTAATTTTTAAGACATAAACCCAAATATCTAAATAAAGTCATTTATTAAGTTCAATAGCTATCATTAATGCATTCCACAGGTTGAGGAATGAAGAATGGCAGTGTTACTACATGTGTATTTTATGGGTTACACTGAAGAATATAATTATGTCAGGCATCTTCTGGACAGGACAGAGAACAGTCTTGCTGTAAATTCTAACTAACCCATATGAGGAAAGACTGATTCCATTTCACTATAGCATTTCATAAATGAATATTATTCAACCCTTTTTTAGGGATTGTTAAAACCTGAAAGACCCTATAAATGTAAACAGAGGCCCAAACTTAAGCATATTGACTTAGGTCTAGAATCACATAGTATTCCAAGGCAGCAGGAACTCTCTTGAAAAGTTGACATGGCCAGGCGCAGTGGCTCACACCTGTAATCCCAGCACTTTGGGAGGCTGAGGTGGGTGGATCACCTGACGTCAGGAGTTTGTGACCAGCCTGGCCAACATGGTGAAACCATATCTCTACTAAAAAATTAGCTAGGTGTGGTGGCACATGCCTGTAGTCCCAGCTACCCGAGAGGCTGAGACAGGAGAGTCACTTGAACCCGGGAAGCAGAGGCTGCAGTGAGCCAAGATCGCACCATTGCACTCCAGCCTGGATGAGACGGAGCAAGACTCTGTCTCAAAATAATAAATAAATAAATTAATTAATTAATTTTTAAAAAGTCACCATAAAGATCATGGCAAGAAAGTGACAAACCATACATGTCCAGGATGAAGGAGGAGGGCTGGTATTAGTGGGAGAGGAAGAAACAGAGACTGGTAGCAAATAAGACTCCAGTTACTGTTTTATTTTCTACAGCTGATCAACAAAGATAAAACTATATTTCTCCATTTATCTCACTTATTAAATATTCCACTAACATAGTATTGAAACCTGTGAAATTATTGGCACTCGATGGCTGGCGCAAAGGAATTTAACTATTAATGCTTTAGAGATATTCTGTTCTGATAAGCATCAATGAAAAAGAAAATGTTTTACATATACATATATACACATTTTATATATTATATATTATTAAAGATATATTTGTTATTATATATTACTACATGTTTTTCATACACATAAATATGCCAAGAGCATTCCACTCTATAATGCATCTTCCAATGAAATAATTAAGTCTGCTTAACATGAAATGACAAAATATTCTTGCTATAATTTGGGTGATTAAGTCTCTTCATCACGGATGATCATAGCCAACTACAGAGCCTATGGTTCCAGCCCATTTTGAATAAGAACCTGAATTTTCTTTTACTATACCATAGCCCCAAAATGACTGATGCAATTTAGCTCAAATATTCCCCAGGGATTTGCCTTTCAAGAGGTACCTATTTAATCTCCAAGGAATGTCAAAGCTGACTCTGAGGAAAAGATGGGGTGGCAGAACCAAATGAAAACCCAATTGCCTTGGCACCCAATTATAAAGATGATAATGTAATTTATTACATACTACAGCTTCAGATGCTACAGATCAAACACATTTAGTTCTCATGAAACAGATCATTTCTCCTTCATACATATTTTAGCTAAGCTGTTTGAACCCTGCCGTTTCATCTGATGATTACCTGAGATAATATTAATACAAATTACCAGCCTAGAAAATAAATGGGAGCCTCATTTGTCTTGACCAGGAGGGAGCAATAGAGACATAAACCGAAGGAAGCAAATTAAAAGGAGGGCAGGCAGTCACTTTGGAGTTGTCTGTGGGCCGATTGCAGATACACACAAAATGGAGAAGCACTTCCCTGCAACGCTAAGTGGATCAGAACTGAGTCTGTAGATCCCAGATGGAGGCAGACTCCACTTTACCAAAACTGCAACCTTTAGAAAGAGATCAATGAAGGGACTGTAGACAAACTGCTCTCAAGAGGATTCAGTGCAAACTGGTTCCATTTATCTTCACACTACTTGACTGGGGGGAATAGGAAGAAGGTCTGGTTGGTGGGTGGGAGAAATGTCCCCAAAATGATAATAGAAGTCACCAGAAAAGTGAGATTTCCAGACCATTATGTAAATGCATCTGTTATATAATGTGACATTTGCCTGTAATTTTGTGTGCAGTGGAAATCTCTGCTAATCAAACTATTATAGGGTACAAAACACTCCATTTATTAAGAAAGGAGCTAGCGTCAAACACAACTACCCTGCCTCTGAGCTGTTTTCATTCACATCTCTGGGCAAATAATTTACTGTTTGTCTCCTCCCCATCTCTGGTGAGGAGCCTCAGTGAGAATCCTTCTGAATGAAGTGACCCAGCTTGGGCAGTGACTTGAGGCTTCTCAGCCTTCCATTCAAACCTACCACTCATGAGAACCCTGTACAACAGGGCCTGGGAGTTGTCTGCATTAATACATTTCTGTGTGCACAAATCAGCCACCCCCACCCCCCACCCCCCCCACACACATGGACCTAGGCCGCTTCTGAGCAGGGATGGGTCTTACTCACCTGCACATCCCCTAAGGTATCACTCAACAGCACACAGTAAATCCTTGCTAAATCACATCAAATATAAGTAAGCAATACCAGTTTTATTAATATCTCTATATCCCTGTGAAATTCTCATAACTATTACTGGCGTGTGTAAGTACAGGTGGGTGTATGTTTATACACACATTCTAAATCACCTTCGCCCTGAATAGAGCAATTCTTTGATAAATTGGTCTGACATTTGGTTTAAAGTCCTGCAGGTCTTAGACAAAATGATTCAGGAAATAACAATGTCAGTTGCTCTGCTCTTTCAATAAGTAACCCACCAGTAAAACACAGATAATAACTGACAATCATACTTGTACTGTAACTAATGAGAAAAGATAAAGCAGCAAATGGACTGTTTATATGCATTTGATAAATTGCATCCCTTGGATATACCAATGAAAAATAAATGTGTGTGGTACTGGTTCACTGAACTAAAACAAATATTTACTACTGAGATTTCAGATTTAGAATGAAATTTACATTTTATTTGGCAACTACTTTGATGCTATGTCTACATACAGTTGAAAAATCAAAAACCTACCTCAACTTCCTGAGCACGAAAGCATTATAAATGAGAAAAAAATAAAAGAATCACATCAAACAATAGGAAGAAATGTATACATTTTTGATAATTGCATCAAATTTTCAAATTATCATAACATTAGAAAGGTCATCCAGATATGCTCTCTTAAGTCACCTACCATCATTCCTTTGAAAAGGTCCCAACAATTCACTAAGTTCATGGGAAAGGACATGAGGTTATGGGGTAGAATAACTGAAGCGGGAAGAAATCTGAGTGTGCTCTAGTGATCTATATCATTGCTGCCGAACAGCTAGCAAAATCATGATTAAATCCAAACACTCAGCCATGATTACCATCCACTAGAATTTCAAATGAGTAATTGCCTGTGACATTGGTCCAAAGGGCGAAATTCAATAAAAACCCCAAGATGACATCCAAGACCAAGAGTAGTATACCTTCTACATTTCTGCAAAGAAATTCCTTTGCCTTGCAGTTTCAAAATAGCTTGAGAGGTCCTCAAATCTGAGAAAAATATGGATTTATGTTCCTAGGAAATATGTAAAATGAATAGCATTGTCATTGCTCCTCTAGCTGATTCAAGGATCTTCACCAACACAAAGAGCTCCCTCTTCTTGGGGACTTTCTTTCTGTCTTGGTCAGTCCATCCAAGCTGGGGTGGAGAGAAGTCACCCACTGGCTTGTTCTTTTCCCAAGGGAAAGAACTGAGTCTGAGGTTTCTTCCCCAAAATATGCTCTGTGTTTGAGCTTTTCTTCTGGGGATATGAATGGGCATATGATGCTCCATTTGTACTCTGGCCAAGACATGTGTTGTCTCCTCAGACTCAAAACCATCCACAACCTTGACTTTATTAGCAAAATTATCAAATTGAGCTAGCCAAGAGCAGCCTTCTCAATATCTAGGAAGGAAAGAATAGGTCAGCACCAGGGAGTTAAAGTCAGAGAAGATACTGTAAACATGGCAGGCTTTGAAGCAGATGTGGGTTCAAATTCTGGCTCTAGCACTCACCAGCTAAGTGGCCTTGCACAATCTACTCAGCTTCTCCGAGTCAATTTCCTTATCCATAAAACAAGACCACTCGCACCTACCTTGAAGGATGGTCACAATGACTTGCAATAATGATGCAAAGTGCTTGGTATGATATCTGGCATATAGAATTAATAAATAAAAGGCACACAATTTCATGTCCATTTCCTGAGGTTTACGGTAGGGGGATGTCCCAGGAACACTGAGAGAAACATTAGTCTTTGTGTATATGTTTTAAATTTCAATAATGCAATTCTTGCGTATTTGAATCTTGTCAATTAGGCCCAAGTGAAGGGAGACCAATTGCAACCGGAAAAAATAATTATGAAATACTTAAATGCATGTAATTTTATTAGTCTCACGTATGAAGAGAGATTTTTAAAAAATCAATGAAATTTGAAAACTTGAGCTACAGGCATATTTTGTGTAAAGGGCAGACCCCTACTATCTAAGATTCGGTCACCCCTACTATCTAAGATTCTCTATTGAATAGACCCTATCTATTAAAAAAGATAATACTTACACCATTGGGCCTATTTGTGCATTGGTGTGGTGTTTTAAACCACTGAAAGGTATTACCTATCATGTAAATGTAAACAAATTAATTAAAGTTTCAATTATGATTAACTATATCCTGATAAGGGACCTGAACCTGCTCTGAACAGGCAAAATTTCTGTGTAATCATTAATTTACATGTAGAAAACAGATGGAGGAACCCTGAAAGGGTATGTCTCCTTGGCATACCAAACAAAGCCATTGCCATCTTGTAGCTTACAGCATGTAAACCTTCATTTCAGAGAAAGTACAAATTATACTGGCCTGAGGCCCAGCCTTGTCCGAGTATCACAAATTCCAAATTAATTAGGTCCAGGCATCTTTCTAAGAATGCCTGCTCCCTTCCCCTGCCATAGCTGGCAGGCCTCCATGAACATCCCGATGCTACCTTGTAGAGAATAAAACACCAGCTATTAACTACCACCTCACCATCCCTCCCCACTTATCCTCTCGCCAAACACAGGGATTGGCAGAAGCAGTGGTTTCCACCTTGGCTGATGTCTGGGGATGCTGTGGGGCTTTTCAAACACTGATGCCTGGCCCAGGGCAGGAGGTGCTGATTCAGTGGCTGGAGTGTAGCCTCCACACTGGGATTTTTTAAAAGCTCTCCAGGTGATTTTAATGTGCAGCCTCCATAGGAAGTCACACACTAAATCACAGTGACTGAGGTGACTGAGGGAAGGCCAGGCCCACCATGGAGAGCAAACCAGGTACAGAACATCAGGGGCCTTCTCCCCCAGCTTCTGGAGCTTTCCAGACTTGTATCCACCTACCACTCTCAGAGTCTGCTGCTCTAAGAGTCTCCAGCTCAGTAGACAGCACCTCTCCACCTGCTGCTGAGGCAAGAACCCAGGCCGCGGGCTGGACTCCTCCCTCTTCCTTCCCTCTGCCATTCAGGCAACAACGAAGTCCTCTTCGCTTGCACTCCTGGGTCTCTCTCACATCTCCCCTCTCCTCTGCCTTGGGTCAGGCCTCCACAATTTCTCCTCACAACATGGCCACGTGCCCTAACCAGCCTCCCTGCCTCCCCTGAGCCCTGCCCAGGCTGTTCACACTGCTTCAATAGTGACCTTCTAAAAGGATGTTCTGGTCACATCACCCTCCTGCTTAAAATGCTGGGGGGGGGGGCTCCCAGGTCAAGGCCAAGCCCATCAGCCCAGCTCACAGGACCTCTGTGCCCCAGCACCTGCTGAGCCTTGCAGTCCCCTTATGGCCACACTCTAGCTTACATGTTCGAGCCATCAGTGAACTATGTTTTAATCCTACAGCAGCCCACGCTCTCTTTGTTCCCCAAAACTCTGTCCATGCTATTCCTTCTGTGCCTGAAACACTCCACCTTATCCTTCTTTTGTTAACATTTACTCCTCTATCAAATCCCAGTTTAGACACTTCTTCTCGTGGAAAGCCTTCCTTGTCCCCAATCCCTCTGCACTCGAGGCACCCCTGCTGTGTGATCTGCAGCCCCCTGGGCTGCCTGAACAGAGCACTGAACTGCTCACACTGTAGAAGCTGGCTACTCCTCTGCAACTCAGCCACACAGACGGCAGTCCCTAGGGCCAGGGGCTGGGTAGCCTCACTGCTGAACCTCAGCACAGCATTCATTTGGCACCAGGTACTCTAACATCTACTGAATGAATAAGACAACAATCCAACTTTGGCTGGTTTTTTATGCCAGTATCTTGCACTGCAGCTCCTCAACTTCTTCCCCTTCATCTTAAAACTGATGGTTCTGTGACCTGGAGGTTTCTGAGGAAGGTGAAATAGATAACTCCCTTTTAGTGACTAACTGGGGCAGTAACAGGAAACTGGAAACCAATGGGGATGACATTGGAAGGTCTCAGAGGGATCAACCAGGCTCCATAGAAGGCGGACAGGTAGATTTCTGCCCAATGGCCCCATTCCACATCTCCTAATGCCCTGAGTCTCCTCAGGGACCAAAAGGACTTCATGATTTGGAACACTACAGCTGAGCCAAAATCTGATACAAGATTTAAGACTTGCATCAAATCAAAGCCCAAATCAAAACATCAAAGTAATAGTAATATTAATAGTAATCATCGTAATAATAGCAGCTACCACTTTTTTTTTTTTTTTAATAGACAGGATCTTGCCATCACTCAGGCTGAAGTGCAGTGGCACAATTGTAGGTCACTGTAACCTGGAATTCCTGAGCTCAAGTGATCCTCCTACCTCATCCTCCCAAGTAGTTAAGACTACAGGTGTACACCACAATGCCCAGCTAATTTTTAAATTTTTTGTAGAGATGGGGTCTTGCTATATTGCCCTAGCTGGTCTCAAACTCCTAGCCTCATGCAATCCTCTTGCCTCAGCCTCCTAAAGTGCTGGGATTACAGGCACGAGCTACTCTTGCAATAACAATCTGAGACAAGCATGTCAGTGTTATTGTTGTGGAAATTGAAGCTTAGAGAGATAAAATTACTATACAAGTTCACACAGCTAGTGAGAAGCAGAACCAGGATTTGAACTCCATTTTTGCCTGACTTCAAAGATCATGCTGTAACCACTACATACTACTGCTTCAATGGCATCAATGTGAACACCAGAGACCCTGGAGAGAAGGCATGGGGCTGCCTGCCCTGTGGAGATGCACCATGGTACAGGAGATACCAACAAATGGGAGGTGAGAACACAGATGAGGGGCCTCTCAAGAGATTCTCACTACCACTACCAGGACTCTCATTATGTCTGAAGCCTCAGCTTTCCTATCTGTGAAATAGGGGATGAAAACACCTGCCTCACAAGGTCTCTAAGTAAGCGGACAGCAGGTCTATCTGTCGTGTGTCTGCCCCAGGAAAGCAGGCAGGACACCCTGGATTCCTGATCCACCCCTAGCCTCAGGCCCAGCCTGACTAAGATGGTTTTCTGGGAAGAATCATGGCCTTCGGCCCCAAAGATAGCAGCCCCAAGAGCAGGCCGGCAGGAGATGAACAGGAGTCTCCTGCCTTTATGTGCCCTGAACTGAGCACTCACACCTGTTTACCACCAGCACTCCTGGTGGCTCTGTGCAAAGTGAAACATCCAACACCAACATCCAAGCACCATGCAGAGGATGTAGTGGCTTTCGCATGAATCATCTATCTGGAAAACTATGGCTGCAGGCTTGGCATGAAGTTTTCTTTAGCTGCAAAGTGAGGGATGCTATGGCTCCTCCTAGCCCTGCCGTTCTGCAGCTTCTCTTCCAAGGAACATCTGGGAAAGAAAGCAATAAAACTCCTTTCACTGTGTCCCTAAGACTGTCCTAGCTGCCACCTTGCAGCCCTGTATCCTGAGGCTCCAGCCTTTGGATCCACTTACACAGCAGATGCTCCTCACCAAAGCACCAGAAATAAATTGAGTCCAAGACTTTTTCCACTCCAAGCCTGTGCTGTCTTGATCTGATAATTCTCCTTTGAAATTTGCAATTTTGGAAGTGACATTTTCCCCATGGTAAGAGGTAACCAGAGTAGGCAAGCCTGCCACAAATGGACCCACATTCCTGAGCCACAGTTTTCCCGTACAATCACCAACAAGGCTTCCATGAAGAAGAGTGGGCATCCCCTCTCTGAGCAACAGCCACTGCTAACACCAGGGCCTACCACATGGGTAGAACAGTCCTCTGAGATTGACTGAAGGCTCTCCACAGAACCCACACTCCCAAAGGCTGCGGGGTCAAGGAGTCCTGAGCTACCCTGCCTGTTACCCAACAGGCACTGATGCAACTCTGTAATTGTTGTAACACAATTTCTTCTCCCCAGCACTGACAGAAAGATGCCTGATAGAAACAGATGACCATGAGGCACTTCAGCCAGGCTCCACTCTTCATAACTTGCTCAGCTGACCCCTTGGACAGAGAGATGATGTACTGATGTCATGTGGACAAGATGGATGGTCCAGAGAACCTACAAGAGAATTGTCTTTAGAACAAGAGCAATGAACATGAGTCCCCAGATAGTAGTCCTAACCCCACTTTTGAGGACCCATGTACTAGTCTATGCCATGAACAACTGGCTGTCCTACTTCCCCCCAGGGGGAATGCTATTATCTGGTCCCGCTTATTTAGGGCCTGGGCACCCACAGAGACAAAGTGAGGCTAAGGCTAGGAAAGAAATGGAGATCAAACGCTCTAGGACCTCAATGCCCAATGACACATCCAGATTTAACCTATAAGCATTGGGGAGCCCCTGGAGGGCTTATTTGGAGGGTGACCCCACCAAACTGGTATTTTCTAAAGCACACTGCACTCTCTCTTGTGTGGGACAAATTAGAGAGAGCCCAACTGAAACCAAGGACACCAGCGAAGACTAACAACTACCCTTACCCTCTTGAAACCCATGGTCTAGCCGAGGAGAAGTAACAAGAAATGTAAGCAGATTAAGCATAACATGACCTGGTAACTATCACTTAGAAAAATTAGCTATGGGTACACAGAGGAAGAAGCCACAAATTATTCCAGAGAACCAGGGAAGATTCTACTTAGGAAGTACCACTGAAGCTAGCTCTTGAAGGACGGTTTTCCAGAGGAGGGACACACAGTGGCGCGAGAAAGGACATTGCATTCAGGGGATCTGGCAGGTGCACGATCATGCAGTCTTTGCCACAGCAGCTCTAAGCTATGACAAAAGGCCATGAAGCATGAGCCCAGGTGCAACAACAGAGAAGAGAAAATGGGAGATGCTGGCAGCTCTACTCAGTGTCTCCTGCACCTCTCAGTCTGCTCTTTGCTCTGTGACTAGGAAACTCTGTAGCTACTGCAGCTGGCTGCCAGAGATAATGCATATGATAATTACAATCCCTCCACTTTAGCTGGAAGGCTGAGCCATGACACTGTGTCTATGCCACCCAAGGGACAAGAAGCAAGCCCACACCCTGGCCCTTCCAATCCAGCAGCAAGTTTTGCCATGCCACCTGTTATGGACATGTGTGAGTCATTATGAAGCATAATTAAAACCAACTAGTCTTCTGCCTGCCCTCTTTCCCTCCTAAAGAGACATGCTGAGAGCTTGCTGTACCTTTCCTTTGTTAAATAATTAAACGTCTTTCCCTCTGAAGGTGAGCTCATAGGGCCATGCCATGTGCTTACGAAACCAGGACCCTGGAGGTCCCCCCCACAGCCAGTGATTGTGATTCATGGCCTCTGGCTCTCACTCGGCCTTTGAAAGGTCCCACTCTAGTTTGCAGGGGACTAGAGAAGGGGAAGAGGAACAACCAGGGTTCCTGAGTCCCATCTTTTAAAATAAAAATTCTCCAGGGTAAAATTATCAGGTAAGATCATTTATACGATAAAAAAATACACATCAATAAGGACATATTTATTTCTTGTAAGGAGCACCCAGCTGACAGAAATCATGTAATACTTTTATGTTTTCTTTTCATTTATTATTTGGGGAAACAATAGGAATGTTAATAACATTGCAAGTCCCTTCCAGTCCTAACAGTCTATGATTCTAAACATGTCAAATGATAAATCAAATATGCCTAAAAGCTCTGTGTAAATAAACTAGGAGCAATTTTCAGACTAGCAAAGACTGGAATGCACTGAAAGAATCCAAGGCAGACTAAAGCAATAAGCTGCTTTTGCTTTTCTTTTTATTTTTGTTTCCAAATTTTAAGGACCTAACATGAACACAAACAGTAATTATGTCCTAGATCTTTAAAAATCCCTTTCCTGTTAAATAACTTATGAATATTAAAGAAAGATTCCAGTTGGATTTTTCTCATGATGCCCAGAACTACTAAAACAGAATCTCTTGAGCAAATTATCAAGACCAAATCCTTTGGCAAAATTATGTTCTCTTGCAAGTCGAAGACTCTTAGGGGAAAGTTACATAGGAAGACATGAGAAGAAAACAGAAAGACAATAAGAAAGAAGACTAAAGATGCCACAGTGATTACTTCATCCACCTCATAAACACAGCCCCGGTGCACCAATCCCCTCCTCCCAGGGCTCAGAGTCCTGCAAAGGAAGGACAGCCACCTCCACCAACGTGCTGGAAGCCTCAACCATCCTTACATAGTGCCCATGACCCACTGTAAGAAGAAGAGAAGGGAATACAGAAAAGGATTAGAGAAAAATCAAAATGGTAAAAATTGTTATGGGAATATGAAGGGTTTCTTCCTGTTTCCACTTTACTACTTTTCAATTAAAAAAAAAACATGGATTACTTCTTAAATTCATATATTGTCTATATATTCATTCATTTATTCATTCAGTCATTGACTCGTTCATTTAAAGCCCTCTGGGGTAGGTATAAGGAAAACAGCATCACCCTAACATTATAATCTGGGAAACTATAGCCCAGAAAAGTAAAATCATCTTTACATGAATTCACACAACACTAAAATCTATAGTATAAGGTCCATGTACACCAGTGGCATAGACTCTGAGAAAAGTATCTACATCCCAGACATGAGGAGTAAAAATGAAGAGCTTCTTGGGCCATGATCATGGATAAAGTCCAGGAATGCTTCCAGGCAGCTGAATGGAACCACAAACCCTTATAATTAGCCTGTTTCTGCGATGGCAAATAGTGTCACCCATTCATTTATTTCTTTTGTCCTGGCATTTCTGCTACCCTATTAAGAAATGAAAGATCTGAAATAAGCAAGGAGTGACCCTCAGCTCACCCACCAACACATAGCCCATGGCCCATGCCAGAAATATGCAGGAGAAAGCCCCAGAAATCATGTTTACCCACAAGGCGGTGACAGCTCCTGCAAAATATCCAAATTGTGGCTCGATTTGTTCAAGCATTCAGGGCTCAGCTATCTCATCTAATTTGCCAGCAAGACACACAAGTCACAGCTAGAACTGAAGGCACCCTGTCAGGGCTGCCTGCTGGAATTATTTGGGAACAATACTGTGTGGGTTACTGTCAAGCTGCCTATCACAGCCTCGGATGTCCGTTTCTCACACCTCTCTTCACAAAACTCAGCTCTTAGCCCAGCTTGGAGCTAAAATTAATGGTTCTGCTTCCTGGTCTAAAACATGAAATATATGAACGGCTATGGTAGTTTTTTAACTGGTAACTTTTCTTGATGTTTCTATTGCCATTGCCTAAGTGACTCTGGACAAGCATTTAACCTTCCTAGGCTTCAGTTTCCTCATCTGAAAATGAGGGCAATGGTGCCTACTCTATCGGGGTTAATGGGAGGATTATTTGAGACTTATATGCCAAACACCCAGCACATAGGATGCACCAAGAAATGGTAACTATATTTTGTAGTTGACCCCAGTATATCCTCTGCCTTACGCTAATAACAGAGTTTTAAAAATATACTGCTACTTTCCTCTGGATTAGTATATTTGTGATGCTGCCATTCTGACTCTGAGGAGATTTTTAAAAATCAAATCTGGGTGATAGCTGCATTGGAAAAGCGGCAGCCACTGCTCTGTGCAAAAGTGTAAATAAAATGCCACTTAAGTAATCACATTACTCACAGCTTAACGTATGCAGCTCAGAGCTGCAAGCAAACACGCATGTGTGATGGATTTCTCATTATCTGTTGACTGCCACTGCAGTCCATCCAGCTGTCTGCAGGCGTCCTGCCTGGGAACGTCTACATCAGCTCCTGATGGGCCCACACTCCTGCTATCAGTGGGAACAGACCTAGCAGGAAGGAGGTGATGCCTTCATAATAAGGTGATAATGCAAACAGAAATGTTTGTTTGGAGAAAAGCTGCCAGGTTCGAAGTCAGCCACTGAAGTTCCCTTCCTTAGCTTCCAAATGATGCTGGGACTCCCCAACATCATTTGGGCCAGAGGAAACTCTAGTTTCTTCCTCCTGGTCCCTGCCATGGAGAGACTCGGCCTCCTCAGAAGCTATGGTATCTTCTACTTTTGACTCAGCAGTGCCCAGTGCCAGACCAGGCACCAAAGGAGAAAACCCAGAAATACTGCATTAGACTCTAGCTCCTCTCTGAAGTGGGGCTCTGAAATCCCAGGGGTTCCCATTTGACTAAAGCTGCCCAGAAAAGTGCCAAGAACTGACTGCAGATGCATTACGTGCTTAGACCTTTTATACTCTGGATAGATACAGAACTTGTGGAGAAGCCACTTCACAATCCAACTGCAAGTGTACAGTGCAGTTGTGGGTGTCTACAGGGGCACAGGCTGGAATGTCCTCAGGTAAGGATGCGAGGCTCAGTTCCTCATGCTAAATCTGATCCTCTGAGGCACCTGCCACCTTTCCTTGGGGATGGGGCTGCCTCCACGTGGGTATCTTTGATTGGGGTAAGGCTTATCCTCAGAGACTCTACCCCTTTTGCCTCTACCTCCCAGTGGAGCTTCTGTGCCCTCATGATCTTCTTCCCTACCTTTGCACCTCAACACTTGCTCCTGGATCCTTCCTCAGCTCCCAGTTCACTCACATGTTATAAGTGATCCAAGCCTGAAGTGACAGACTTCTACCAGGGTGTCTGGCTCCTGAATTTATGGCATGCCTGACAGCCTCAGTCAGAAAAGGATGGAAGGTGAGGACACTTAAGAACTAGCAGAGACCAGGGGCAGTGGCTCAGGCCTGTAATCCCAGCACTATGGGAGGCCAAGGTGGGCAGACCACTTGAGGCCAGGAGTTTGAGACCAGCCTGGCCAACACAGTGAAACCTCATCTCTACCAAAAAATACAAAAATTAGCCAGGTGTGGTGATGTGCACCTGTAGTCCCAGCTACCTGGAAGGATGAGACAGGAGAATCACTTGAACCCAGGAGGTGGAGGTTGAAGTGGGCCAAGATCATGCCACTGCACTCCAGCCTGGGTGACAGAGTAAAACCCTATCTCAAAAACAAGACGAAACAAACAAACAAAAAAAAAAAAAAACTAGGGTAGAGGTAAAAGGGAATGAAAATATTCTGCAAATAGCATTCAAGGAAGAGACAGTGGCCAAGAAAATGAGCATAGTCAATGTGAAAACATTTTCTACTACAGACCTGAAATAGGCCCAGTAGGCAGCAGAGCAAGGACCCAGGTCCTAGTGGAGGTAATGATACCTTGCCATTTTCTAAGCAGAAACCAAGAAACTGTAACTTGAGCCTGTGTTCCACCTACAACAGGAAGCAAATGAATGTTTACTGAACATCCATGGCCTGCCAAGCACCGCACTCTGTGCTTTACATAGATTATTCCACAATATCATCACAATGACTTTGCAAGGATGATGGTAGCCTCTATATTTTGTAGCTGAGGAAACCATGGCTCAGAGAAGTTAAGTAACCTGTTCCAGGTGACACCAGGCAGGAAACACAAGAGCCAGCAGTCACATCTGGTTCTGTCCAACTGCTCCTTCTATGCACCATGATAGCCTATCGCCCCAAATTGACTACAGGTTCCACCAAGTTCTAGACCATCATCTTCCAAAGGGTGAACTCTGCTGCACCCGACTCAGACCCATACAACCAGCAGAGACTCAGAACAGGTATTGGTTAATCAAAGCTGCTACATGGAGAAACTATGACTCCTCTTGGCAACTAACAATTCTTTTGAAGGAAAAGGACCACTCTTGATAAAGCCTAGGGAAACTGAGCTTTCTGTGCTAAAACATGAGTGAACACAGGATTTAGAAAGAGAGGGGACAAGAACTGAAATCCTAAGAGACATCTGGAAGGAAGGGGACGGAAGGACGAGGAAGGTGCTGGGCCTGGCTCTGCGCTAGAGTAAGGTCAGGAGAAAGCCAGTCCATGGGAAGGTCCTTCGGGTGGCGGAGTGACCTCATGAAAGGAGAAAATACACGTTTAATTACAAATTTTGAGATTGTCTGTTGTGGAGTGTGTGAGGTAAGACCCATCCTCAGTCTCCCACACAAAATCTTTAGTGAATTCCACTGGGCACACTAACACCTGTGTGCAAATGACTCCTCTTTGGGAAAGGAGGGGCGGGTTCAAAGAGGTGGCAAGTTCTGTGACTGTAAGGGAAGCTCTGGGAACTACAAGATGAGGGAACAGCTGGCCCCAAACCAACCTTGCTATGACACTGGACCTCTGCATGGCTCCTGGGTAGAGATGGGCAGTGGGCAGAGGATAAAGCAGGAGTCTCGCTCATATAGTGTTTGTTTACACAGGTTCTGGGGAGGGCCAGTTCTCAATGTATGGAGAACAACTCGCTACTGTGCATCAGCCCACAGTTCGATATGTGAATTGCCCCAGACTAATGTGCCTCTGTCCCCAGCAGCAGCACAAGCACAGATCGGGCCCAACAGCCAAGCGGGTTGCTGGCAGACACACACATGTTAAGAAACCTGGGGCCCGCCTCACTAAAATTAGATGCAAATTTGATTTTGGTCATTGCTTGCCTTCCTGCTGGTCCTTGCATACTTCTACTCAATGATTATATCTGATGACAGAACTGGAGAAAATATTAAACAAATTATGAACACATGCTCAATCATAGCAACACAGACCTTTTGCGTTATTAACATTGTCTCTCTGCTCTTTAGAGGACCACATTATTCTTGAATCTTTCACAGCTAAAATCTACCTGCAAACATAAATCTCCCTCACCATAATGTGAACAAGTTCCCTAACAACAGCAGCAGTTCATTACCAAACCATTTTGGGTTAGATTTCTCCAAGAAAATAAATAACTAGTTTAAAGACTGTCAGAAAAATGGCCCACTCATATTCAGCTTAAACATGGTTATTTATTAGAAATTATCAAGAGCCACTCACACCTGTGGTAACTATTAGCACAGAAGGTCCTTAGTGAGGTTTCTACTTAAAGACAGGAAAAAGACATGAAACATGGAGGTGCCATGGCATTCCATTTTGAATAGATCTGCATTTCAGCCTCGCCTTGGCCTTTGTGTCTGATCTTGGTAATGGAAGCCTTTTGCACCAATTGTTCAGGCATGGAAGAGCCCTAGGGGGATATTTGTAAGAGGGGAGAATATCACATGTAGGGCCACTACTCTGTGCCAGGCAGGGCTCACCCTCCAAAGTGGGGGTCAGCACAATTGTTTTTTTCTGTAAAGGGCCAAATAGTAAATAGTTTAGGTTTTGAAGGCCATATGCAGACTCTGTCACACATTTGTCTTCTTTTTAACCCCTCCTTTAAAAATCATACTAAACTAGCTGGCCTCAGCTGGAGCAGGCCTGTAGGCTGAGTTTGTCCACCCTGCTCTAAACAGACTACATTTCTTAATGTTCTTCACCACCCTAGGTGGTCGATGCTGTTTTTACCATTTTAAAGATAAAGGGAATGAGGTGCTGAGATGTTAGGGAACCTGCTTGAGTTCACACACTTGGCTAAGTGTCAAAGTACAAAGCCAGGCAGGATCTAAATCTAGGTCCATTCGTTTTTAAAGGTCAGACACTTCCCACTATATCACATGGCCTCAAAAACATTCTAAATTTGGCAACTCTCTTCTCAGAAAAGAGTGAATTTATACTATGAGTAAGAAGGGATGTAGGGAACTAATGTTTCTTGAACATCTATGTGTTGCCCTGGCCATGAGAGTCCACAGGGCTGCCATGGATGGTTGTATAGGTCACTCACTGAACAAGAATGCCAGGTCAGGAAACTAACACAGGCTGAAATCCCATCTGCACTGCACACAGTAACCAAGCACCCTGGAGCAGGTCTGCATTCACCCAGAGGTGCCCCTTCTTCTATTTCTTACTAGGCCCATGGTGGCTGCAGCAGCCCTGCTAGTGTACCTCCCAGGGAGGCAGAATGAGGGAGGACCAGCCTCACCAAAATCCAGGGGAGACTGCACCCTAGAACAGCAAAGGGAGATAGAATAGAGTCTGAGTGTGTCAAATCACAGAGCAGGAGGGTGGTGGGTGAAGCCAGTGACAAGGACCCAGGTACCAAGTCTCGACCACAAGGAGAACAAAGTCCCCCCAACAACCTTAGGATAGAATTTTGCAGTAAGAAGACAAACAGACTACTGTTGCACACACAGTATGAATTAACGTACATCATTATCTCAAAAGATAACAGTGGAAAATAGGTACTTTAAAGGAAGAGTTACACAAATTCTATTCAGTTCAACAATTATTGGCTCTCTTAGTGATCACTTTATAAGAGCTTATTAAAAGGCGACAGGAAGTGCTGGAGAATTTCCCTAATATCTTGATGTTTATATTCTACAGGTGCCATCCTTAACAAAAACACACTGTTAACCCGGAAGAAAAATAGGTGGCACCCAGGGTCACACTGCTTTTCAGTTGGTCCTGCAAGCTCCCAGCCCACAGTTCTTCAGACCACTGCCTCCAAAGTCATCACCCAAGCATTATGGGGACATACAAGTCCCCACTTGGCTGCCATGGTGCAAACTGTTTCTGCCCTAAAGCTCCCTGTCAGAAGACAGCTAGGGTCCAGTCCCAAGACTGACTGTATGTCCTGCTCATCATGCCCCTCCTCCTGGACTCAGATCTTCTGGTCATAACTTGCAGGATGCAAACTAAACCAAACACCACCAGAAGTTCCTCCACACAGAGGCATGCTCCTGCCTCAGGACTCGACAAGACTTCCTTGCAGTGACAGTGCTGGGAAAGGGTCCTTAAGCACCCTTGAGGCTTCTGTTCTCCCCCATCCTACCCAACTGGAAAAATATGCTCAGAATCGTCTCCCTGAGATCGCAGAGGGCAAAAATTTAGTGAAATTGATAGGGACTAGTTAACAAATGGAAGAAACTACACTTTCCGTTTTTAATCTCCAATTTTAAGGACAACATTTTTCTCAGATGCCTCTAAAAATTTCTGCAATTGTCTCTAGATAGACACTAGTGAAGAGAGAAAGCAAATTGCTCCCTGCAATTACTAAGCTCTGAACTCCTAAACAGCCAATTTTTATGCTGCCATTGTAGTTGTGTCTATGGACAGCTGGTTCAGGCTAGGGCAATCATTCCCAGAGCCCTTCACTACTGCTAAATGCAATGTGGAAAATTACCCAGAAAACAGCTGTTTGTGCTTTAGGCGGTACCTACATGGGGAGAGAAGCAATGGGCGGGTAGAAGTCACAAGCCATAAAATTGAGAAAATACTATTTTCAAGTTAAAAGCAAAGGGAAGTCCCATTACAAGAGGTAATCAATAATCAAGAAGAAGGACAATAAGAAAAGACCCTCTGGTTAAAGAGAGAAAGGAAGCAGCAAGAGTCCCCTCCAAATGACAAATAAGTGAGCTGTAACAGTCCCAGAGAGACTTCACTTCACCACTGTTATGGTCCCAAGAGCATTGATGGCGCTTCACTCAGCAACAGTGAGCCAGGCACAGTCCTCAGCTTCTGTGTGATTTTCTCCTTCAATGCACACAGCTCCACAATGTAGAGGCAGCTTCTATCTCAATTTTGGTAAAGTCTGTGGCTCAATGCACACTGCTACTGACTTTTGAAAGAACAAATAATGGCAGCATACCTATTACTACTTTCCAACCATAAGCCAAGAACCTAAGAGACTTGGAACCCTTGGACATACCCAATCCTGACTCTGTCCCAGGTCTCGACAATAAGCTGCCCACAACATAGAAAGACCAGCACAGTGTCCTGAATCCTACACAATGCTGGGCCCTATCTTCCCAGCCACAGCCAATTCTCACTCTTTACTTTGAATCCCTCTTACCTGTGAACAATTGGCCAGTGGGGTATAAAGCAAGGGTCTCTAATCAGTGAATACAGAGAGGGTCCAGAAGCAGCCAGAGAATCAAATCACTAGCCTCTCCTAGGTTCCTGAGACCTGGCAGTCATTTGCTGCCAAGCCTGGACACCAGGCTACATTTAGATGGAAAATCTGGACTCACAGAGATTGTTACATACAGAATTCTAAGCAAGGTTATTGAAGTCCCTCATGGTTTACCCAGAACCTCCAGGCTCTCCTAACTGTACCAGGGGAACAGGACACAATGCCATCTGGAATGATGTTTTAGTAAACAACTTTAAAAGCCACTAAGGTGACTGTTGACTTCATTGATTTATTTCTGTGATGGAGAACTGGGGAAGGAGAAGCTACCCAATTTTTCCTCAGTACTGAACTAATCATAGCAGAAAGCTTGAAATGTGGTTTGATTAGCTTAATGCAAACTGCAAAAAGCAAGGATACATCCTCACCAGCAGAGCAGTGCAGTAGAGTACTGAGCTCTGGGGTCCAAGAGAACCCAGCTTGAGTCTTCGCTTCAACAGGATTATTGACTACGTAACCTTAGAAATGAACTGAACCTCACTTATCCAATCTATGAAATGAGGTTATTAATGAAGCAAGCTTCATAGAGTTTACCAAGTCAAAATGAGTTAATCCATGTAATGTGCTTAGCTAAAGGACTGATGAATGCTCATTATAAGTAATACTCTTGTTTAATAAATGATTATAAATTATATGTATTTTAACCCTTACCTCCTTTTTTTCTTTCCAAGGCCTGCTTCTCTTATAATCATTTTAGGGGAAAATGGTTAAAGGAAATACTTGATTGGCTTGTTGCTTTTCTTTAAAACATGGCACATTCTGCTTCCATGTTCTAAAATATGATCCAAAAAGTCAGTGACTCTTTGGATTTTACCCAGTGGAAATGAGTCCTTTAAAAAGAGGTCTAACATGTAAGCCAGAGGCAAAGGTGAGAGAAAGTGGTTCTTTTTTATCATAAAGCAGCAGCAATTCAGGGGAGAAAGACAACAAGTTTCCCAGCTAGAGATGTGTTGGTTGAAGCTGGAACAAAGCCATTAGAGCTGTATATCATGCTCAACAAGAGAAGGAAAACCACATTTTCCCAGATCTTGCTTTAAAATGCATAAGGGAATGAGCAGGCAAAGAATAAAATTCATAAAGCATCTCCCACCTCAAAAAAACACCAAAAAGAGAGTGAAAAGCCAAGCCACATAGAGAGAAGACACTTGCATCATTTAAAACCAACAAATGGCTTGCATGTAGAACTTACACCAATCAATAAGAAAAAGACAGATAATCCAATTAAAAATAAGACACAGGAGGTATGAATAGGCACTTTACAAAATAGGATACCCATAGGCCAAAATATACCAGAATGCCTAAAAACTAAAAGATAATGGCCATACCAAGCATAAGAAAAGATGTGGAGCAACTGGAACTCCTGCACACTGCTGGCAGGAGGGCAGCATTAAAGTGCTACAGCTGCTTCAGAAAACTGTTTGGCAATAGGAGCTGAAGATAAGCACATGAACCTCACAGCCCAGCAACTCCAACCCTAGGATTTTACCCAATGGAAATGAGTACAGTAATACAAAAAGACCTCAACAGAAATGTTCATAAGCAGAAATACTCAAAATAACCCTCACTTGAAAAAACTCAAATATCCACCAGGAATATTAATCAAATGGACACTGTCGTATGTTCACACAACGGAATTTTACACAGAAAAAAAAATTGCTATGCATTACCAGAGATAATATTACCTACATAACAGTGATTGACAAAAGGCCAGACATAGAAGAATATTAACTGTGTGAGTCCATCTATCCATCTATATAAAGTTCAAAAAAGGGCAAAACTAACATATGATGAAAAGTTAGAACAGCAGTGTCCTTTGGAAACAAGGGAGGTGAAAGGAGTCAGGAGGAGAATACGATTAGGGGAGCATAAGTGAGGCTTTTGGAGTAATAGTAATATTCTGTTTCTTGATCTCAGGGATGGTTACATGGGTGTGCTCACTTTGTGCTAAGTCCATTCTATTCATGTATTTTGCACACATGCATATCACATTTTAATAAAGGTTTGAGAAATAAGTGAAACAGAAACAGGCTATTCTGATGTCTTGATATCATTGACATGGGCCACTGCTTAGTTGTGAATAAAGAAATACTCTGAGACAGAAAAAGGCATTTCCAGGGAAACCTTCACATGGCAGAATGGACAGGTTTCCTAATACCAGGTGAACTGCTGAAGGTGCACATCCCACAGTCAGGGAGAAGCAGGGCCCTTGTCTAGTCTCAACCCTGACAGGTCTGGAAAGTCAGAAAGGCGCAAGGGGAGCCTAGTACTGGCACAAGTAGTAATTAACATATCGATCGCTTACTAAGTGCTGGTATCTTTCCAAGTGCATAAAACATCTCAATCGATGTAATCCTCATTACTCCCTATTTTATTTTTCAAGTGAAGTAACTAAGCACAAGAGGAATTTGGGGGTTGGCCTGAGGACACACAGCTGGTAAGAGCCAGAGCCTAGATTCACCTGGGTAGTCTTGATCCAGAACCCACATGCTTAACAGCACAATTGACCACCTCCCTGAACTACCTGGCGATCTATAGAAGAACAGGAAATCCATCCATCTGCCTCAGCAGAAGCATGCATGCCAGCCCAGAAGAGAGCAGACAGACACTGGAGGAGCAGAGCCACCAGGGATGGGCACCAACCACATGCCAGGCAACAGGCTAAGCGAGCTCTCTGTCCCAATTTCGATTTAATTCTCACATCCCTCTAATATAGCTATGATTATTGGCCCTATTTGAAAGATGAAAAACGTGAGGCTCAGAAAAGTTAACTTTACACAGCCAGGGAGGGGCACAGGCAGGTTGCAAGTGTGTAATTCCTTCACCTGAAAGGTCAGTAAGGTCTCCCAGGTCCTACAAACTAGAATCAGAACAGGCCCTGACATCATGGTGTTTCCATGGAAACTCTAGGAGGCCACCACTACTGAGGTCAGGTGTGGGCAGAGGAGTTCACACCTATAAGATTGCTTTATAGGTCCAGGCTAGAACCAAATGCAGCAAATAACAGAGCTCCCTCGAGCAAGGAGAGGGGTAAGCTGAGCTATGAGAACTCCATGCAAATGAAAGCTGATGGGAGGCTTGGACATGCCCTGCCTGGAGTGGTGGAGAGGACCTCTGTTTTATCTGTCCCACAGGCTTCCCCCTTCTTCCAAGCAAACCATTTACCTAAGGTCCAGGCATGGCTGACCACACCCCCAGCCAAGCTGGCCACTGTGAGCTCACACTCCTTGCCACAGCGATGCATCAAGGAATGGATGCATGACCTTCACAGCTTGGTAAAAACCCTTCCTGTTTGCATGTGGATGCCAGAGAGAAAGCGTTCTCTCTCCACATGGCCCTATTAGGAAGACGCTGGCTTGGAACTGCCAGAGAAGATCTTCCCAGTCAGTGATAAAAGCATCTCTGAGAATAAATCCAATGTGCCAAAGGACCTACAGCCAAGAGAGAGGAAGAAGCGAGTGCAAGCCTGGATGCAGCCATGCCTGAAGTCCAACAAAGAACTTTCAAATTACACGGAACAATAATTCGGCTTTGTATGTAAGCCAGCCTGAACTAAATTTCATTCATGTGTAACCATGAGAATCCTAACACAGTAGAGGTCTCTGGATGAGGTATGAGGAAGGAACATTTTCCAAAGCAAGAAACTGCCGACTAAAGGGGGTGAAGCTGAACAGTCTTAATTACCCTTGAGGAGAGTTTCGAATGGGAACTACCCTAAGCTAAACTCCTGAAAGTGTTGCTCAGCATCCAGAAAAGGAAGGAGCTTGGTTTCATAGGAAAACCCTATGCTGTCCATTCACTGTGTAGTTAAAGAAAAAAAAAAGAAAAAAAGTTGGAGGAGCCAGACCAAAATGCTGGGGCAGCTGCCATGGGTGTGAATGTGATCTGAAAAGACTGAGTTACCCATCACCTTCCAGAGAAAACAATTGTTAGAACGAAGCCCTTCCCAGGACAGAACTAGTGCATAGCCAGCTAGTCTTCTGCACATGAATCTCTACAGTGTAATGCATTGACACATCTTTAACAAGATTTTCCTGTGATTTTCATTCCATACAGGATTCAGCCACTGAGAAAGAACAAAATGGTATTTTACTACCTGTAGATACACACCCTAACTTTTAAATTCGTATCTTCAGATAGGAAGGGAGTTGGCAATAAGAGGTAATTAAATCCATAAATCCACTAGTTTATCACTGGACAAACACACAACTGGCACCATGACAGTAAACTCTTTGCAGGCCACATTTCCCTCAGAGTCGCTGCTGCAAACACAGCGGAAAATCCTGATTTGGAGTGAGAAATAATTTCATTTTGATCTTGTTTATCTTCTTGGTCTAGTAATCCCCTGTGACCAGTGCCCATCTGGCACATTCTTTTAAGAAAACTGTGGCCACTGCTGTTTCATTCAATTCTGCGGTTGGTTTGTTGAATTTTTTTCAATGTACATTGTAGGCCATTGGGTATTGGGCTTATTTCTTTAAATAAATCTAATAAATGAACACACAGCACCATTTATTTCAGGAATATTTTGAAAGCACAAATAACATGTTGGCAGCTTTTATTAGAGCACATGAAATGCTGTCTCCAGGGGAGTTCACAGAGCCCAACAAATTAGTTTAATCTCAAGTGGACCATGATGAAGGAAAGTGATCCACCAAAGCAATACACAATTAGTACTAATATTCTGCAATTCTGTAGCTTGCATCATCTGAGCATTTTAGGATGGACTACATGCTTTAATAAATTCTGACAATGCCCTCTAGAGCTTCAAATCTCAAACTTTAGCCTGCATCAGAATCACAGAGGAAGTGGAAAAAAGAGGCAGATCCCTGGGACTTACCCACAGAAATTCTGATTCAGGAAATCTGTCACGGGGCTCTGAAATCCCACCTTGCCTCCTCTCCAGTGTGACGGTGCTCCTGGTGTGAATCAGGAATACTACCATAAAGAAAGGTAATACCGCTTTCCCTATACACGGACAAGAGCTCGGAATAAGTAGAAGCTTGACACTTGCTGTAGGGCAGCACCATCTAATAAAACTTTAAACAATGCACCAGGCATGGTGGCTCACGCCTATAATCCCAGCATTTTGAGAGGCTGAGGCGGGTGGATCATGAGGTCAGGAGATCGAGACCATCCTCGCTAACACGGTGAAACCCCGTCTCTACTAAAAATACAAAAAAATTGGCCGGGCGTGGTGGCATGCACCTGTAGTCCTAGCTACTCAGGAGGCTGAGGCAGGAGAACAGCGTGAACCCGGGAGGCGGAGCTTGCAGTGAGCCAATATAGCACCACTGCACTCCAGCTTGGGCGACAGAGCAACACTCCATCTCAAAAAGTGATGCTGGAAATGGTCTCTATTCTGCACTGCCCAAAACAGTAGCCACGTGGGCTAATGACCTCTTGAAATATCACTAGTATGACTGACAAATTGAGCATTTAATTTTATTTAATTTCAATGAATTTAAATTTAAATGGCCACATGTGTCTTTTGGCTTCTTTATCAAACCATATGGTACTAGATGAAACAGCAGCATCTAAGAAAAAATAATTGAGAGTTAGCTGTACTAGATCATATTTATTTCCATCATGAGAAAAACTACAGCAGTTTCCTATATCAATAGATACAGGCAAAATGGCTTGGATTAAGTACATACTGTGCATTATA
Source organism: Pongo abelii (assembly GCF_028885655.2). NCBI lineage: Eukaryota > Metazoa > Chordata > Mammalia > Primates > Hominidae > Pongo > Pongo abelii. The sequence goes on from NC_071989.2 coordinate 145,675,037, forward strand.
AGTCTCTCAAAAACTCTGTATTAGTTACATTTTATAGGTAAAGAGACTGAGGCTCCAAGAAGCTAAGTGATCTGCCCAAGGATGCAGGGCTGGCCATGACACAGTCAAGAGCTGAACACAAGTCCTACAATTCCAACACCCATGCTGTCTCCATCACAACACACTGCCTCCATGTAGATGAGCTCAACTGAAAACACAAAGTCCAAGGCCGTGGAAGTTGTCACCTCCCTTATCTCACACTGACATTTTCCATTATTTTCCACATATCAACTGGCATTCCTATCCAGGGTTCTATACATAAATAAAGACAGCATTTCACAGAGAAGGGAAGGTGTTCCAGGACCAGGATTTGACCCTATTGCTTCTCCTACTTTCTAGCTCTCCCCTCTGGTTCACTCTGCTCCAGTCACTCTGATCTGCTGCTGCAGCAATGTTTCAGGCACATTCTTGCCTCAGGGCCTTTGCACTTGCTGTTTTCTTATCTGAAATACTTTTCCTTCAGGTACCCACATAGCTTACTACCTCTTTCTTGAGATCTCTGCCCAACTGCCCTTTACAAATGAATCCTTCCTTCACTAGCTATTAAAAGAAGACCAAACTCCTCTTTCCACCCCCGTGATCTCCTACTTCTGGCACTGCCCTTCTCCCTTTATTTTTCTCTGTAGGATTCATCACTCATTTATTGCCTGTCTTCCTCTACTCCCTCTAGGACATCAGCTGCATGAGGGCAGGAATTTCATTCTGGTCACTGATGCATCCCAGCACTTGACCTACGGGAGATACTGCACAAATACCCTGAATAAATACCTAGACATACAACCAAAGTTCACCTGCATGGCTGCAATACAGCTGTTTTTTGTTCTTTATGCTTTTCTGTACTTCCCCAACATTCTACAATAAACTATGTCCCCTGCAGTCACAAATCGACATGTCTTTCACATAATGCTACTCGGTGGTCACTGTGTTGCCCTAAATGTCACTGCCTCCACGAAAGCTCACCTTAAATCTACCCTACTTGCCACTCTTCCTCCTTAGAGCTCTACCACCAGCAGCACAGAGCTAATATTCCCTGGAAACAGAGATGAGCATGTCTACGTTTCATCAAAACTCTTGGATCGAAGAACTCACCACAGGGCCAGCCAATGAACAATTCTCCACTTATTTCATTTGAGAAAAATAAAACTTTACCATTTCTGACAATTTTACAATTGTGTTGAAGGCTAAGAATTAAAGGACCCAGTATTTGCTAAAGTAACCACGTGATTTTTTCCCCCAATACAGGCCAACTACAGACACTGTTTACAATGCTGGCATCAGGAAGTTAAGGGTACACTCCCTTCACTGACCAAGCACGTTTAGTTAATACTTTTTTACTGGAAAAAAAAAAAAATACATATTATTGGGTGTGGTTTCTGATTTATGTGAATCAAATATGAGTGGAGTTATATATTAAAATAATAAATACACATGGCATACTACTTCATTTTACAGTGTTTTCCCTCATGTACCACCTTCCTGAATCTTCTGAACTCAGTAAGGGGCGGTTTACTCTTATTCCTGTTAAGAAGTTGCTATGGGCTGAATGTTTGTGTTTCCCCCAGATTTTTTGTTGAAACCTAACCCCCAATGTGAGGTGTCAGGAGGTAGAGTCTTCAGGAGGTGATTAGGTTGTGAGGGCACAGCCCTCAGGAATGGGATTAGTGCCCTCATAAAAGAGGCCCTGAAGAGACCCCTCATCCCTTCTGCCACATGAGGACACAGTGAGAAAACAGCATCTATGAGGAATGGGCGGGCCCTCTCCAGATGATGAATCTGCCAGTGCCTGGATCTTGGACTTCCCAGCTTCCAGACTGTGAGAAATAAGTATCTGTTGTTTACAAGCCACCCAACATATGGTATTGTTGTTACCGTGGCCTGAACAGACTAAGTCAGAAACTGAGGAAACAAAAGCACAGAAAGGCAATATGCATGCCTTTCTCAAATATCACCAAGTCATGCAGGGGGAGCCCGCATTCAAACTCAGGACTCAGGTTGCATTAAAGGACGTCATTTCTAGTCAAGAGTGATGAGCAAAGCAGCAAGGCTGGGCATCCAAGTAATGGAGAGGCTGGGATGGGTGACTGCAAAGCATGGCATGGCTGACTGAACGTGAACTAAAGGAGCATCCAGACTGCGAAATTGTGCTCCTGGCTCTGTCTATGAACATTACTGTTGGACAAGTGCTGCCCAGTGAATCAGGGGATGGAAAGGCTTTCCCACTGACCTGGCACTAATGCAGGCCTCATAAGTAAATAGCACTCATCTGTGACAAGCACCAATAAATTGCAGTTTAGGGCTTTCCTTTGGAAAGACTGGTGGAGATGTCCTGACTAGCATAACTCATCATCCCAGAGAGACACGTTAAAAGGTACATTCAATGCTATGCAGAATCCTGACACAGGCTCACACAGGTGGGAGACTGGGGACTTGGGATTTGAAGAAGCCCATGTATGGAATAGCAGAGACCTTAGCAGCAGGCTTCCTGAGACCAGGCTACCCAAGCCCTCCTGCAAAAGGGGGAGAGAGGCACAGCTAACCCCAATGAACTGCAATGTACTTTGCTTAAAGAATTTTAGCTTGAGTGATCCTCAAGAAGGACAGACAAGAGTATCTATGTGTGTATATATGTACAAACATACAATACATACATACACATGCAACAGATACATATGTGTATATGTATATAAACATAATATGTATGTATATTTTCTTTTTGCCTTTTCTTGAAGTTAAGCTTCAATTAAAGAGGGATGTATATACACACACATACATGTATTCATATCTTTATGTGTGTGAATACACGCATACATGTATATTTTTATACAAATAAGTGTGTATGTGTCTACTTATCTCCCTTTAATTAAGACTGTCCTCAGAATGCGTCTCCTTTGGAATGACTGAGTAAACTATGATTAATTCACTCAACAGCATATCATGATACGTTAGAAAAGATGCTTCCAAAGAATCTGAAATAATGAGAATATTTTATGAAATTATAACTGAAAAAAATTGGGATTTTTATTAAGCATGCACAACAAAAACACAGTGGAAGCAAATATAAAAAAAATTAAGGGTAGCTACCTCTTAGTGATAAGAGACATTTCTTCCTTTACGCCTTTCTATAGCAGGCATGAATTGTTTTAACAACGATAAGTATCAGACTATGTTTTAAGGAGACTATGAGGTGTGCCTCTCTTTTGTGAGGGGAGGGGTCCCTTCTGGCCTAGTAGAGGGCCTGGCCTGCAGTGAGCATTCAAATCCTCGAGGAACAGGGTGGGGAGGTGGGACAAAGGCAGGAAGAAAGTAAGGGAGAGCCTAGGGAGACATGGTAGGGCACAAACCTGAGCAGACCAAGGATTGTCAGAAGTTATCTCACGAAGATCTAGGAGGTCAGTGATTGTCTTCAATTGAGGTGCACAGGGCAGACTTCTGGCACACTTAATTTTAACAGAAGGAGGAAAATGATAGGAGAAAGTACAAATCGGGTAGGAATGGACATATTTTCATCAGAAAAGAGCATAGTACAGTTTCAAAATCTCATCAAGACAGGAAATGTGACCATACAAACATGATTCAAAGACGGTATTTTACTATGGCCCAGAGAAGTCTGTCTCTGAAATCAGACAGACGTGGCCCCAACCTCAGCTCACCCACCCACTAGCTGTGAAACTGTGGGCAAGTCACTCAAACTTTCTGAGCCTCATTCTTCTTACCTCTAAAACAGGAATAGTTGTATGAAGATTACATCTAAGGTACTTTTAACAGTGCTATGTGTGCAGTGAGGACCCAGTGAACGCCAGGTGCCTTCTCCTCTCACTGTGATGGGCCGACCATACCCCACCCTGAGGGCAGGTTCTCTTGCTTTGGATACCAGAATGGGGTCTCCCGAGAGCATGTTTAATTTCCATTTATTTAGGATTTTGTTGATATTGTATTGATACTAATTTCTAATTCAATTCCAGTGTGGTCAGAGAACAAACTTCATAACATTTCAATGGTTTGAAATGTGGGTCTTATTTATGACACAGAACGGTTTCTCTTGGCAAATGTTCCACATGCACTTATTAAAAATAAGTACATTCTTCTTTTGGGTGAACTGTTCTACAAAAATCAATTAGGTCAAAATGGTTGATTGTGTTTTTAAGATCTTCTGTATTCTTACTAATTTTTAATCTGATTGTCCATCAGTTGCTGAGAGAGGAGTGTTGAAATCTCCAGCTACAAGAGAGAATCTGTTTATTTCTTCCTATACTTGTCTGGTTTTGTTCAAATAATTTGAAGTTCTGTTACTAGGTACGTACATATTGATGACTGTTAGGTTTCTAGGTGAATTGACTCTTTTATTCTTACGAAATACCTCTCTTTATCTGGGTTAATATGCCTTGTTTTAAGGTCTATTGTCTGACATTACTATTGTCACTCAAGTTTTCTTATTTTTATAGTTTGCATGGTATATATTTCTCCACCTTTTAACTTTCAACCTACCCATTTCTCTATATTTCAAGTAAGCCTCTTGTAGACAACATTTAGGTGTCCTCCCTTTCAATCCAGTCTGACAATCTCTGATTTTTACATGAATGTTTATTTACATCTAATATAATCATTGAGATAGTTGTATTTAGGTCTGACATATTCCTATTTGTTTTCTATTTGTTCCATCTGTTCTAATTCTCATTTCATTTCTTCATTTAATCGAATATTTTTAGCATACCATTTTAATTCTTATACTGTCTATTTTGGCTAGATCTTTTACTATTTTTAGTAACTGATATGATGATCACAATATGTATCCTTAATTAAAACAGTCTAGGCAGAGTTCCTGTTGTACTACTTAATGTAGGAAACACAATCATTCTATTTATCCCCTCCCTACATCCTGTTCCTACAGGCTATTGCTGATGTTCATATATATGAATATATATGCACATGTTATATAATATATATTGGGTTTATACACTATACCCATTACAAATCCAATAAACTTTTTTAAGTTTTTGTTCCAAATTACTGTCTTTTAAATAAACTGAGAAGAAAGATATATACATATATAGTCCTGTATACATTTATGTTTATATATAAATTTATGTTTACATATAAAATACATATATTTCATTCATTCCTGTAGATCCATGTTGCCATCTGGTACAACTGCCTTTTAGCCTGAAGAAGTTCCTTTGGCATATCCTACAGTATAGTTTTGCTGGTGACAAATTTTCTGCTTTTATCTGAAAATATTTTACCTTCATTTTTGATGAATATTTTTGCTTAATGCAGATTTAAGAGTTGACAGGTTTTAATGTTCTAAATAAATTTAAATTTAAAATATTTTGTTCCATTGTTATCTGGTCTCCATTATTTCTAATAAGGAGTCAGGTTTTTAAAATATCATTATTCTCACTATAAATAATGTATCTTTCTGCCCTCTCTGGCTGCTTTAAAACTTTCTCTTTCTTTTGGTTCTTAGCATTTTGGCTATAATATACCTAAGTGCAGATTTCTTTGTATATATCCTTCTTTGAGTTTGCTGAGCTTGCTGTATCTATAAATTAATGTTTTCACCAGTTTTAGGAAATGTTAGGCCATTATTTCTTCAAATATTTTTCCTGTCCCACTTTCCTCTTCTTTCTCTGAGATTCCTATTACACATATATTAGACCACTTTATATTGTCCTGGAGGATCCTGATACTCTGTTGACTTTTTTTCCTACTTTTTTCTCTTTTTCAGGTTGAATAAGTTTTTATTGATGTAAGTCTAGATTCAGTGACTTTTTCTTCTGCCATTTCCAATCTACTCTTGACTCCATCTGATAAAATTTTCATTTCAGATAGAATTTTCATTTTTAAAATAGTTTCCATTTTTCTGCTCAGAATCCCCAATTTGTGTATTATGTCTCCATTTCCTTTAGGTCTCTGAACATATTTATAACATTGTTTTGAAGTACTTGTCTCCTAATTCTCACATCTGGATCATTTCAGGGTCAGTTTCATCTAATTGTCTAATAACCATGACTTAGACACTCCTGTTTCTTCACATGCCTAGCGATTTGTATTGTATAGAACATACTGTTGGCCACAAAGAGTCTCTAGATTCTTGTATCTTTCTTTTAAAATAATTTTTATTTCTGTGTTCCAATAGGCAGTTAATGTGGCTAGACTCCAAGTCCAAACTGTCTCCCCTGCAATGAGTCACAGCTGAAACTGCTCAGTTCTTCCAGACTTTTCCTGTTGCTTTTTGCTGGAAACCTTGGAGTCTCACCCATTCATGTGAGTTCAGAGGGCCACCAATAACTTGGGTAGAGTTTACAATGATTTTAGTGCTCCCCTTCTGTGGTTCCGTCCTGTCTGAAATGTCTTCCCTCCCTTTCCAGTTGTTCTAGCAGTTCTTAACTGTGTCCTCCAATTCTGAAATCCAGTTGTAACACAGCTCTCAGCTGTGACCTCCAGCAGCTCCGTGCCACAGTGAGTGGAGGGCACCCTCACACAGAAAGCCCCATGAACACAGATTGTACCAAGTGTAGCTCTCTTCTCACAAGGGTCCATTCCCTCCCAGGTTCTGGTGGCCACTGGGTTTTTTCCTCAAAGAGAAGAGGCTTCTTTAGGACTCTAGTCTAAGACCATGTGGTCTTAATAAAGGAAGAGGCTCATCCTTAGCCAAACAGAGAAGAAACAGAGACATCCCTGGGAATCTTCTAGTCTCTTAACTGACCCCTTAGTCTCTTTGTCCATGCCTCCATTGGAATTAAGAATTCTTTTACAGCCTTGGAGCTCCCAGTAGGAATGCCCAGGACCTATAGAGGGACCTCCTCCACCTTCCCAGGAAAGGGGGAATGCCTCTGCTATACTCACACCTGCAGGATCTTCTCCTCCAGCCTGGACAAAGAGCAGATCCCAGTGGATGCCTGTGGCTGTCCTGGACCTATTTGTCACTGATATTACTCAAAGCAGCTTACCAAATGAGAGGCATCATGACAATAATATTCATGAAACTGGGGAAGCCACAGGGAAACTATTTTTGGGCAGGATGCAGGTAGTACCATTTTCTGCCAACACCAGTTGTGAACTCCTTCAGAAGCATGAACAGCTCCATATAAACCTGCCTTCCATCTCCACCATCAGTTCCCCTTGGTCTACTCTAGAACAGTCAGTCAATACTAAAGCAGTATCTTCGCATCTCCTGTTTCTAGGGTATGAACTCCAGTTGTAATCTTCAGGAACTACCAGCAAACGTACTCATTAAGCATTTCGTCTCTTTTTTTTTTTTTTTTTTTTGAATGTGTTCTCATTTTGGGCAAGGACTACTCAGGGCACAGAAGGAAGAACAATGACATAGTTTACTCAACTAATATTGGCAAGATGATTCTATGCCTTACAAAATTTCCTGTACACAAGCAGAGGCAATTTACAGAATAATGAAAAGCAAGCTGATTTCAGGTTTTCTATTTTAACAACTCCAGATACACAAATTTTCTCTAAACAGTACTGCTTCAGAGTCATCAATGAATAATTTAAATACTGGGAGGATGGCAAGAGCTGTGAGTATGATGACTGACATCCACAAGCCCACTCCAGGTGGCCCATAATGCTGAGGGTCATGGCGCTTCTAAAACAACGTGCTTTCAACCATTATAAAATGAAATTGGTTCTTGAAGAGGCATCTTATAAACAGCCTGAACTTACTGCCAAATAATATTGCAGAACCTATAAACAGTTGTCCAGAAATTCAGGCTGGTCCACTCCACAGAAACGAGACGTTTTAGAATCAGAATGTAAAGGGAAAGAGAAAATCAAATTAGATATTAAATAGTTTTGAATGATAAATTGTAGGAGAACATGCATATTGTAGGAGATTCCTTTGCTTTACATGAGGAATTAACATTGAAGCTCCTTTAAATCAGTTTATAGGCTGGGGGCGGTGGCTCACGCCTGTAATCCCAGCACTTTGGGAGCCCAAGGCGGGCGGATCACAAGGTCAGGAGATTGAGACCATCCTGGCTAACACAGCGAAACCCCGTCTCTACTAAAAATACAAAAAAAAAATATATTAGCCGGGTGTGGTGGCGCACACCTGTAGTCCCAGCTACTTGGTAGGCTGAGGCAGTAGAATGGCGTGAACCTGGGAGGCGGAGCTTGCAGTGAGCCGAGATTTTGCCATTGCACTCCAGCCTGGGCAACAGAGCAAGACTCCATCTCAAAAAATAAATAAATAAATAAATAAATCAGTTTTAGATGCCATTAAAAGTCTAACCCAACTATATTTCTTCTCCCATGGAAATAAACATATATACACATACATATACGTTATAAATAATTTCAGGAGTAAGGTACACCTTCTAAAACGTCCTTCAACTCTGCATCCATGAGGACTTCCTGACTCAACATTAAGAAACTCAAAATAGTGCATCTTTTGCTTCCCATTGCTGTCTCAGTCTTTGGGGAGTTATAAGGCTGGAGTTGTTCCATTCATTTCCACAATAGTATTTTCAGATCTGGAACAGGTACAGGGCTGGCACAAAGTAGGTACTCAATAAATAATAGCAGTATATTTTATTATTTAATCTTCATGAGAATCCTTTTGAGGAAGGTAATGTCATTTCCATCTTACAAAACCAGCTCAGAGAGGTTTAGTACTTGGCTGAGAAACACAGCTAGTGAGTAGTGCAACCTGAATTGGAAGGAAGAATCACAGGACCCTGATTTTAAAGTATGCACTTTTTTAAGGCTTTTTGTGCCTCTGGGGTTATTGTACAAAGAGGCAAGCATTTTTGAGTGGGGGTTCCTTGGTGACTAGATTAATGATGTATATGTGGAAAAAAGAGACATTAAGTAACAACTATTTACAGAATGCCTATGACATGTGATATCTCAGACCCTCTTGGGAAAGCGAGACCTATAAGATGTGGGGAGGGGTGCCCACTGTTCAAGCACCTGCTGCTTGGGAGGCAAGATACTAGATGCCTCACATACATTTTCTTATTGAATGCTTATGATTATTCTATGTGATAAGTCTCTGTAACTTTAACTCAGAGCTCAGTGAAGATAAGTAATCTGCACACACAGACACACAGATTTTAAGTGGCAGAACCAGGATTTGGACTCATTTTTGAGTTTGTTATTAACAAGTAATTACAGTGATTGAAAATCAGGTCATAAAATCAGGTCACAGCATGCTCAACCGATGACAGAGGATCAATGTATTCAGCAGACACATAGGCTGTGTTTAGTATTTGTCCCAAGAGGAAAGGAGCAGGCACTGGGTGGAGAACAACAATGCCTGGTTGAGAAGGCAGGCAAGGCTTCGGGAGGAGGGGAGGTTTGGTTTGGTTCCTAGGGAACCTAGGAGTGGGCTCCTGAAGCAGGTGGTGAGGACAAAGTCCTGGAGACCAGGCTGGGGCAGCCAGGAGGTGCCCACAGAGAAGGTGTGTGATGCCTAGGACCCTGAGCAGGAATTCCAGCGACTCTTTGCCCTTCTCCTTTCTTCGTACTCACTCCCTTTTCCTGTGGGCTCTCTGCTGCTCTTCTCCTTGTGCCAGGAACCGGTTTGGAAAGCCGTCTCCCTTAGGAGTCTCTCAGTGTTGCAGAGGAGAAAGAAAGATGGTGATGACATAGGCATCCTTCACTTCACACTGAAAATCTATCTACTTTTAAATGACTTTTTCCCCAAAATGCAATGGGCTTTTTTTTTTTTTTTTGGTTTTGTTATAAAAGCAATTCCTACTCATTACAGAAGAATCAAATTCTTTAGAAAAGCACAAAGAAGGGGGAAAAAAATCCACCACCTCATCACCTGGAGATAAACACAGTCAAAATTTTACATCCATAAGAAACAAGGTTTTGATGTTCAAAGGCTTGAACCCACATGTAATACTCAAGGTAGGGAAAGGAGCAATGTTCTGTTTATCTCTGCATTCCCACAGCACCTGACCGAGGCCCTGGAACACACAGGCTTGCCAATAAACCTGTATAAACAGCAGCTCACAAGCCCTGCCCCGGCTGCTTTTCCTCTCAGGCTTCCAGAAGGCCCTCAAATGAAGGGCATGTGCTTTGCCAAGTTTATCAGTTTGAAGTGTGCTGGCTGACATGTAAGCTGAGTTGTGCGGGGCGGGGGGACAGGAACTGCAGAGTGTGTGGGGCAGTCAGGAATAGGATTTTTATGGGAAGAGGAAATTAAGAATGTGCCACAGAAGGTGCCCTGGTGAGGTCTGCAACATGGGAAACCAGCAGGTTTGGTAAGGGAGGCAGCTTCCCCGCACTGGGTGAGCAAGGCAGATTGTCTTTGTCAATTGAGGAGCAAGACCCCCTGCTGCTCTGGACCAGTGGCCCATGTACCATGTGAATACCACCAGAAGGGCCTCTCTACAGAGAGGAGGGTGGATGCGCTGCCCAGGCTCTACCGTGAGTGGCTGTGTGACATCAACAAGTCACTTAATCTGTGTCTCAGCTTCCTCTTCTGCCAGTGGGGGCTGTGACTGCACCTGCCTTGTATGTTCGGCAGGGGAGAGTACATCAGCTTCCTAGGGTGGCTTTAACAAAGGACCATAAACTGGGGGCTTAAACAGCACAAACTTACTCTCTCAGTTTCAGAGGCTGGAAATCCAAAACCAAAGTGTTGGCAGAACCACATTCCCTCTGAAAGCTGTAGGGGAGAACCCTCCCCTGCCCCTTCCTAGCTTTAACTATTAATTTACCCATAGCTTCAATTACACTCATCATTCCAATTTTATTAACCACCCTCGAATTTGCTGTAGCCCTTATTCAGGCTTATGTCTTTACACTATTAGTAAACTCTCTCCTTACATAACACATAATGACCCACCAAACTCATGCTTATCACATGATAAGCATGTAGTGGTTGTCAGCCACCCTGGGTGTTTGCCTGAAGGCAGTACTTCACCCTCTGCCTTGAACAGCACTCTCACCCTGTGTGTCTGTGCCCCGTGTCTCTTCTCCCCGCATAAGGATGTCTGCCATATAGGATTCAGCCCCATCCTGCTTATGTTATCCTAACTTGATCTGTAAAGACCTCATTTCCAAAGGTGGTCACATTCATAGATGCCAGAGGTTAAGACTTAATATCTTTTTGGAAGCCACAGTTCAATGCATGGCCTAGAGACTCACTGAGATAGGGCTGGGGAAACTCACCTGGCCACCGGAAGTGCTCCATGGGATGTCAGCCGCTCTGCTGTAATCAACAACACGGACAGGTTTCGGGATGGCCATTCTTATCATTTAATCTACACCATCTCCTTGTCCTCACAGCCTAATGGCCCTTTAATTATGATCTCCACTGTAAAAACACACCTCCTCATTTAGGCTGCACCCAGTCCTACTGCCTTCACACCCAGCTCAACTCCAGTTCCTCCATGCAAACTTCTTCACTCAAGGCAGCCAGAGTTCCCCTGAACTAGAGGCAGCCACGCTGTGAGGTTAAGAGAGCCTCAGGTCTCCTTCTTGTGCATGCTCCTTCCAAGATCTCGGGGCAGGCCCTAGCAATGCATTCACGTGGGTATATGTTTGCATACGACGTGCAAAAGCAAGATCTTTTAACAACAATTAGTTAAGACCTCTCTCTTTCTATCTCACCTTGTTCCAGGTAGCACAGGAATCCAGCTAAGAGGTGGGGATGTATTCAGGGAGGATTCAGTAGGGTGGACTGTGTAGTTGGTGGGGACTTCTACATATAGTTAGAATTACTGCTAGTCACCATGGCGTGGAAATGGCTTTTAGGAACCCACAGTAACACTTAAGAATGGGGCGAGAAGCCATGTGACAAGAGGAACACATCCTACAGTACACAGCACTGGAAGTCCAGGAAGGTGGAGGAGAAACAAGTTCTGAAACCTACAGAGCCAGAATCTAACCTGTGGCACAACCTGCCAGTTATCAGACACATAAAACCACCACGGGGGTTTGGTGCTCGTTGCTGCCTGTTTAAAATGGAAGTTCTCATCCAATAGGAGTGTCCCCGATAATGCAGCACGTACAATCACAAATGCTCATGCTTTGTTCCTCTCTCTGGGTGGGAGCCACATGACACAGAATTAATTAGATTCCCTGTGCTTGAGGGGAGTAGTATTACAAGCGGTGAGCAGGGGACATCTGTGTAGGAAGTTGTGTGCTTTCTTCGTCCAATTATCAAAAATAAAAAGCAAATTTCCTCAGCCATGCTAGAGGAAAGACTGAATTATCTTTTCAATCTCTCAGTAGAGAAAGATTACAAAATTGATGTCATATAAAGAGACAACCAAAAAGCATACAGCAAAAAACATAACATATGGGGAAATTTTATTATAAAGCTGTGTTGGGCAGTTAATTCACAATGTAAATCTGGTTTTTTTTTCAGACCTGACCATGTTTGTAATGTGCATAGCTTTTTAAAGTTTATAATTTTGTGATTATTTATTTTCTCAGCCTAAACAACACATCATTTTACTCCTAAGTGTGTACATATAATTCTATGGGGATTTTTTATAAAGAAGGCCACTATGTCATACAAGCTTTAGGCCCCACAAAATCTGGGTGCACCCATGTTTGAACAACTGCAATCTCTGAGTTTACTGCTCTCTCTGGAAAATCCAGTGGTCTTAGAATGCACTAAGCACACACAGAACCCTCCGGCAGGCCCATCCTGGTGTCAGACTCCACCCTTACCCAACTCTAGTCCTTGCTAGTTGCTAGTTGTTTATCTAACCTATTTGAGCCTCAATGCCCTTGCCTGCAAAATGAGGATTGTTTATATGGTAGTGTACATATCCAACGCCCAAGAAATATTTTTAAGTTTCCACACACGAGGAGATAAAGACAAAATTACGTGCAAAAGCAAGACATGATCCTTATTCTCATGGGACAAAGCTGGAGGCAGGCCTTTGCCGATGGAAGAGCCCGGCCACTTAACTGCCGTCTCCAAAATCATTTCTAACTACCAAACATACATACCCACAAGCCACAATGGCACAGTTTTGAAATTTACCTATTTTTCTCCAAGAACTGTTTATGCTGTCAGCCAGGGAGAAAAAACACAGCCCCACCACACAGCTAAAGCTCTCAGCCAACATGTTCTGCCACACCGTCCTGAGCCAATTCAATTCTGCTGTACTATGCTGAAGCTTCTCTTCTCACCGTTTATTTTGTGTTCTGGTCCACGGTTTTTACCCATTGTGGGTAACACTCAATGGTTTGCAAAAGTTGTCTAGCAAAGGAAGAATGTGGCACATGATGCTAAAATGCCAATTTCCCAGATAAAAACCTACAGAACACAGAGCAAAGGCCAGCAGACTTTTAGTCATTGGTGACCACCTCGGTGACTTAGAGAGGACATCATAAAAACTGCTGCAGCCTGGATGGACTGCCCTGCAGTTGTCAGAAATTGGGAGTATAATAGGCAAAGATGGATGCCTGACATGGCCTTGAGAACTTTGCCTGGAAGGGTGACTGCCAACATCTGAAGACTAGAACGCTGTGCTGCAGGGGCTCAAGTGTCCTGACCTTGCATAGTGCTGACTCAGTGAGCAAGTTCGTTTCCAGGAACACATCCTGCACTAAACCAGGTATGCATTTCCATAATGTCCAAAAGAAATGAATGTGATGCTATGAGCCATGAAGATTAAAATGATGATATACACAAAGGGCTGAGCACAGTGCCTGGCAGTTAGTAAATGCTCAACAAACAGCAGGTGTTGTTAGCCTTCCTATTATCTCCCCTGTTGACCTTTACTACAGAGCAGGAGCAATGTCCTATAGTTCTTTGTATTCCCAACTGGACTTCAGCCAGTGCAGGGCATACAAAAGTACTATAAAGATATCATCTCATTAATTCTACCAAGATTTTTCAGACTCACAAAGCCTTTGGACTAAGTTGACTGATTCTCATCCTTACCAGTCATCTGCCTATTTGATCTCAGAAAAATTCCTGTCTCTGCCTCTCCTCTGCTCTGCTCTGTATCAGAGAGAAAAGCATTTCTCATTCTCCTTTGACCTCTGGCTGCAGCAAGGCAGCTTTGTCCAGTGGGAGGCCCAAATGGAATGTTGGAAGGTAGAAAACCAGAAGCCAGGGCATTTCTCCCCAGCTTCCCCTGCTTTGAGTGGCACCTCAGCAGTGAGAGAGCAGTGCCATGCATCTCTCCCAGGGCCCCAGTTCCAGAGGACAGCACATCTGTGGTTCCAGCTCCTACCAGAAGGCCCTGGCTCCTGGCCTCTGGTATCATCACTGCCTCCTCCCATGTGAACCCTAGCCCAGGGGTGGTAGCAATTTCTTGCTGCTCTCAGCTCTTTCATCTCCCATGTAACCAATTCCCTGTATAAAATATTCTCCATTTAAAACACCTATTGTGGGTCTGTTTTCCTGATTGGACCCTGACAGATACACCATCTAAAGAAGAATTTTTATACAACCATCCTATGGAGTACTCAGCAGCCATTAGAAACAATGATACATATCTAAACATACTGATGTATAAAGATGACTGAGGGTTATTGTGAAGAGAACCAGAAGACAGTGAAACAGTGTTATACCCAGAGAGCAGATGTTGAGAAGTATGCACATTTACACACTTAAAAAAATGACTGGAGAAATATACATAACATTTTGACTGTGGTTATCTCCAGGTGGCGAGATGCTGGATTTTTTTCCCCCTTCTTTGTGCTTTTCTAAAGAATTTGATTGTTCTATAATGAGTAGGAATTGCTTTAATATCAGAACAAAAAAAATTTCCCATTGCATTTTGGGGAAAAAGTCATCTAAAAGTAGATAGATCTTCAGTGTGAAGTGAAGGATGCATACATCATTGCCATCTTTCTTTCTCCTCTGTAACACTGAGAGACTCCTAAGGGGAACAGCTTTCCAAACTGGTTCCTGGCACAAGGAGAGGGGCAGCAGAGAGCCCACAGGAAAACAGTGTGGATAAGGAGAAGGGCAAAGGGTTCCTGGAATTCCTGCTCAGGGTCCTAGGTGCCAGGCACCTCCTCTGTGGGCTCCTCTTGGCCCCCCCAGCCTGGTCTCCAGGTCTTTGTCCTCATCACCTGCTTCAGGAGCCCACTCCAGCTCCCTAGGAACCAAACCAAACCTCCCCTCCTCCTGAAGCCTTGCCCACTTTCTCAGCCAGGCATTGTTATTCTCCACCCAGTGCCTGCTCCTTTCCTCTTGGGACATGCACTAAACACATCCTATGTGTCTGATGAGTATATTGATCCTCTGTCATGGGTTGAGTGTGCTATAACCTGATTCTCACTCACTGTAATTATCTGTTAATAACAAACTCAAAAATGAGCTGAAATCCTAGTCCCTCCACTTAAAATCTGTTTCTATGTGTGCAGATTACTTATCTTCACTGAGCTCTGAGTTAAGGCTACAGAGACTTATCACATAGAATGATCCTGAGGATTAAATAAGAAAATGCATGTGAAGCACCTAGTATCATGCCTCCCAAGTAGGAGGTGCTCAAACAGTGAGTACCCCCCATTCAATTTATAGGTTCTACTTTTACAAGAGGGTCTGATATATCACATGTCATGGGCATTCTATAAATAGTTGTTACTTAATGTCTCTTTTTCCACATATACATCATTAATCTAGTCACTGAGGAACCCTCACTCAAAAATGCTTGCCTCTTTGTACAATAACCCCAGAGGCACAAAAGCCTAAAGAGAGCATAGACTTTCGAGCCAGGATCCTGTGATTCTTCCAGTTCAGGTGGCACCACTCACTAGCTGTGTGTCTCAGCCAAGTTACTGAACCTCTCTGAGCCAGTTCTGTAGAATGGAAAAGACACTACCTTCTTCAAAAGGAGTCTTAAAAGGATTAAATGAGAAAACGTAGGCACAAAGTGCTTAACAGAGCTCCTGGCATGGGCAGTCTCTATAAATATAAGTTCCTGTCTCTCCCATTTAAATGAATGGCACCAAGCTTTTCTGAGCTCAGGAAAAAAGCAAGCAGACCTCGCTGTAATTATAAACACCACAGCATAATGGCATCCAGGTGGAACCATGCTAGTGTCATCCTCATTTAAGAATTTTATATCGTCTACTGATTTATTAGCCATAAGAAGCCATGCCCCAGAGGAGACTACAGTTGAAATAATTGTTTTGAAGAAAGTAGGGTGGATCAACATGCCAGAATCATTAATCATCAAAACAGCAACATATATTTGATGAGCTGGCCTCTGTGGAGCTTGCTTTCTGTGACGAAAGGAGAATTTGCACAAAAATCTCCAGCCCTGTCATCCAACAACTCATTGGCATTTTTCCTATATCTGCCCTGTTCCACTCAAACAAAGTGGGAATCTGCATCTGAAAATGACAGTTCCAATGGAGGATGGACCTCATCATTAATTGCTGCAAAGCTGCAAGGATTTAATGGGTTTATTAATGAATTAATAATTTGGAGAATATTTACTGGCTATTTTCTACTGAATAACATCCACGTAAAACCGCAAAAGCCACCCAGAAATGAGAAACTATGATGCTGAACAGAAGAAAAAGCTACCTCCCCCAGATGCAGGCAACACACAGCTTTAAAATCAATTTGACCCTCATGAGAAAGGAACAGAAGGACTGCTCAATTCCCTAACACAGGCACCCTCTATGAGGGAACAGGCCTTGGGGAACCCTTCTCTCATTCAAGAGCAAACCTCCTAAAGGCCAGTCTGAAAATCTATGCTGTTTTCCTCTTAAAAAGCACATTTCCAAATGGGTACTAGGATCTCAGGCCACAAGGTAGAGCCTCTGAGTGTTGGTTTAACAAACAGAGATAATCCAAAAGGGATAAATTCAAAGTCATCTCTTTTCCCTATTGGCTTCAGAATGTCATGGTTTAATTTTAACCAGAACAAAAGCACTGATCCCAGAAAAGAAAAGATGAATCTTCTGGATACCTACTGTGTGCTAAGCACCTTCCTACATTCTCTTGTTGAGGGGTGGGAAGGAGGGTGACTGCAAATTTGTGTCTGTTCCTGAGCCACCAAGCTAATGTTTGGTTTTCAATCTGGACCGCATATTAAAACCACCTGGAGAGTATTAAAACATACCACTGTCTTGGATACCTTACAAATGTTCTTCTTCCATAAATAATTACAACAAGCATGTATAACAGATAAGGTTATTCCCACTCTGTTGAACCTCAGTTTCTTCATCTGCAAGCATAAGTAATGTCCAACATAATTTTAAATAATTTCAAACTATCTACTCCGTTCCTCTTTTCCTTCGGTCTAATCTTTACACACACATAAGCACACGTGTACACTTTTACTGACTTTTCTCCTTTTGATAAATATCATGCATACACTGAAAAATATATAAATATGTAAAAATTTTTAAATAATCACCTGAAAGCAGAACTCCCAGGAAGAATCACTGTTAACATTTTGATGTCTGCCTAGTCAGTCTTTTTGTATACTGTTTTTTAATTATGAAAGAATAGGATAAGTCTGTACCCAGTCTTTTGTAACCTGCTTTTTACACTTAATAAAGCATGAACTTTGCTTCATATCATTAAATATTCTACAGCATCATTTTAGTGGCTGCCTAGCATCGCAGTGTATGCCTGTGCCCTAATTTACTTAGCTCGCCTGAATTAATTAGGCTTTACTGTCTGACAAAAGTTAGTCTTCCATTTCTATCCCCAAACTAGAAAAATCAGGTACCCAGGTATTTGAAAATGTGGAGACACTTTCATTGCTTGGCACGTAGCTCCATTAATATGCCAATTCTTTCGGGTACTTCTTTTTCAAAGAGATCCTAGACACATTTCATTTCAATAAATGTCTGGAAACCCCCTAGGGGATGGCTCAATATTCAAACTCAACTCCCTTAAATCCCTAGCAGCAGAGCTGGCCTGAAAGAGCTTACCACACCTGGTCCCAGGCAGCCTGCTGTCCGGAGAGGTGGAGAGGGAAGGAATGTCACAGGTTCCAGATTCCAGGGTCTGGCCCAGGCTTGGGACCTCAGAGGGTCACGGATCTGCTTGATCTCATCCCCACAGCACTCAAATAAGAGAGACCTCCTCCAGGAGGGTTGGAGAATAAAGCAAAAAATTGCTGAGGCCTTCAGGAAAACCATGCCATAAACAGTCAAAACCCTTTGTCACTACACCGGTGAGGAAGGACCAGAATTTTGGTTGTTTTTTTTTGTTGTTGTTGTTGTTGTTGTTTTCTCTTAATTTAAATTCAGATGCTGGGTTATGAATTATATTATTCCAAGAAGTGCCAATGCAGGAGCCCACAGCTGTCAGGAATCTGGGGTGGTTTAGGTTGGAATGTGTGCTCTTTCAGGAGCAGCAGGCCCATCCTTCAAGCACACAGCGAGTGGGGTACAAGTGGACAGGAAAGCACCCACAGGAGCTGTGTATAGAGGTTCTGAGAAGAGATGCTCTCTCTGCCCCAAAATCCTACTTCTACCTCTCTCCCATCATCCCCATCTAGTCAATTGTCCACTTGCAGGAGATTCCTTTGTGTTAGGAGGACTTCTTTGAAGACTAAATGCCCCTGGAGGAGGAATGCCCACTTCTGCATAGATCTGAAGGATGACAGCTACCATCAGACCACAGTCAACCAGGGACAGGCCCATTTTCCTACTGGCAGGTAAACATGAATCCCAACCAGGAGTATCCTGGGTTGCTGTCTTCCCCTTGCAGCTCCTACAGTAAAAGAAAGGCTAGACCCAGGAGAACACACTGCCACCTACTTGGGGTAACAGAGGGTGGGGTTAAGTTACCTGGACCAAAATGTGTCCCTACCATCCATTCCCAACAGTGCCTGAAATTCCCACAGTTAGAGTCTCTCCTAAGAGCCCAGTGGAGATGTGTGTGTTTTAATAAACATAAAGCATTATACTTTTGGAGCAACACATAAACCAGTCCCTGCTATACTCATTAATCCTATTAGCCTTATTGACAGGACACTATAATCATTTATTTGGAAGTAGGGATGAGGTATGGGCACACAGAAGAGCCAGACATTGACAGGACAAAAAGATTAAAGAGAGGAAAAGTAAAGCCCAGCATCTTGCTCCAGAAAGTGTCTTACCTGCTGCAAGGGGTGGTCTCAGGAAATCATCAGGGCACAGGCCGGGCACCTGTGACACCCACCCAAAACAAGGACACCAACAGCCTCAGAAGGGATCCGTAGGAGAGTCACAGGCTCCAGCCTGCCTCCTACCTCCTCTTAAAATGAACCTGACCCCATTCTTTTAAGCTCCCAGAACATATTGCTACTTTGCACAAATATAGATGCTCTGGGGAAAACAATCATCCAAGTCTATCCAAGCTACAACCCACTGCTTGGCCAGGAGGCCACCCTACCCTACCCAGCTGCTGCCTATAGTTCTTCCAGAGCTCCTTGGACCAAGGGCATTTACAAAGGGGTTGCATTCAGGCATGACAGGAAAAGGAACCATTTTCCTACCTAGCTCTTTCTGATCATGTACTGCAAGGCTCCACATCCTGGGGGAAATGAAGAACCCCCTTATAAATGCTTCCCACAGAAGAGAGCAGCAGCAGAACTGACATACGCTCACAACAAGGAGATAAGGAGACTCTGGCTAGAGCCTGCTTTTTGTGTTCCCAGATGGTCCTGCACCACACCCACATGCAGACATCCAAGCTCTCCTCCCATCGCCCTTTCAGAGCTCCTTGTCTCTAGATCATCTCAATTCAGTTTGGCCTCAAGCTCTGAGCTCTACCCCTTAGGCTTTCCTGCCCAGGGGCTTTATCCCAGTTAACCCTCCATTTCTCCCCAGCCCCTCCCCAGCCTGACAGTCTCTGAGGACAAGTAGTGCCCATCTCATTTCCTTTTCTTGGCTCATTTTAATTAACAAGGCAACCAGGCACATCACTGCTCATCAGTGAATAAGGACCAGACAACATCATTCTCTCACATGATACTGGGACAATTCTTACTTTCTAATACCAGTTCAAAGGCCTCCAAACTCCAGCCTCACAAACGCTACCACCTCTGCACTCTAGTACCTCCACCAGCTTCTGTGGGCTTGATTTAGAAGTGACACATGATTCCACAGAAGGAAGACAGGACTTGGCACCTAACAAACCTGTACTGCAACCCCAGTTCTTCCAATGACAAGCTTTCTGAGTCTCATTTTCCTCACCTGTACAACAGAGATAATAAAATCTGCTTTGGGGATTTTCAAAAAATTAATTAGAAATGCCATCTATAAAGCACCCAGCAGAGTGCCAGGAACACACACTCTGTTCTCTACGAAAAGTAGCCAGTATCAGTATTTGTCACGTGTCTATTGTTTTTCCACAGCTAGAGTCCTTAGCTATCGGTTTACTGCCTGGCTCTATTTAAAAGGACATATGGGATCCTGCCATATTTAAAGGTTTTAGAGTGCATGGACCACATATTCCATGTTCTCTTTACTCCTCCACTGCCTCTCATCCTGAGCTCAGCACCAAGCAGGTGCTCAATAAATTAGGCTCTCAGGACAACCCCAGCCAGTTCCATGTCTTTAATCGGCTTAACTGAGATAGTAGCATTTAAAACTGTCTGTCCACCTACATGCACCAGCTCAGTCTCAATACCCAGCAGAAATGAGTTGTCTTCAGGAACATTTGAAAGAATTGCTGTATGCACCAAAGCCAGCTTCAGTATGCACCAAATCCTGTAGCTTCTCTAAAATAGGAACCCTCACCTGTCTGCTTACCCCTGCCAATCCCCACAGGTCCCTACTCTTTTCTGATAGGGAAAAAAATGGCAAAAGCTAGAACTAGAACTATGTCAAGGAATAGTTTCACTGTCTTAGCTAAAAATCCATCTCCTTCCACTAGGAAGCCTTCCAAGATTCACCATGGACAGAATTCAACACTAATCCTCAGTGCCTCTCTGCATTTCATATTCCATGGGGCTGTACTCCATGGAACTGTAATTCTCTCTCCATCTCATCTGTCATTCTCATGAGGCTATGAGTTCCAAGGATCTGTCTTCAACTCTGAACCACGTATGGCGATGGATAGAGAATACAGGTTCAGCAAACTTTTGATGAATAACTTAGCAGCCTTCTGAAGCAAATATGGCATCCCACCGCCCACCCCCCACCCCACCATCTCCACTTTGATACATGAGAAGCAGTAGCTAGGAGCAACTGAGCACTTTACCTTCAATGCCTCTGTTTTACACAGGAGAGAAAAGAGACCTCCATGCCAGGACATGCCACCAGAGCACATCGAGTGGCCTCCTGCTGCACTGATGGCTCAAGGCTCTCACAAACACCCCTTTGAGATCATTTCATAATCATTATTTGCCATCTTCTCCTCTGGACAGTTAGCTTCCCGAGACTAGGCACAGTGTCTGTCTCCTCTCGCTGTGTCCAGCACTAGCAAGGCAGGCAGGCTGTAGGTTCCCATGAAGATCTGCTGAAATAATACAGACAACTCATCCATCCCTCTCTGCTTCTCAGACTTCATGGTGCCTGTGAATCCCCAGGAGATCTTGTTAAAACGCAGATTTTAACTCAGTAGGTCGTAGGGGGGTTGGAGGCAGGGTGCTGGAGAGTCATCCTTTCCGATAGCTCCCAGGTTTTGCCAAGGCCACTGGAAAGCAGACTGCCTTCTGAGAGGCGAGCCGCTAGTTGTTGAAGGCTTGGCTGGTCGTTCACTTGTGCTATGACAAAATACCTGAGACTTGGGTCATTTATAAAGGACAGAAACTCATTTCTCACAGTTCTGGAAGCTGGGAAATCCAAGATCGAAGTGATAGCATCCGGCATCCAAGGAGGGATGTACCGTCCAAAGGGGAGGAACACTGTGTGCTCACATGGTGGAAGGACAAGAGCCAAATGCTGCTGTGTGAAGCCTCTTTTATAAGAGTCATAATCCCATTCATGAAGGAGGTGCCCTCAAATCACCTCTCAAAGGACCCACCTCTGAATGCTATCAAATGAGCAACACCTGAATTTGGGGGCTGACGCATTCAAATCACAGCGGCTAGCTAGAGACAATCCTCCTATTTTCAAAAAAGAAGTTTGTCTTTCCCGAGCACTTGGAGTTGTCTTTTCTTTCAGCTATAACGTGAGCCCTTCCTCCTGGTCCTTGATATCATGTGATTCAAGGAAGTCAGAGCAAAGTTTCAGCCCTGAAGAGCTAAAGGCTGAGAGCTGGAGAACCTGCCAGTTGAATCCCCTCTCTGCTAGCTTCCAGGCCCACAACCAGGACTTGTGACTCACAGTTTATTATTGACAACCTGGCTTTGGCAGCAGGAGCATTTTTGGATGCCTTTACTCCTAAATCCCTGGAATTCAGAACTGTACAAGTTAAACCTTATTCTAACTACTTTTTTCCCTGCAGTTTTCATCTCTAGCTCCTCTGCCCTCTGAATATTTCATTCATGCCCAGGACAGAGTCTTAAATTGCAGGAAACCAGAATTCTGCAGATCAATTGGCCTAACTCACAACATGTCATTTTTCTTATTTAACAATTAGAATAACACCATTTCTGTGTTCAGCATGGGCCCGCTGTGTGCCCACTGGAGAACAAATCTACCTGCCTTTGGAGGAGATCCATTTAAGAACCAAAGCCCCCATGGGGCCTCATCATCTAAGAAGGGTGACACTGTAAATCCTTCTGAGGATTACTCTTTTTTCCAAGCCGATAAGAGCTCTGAATGGCCACTCAGCTAGGAAGATCAAGCAGCCTACCTTCTTCCAAGGGCTTCTGGGCACAACAAGGATGCTCCTTGATTTTACTGCTTGGCTGAGGCAGAGGGGCATGTCTTTTGGCAGAGGTGAGTGCGGGTATCCTGGGGGAGAGTCTCTGGTCACCAACTACAGCCCTTGTCTCCCTCCCAGTTTTCACTACAGCTAGATAAGCACAGAGGGCTTTGTAAGAAATGTTCAGTCAAGAAGCAGAAAGAGCCTCTGCTTTTAGGTCCTACAGTGAAATTGCTGGAAGCCTTTTCTTCCTTGCTCCTCCCATCTCCTGGCCATGGACTAAGGGTAGTGAGATCTGGTGGTCTCCAACCTTCAGGGACTTCAGGGGATTCATCCCTGACCTACATTACTGCTGTTTTTGTGCAATGCAGGACACTGGAGAGAACATGGGCTTCAGCAGATCAGGAATAGGTGAGTTTCAGGAATGGATGGAGGGAAGCTCCAGTCAGATGGGAATGTTTAAAAACAAAACTAACGGTGTACACAGCATAGTTAAAACATCCTTGTCAAAAAAGCCTCTTGGACACACATGTTTCAAGAAATGAAGGCTCAGCTCCACAGGTATTGTTCTTCAACATGTCTGACAAGTCAACCCTACAAGTCAACAGGTTGAAGAAAAGTCTGGCATCCACAGAAATAAAACATTACTGCAAGGCCACCTCCTTCCTCCAGAATGTGAAGCATTCATGACAAAAGAAAGAATTCACTAACCATAATCTACAAATAAAACTAGTCACGATGGGCATATTTTCTCTTATTTTACTCCATCAGATGAAACTAGTTTCCAAGATCCGCATAGCTGTCAATTTCCCCCCGCAATTCATATTTTTATTCTTCTCAGTAGACACTTTATTTTTGTAAGCTGTACCCAGTTTTGTTTTGATAGCTCATCAGAACCTGGAGTAATACTTTTAATTTGATTATTTAAAAAGTCTCATTAACTTTTCAAGCCACACAACATACACAAGCACAAATGTATTCGCCAGACACCCACAACCAGTGAAGGTTAATAGTCATTTAATGTAACTGCATATGTTACAAGCAATCTTCCTGTCCCACTGCATTTTCAAAGACCACATAAATATGTAATCCATTCCTCTTTTTTCCTATCATAACATTCCACTGGGGCGATTCTGATGAGCTGTCCCCCCGCTGCCTCCACAGTAAAGTACTGCACAGTGGCTGATGGATAGATACTGGGTTTGAGTAAAGAGGATTTCTGCAGCCATCCATAAACCCAGCTCATTTAAATTGCTAGCTGTCGACTACCTGAGAAGAAAGAAAAGGCTGTCCTTAAATAATAAAAAAAGCATGGCTCTATTGTCTAGAATGTCAAGCAGAATTTCTATTTCCAGGTAGCAGCACTGAGGGACCACCTGATCACAATGAGGGGCTTTGTCTGTCTTCTCAGCCCAGTCTCCTGGGAACCCCTCTCAGTACCTTGAGAAGAGGTAAGAGTGCTCGAGATTCCTCTCCCTGTAACTAGGGTTCTGGTGGATGGTGAGCCAGATAATTGTTTAGATGGCCAGGTGGGTTTGAAGTGGAAATAGAAACAGATCCAGGATGTTACTAGGAGACTACCCCTTGATTAAAGGGAATTCAAAGATGAAACAAGTATTGCCTATTGTTTAATGTTCCCTTCTTTGCAAGTAGGGTGTTTGGGGAGAAAGCTAAGACTCTAAAAACCAGAGCATATATGAGACAGCACAGAGCAGGCCCTCCTTAAACTTTTCTCTTGGTCAAGATAAAATTTTTCCTAATCCCAAGACATGCTGCTGAGGGCAGAGACACTCAATAATGTGGATTTACTGACCAATTCACCTGCTTCTCTGCAGGAAATCAAAGTTCATTCATTCACAGACTTGCTCAGTGACAGAAGACGTTTAATAGATGCCATTCTATCCAGGGCATACAATTCATGCTTTAGCCCCTAAAATTTGCCAAGCAATGCAGTAGAAAGCTAAAAAACATAAGTCACTTTCTCTATATCAGCAGTTCAAGTTTGTCCAATCTCTGCCCTCAGAGAAAAGAGGAGGCACACACAAATTCCAAGACTATATATCATGAAGGTTATGGGGCCTGTTTGAGACCTCACAAAAACTACCCAGCTGAATTTTAAGCTGCCTCTCATCAGAGAACTGAGGATTCACAGACTTCCAGGGAAATTGCATTTTGAGGGAAATTCTTCTAGGTAAAAACCCATATAATTCAATGATGAATATTTCCTTTGGCCTTTAATTGATTTACAAGCAATACTCCATGGCTAGCTTTAGGTGAAAGATCTATTAATTTAAAGCCATTCATTACCCTTTTCTTTCATCTAACACATTTTTCCAATATGCTTATTGTTCACTATAAGTAACAGATTGACATCTCTCCAAGAGCAAGTCCTTTTAATACTTGTAAATGTTTCTTGGAAGGCATCAATGATAAAACTAGTTATGTTTTCAGTAGAGTGATGCTAGGATACACTTTTATGCAATGCCATGAAACTATCCTTCTTATTGAAGTAGCATCAGCAAGATAGTAGAATAGGAAACCCGAGAGCTCATTTCCCAACAGAAACACCAGCTTTAACAACAACACATGATCCAAAAAGCCTTTATGAGAACTCCAGAAATCAGTTAGGAAGTCACAGTACCGCAGGCAACTCAAAATCAAGAACAGCTACATTGAAATGGGTAACAAAAAGCTATTTTATTACAACTGCATCAATCCTTCTCCCAAGCCAGCACAGCTCATGATCAAAAGGAAGAGTCCAACTTGTGTATTCTCCCTTGGGAGGGAAATTGAAGAAATTGAAATACTTCCAATGTTCCAGCTTTTCAGGAAATTGCCCAAGGGACTGGTTTCTGTCTTGCCTGATTCAGAGTGCTGATGGGAAACTGACATACCTTGGATGCCTGGGATCCACAGAGAACAAAAGAGAGCTCAGAAGCTTGTGGCAGCACCAGAGAACTTGTAGTATCACACAGAGACACCAGCACAGCTTGCCACAAATTACAGAAAGCACCCAACTCATGGCTTCTCCACTGGGAGGGAAAGGAAGGGTGGAATGTATATATTGTGTTCTGGCTTTTCAACGGCTGCCAGAGGGAGTGGTTTCTGTTTTGCCTGACTTAGAGTGCTGACAGACTCAGAAAACTTTGGATACCTGGGAGCCAGAGAACAGAAAAGAGCTCAATGCCAGAAAAAGCGCCAGAAAACCTGAAATACCTCATAGAGACACCAGAGGGAGCAAGAGGCTACAAGCGCCTGAAAAAGAGACCAGCAAATCTCTCTAAATGGGAAATTACACACACAAGCCTAGAAAAGATTTCTCTCCCCAAAAGGGTTAAGAGACGCTTGGAATCTCTAGCTAGGCTGATTGCTGAAGGTCTTTCCCTATAAGAAAAACCATAAGGACTGGGAAAAGTGGTTGTGTTTTCAAATGTGCAAATCCCAACACAAAATTATAAGGCTCACAAAGTAATAGGGAAACATAGCCCAAAGTTACAAAATAAATATCCAGAAATTGGTCCTAAAGAAACAGAGTTATATGAATTATCTCATAAACAATTCAAAATAACCACCATAAACATGCTTAGCAAGCTCAGGAAAATTGTGTATAAACAAATGAGAGTGTCTGTAAAATGAAAAAGAGTATTTTTTAACCAAAGAAATTTGTGAGCTAAAGAACACAATAACTGAGTTGGAAATTTCACTAGAATAATTCAAGAGCAGAACTGTTTAAGTAACAAGAATCAGCACACTCAGAGACAGGTCATTGGAAATTATTCAGTCATAGAAACACCAAACCAAAAAAAAAAAAAAGTGAAGAAAGCCTAAAGGACCTACTATGGGACACCATAGAGACCAATAGGTATATTATAGGTGTTCCAGAAGAAAGAAAGACAGACAAAGGGGCAGAAAGCTTATATGAAATAATAATGGCTCTGGTAAAGGAAATGAACATCCAAATCCAAGAAGCCAAATAGATCTCAACCAGAACATACCCAAAAAAGTCCACACTGAGATACATTATAATCAAGCTGTCAAAAGTTAGACAAAAAGAATTTTGAAAGCAAGAAAAAAGTAACTCGTCACATACAAAGGAGTCTCCATGAGACTATCAGTGTATATATCAGCAGAAACCTTGCAGGACAAAAGGGAGTGGGATGATATATTCAAAGTGATTAAAAAAGAAAAAAAAGGGCCAGGGCAGTGGTTCACGCCTGTAATCCCAGCACTTTGGGAGGCCGAGGCAGGTGGATCACGAGATCAGGAGTTCAAGATCAGCCTATCCAAGATGGTTAAATCCCATCTCTACTAAAAAAATACAACAAAATTAGCCAGGCATGGTGGCAGGTGACTGTAATCCCAGCTACTCAGGAGGGTGAGACAGGAGAATTGCTTGAACCCCAGTGGCAGAGGTTGCACTGAGCCAACATCATGCCACTGCACCCTAGCCTGGGCAACAAAGTGAGACTCTGTCTCAAAAAGAAAAAAAAAAAAAAAAGAAAAAGAAAACTGTCAATCCAGATTTGCGTGTCTGTGTTTTTCAAAAATTAAGAAATTAAAAGCTTTCCTAGAAAAACAAAAGCTGATAAAATTTATCACCACTAGACCCGCCTTACAAGAAAAGTGAAATAGAGTCCTTCAAGTTGAAAAGAAAGAATGCTAAAAGAAAAGACACTGGTCAGCAACATAAAAGCATATAGAAGTATAAAGCTTATTGGCTGAGGCAGGCAGTGAACCCAGGAGTTCGAGACCAGCCTGGGCAACATAGCAAAATCCCATTCTTACAAAAAAATACAAAAATTAGCCAGGCATGTTGGCACAACACTTGTAGTCCCAGCTACTCAGGAGACTGAGGTAAGAGAATAACCTGAGCCCAGGAAGTCGAGGCTGCAGTCAGCCATGATTGTGCCACTGCACTCCAGCCTGGGCATCAGAGTGAGATGCTGTCTCAAGGAAAAAAAATAAAATTAAAAAAACTCACTGGTAAAGGTAAATATATAAATATTACAAATACAGAATATTGTAATACTCTAACAATGGTAGGTAAATCACTTAATTCTGGCATAGAAGTTAAAAGACAAAATACAAAAATAACTATAAAGATATGTTAATGGATACACAATACAAAAGATGTAACTTGTGACAATAACAAAACAGAGGGGAGAAGTCAAAGAGTAGAATTTTTGTATGTGACTGAAGCTAAGTTGATATCAGCTTAAAATAGATATCACAACTGTAAAATAAGCCCCATGTAATCACAAAAAACCTACATAAGGTACATAAATGAAAATGAGAAAGGAATCAAAGCATATCCTTACCAAAAAAAAAAAAATCAAAAGAGGAAAAAAGGAACAAAACCACTAAGAGGCAGAAAACAAAGTGCATTTTAGTCCATTTTAGTATCACAGGAAACCTGAGACTGGGCAATTTATAATGAACAGGAATTTAATTTCTCACAGTTCTGGAGGCTGGGAAGTCCAACACTGAGGGACCAGCATCTAGTAAGGGCCTTCTTGTTATGTCATAACATGGTAAAAGGAATCATGGTGAAAGGAAGCACATGGTAGAAGAGCAAGAGAGAGAGTAAAAGGAGGATGAACTCTCCCTTTTATAACAAACCCACTCTTGCAATAACAGTGTTAATTCATTCACTCTATTCTCAATGGCCTAATCACCTCTCATTAGGCCCCACCTCCAAACACTGCTGCACTGGGGATTAAGTTTTTAACGTGTGCATTTTGGGGAACATATTCAAGCCATAGCAAAAAGGCAATAGTAAGTCCTTCCCTATCAGTAATTACTTTCAATGAAACTGAATTACATTCCCGAATCAAAAGACATAGGGTAGTTTAATGGATTTTTTTTAAAGAAGATGAAACTATTTGCTTGTTTTAGGACACACACAGGATGGAAGTGAAAGTATGGAAAAAGATATTCCTTGCAAAAAGTAACCAAAGGAGAACAGGGTGGTCATATGTATTTCATACAAAATAGACTTTAAGTCAAAAGCTGTCATAAGAGACAAATAAGAACATTACATATTGATAAAAGGGTCAATTCACCAGGAAGACATACCAATTATAATTATATTTGCACCTAACATTAGAGGAGCCAAATATATGAAACAACATTGACATGACATGGGCTCAACAGAGGGGGAGAAAATGTTTACAAGCCGTATTTTAGAAGGGATTAATATCCAAAATATATCAAGAACTCAAATAACAGCAAGAAAACAACCCAATTTTTAAAATGGGTATTTTAAAAAACTGAAATAGACATTTCTCAAAGAAGACATACAAATGGCCAACATGGATGGGAAAAAAAATACTCAACATCACTAATAATCAGGGAAATGCAAGTTAAAACCACAATATGATATTACCTCACACCTGCTGGAATGACTATCACCAAAAACACAAAAGTATTGGCTAGGGTGTGGGGCAAAGGAATCTCTCACATATTATCAGATAGTGTAAATTAGTACAGCCATTATGGAAAACAGTATACAGGGTCCTCAAAAAATTAAAAAGAGAACTACCACATGATGCAGCCATCCCACTTCCAGGTATCTACCCAAAATAATTAAAATCAAGATCTCAAAGAGATATTTGCATTCCCATGTCCAATGCAGCATGATCTATAAAAGCCAAGAGGTGGAAATGACCCAAGTGTTCATCTATGGATGAATGGATAAGTAAGATGTGGTGTACAAATACACAACCAACCTTAAAAAAAAGAGAAAATTTTGGCCAGGCACGGTGGCTCACACCTGTAATTCCAGCAATCTGGGAGGCAGAAGTGGGTGGATCACTTGAGGTCAGGAGTTCAAGAACAGCCTGGCCAACATAGTGAAACCCCATCTCTACTAAAAATACAAAAAGTAGCCAGGTGTGGGGATGAGTGCCAGTAATCCCGGCTACTTAGGAGGCTGAGGCAGGAGAGTCGCTTGAACCCGGGAGACAGAGTTTGCAGTGAGCCAAGATCACACCACTGCACTCCAGCCTGAGTGACGGAAGGAGACTCCATCTCAAAAATGAAAGAAAGAGAAAATCTTACAAATGGATGAACCTGGAAGACATTGTGTTAAATAATACAAGCCAATCACAAAAGAGGAGATACTGCATCATTCTACTTACATGGGATATCTAAACTAGTTAAACTTTAAAAACAAAAAGTAGAATAGTGGTTTCCAGGAGCTGCAGAACGAAGCAGAAGAAAAATGGAGCTGCTGTTCAATGAGTACAAAGTTTCAGTCATGCAAGATGAAAATGTTCTTCAGCCATACAACAATATGCATATAATTAACACTGAAATTTCATTAAGGAGGTAGCTTTCATGTTATTTGTTTTTTTAACCACAATTAGGGAAAAAAAAAAGCTATACTTCCTGTACAAGCTGGAAATCTCCAAAGAATCTGAACACAACCCATTTTGCAAGCAGGTTACCCCATCCCAAAATTTCGTTTCCAAAGGGACAGAGAGAGCAGACCAGCACCAACACTAAGCTGTACAGACAAGCTTGATGGCTCAATCCTGAAAAAAAAAAATGAGGGGTTTGCACTTACCAAGGAAGCTAAATTGTCAATACACCTGCAGACCTTGAGTTTGATATATGTGTGTATAAACACACAAAAATATGTCTGGAAATAGATATGGCAAACTAACAGCTCTGTCTTTCTGAGAGGAAAGGTTTTGGGGATGGGGGACAACTGGGATAAGAATTTGTCAAAATAATGACTTAATTATGTAATTCAAAATCGTGAAAATAGAAGTTTTTGATTGAAAAAACTATTTACCAATCAGCTATGGTATTATCTCTCAATATATGTCCTTGATATTCAAAAACATACCAGCCCTCCCTTGCATGACACCCCTTCTCAAATCGGGAAAATTTCATCTTTCTCTCATCAGAAAGCCACATGGTTTCTGGCCACTGAGTTCATTGCCCTTTGTGCTTTGGGGCCAGAACAAAGTACCCCAACCCCCTCCTCATCAAGAGAGCCAGATCTTGTATACAAACATGTCTCTTAAGTCACTGATGCCTTTGCTAAGAAGAATTCTGCATACATGCTTCCTGAAAACTAACAGCTCTGCCCTCTGAAGTTGTCTGCCAAAACAGAACTTCAAGGCAGTAACTTGTAATTATATCACTCAATGATTTATGAATCACCCACTCTGTGCCAGACATAGCACTGCTCTCAGTGCTGGGTACACAGAAAGGAGCAAATCAAAGGCCCTGCCCTCTCAGACCTCTCATTTGTTGGGGAGATGGACAGACAAACTCACACATGCATATGTTAATACCAGGAAATATCAAAAGCTATGGAGAAAACAGCGGCATAAGCAATCCACAGAGTGATGGGCAGTGGTAGTTTACATGGGGCAACCAGCTATGACTTCTCTAAGTCACATTTGGGCCAAGGGCTAAAATAAAGAGAAAACCACACACACATGCGGGAGTAATGCATTCCAGGCAAAGGAAACAGCAAGTGCAAAGGCCCTGAGGCCTTTTGGTTTTGATTGATAACAACAGGTCAACCTCTAAAAGGGCTGCACCAATTCCCACTCATCAGCAGCATCTGGGAGTACCTATTTCCCTACATTTTTACCAGCACTTCTTACCATATTCTGTTTATTTCCATAAAAGATAATTACTATTGTGTCATATCTTATGTAATATCCATAGATGGACTCAAAGCACTGATGATAGGAGAAGAGGAAATGAAAAAAACACAGCTCCCATTCAGTACTCCCCGTACCATATACTGCACCCCTCCCAATTGACAGATGTTTCAATTTATCCTCACATCAACCCTTTAAGGGAGGCATGAGGTACCTACTTCTGCATGCAAAAAAAAAAAAAAAAAATCTAGATCCTGCAGACGTTAAGAAATCAGGCCAAAGGCATTCGATTCTTAGGCTATAACCGGAATTGACCTCAGGTGAGCCTACCTTCAGAACCTGAGCTCTTTCTATTCCACCAGTTTGCTCCCTAGTCCAGGGGCACAGAAGAGCTTGCTTGGCAATCCCATATGAGGGACAAGCTCCAGCCTGAGTGGAGCTGGTTGCCCTGGATAATTTCTTGCATATGCATTTGATTTTTCTTTCACTGGACCTTTTTTAACAGCAAAAGCCAATCTTCCCCAATGTACCAGGAATTTATCTACAGCTGAAGGAAGTTACTGTCAGGAAGATGTGGATATGAATAATTAAGGCCCTATTAAACATGCACACATCTTGTAATAAATCTCAAATTAGAATGTGCCAAGATCTTGTTAAACCTGCCAACACATATTCCCAAATAAGGTGGGAATATAATTTGGAGCTTATCAGGAGATTCAACCTTTCACAGAAAAATACTATTTGACTGTTTGGAATTTTAATCTGTAGATTACCTGAATTTGTCTCATCTGTCATTCCGTTGTGTTTATGCCCATTGTGAAAAGTCAAACAAGTAATTTCTCTCAGGATGTTCTCAAGTGGTGTGTATTTTGATACATACTGCACTAAACCTCATTATTTCTGACATTATCCAAAAGAGCCTCACTCTGAATACACTTCCCTTAAATTCTAAAAAAAAAAACAAAAACAAAACAAAAATGTTCATTCATCAATGACTTAAACAGAACTTTTTGAAAAGCCCAGGAGTTACACTTCCTGATGTGGATAGGGAGAGAGCACTATGGTTACGAGCACACACTCCGAGTCCGATTGATTTCCTGTCCCGGCTCTACCACTTACCTATTGTCATATGGGAACGGCAGGAATGCCTGCTGCGCAGGGTAGCTTTAAAGACCTCACGAGTTAATCACCTAAAATGCTGCCTTCCCCATAGTAAGTGCCAGCTGTAGTTATTATCATTGGGTGTATCCCAATAATGAAAACTGATGTTACCAAAAACATTAACTAACAGTTCTTAGTAACCTTTAATTTTTCTGATATAAAAAATACAGGTTTATTTTTATAATCTTATGAACAACTCACATGAACAAATAAGAAAATAGAGTCTTAAGCATAACATAATGAAGTGTTAAATATCCCCGTGGCACTGGCAGAAACCAATACAACTATATCTGTTTTGCCATCAGGGAAACTGAGATACCAGTGGTTGAGACTTTGGGTTTTAATCTTCCAGAAAAGAGGAAGATCCCCAGCCTTTCATGACTCTTTAAATGCTGCTTCCTGTTCCAATAGGCCAGTACATTCTTGAAATATAGGCTTAACTTTTACACTGAAGCTGTGTAACCTCAGACAAAGCAAATAACCAGGCTGTGCCTCTGTTTCCTCATCTGTAAGGTAGAAAATAATAAAAACACATAGCTCTTAGAGTCGCGGTGAAGAAAATGAGCCAAAATCATAGACAAGTCCTGCCACACACATGCATGAGCTGCTGGAAAAGCATGCCCATTTGCCTGTTCTAGAGTGGGCCTTCCCAGTATGGGAAATAGTCCAGATCCTCAAGCCAAAGAAACAGTGGAAAAAAGCCACGGCAAGGGGAAAAAATGAATACACTGTTCCTACAGAGATCCCTCAGATTCTTAAGATCACACTGCGGAATTAACCATCCATGGTCCACGCCCACCTGTGAAGCCATTTAAGGTGGAAACAGCAGCAGCTCATCACAGCCTTTGCTGCCGCCTGACATCCTACTGAGAGCTAAACTCTTTGCCAGTAATTGGAGAACAAATTGTGCAAAATGATTGGACTGACCAATAAATCTGTGCCGGTAACCCACTGGAAGGGCAACCATGTGATTCTGTAGAATCTGTAAATCTCACCCAGATGGCAAACTTACTGAAGTCCCTGGGTCAGGGGCCTTAAGTTCCCAGGCCATATCCCCAACCTCATCTGTACTCTGAGGACAGGGATGGCAGGAAGAGGATGGACTGGGAAGAGTGAAAGTTCGAAAGGATGACCTATGCCCTCCCCAAGAAATAAATCTCTCATTTAAATGACAAAAGAAAAAACCCAGAAGAGAAAATATGATCTGTGTGGTCTTCGGGGGAGAGAGCAAGTCAGATACTAAGACCTGAACCTAGCTCCTGAGCAGGCAGGCCAGAAGGGAGTTCACACAGACAAAGCATTTAACACCGTGCCAGGCCCACAGTGTTCACTTAATACTGACGCTAGTCACTGCCCTCCTTCTCAACGCAGAACACAGCTATAACAGCAGCCAGTGTGCTACAGGCCAAGGCACAATGCTAAGTGTTTTACATGAATTATTTAATTTTCTCCTCAAAACAATCCTAAGGAGCAGGTGCTATTCTCATTCGCACTTTCCTGCTGAGATAGCTGAAGCTTAGAGAGGCTAGGAGACATGCCAGGATCACACCATCAGGACACGGCAGAACCACACCACCAACCCAAGCCATCTGCATCACTACTTCTAAATGACATCGTCTCTGTATACCATGGGATCTTTTAAAAACTGTTTTTGCTACCTGCAATTCTTTTGGGAATTGCAAATGGTATATAAAGTCAGAAACAGCTGGCACGCTTTCACCACCCCACCCCCGCCTTTGGATGCTGTGATGGTTAATTTTATCTGTCAATTCGACTGGGTCATGGGGTGCCCAGACATTTTGTGAAACATGATTCTGGCTGTGTCTGTGAAGGTGTATCTGGATGAGAGTCATATTTGAGTCAGTGAACTGAGTAAAGCGGACTGGCCCTCTCCAATGTGGGTGGGCCGCATCCAATCCATTGAAAACCTGAATAGAACAAAAAGGCTAGGGAAGAGGGAGCTCCTCTTGCAGAACTGTGAGCTGGGGCATTGGTCTTTTCCTGCCTTCAGACTGGAACTGAAAAATAGGCCCTTTTTGGGCCTTGAGCCTACCAAATCTTAGACTGGGATTTACACATCGGTTCTCCTGGGTCTCCTGCTTGCTCAATCTCCATAGTCACATGAGCCACTTCCTTATAATAAATCTATTTATATATGTACACCTATATATACACATACACATCTATCTGTCTGTATCTCCTAATATCTCCTTTTGGTTCTTTTTCTCTGGAGAACCCTAATACAGATGCCTTGCATCACAGAAATCCAACTGAAGCCTTCATTAATAGTAGAGATTTTTTTATGGGTCATTTGGACACTAAGCATGCAATAACCCAGTGTTTAAAACTAAACTTTAGAGGAATGTCCAACCTAAAAAAGCACTGCGGTGAAAATAAAATGGGAACTGATGCAAAGCGTGGGATGTAGTGGGGAGGGAGAAGGGAACACAGAGGAGCGGTGTGCCCTCATGCCCCTGCAGAACCTTTCTGCATTATTGTTTTGTTGGCTCCTCTAATGCACCACATCCCTTTGTGCACACACACTATCCCATAGTGCAAGCTCGAGAAGCCATCTGCATGGCTCACTCAGCATATCACCCACAGGTCTCCTCACCTAAATGAATCTAGGTAAGGATCTGAAAGAGACTGAACAAATGGTAGAAGGAAATGCTATTTTGGGGTCGGAACCTTCTTTGTAGTTCCTGTCTCTCTCTCATTTACAAGACAGGCTCCCTTGGCCCTCAAACTAGGCTCAGTGGGAATTAACTGTCATGAGCTGGAGCCAGATCAGCCATTATTGTATGTCCCATGGGAAGCAGACCTGAGACCTCACTCTGTTCTGCCAGGCCTCCCACCAGGCCACTGCTCCTGAAAATTAGCTCTTTCATCATGACGAGCTGCCCAAAGCGCAGGAACTAAGAGATGACCTATGGGCCCAATTCATAATATTTATGTTCCTGCCACTTCGCTGCCCTCTATCTCCGCTCAGTACCTTTGGCTGGCTGAATCAGAGACCCCCCAGACACTGTGGGGATGGAAACTATGATTGCAATTGTCAGTGGTGAGCGGCTTTTATGGTGAGGGCTACAAACCTACAATCCTCCTGCATTTCCCAGCTCCTTCCACCAGCTTCAGCCAAAATTCAGACTGACACTACCTCTTTAGATTAGGATAAAGCCAGTTTAATTCACTCCTTAAATGCATCAGCATTTATTTTAAAACCACATATCTCTCAGATCATAAGACATGAACCTGCTCCAAACCTATCACCAGATGCATTGTAAAAATTCACACAGAAAGCTAGAAGCAAAAATTAAAAGTGAATGTGAATACAAGGCTGATACTTAGGTATCCAACTTGCTTTAAGTTCTTGATAGTAAAAATATCCACTCATGCAACTCAACAAATACATATTGACAAACTACTATGTGCCAGACATAGACTGAGGAGATGAAGAGATGAGGCCCTGCCCATATGAGCTCAATGTTCTAATGCACTCCACCAAACTTCCCTCAGTTTGCCAGGAAGGAGTTGTGTGAATCTTTGCAAAGATCTTCCCAGTCCCACATTCACCTTGATAATTGTAGCTTTCATCTAAGGAAGTCACACATGCCAAGCACTATTCAGCCATAGGTATTTTCAGCATTCCATTTATTGAGTACCTATTATATCAGGTAACTGTGATAAGTACTATGCACATTATACGATTTAATCCACCTGACATCTCTGCAAGGTATGTATTTGTACCATCATTTTACAGGAGAAGGCCGGAGAGATGTTAAATAACTTTCCAAAAGTCATGTAATCAGCAAATGGCGGTGGAGCTAGGATTCAAATTCCTAGCCTAATTGAACTTCCTGGGCATCCACTGTGATTCCCAAGAGATTCAAAGGAGGCCTCCTCTTCACTCAGCTGTACAGCAGTGTTCATGCTACCCTGTCTAAGGCCAAGGGACTGTTTGTTCCTCTGTGTGAGAAAAAGGAGCACCAATGTAACTGGCAAGGCTGCAGCCGTAGGTCCCAGGTGAGTTGCCTTCCCTAAGTCTGCCTTGTCATCTCTCAAATAAGGAAGGTGAACAAAGGGATCCATAAGACATCTTCCAACTCCAGAGTCTTCTGAATCCCTGCAACTGGAAGACCTGCCAAAGTGTGGCCAAGAAGACCTAACTCATTCCCAGGGCATGCAGCACCACAATCAGACCCTCACCAGGACCCACAAGGGAGAAGATGACTCCAAAAGACCTGTGTATTGGGCCGTTCTTGCATTGCTATAAAGAAACACCTGAGGCTGAATAATTTATGAAGAAAAGAAGTTTAATTGGCTCATACTTCTGCAGGCTGTATAAGCATGGTGCCGGCATCTGCTCAGCTTCTGATAAGCCCTCTGGGGGCTTTTACTCATGAAGGAAGATGAGGCAGGAATAGGCATGTCACATGGTGAGAGGGGGAGCAAGACAGAAAGAAAGGAGAGGTCCCAGACGCTTCTAAACAACCAGATCTTGGTGAACTAACTGAGAACTCACTCATCATCAAGGGGATGATGCTAAGCCACTGGGGAGGGATCCACTCCCATGATCCAATCACCTCCCACCAGGCCCCATCTCCAACCCTGGAAATCACATTTCAACACAAGATTTGGAGGGGACACAAATCCAAAACATATCAACCTGCCGCAGCACATCCCAGGCAAACAGAATACTCCCCAGACCCATCGCTGACCTTCAAGTTCCACCCTGATTTCATCTGACTTGTTGAAATAGAGCCATTATTTACAGATTCAAGTTCTACTAACCCAGATCACATCGCTCCCCCACATCCAAAGTAACACACACACCTGAAAGCCAGTGATAGAAACTCCTCAGCAAGGCCTGCAAGGCCCCAGGTGGTCAGTCTGGCTTCTTTTCCCCTCTCTGGCCCTGCCTAGGCTCCCACGTCCCAGCTCTCCACTCCAACCTCCCCAGGCACCCAGCTTTTCATACTCTTTTCCTCCTGGGATCCCCACCCTTCCCTCTGTCGCAACACTTCCCCCCAGCCCTCTTCACAAGACTGTGCCCCTCCCTTTGACCTGAGCTCACAAGTTCCCTCTTGTGAGAGAGCTTCCTGCTCATTATTTAAGACTCCAGCCCTGTTTGGTGCCTCACAGTAACCTCACAATTAGTAATTTTTCTACTTAGGTTCATCGCTCATCTTCCCCCACCCCGAGAACTCTGTGTGCTTCATCCACCATCTGCGCTCTGCACCCAGCCCCCAACAGAGCACCTAGCACAAAACCAGCAGTCAGTAACACTTGCCTAATGCTTGAAAGAACCTGCATTGCTTATCTCAACAGGCCCTGTATGATTACCACAGCGACTGGCTGGCCAGCACCATGGATCCTTCTCCACTTCTACGGGCTGGAGGAGGGGGATGTGCCACGTTTTGTGCAGATAGCAAAGGCTGTGCTCTGCAGGACCTAAGGAATACACACAAAAGTGTTTTCAGATGATACGGTGCCATGCAAATAGAAAGCACTTTCATATATATGTATGTGTGTAGATACTACACTTGATCTTATCCAAAAGGCCGAGAAGCAACTGTGTGTGTGTAGACAGGCAGACAGAGAGATGTCTGCTGAAAAAAATGCATATATAACAAACATTGAAATCATGGTCCAAGGCAAAACAGGCTAAGTGCAAAGTGAGTATCACAAATAATGAGTGCCGCAAAAATGAGGGTGAGTCCAAGAGGGAAAGGTGAGGTTACCCAGGGAAAATGGACTTCAGTCAAACTCTAAAAAGTGGCACATATCGATAGATGTCAACAGCCAGAGCAGCATAAGTGTGGCCCCAACCCACTTCCATCAGTATCACCTGGGGTGTTGGTCAACTCCCTGCCTACTAGCAGAGCCCCGGAAGTTGGGCCTGGAAGTCTGTAGTTTTTATCACATGCTCAGGTGATTCTGACGCACATTAAAGAAAAGTCATCACTGAGCCCACCAGGCAAAAGGGCCTAAGTGTACAAAGCTGTATAGGACAATAATTTGAGAGAACTAGGAAGCAACAGCTAGAAATACATGTTAAGGCTCGAGAGCTAGGTCTGGATTCTATAGGTAAAGGGAAGACACTGAAGGCTTTTGGATAAAGGAGTGACATAGTGAACATGATGTTCTAGAAAGCTTGGGAAACAGCTCAGGAGGGACTGGGAAAAGAATTGAGGAGGAGGGAGCCAAGTCAGGAGGCCACAAGACCTCCAGCAGACACTGGGGCCCTCCCCAGGTTGAGACCCCCATGTTGGCCACCACCAGGGACCAATCGGGGACATGAAGAAGCCTCCCTGGTCTCATCCATGGACATCTGCTCTGGTCTTCCTGATAAGTCGGGGCCTGAGGATGTTTTGATAAAAAAGAAACACACAGGATCTCAAGGCACAAGTGAGAAACTCTTAAGAGATCCTTCAGAATTCACGTGCTCAGGCACTGGTACTGGGCAAGGATGTGCTGTATGCCTGGCACCCAAGTTGCTGGAAACAAATAGTAACTGTAATCTGGTCAAAGCCGAGAATTTACATTTCTCAGGAACACTGAAATATGCACATTAAATCTATAAATACATAAAGATTTCTGGGAGCACTAAATAGAAATGTGAGATTTTTCCAAACAGATGTGTTTGTCTGTTAGGAGATGAATCTCAATGACCTCTACTACTACTTAACAAAAAAAAGAAAGACAAAAACAATCATGAGTTAGAGGCTATATAAACATCATATCCAATGCATCACTGTGAATATGAAGCAGGTTGGGTAGTTTCCATCTTGACAAGGGAGTTTAAAGGGTGCCCCATCAGATCCCCATGGAGTCCTACTCTCTGGGGGTCTCTGCCAATGGAGGCATTCCTCTCTCCCTCCCTGTTTCTGCCTGGCTCTTGTGCTGTAAGCTGTACAAAATTCGCTGTCTTCACAAGAGTACACAGATTCCATGAGACAGATTTGCCTCAAAACAATGCAGATGCATAACTTGAACTCCAGCTGACAAAGCGTATGAGCGTCCAAACAAGTTTCTTTTCTGCTGAGATGAATAGAAGAGGTGACTTTTCGAAAGCTTTCCTCTTTCAAATATATGAACAGGGTTCCAGCCAAAAGGAACTATATCATTTCCACCTGTCTGAAGGCAGACAGGCTGTAAACATTCCAGCAAGATGTTTGGGGAGTCCTTTAAGCTCCGTGCAAGAAAGCAAATGGTTTGAGAAAGGTCTCTCTAATTAGCTAGTGCAAAGGGAGAGCAACAATGTTTCAATTCCAAGAGTGTGGGAGGGTTTGGTCGCAGAACGCGTTCCCTGTGCTTCTTGCTCTGGTGCTCCACATTCTCTCCAAAGCAGACAATGTTTTTCTGGCCTTGTGGTTTCAAAAGATAACCTTCATGGTAAAAATCAATAGCTGTAACACAGTCTTCGGTTCAGAATGAAGCAATAACCCAGGCTCTAAGATGAGGTCCCCTGTTGAGGTCAGAGAGATGCTGACACAGATGCCTCATTTTCTCCTCACAGTCTTGCTAACATTTGTAATCGCTGCCCTCTTGCCCGAGGAGAGACACCTTTGCTGTCTTGCCTTTCTCTGATGGGAGAGATGCTCACAGCCTTCAGACCGTGGTTCCCAACGCACTAAAAACAGGTGGGTCTCTAAGAACATTTAAACCAGACCATTTAAACCGACCGCTGGTATGATATTTGCACTTTGGTGTTGCACCCAAGGGCGCACCTGTCACTAAGGGGGATACCACTAGTGATGCTCAGAAAAAGAAGCCAAATGCCAAAAACCACCTGTGGACAGATTTCACCCCTATGACATGTCCACAGACGGCACATTTACAGAGACAGAAGGCGGACCAGCAGTTGCCTGGGGTTAGGGTACAAGTGAGATCTCAGGGAATTTGGGAAGACAATGGAAATGTTCCCAAACTGGATTGTGGTATAGTTGCAAAACTTGTAATTTTATTAAAATTCATGAACTGTATACTTAAAATGGGCTAATACTATGAAATTAAATTACACATCAATAAAACTGTAAAAGAGATGCATTCATCGAGTAGTTAATGATATGTGGAAATACAGGTTAAAAAACACAGAATACCAGATATTAAATCATATGTTCCTGTTTAAAAAAAAAATGCATCAGCACACATTGGCTTCAGAGGAATAAGAGAAGGCAATATGCCAAAATGTTTATAGTAATTGTTCTTTATGTAGTGGAATGACAGGTGCTTTTCACTTTCTTCTTTATACTTCCTGTGTATTCCAAATTTTTATCACGAATATGCACGTGCTTTCATCATCAAAAATTGATGCTGTAATTTAGTAATGCACCTGTGAAATAATTGGCCAAGAGTACATAACTGAAGAGTTAATAGCCAAGTTTGAGAGGACACTGCTTATGGCCTCTGCAATTGAGCAGACACTTAATGGCTATTGTGAAACTCAGGGACCCGAAAGATTTAAGGCCTCCCTCTTCAAGTAAGCACACCTTCCTCCCCTCATCAGGCCCACTGTATGTGTCCCCAGAAAGGGTCAGGCCTTGCACAGGGAAAGCAAACATTAATTAACTTGCATATTGCACGTGCACACACACCAGTCCCCTGTTAACACACTGGAACAAATTTCAACATGTTCAAGTCAATCAAATACAGGTGACAGGAACTGAACTACATTACAAAGCATGAGCCCTGCAGTGCCCATCGCCAATCTAGAACACAGCCTATCTGTACAAATGCTTCTTGTTTTCCCCTGTGAGAAAGGCTCTTTATTTTCTTGGAATACACAGTCTTACCATAACAGAGGACTCACTGACCCTAATGATTTTCTCTCCTTCAAAATTAATATCACACAATGGCTCTCTAGGTACTTTACAGTACTTACAGAATTTTCTAAAATAATGAATACTCTGTACCATGCTAACACGGGAGTTTCTCCATCCTTGGTGTTAAAATTGAGGACAAGGGTCAGCTGAGGCCAGTCCTGCAGTTTGTTGGTTTGGAGAAGGATCCTAAACTGAGCAGACAGCAAGTTTCCTTGACTGGCTCAAGAGGAAACCTTGAGGGTGGTATCCTTAGCTCATCAGCATTTTTCTACCATTGACCTGTGTCTATCATAGGGACAGGCCCTGCAGCCTGGTTTGCATTCCAGAACCCACCATCCCCTGTCAGATCACAGCTGCTGGAGCTGTGAGCAGCACAGCTGACCCAATTATTCTCTCCTCTGACCTCAGGAATGGGAATTTACGGTACTGTTGCTCTCCACTGGTAATCTGAAATAAGGCTCTATAAATTCCAGAGCTGTGGGACAGACATTTGCTGCCAATGTACCTGGTAAAGCAGGTAAATCCAGGCTCAGGAAAGAGCAGTGCAGAGCAGAAAAGCAGAGAACAGAGAGAGAAGAGGCCAAGAGTTGCTTTCTTGGCCCCCTTAATTCTCTAGCTCCTGGTAACAGTCTCTGTGAGGTCAGCAATCAGGCTGCACAAACTACCCTCTCTGCCTCCTGATTACTGCTCCTTCTAGCCTGAATGAGTCTTTGTGACTTACATCCAAAGGAGGCTTGGATAAAGAACCTACAAAATAAATTCCTCTCTGAAAATAGGAAATACTTCCCTGGGCTCTCTGCCTGGAGGCATTAGCAAAAGGACAGCCAGAGGAATTAAACATTTTTTTCAGGATTGGAGCCCAAGAGAGCTTCAAGTGCAAGTTCCTAAGAAAAGGGCTCCTAGGGCAGGTGTCCAGGCTGGAGACCCAGCAGAGCCTCCAGAGTGAATGATTCACCCAGTGGAGGTCAGAATGAGAGCTCCCCCAGGGCAAAGACCAGCGACACTGTCTCCCTTACTAACCACTGTATCCCAGCACCTAGAACAGTGCCTGGCACACAGTGGGATCTCAACTAGTACCTGCTGAATTAACTCATAGGTGTATAAATACTTGATGGGTAGCTACCTTTTGCAAAAAGTAATTCTAGGCACAGGCTCAAGAAGTTACATAAACCAAGGCAGAAGCAAAAAAGTACAGTGTATCTCCAGGGAGCAGGTAACAACCCCATTTGGCAGATACATCAAGCCTATTTGCAGAGCTATAGGATGGGACTACGAGGGAGAAAGCTTTGCGTATCAGGCTAAAGAAGTAGTTTTGTCTGCAAGGGTGAACGTCCTGCAGCTAACATTTCCAATGACCAAAACACATTTCCACTGGAGTTCCTTAAACACATACTTCCTATGCGGCCTTCTCACTCCACCTCCTAGGTATCCCTACTGACCCAGGAGACTTGATGGCATCTTCC
The DNA here is from genome assembly GCF_028885655.2 of Pongo abelii. NCBI lineage: Eukaryota > Metazoa > Chordata > Mammalia > Primates > Hominidae > Pongo > Pongo abelii. The sequence goes on from NC_071989.2 coordinate 145,717,800, forward strand.
TTTCTGTATCATGTACCATGAAAATAATAAGTCTACTGAAGCTGTGGCCTACAGACTTCACAACATCCTCCACTTCTGGACATTCTGACTAAAGGCACCTAATAACTCAAGTTACAGGATCAGAGAGGCAGCATCAGCTTCAGCATCCATCGAGCTAAAGGCAAGGGGCAAGTATCAATTCACACTAAGACCAGAGATTCAACTCTCTCCACTTTTATAACAGAATGTATACAATTGTATATATTCACAAACACACAGAGAGAATTCAGTTTACAACTGCGTCAAGCTCTGACCCTCCTAAACAAAGACATTTTTCAGTTTCTCCTTGTCATTGAAGAAGCATTAATAAACATCTGATTCTCTTTCAAATAAGTATGTCCACAGGAGTGGGAGAGTGATTTGGTAGCAAGAATACACTCTGGCCACTGGACCTGAATGAGTTCTCATCGTGGCCTCTCCACTAATTAACAATATGATCTTGAAGGCATTTTACCTCCCTGAGTCTGTTTCTCTATCTGTAGGTTGGGACTAGTGACACTCCTCTGTATTGTTATTTCTTTTTTTATTATTATTATTATTATACTTTAAGTTTTAGGGTACATGTGCACAACATGCAGGTTTGTTACATATGTATACATGTGCGATGTTGGTGTGCTGCACCCATTAACTCGTCATTTAGCATTAGGTATATCTCCTAATGCTACCCCTCCCCCCAACCCCACCCCACAACAGTCCCCAGAGTGTGATGTTCCCCTTCCTGTGACCATGTGTTCTCATTGTTCAATTCCCACCTATGAGTGAGAACACACAGTATTTGGTTTTTTGTCCTTGCAATAGTTTGCTGAGAATGATGGTTTCCAGCTTCATCCATGTCCCTACAAAGGACATGAACTCATCATTTTTTATGGCTGCATAGTATTCTATGGTGTATATGTGCCACATTTTCTTAATCCAGTCTATCATTGTTGGACATTTGGGTTGGTTCCAAGTCTTTGCTATTGTGAATAGCGCTGCAATAAACATATGTGTGCATGTGTCTTTATGGCAGCATGATTTATAATCCTTTGGGTATATACCCAGTAATGGGATGGCTGGGTCAAATGGTATTTCTAGTTCTAGATCCCTGAGGGATCGCCACACTGACTTCCACAATGGTTCAACTAGTTTACAGTCCCACCAACAGTGTAAAAGTGTTCCTATTTCTCCACATCCTCTCCAGCACCTGTTGTTTCCTGACTTTTTAATGATTGCCATTCTAACTGGTGTGAGATGGTATCTCATTGTGGTTTTGATTTGCATTTCTCTGATGGCCAGTGATGATGAGCATTTTTTCATGTGTTTTTTGGCTGCATAAATGTCTTCTTTTGAGAAGTGTCTGTTCATCTCCTTTGCCCACTTTTTGATGGGGTTGCTTGTTTTTTTCTAATGAACTGTATTGTTATTTCAAAGATTAAGTCAAAGAATGTGCATCAAAGGGACTGTCAATGCCTGACATGTGGGAGGGACTCAATGAATGGTAACTATAATATTGCCACCGACTTAAGTGTAAGTTGTCACATCAGCATTAGCACATGGCCAGGGCACACATACATGTCTGCTTTGTAATATAGTCAGAAGTGTACACTGGATTCTCCCCACACAGCACACATAACCCCAGCATACAGCCAGTGACCAGAGGACCAAAGAGATCTAAGAGAAGTAACCAGTTTTATATCACAGCCACCAGTATCCATCTCCCTTTCTATAGGTTCCTTTGGGAAACCAGCTGTCCCCTACATTTGGTCCCTGGCTTTGTGACTCTACCCCAGTTCCGGGATGGAGCATGTGACCCAAACCTAAGTCAACTAATGCACTGCATTTTCCTGGCCAAGGTGATTGGTCCATGGATGGGCACATTTTCCTTGGACAGGGAAATGTAATGAGATACTTGCCAGAATGGCTGAAAGACATTTTCTACTAAATGTATATATAAAGGCCTTTAAGACTGGCCCTGCTGCAGCCAGCTCACCCCATGAGGACAGCCTGCCCAAGAACAGACCTAATGCACAGAGAACAGAGCTCAGAGACGGGAAGGGGGAACCCAGCTTCCAATGACATTTATGAGCCTTTGCATCAAGCTAAACCTAAAACCAGAACTAGCTCTTGAGTTCTTGGCAGTGTCTTAAAGCTCCTTTTTTTTCAATCAGTTTGAAATAAGTATTCTGTCTCATGACACTGGAAGAGTCCAGACGGGTACACATAGCAGGGGTGTTCATGGCTGGCGAGACGTTTTGGGGGAGCAAGCAGAGACACCCAGATTATGCTTCGTGAACCATAATTCTACTTCTAAGCCAGGAGCCCTGATTCACTCTAGATTATAGAAAAGATGCTCTGAAGAAGTGGCTGGGCCTGAAAGTAAATTGGAAGCCCCTGGGATGAGTGCTCCTAACCTGGGGACAGCACCCTCTAAGCCTGAGAGCCTGAGCTCTACCCACGGGGTCCAGCTTAGGTGTGATGTGTGCTCCTGCACATGCCAGCTTCTGACTTACTAGTCTTCTCATCCTTCCAGGTAGGTGGGAATGTGATATTTACAAGGGCCATGTTCTCCAGAGCACGGTGTGGAAGCGCCTCATAAATTCTACTTTACTATTTCAAAGGGAAAAAAAAAAAACACTTGATTAAAACACACACCAGAGAAGGTACACAGTTAGGGGCCTTTCAGTCTCCAGCTGTCACCACTGAAGGAGATCTTGATCCCGGTTTGTTTCAAGAAAGGGGAACTGAAACAGTTGGATGACACGCCCTCCTCCACTGCACAGGTGCAATGCATCATTACCTGACACTGGCCGCCTGAACTTTTCTGCTGAGCCCTTCCTTCTGACCCCTTCCTGGAGCTCCCCAATAAACAGGTCTTCACTGAGAGAGAATGCTGGATAATAATTAGTGCCACACTCTGAGGCTTCAGAACATCCAGGGCTGGCTGGATTCCTGACCCACTCTGCCACTTCCTAACTAGGACCTAAAACAAGACATTTTACCTATCCGAGCCTTCAGTTCTGCACCTGTGAAATAAGAATAACTGTAGTACCCCTCACCAGGTTGTAAGAATTAAGTGAGGAAGTCAGGGAGGCAGCAGATCTTACTTCAGTTTTACTTGTAAGAAGGTTGAAGCTAGGCACGGTGGCTCACACCTATAATCCCAGCACTTTGGGAGGCCGAGGTGGGTGGATCACTTGAGGTCAGGAGTTCAAGACCAGCCTGGCCAACATGGCAAAAACTGGTCTCTACTAAAAATACAAAAATTAGCTGGGCGTGGTGGTGTATGTCTGTAATCCCTGTTACTCAGGGGGCTGAGCCAGGAAAATCACTTGAACTTGGGAGGCAGAGGTTGCAGTGAGCTGAGATCACACCAATGCACTCCAGCCTGGGTGACAGAGTGAGATTCCATCTCAAAAAAAAAAAGGAAGAAGAAGATTGAGGCCCACAGTGGCTGTCTGACTTGCCCAAGATCCTAGAGCTAATAACTGCAGCATCTGGGACTCACATCCAGGCTTGACATCAGAGCCCTCATACTCTGCCCACCCTTCCACAGGACCATAGGCCTGATCCCTCTGGCACTCCATGACTCTGAAGTCAACATGCACATCTGTGATGCTGTCTTCACTGTCTCTATTCATGTACTTGCTGCACCATCCAGGCCACAGTCTCCTTGAGGGGGAACAACTTCAAGTATTATGTTCTGCACGCACTTGGCAGAAACTTTATGCTCTTCAAGGCAAGGTCTCAGAGACAAGAAACAAGTTCTATTCTCTCCTAATGTGTGTGTTTGCTCAGAGTGCCTTGCAGGCACAGTATAAATGTAGTTATATTTTAAGATCTGCTCAGAATAAACAAAACCTGTTCCCAGAGACTTTACTCTTCATAAGTGTCAAGAAAATCCAGCAAATCGAACAGGTGTCTCACTGTACAAAGAGAATCAGGACGCTGCCAAGGAAGATGGCTTAGGCCTCAGGGATGCAATCGTGTCTCAGGTTTGAAAAAATGATAGCAAAAAATAAAAGCAAAATGAAATATGTCACTTGGCTTTTGAGATTGTGCCTACTAGCACAGAGGACATGTGTGAACTAAGAGTTTTACAGGCCGATTACATTTTTTAAACAAAACTTATCTTATTCACTCATTTGTTCCATGAGTTTTTACTGAGCTTCTATGTGTCAGGCACTGTGGTAGACCCTCAGGCTATACCCCTGAATAGGACAGATACAGCCCTGGCCCTCCTGCTGAGAGTAGAGACAACACTTCCCGGCATCCCCTGCCAGTCACTCAAATAGGTTTGCAAAAACTCCATGTTTACAATGATGTGGGTAACAGCTAATCCCAGGAGAAAATCATTTCATACAGCAACATCTCTAAAAACTTGTTCCTTCTAATAATGTGTCACGGGAAGAAAACAAAAAGCTTTTGTAGCCAAATTACCTGAGAATGAGTGGTTTTAAAGCTGGCAAACTTTAAAACTGTGACTGTGCTCAGTGACTTGCCAGAGAGCGCCAGGGCTGCAGTGTGTGGGTACACAGGCCTGCCCAACTCCAGGAAATGAGCAAAGCCTTGCAAACATGTATGTGATCAGACAAACTCTCAGCAAAGAGCGTTTTGATGGATAGTGTTCCACAGAAAGCACTTCAAAAAGACATCTCCGTGGAGGAGCGTGTCTGAGCTAGACCTACTGTGGAGATGAAATCCCAGCCTCACCTTGGCCCTCCTTGCTAGGTATGCCATTGCCCTGATGCAACCAATATAGAACTGCCAGGTTTCCTTCAGAATAAGAATCTCTTTCAATGGAAGAAAATAAAATTAAAAATCTGAAAGGTATTTCATCCTTTATGTCACTAAAAAAAAATCTTGTCTTGGGCATTTCTTTCAGCTCACCCCATGGAATCGGTCACTATGAATAATTGAAAATATAAATAAAAAATTCATTTGGTAGCCCAGCCAATCTCTGCTGTGTCTGTGGAGGGTGGTAAGACTTGTTGTCTCAAGAGGAATTTCCATGACCTCTTTCCTACCCATTCAGGAGCAAATAAAGTCGATTTCCACTAGAAGAATGTCAGGCAGAAGTGTGAACAATAGTGGTGTAGAATGACAAAGACAGTAGGTTCCTGGAAGAAAATGAGGGTCTTCACAGGTTATTTAAAATAAAGAAATCTGGCTAGAGTTTCAGACCAGAAGAGAAGAGCAGGCTGAAATGGAAGATGCTCAGTTATTCACAGAAAATTACCTGTGGTTGAGGAAGGAGTCAGAGAACCTTGCCCTTTGGCAACACCGGAGAGTAGAAACTTATTTTGTCTGTTCTGGTCTCCAAGTTCGGTGCCCTTTTTGTTCCTCCTGGCTCTTTGTTCCACTCTTTGTTCTTACTTGACCCTCTCAGAAGTACAATATCTGTATTCTCCTTTCCCAGTGAAATCTGATCTCAGGAAATGAACTGAACCTCATTCACACCAAAATGAAATGACTAATGCTAGATAAATGATCTGATGCCAGATCAAGTGTTAAACCAAAAGAACTGTACTCCCAAAGCAGGCTTTCAGGCATCAGAAGGCTGCTGGGTGACTGTCTTTGAGCAGAAGGCCTTCAATCAAGTGCAAGTACATCCCGTCACTTGTCCACCCCCACAGGTGTCAGAGGAAGCCACAGAGGCCTCAGTCACAAAGGGGAGGTCTGAGAGGGTTTGGCTGTCCCCTCTCCAGTGTTCATGCTGATGCAGAGACTAGCTAAACCTGCAGACCTTCAGGAGGGAACAATAAGTTAGACTGAGGTCAAAAACCACATAGCATTTCCTTCCCCTCCCTACTGAGGACACTCTTGTCTAGGCTCACCCAGAGCAGAAGAGGTGCAAAAGCCAGCTCTTCTTCCCACAAGGTCCATCCACACAGTGATGCCACTTTCAGTGCCCTGGAGATGTCCAAGCTCAACACTCCCACTCAACAGTGGAAGAAGGGCCCCAAGAAGGGCAGAGGCTTCCCCAGGGCTGTACAGAGGACCCGTGGAAGAGCCTTGCAGAAAGCAAGCACCTCACTGCTTCCAACCCACTCAGCTGCCTCGACTCTAGCAACCATCACAGCCACCTGTGAAGCTCAGCCTCTCAGCCCTGTTGTATGAAATCCCGGGTCCAACAGGAAGCATATTCACACAGTTCCTCCTTAGTGTCAATCCCAACCCTCTACTTTTAGGGAACAAGAAGTCAATCCCTTCTACAATACCCAAGGATTCATCCTGCAACATGTTCCCTGGTGTTTGGCTATTCCTGTGTGGGGCACTCTGTCCCAGCATGAGAAGATCAGAAAGCCTGTAAGGTGCTGGGGGGGTACTGACACTCCCCCAGTTAACTGACTTCCAGTTGAAGTGTTAAGTCCAAGAGGTCACTTCTGGGAAAGCCATACCAGGTGCCATACAGGAGACTTCAGCTCCCCATCATAGAACAGGCTCAGCAAGTTTCATTTAACCAGGCTAGGGTCCACAGGAATGCCCAGTGAACTCTCTTCCCCACAGTGAGTATTGTCTGTAACCTTTTGGGAATACGTTTTCTGTACAAAAATATAATTCACACAATAAACAGCCCCTTCCCACAATGGAAAAACCTAATAGAATTTAATTATTGCAAAGAGATTCTGGGAGAAAAGAAGTTACACTTCTCTCTCTTGATCCCTCCCGAGAGGCTCCCACGCACCAGGAGTCTGAGCCAAAATAGCCGCCTGAGAAAGGCACAGGGTGGCCCATGCTCAAGTGTGGGGAGTCCTTAATTCCAGTCCATCCTGTATGACTTTCCCTGATGACTATTTAAAAATCAAAACAAAGGTCATAAAGCCAGAACGTTTTATTCTACTTACAAGTCCGAAGTCATTTCACATTTGCGTGAATAACCTTCTGTAAAGACAGGTGTCACATCTTAACTTTTAGTGACCCTGTGGCACTTGCTGTCATTGAAATGGGCTAGATGTTCACAGCACACCTCAGGGCAGCAGTTCTTAAGCAAAAGTGATTTTGCCCCCTAGGGGACATTTGCCAATGTCTGGAGATAATTCTGATTTTCACAAATGGGGAGGGGGCGGTGCCACTGACATTTAGTGGGCAGAGGTCAGGGATGCTGCTAACCATCGTATACTGTGCAGGACAGCTGCCTGCAACAGGGAATTTTCCAATCCAAAAGCCAATACTACCAAGGTTGAGAAATCCTGCTGTCAAGCAATGGTTTTAAACAACATTGGGCGTAAGGTTCACATAAAGTATTTAGTATAAACGCAAGTTTCTGGATTCTACCCACAGAGATGGTTTCAGTTGGTCTGAAATGGGAATTTGCCATTTTTTAAAAAAAAACAAAGACTGTTCCCCATTCCCCAAGGGATTTTGATGCAAGTGTTTCCTGTATTTCCAAAATGAGGGGCTTGCAATTCCAAAAGCTACCACCAGGCAGCAGTGCTGTTAGCTTGGGTAACAAAAGCTTTATAGAAGGTTCTTAGGCAGAGTCTCAACCACACACGCTCTACTTCCCCACGAAAATATAATCACAGGTAAGTAGAAACATGGACTAAATATAGAAAGTGAATAAACTCACACAATATAGATCAATATTTAAAAAGAATGCAAACACCAGACATTAGGGGCACCCTTCTAACAAATATTCATCTCTGCCTAATGTAACTTATATGGAATTGTTTGGAGCCAAGTGATTTCAGAGGTGGAAGGACTAAAGTCATCCAGTCCCATAGCCTCATTTTAGCAAAGAATATGACTGCCTTTAAACGACCAGTTTCTAGAATTTGAGACCTTGCAATGCTGTGCCCACTCAGTCCCAATAGTGAGCACTTCAGAATCCCTTCCCTGATGAGCTCTTCTGTTTATGGGGTGAGCCTGTGTCTGCCTCTGAAACATATCCCCAGCTGCTTGCACCTCTTGCAGTAAATACTCCTCCTGCAGAGATGGGCATTACTTGGATTCCATACTTCAGTGTTAACCAAATTTGCTTTATCCAAGAATCACCTGGGGCTTGGTCAAAATACAGGCTTTCCCTCTGAAGATTCCCACACAGTTGGTCTGGAGCAGGGCTGACAATCTGTATTTTTAGCAAACACCCTGGTCTAAGTGGCTCTTTAGCTCTGGTTCTATTCCAAAACTTTCCCAAAATGTGGTCCCTATAAAAAATCAACTGGGAGCCATTCCAGACCAGTCACTCTCTCTAGGGGCTGAGCCCAGGAACGTGTAACAAACTGCAGGTTGAGTATTTTACATATTAAGGTTGAGGCCCCTAACACTCTACATAGAAATTACTTACAGCAGGATGCCCTCCCAGATCTTAAGGAAGCCTCATCTCTAAAAAGGCGGGGAAGAGAAGGCTACCAGATAGACACAAATGTCTCAGCATTACTGCAGGCACTCCAGCAGACACTGCGGGCACCAAAGAGCACTGACCTCTGCCTCATCTGGGCCTCAGATACCTGTGTGACAGGGCTTATCACTGCCATCTTATCAGACAAAATAGACTCGGAAAAGCGAAGCAGCTGCCCAAGGCCATGGGGCTGAGTAGCTGAGTCAGGATTCAAACTCAGGTCTGTCCCACCCAAAGGCCCTGTCTTCCTTTGCACAGGCTCCCTCTCAAGAGGCAATTTTGGTAAGGCCTCAACTCTCCTTTCTCCTGCACCAGATGCCCTTTGGCTTCCTCTCCCAGCACACAACAGAATAGACCCCAAAGAACGAGAAGCCCAGAAAGACTGGGAAGTTGCATTTCCTTGTGGGCCCCTCCTGCCCTCATGAGCTCGGCACCTGGAAGCTGGGGTCACAGGAGTTTGCTCCCCCTCCTTCCCTGCACCCCTCCTCCACCTGTCCTTTCTCGTGAATGGCTAATTTAAATGGATAGGATTTATTTGACTCAACTCTGCATTGTCTGACCCCAGCCTGCTTCCAGCTATAACTCCGAACTCAAAAGGCAGGAAGTCAGAACAGGGAGGAGAAAAAGGCTGAGATAATCAGCCCTTGATTAACATTGAGCTGTGAATGCACAGCCTTTTCTAAAGCTGCACAGAGCGTGAACAGGAGGAATGCAAATGAGGTGGCAGTTATGAAAATGATGCCTGAACTGTAAAGCGCCATATAAACAGTAGGTATCATTCAAATTTAAAAGAAACAAACAGGAAAACATGGTTTTCCACACAATTCTCCTCCGAGGCTTGCCTCCTTCCACCAACGTTCTCCCGAAAAGGGGTTCGCAGCTCAGAAAGACAACTCCTGATAGCGCTGTGTGCCAGGCCCAGTGTTAGACACTGTAAGTCAAACAAAAATGTGCAATACATGAGCCCTGTCTTCAAAAAACTGATGATCTGATAAAGAGAGGAACTGAGAAATACCCGCAAATCTACATGGTATATGCCTAGTGGGGCAGACTCCAGAATGTGAGAGTCAGAAAGTTACTCAGACCTTCTGCAGGATACCAGCCAATGGCACCTCCTAATGGGCCTCTCCCTTCTCTGTTACCTTCCCCACTCCAGGGTCCTGATCCAGTTCTGCCTCCTAAACATGTCTCAAAGGCACCACCTACCTCCCCTGCAGCATCATTACCTTGGTCCAGGCCTGTCCTCTGTATCCTGGGTAGCTCTCCACCCTCCCTTGCACCAACCCATCTCCCACATTGTAGCTGAAGTGATTTTTCTTCAATCCAATCATGTTTTCAAATCAAATAATGTTTAAATGCCTCAATGGCTCCTTGTGACCACCTGGGGAAAGTTCAAACTTCTTGTTTGGGGACCTGAAGCCCCTCTCTGCCTCCCATGTTGCCCCCAGTGCTCTGAGCTCAAAGATTGTAATTCCTCTAACAGGGTGTAATTTCTCATGCGTCAGAGTTTAAGCACACTGCCTGGAATGTGAGATCTCACACAACCACCAGTCTTTGCCTGGTTCATGCTTCTCTGTCCTTCCAGTATCAACTAAAACAGCCTCTTAGGCCAGACATGGTGGCTCATACCTGTAATCCAAGCACTTTCGGAGGCAGATCACCTGAGGTCAGGAGTTCAAGACCAGCCTGGCCAACATGGTGAAACCCCATCTCCACTAAAAATACAAAAATTAGCCGGGTGTGGTGGCATGGGCCTGTTAGCTACTTGGGAGGCTGAGGCAGGAGGATCACTTAGAACCTAGAAGGCGAAGGTTGCAGTGAGCCAAGACGGCACCACTGCACTCCAGTCTGGGCAACAGAGCAAGACTCCATCTCAAAACAAAAAACAAAAAACAAATCAAACAAACAAAGAAAAAAACCAGTCTCTTGCTTTGAAGCCTCCCCAGAGCCCCCAGAGCCACGCCTTCTCTGGCACAGGCGTAATGTGATGGCTCCTCTCAAAATGCCCTACACGTGCCCTTCCTGAGCATTTTCACACTATATTTGAACAACTTGTTGAATATGTATGTCCTCTTGTATAGGAATAGGAATCACCTGGCCATCTTGTTAAACTGCACATTCCGATTCAGTAGGTCAGCAGCAGGGCCTGGCTTGCTACGTTTCTATCCACCTCTCAGGTGATGCTGCTGCTGCTGGGCTGTGGGCCACACCTGGTGTATACAGACTGGACTTTGCTGCCCAGAGACAGCAGGGCCAAGTTTGTCTTGTTTACTAAGTATCCCTAGCACCAAGCCCAAGCCTGGTACATGTTGGCACTAAGTAAGTTTTTACAGAATGAACAAATAAAGAAGGTAAACAGGTTGGAGGTGGACATTCAGTAATTTGGGGTTCAAGTAATAGTTTCATCAGGGCCACAGGGGATAATGACACTGACAATGTCTGCAAAATTAGCACCATCCCTTACAAATCAGACCTGACTGATAAATATTTATCCATTTATAAATTTGATTATTGGCCTAAATCAAATCCATACAGCAAGTGCATGACCAAAATAGAACATCTGAACTTGGTGATTTTGTACCCTTTACCAAAGCTAAACAAATTGCTGCTTGCTGCAATCCCAGAGGGGTGGGGGTGGGGGTGCGGCGGGGGCATAGCGCCTGTGCTTAACTGTGAATTATTAATGTGAAAGATTTGCATGTGCTTTTTATGATTATAGCTGACTTTGATGTCTTTGTGCCCTGCTCAGGGCTTCAACACACAACTATAATTTATTTGCAAAAAAAAAATGTGCATAGACCAAGTATCAGAAATATGTTGAAGTAGTTACAATATAAAATAAAACTGCAACAATTATATTGCTCCTGTGTTGCCAAGGGTAGTCCAGAGGCTCTGAAAGGATGGAGCACACGGACTTGTTCAAATCACCGTCTAGAGAAAAATAGCACAATATCTCTTTGGAAACCTGACTCTTAATTCTGCAGACCAGTGATTTCAATATCACTGAATGGGAAAAATAGAGGTAAGCATTTGCAACAACTTCAATAACCCACTGCAGATCAATACAGCTCTAACACTGCCCTCCTCGCCCTAAGCCATCCAACGAGCTCAGCCAAACCTCCGAGATTGGTTACAAAGGTCACATTGTTTGACTCAACACACTGGTGCTGCTCTTACACAATGATGGAGAAACTGGTCAAAAGAGAACTTTTAGATAACTCTCCCAACTCAAAATCGATAGTTCTCTGAAGAATTGAAAGGCAGGCAAGCTGCTGAGTCCTTATTTACATATATGTGGCTCTCAATAGATGCCTTCCCCATGGCTGCAAGAAGAAATCAATAGTTTCTCTCAGGAAACTTCAAGTACAGAGGGATGGGATGGATATAAAAGATGTTTGGGGTTTGCATCTCTCTTTAATTCCAATTCTGCATATCCTCAGGGTAGTAGCTATAATTGCCAAAAGACCTGCAATATTTGAAAGCATCTATTTAAATAGTCAATATTACTGAGTTCCTAACTTCAAGCCAGCCCAATTCTTGGGACTGAAGATTCAGGTTTCCAGCTTGATTAAGTGGAGAAATTGGGGAATGACTTGCTGAGACCAGGACTAGAGGAGGAAGATCAAGCTTACAGCATAGATGGTATAAGGGAATATCTTTGTTTCCTAGAGTAGTCACACAAATGACCAAAAACTGGGTGGCTTAGCACAGAAATTATTGTCTCACAGATTTGAAAGCTAGAAGCCCAAGATGGAGGTTGGCAGGGCTGGTTCCTTCTGAGGCCAGGAGGGAGAATCTGTTCCATGCCACTCTCCCGGCTTCTAGTGGTTTGCTCATCTTTGGCATTCCTTGGCTTGTAGATGCATCACCTAGATCTGTGCCTTCATCTTCACATAGTGTTCTCTCTGTGTCTTCACACTCTTCTCTCTCTGCATGTCTGTCTCTGTGTCCAAATTTCCCCTTTTCATAAGGACACCAGTCGTACTGGATTAAGGGCCCACCCGAATGATCTCAGAGTAACCTGATTACCTCTCTAAAGACTATTTCCAAAATCTGAGGTACTGGGGATGAGGACTTCAACATCTCTTTTTGGGAGGATACAATTCAAGCCATAGCGTGGAGGGAAGGGGGATGTTAAGCCCCGTTCTCAGCATGTTGAGAGTGAGCTATCTATGAATGCTTGGGTGCTAAGATCAGAAGAAAAATTTGCCCAAGAGATATAGAGCTAAGAGACATGTTCCTTTAGCGGTTCAAACAGAATCAGATGCTTAAGAGTCAGGTGCTGGTGTGGATGGCATGGCTGAAGCAACAGACAGGAGACTGCCCCCCAGAGAAGTTACAGTGCTATGGACAGAAGGAGAGCTGAGAAGAGGTGCTGCCAATGAGGTGGAGAAAACCCAGGCAACCTCAGTGAAGCCAAGGGAAAAGAAGGTCTGAAGGGAAATGTCACTGGTCTAATTACACTGTCCCAGTTATCTATTACTGTGTAACTAACTACCCCAAAATTTAGTGATTTACAACAACTGCCACTTATTCTCTCTCACAATTGTGTGGTAAGGCTTGGCTGAGCAAGGCTTCTGCACCACGTGGCATCAACTGAGGTAACTTGGAGGAAGTTCATCTGGGGGAGGGATGAACTCATCTGGAGGGTACAACACTGCTTCACTCCCATGTCTGGCACCTGTAGGAGTGAGTGCAGGGGAAATGTCTAGAAGGCTGGACCCAGCTGCAATCATCCAAAAGAGTGCACACACATGGCTTCTCCCACTTGTTGGTCTCAGGGGCGGGCTGAGGGCAGGGCTCTTTCTAGTTCATGATTCCTCATCCTCCTGTTTTCAGTGGAAGCAATCCTCAGCTGCAAGATGAATTTGTGGGGCCTAACACAAAATGAAAGTGTAGGAGCCCTTCTTCAAAAAGCAGGAAGGAATCATATAGGGTTGTGTGTGTGTGCGCGTGTGCATGTGTGTGTGTGTGCGTGTGTGTGTGTAATGTAGCATCAAAGTGGGCATGGAAGCACTACTATGCTAAGATCAAGTTTGATCAGTTTTCAAGGGACATGAGTTTCTATTTTATCAACATACATGCTTCCCATGTGTTTCACATGAAGGACATATTTCATTCATGATTCTATCATGACTCAGCTGAGTGTAGGTAGTCACAATGTCCAACTAGGCCTCAGTGGCAGGTTCGGCAAATTCCACATCTGTTTCAGAGAACAGTTATAAAAACAATCCTGACCCACCAAGGACCATAGGCACTTGAGATAGCCCAACAGCCAGAAGAATCTGGACGAAGACAAGAGCATCAGAGAAGCAGGATGCTGGGTTGGAAAGGTAGACCTTCTGCGCTGGATCCCCACTTCCCACCAGAGCAGATGGTCCTTTAGAAAGAGCTCAGCCACATCTGCTGACAATGCCACTCACTGGCTGTGTGCAGCTGCCCAAAGTGCTTGGCCACTCAGGCTCCTCGTTGATGAAATGGAAACACAATGCCCTCTTCTTGCTAGGTGGTTGTATCAACTACAGCTGATTAGCAGGAAGCACCCTCTAAAGGAGATATTCTCATCATTCTGCTGATTCCAAGGGTCCTCCTGAAAACCACAATCCCCTTGTTGTCCATCTCCTCCTGACAAAGAGAGGAACGTAAGGTGAGACAGAACCCAGGGAGTATTGCATTCTCCATTCCCAGAGTGGGAGAAAACTCCTAGATTTTACTCTCCAGGCCCTCCCAGTTCTGTTTCACAGCCCACCAGCCATCTTGCAAAGGGGCCTGACATCCAGGCTGTAAATTTGTAGCCAAGATAGCTGTATGTTTTGACCACATCCAAGGGCAGTACATTGCCACAATCATATGGTAATTAATGTTTCAAATGTCACCACCTTTCATGCATCCTTTAAGATAGCACCCTTTAAAACACAAAAAGGATACATAATGTTGTCATGTAGATCCGAATAGCCACATAATCATGATGGGAGTAGGGCCCACGTAAACTAAAATTAAAGGACGGGCATGGAGGAGCATGAATCCCAGCTCAGCCTCTCATCAGCCTTGCTCTAGATGGCACAGTGGAGAACCTGCATGAGAAGCTACTTTTCTGGAGGCTCTAAAAGATGTTAAGGCCATTCCGTAAGCAAGGATATGGAGAGAGACTCAAAGGGCTCCAGCTCTGGAATCAGACAGGATAAGGTTGGAATCCTCTCTACAATATATTGGCTGTGTGACCTGGAGCAAGTGTCTTAACTTCTCTTCCCCCTCATGAGTAAAATCCAGACTTGCCAAGCTGTTTAGAAGGCTTGAGAAAATTGTAGAGAAATATCTAGAATGAGAGCTGATATACTGCAGGCCGCCAACCAGCTGCAGTTACTATCACTTTATTACCATTCCAGTAAATATTTTAATAGACTAGATGTTCTTCCTCAAGGCACAGAACAAAATTTCACCCACAAAGGCATCTCTGTTAATCACTCATTAAATATTTAGCACGCCCCTTATACAGTCAACTATTGTGGGGGTAGAAAAACAAATAAGGCACAACGTGTCTCTCCTCAAGGTGGTTATAACGTGGTGACTGCTGAGGATGCGGCATTCTTGGACACATGATTGCTAAAGAATTTTCTATCTTTTTCGCCAAGTTGTTATCAATCTTTTTTGCATATGACTGTCCTTCCCTGGAAGGATTAAACCACATCTGTTACAGAGCTAGTAGAGTGCCTGGCACAGCTCATATAACAGCTCAGCAAGAAGCCACAGTGGAAAGATGCAGGAGGAGGAAAAGAGGAGGAAGAAAGAGGGAGGAGAGGAGGGAGAACAAAGAGGAAAGGGTGGAAGGGGTGGAGGAGAAGGAGGCATTTAAGTCAGAAATAACCTGAAAAGGTAGCCAGAACCATGCAGTCATAGACCTTGATAAGCTATAGCTAAGGAGAATTTGTTATCTCTTGTAAATGCTAGTGAAATAAATTCTCTAGTTCAAAACAAAGATAGGGAAAGAGTGGGTGATGTTTCATGTGTGGTTGCAGAAGGTGGACATTGCAGTGACCCTTCTCCATATTCTTTTCTCTCTCAGACACATACAATTATTTTCTATATTTCCAAAAACACACAAAGTCCTTCTGATGGCTATCATCTTTGTAGTTCTGGATTTACCAAGTACCACTGCAGTACTGGTCAAGTCAGAGATGACAAACTGAAAGAAGACAGAGATGAAAAACCTTTCAGAACCCTTTCCTAAAAGTGACACAGGGGCCAGGTGTCGTGGCTCACTCTTGTAATCTCAGCACTTTGGAAGGCTGAGGTAGGCTGATCGATAGAGCCCAAAAGTTAGAGACCAGCATGGGCAATATGGCAAAACTCCATCTCTGCAAAAAAATACAAAAATTAGCTGGGTGTGGTGATGTATGACTGTAGTCCCAACTACTCAGGAGGCTGAGGTGGGAGGATGGCTTTAGCCCATGAATTCGAGGCTGCAGTGAGCAGAGATCACACAACTGCACTCCAGCCTGGATGACAGAGCAAAACCCTGATTCAATCAATCAATCAATCAATCAATAAAAATATAAATAAATTGTGACACAGGCTAAGGGAGCCCACTGCCACCTTCTTGATGAATCAGACATACAGCCCAATCACAAAGCCTCTGCTGACCCCACACCTGCCACCACACACCTCAGGATGGGTTATCTTTACACATCAGAAACAAATGTCTCTGCTCAGATAACAGAGACCTCCCGATCAGTTAAAGTGGCGCCTTCAACAGAGACTAATTACTCAGTCCATTCAAATTCTGTAGCTGCTGCCAGGTCCCTCCAGGAAACTAACTTTACACTCTGACCAATAGGGACTGCAGTGATGTACAAACAAATCAAGAGTCTCTGAACACAGCTAGCAAACATTCATGACCTAGAACTCCTTCCTAGATGAGAGGTTCAGCAGGGGCAAGCCGAGGTGTCCCTCTTCAATTTCCTGTCCCCAGTCTCTCCCTGGCAGACCCATCCACTTCCAGAAGGGTAACACCTAAGTTTCCATTCCTTACCCATACCCTCCCTCTACAGACACTTGCTGGCCTCCCCAGCACCACATGACAAAGCTAAAAACCACGTCTTCCCTCCCCAACGGCATCACCAGCTTAATTTCCTGATGTCTGCTGAAAGTGGGAAACTCTCACATTTGCCCTTTCCTTTCCACTGCCACCATTTTCACTCACGTTCTGACCCTAAGAAGCTCTGAAATCAGATCTCCCTGACTCCAACATCTTTCCACTTACTACCGCCATCCCCACACTCATCCCGAAAGGTGTTTCTTAATCCACTGCTGCAGGAAACCCAGTGGTGGCTCCCCAGCCCTCACCACACTAAGCATCGATCCCTGTTCCTGGCTTCTCCCTTCCTAGTCTCCTGCATTCCTATACTTACATCCTTCATTCCAGCCAGATCTTCCCAGAATAGTGGATGTGGATTTCTGCCCTTGCAAGGCCCTGCCCTCATTGGTCCTCTCCCCACTCCTCAAGAATACCTCAAACCTGGCTCCCATTGAGGCTTCTCCAAGATTCCCCAGGATGACATTGCACCCTCCCTTGACCCCCCCCAGGCAGCCTCCTCAGTCCCTCTCTGGGGACACACCCTGCCCTGTGTCACCTGCATACTCGACTTCTCTCTGCCACCCCCAACTATGAGCCCCTTGAACTCAGGACTGAGTGTATCTGCCTCTGAGGAGATCTCCCATGGTGCAGACAGTTTTACACACCATAAGCTTTCTATCAATATTTGTGGAACAGACTGTCTAATCAATCCATAGAGCATAAAGTTTAGGAGCAACTGCCCAGCCATCAACTGCAGACGTCAGGTACTTTGTTTGTTGACTGCTTTGTGTCTCAGCCACCAAAATGTAACCTTCCTGAGGACAGAGCTGTGTTTCTCATTCCCTGCTGTATCCCAGCACCCAGGAAAGGATTGGCCCCTAGGAGGTATTCAGTGAATATTTCATTGATTGAAAAACCTGCTTTCAAGTAT
Organism: Pongo abelii; assembly: GCF_028885655.2. Taxonomy (NCBI): domain Eukaryota; kingdom Metazoa; phylum Chordata; class Mammalia; order Primates; family Hominidae; genus Pongo; species Pongo abelii. The sequence continues at coordinate 145,735,164 of NC_071989.2, forward strand.
CACTTATTGACTGTATCACCTTAGGTAAGTGACTCACTCTAAGTTTTGTTTTTTGTTTTTTTAAAAAGGCATCTCTCTCTGTCTCCCAGGCTGGAGTGCAGTGGTGCAATCTCAGCTCACTGCAACCTCCACCTCCTGGGTGCAAGTGATTCTCGTGCCTCAGCCTCCTGAGTAGATGGGACTACAGGCAAGCACCACCATGCCTGGCTAATTTTTTGTATTTTAGTAGAGATGGAGTTTCACCATGTTGCCCAGGCTGGTCTTGAACTCCTAAGCTCAGGCAATCTGCCCACCTCAGCCTCCCAAAGTGCAAGGATTACAGGTGTGAGCCACTGCATCCAGCCTGTTTTTAAGAGTTTTGGTCTCACTCTTGTCATCCTGGCTGAAGTGCAGTGGCACTATCATGGCTCACTGCAACCTCAAACTCTTGGGCTCAAGTGATCCTCCCACCTCAGCCCCCAGAGTAGCTGGTACTACAGGTGTGTGCCACTACACCCAGCTAATTTATTTTTTGTAGAGGCAGGGTCTCACTATGTTACCCAAGCTGGTCTTGAACCCTTGGCCTCAAGTGATCCTCCCACCTCAGCTTCCCAAAAGTGCTGGGATTACAGGAATGAGCCACAACACCCAGTCCTGACTCTAAGTTTTAGTTCTCACCTCTGAAATGGGAGAACAGGATAGTATCATCTCAAAGAGCAATCACAAGGAGTTGAAGTAATCCAGGATGAGGGCTTGGTATGGGGCTGGGCACCATGATTGTTTACAATGACCATCCTGGAGAGGTGCCGGACTGTCTCAGCATTCCTGCCACACCTCTTTCATCCAGTTTGCGTCAAGGACCTGAGCTGTTCCAGATGTTATCCACAACACCCCCCACACCACTCTTCTCTGATAGCTTTTCTTGCCCTCATGCCTCCCCCTCTCCTTTTCTGGCTCAGATCATAGCCCAGCCCCCAGGTGGCGTCCTGCATGCCTCCCTCACAGCGTCAAGAATGCTCAGGCAGCAGCTGCTGAACACAGCAGGCCCAGTGGAGCAGACTCCAGCCTGGTAGCTCAGCCACCTTGGACACATCCTGCTGGAGGAGAACCCGCTCCTCCTGGGAAGCCACAGACTCAGGGAGAGGCTCAGTTCTTCCAGCTGTCACTTCCACTACCCTCCTGTTGGAAGGAACCTATGTACTTCTGAGAGAATAACTGAGATGCCTGAACAGCCCTGCCCTGAGCTCACCCTCAGAGGGTGGGCTCAACTGAGTCAAAGCACACCAAGCTCTGCGACCTCCTTACACCTGCTCTGTCTCATCAGTGCAGGTTGGATTAGGCTGACCATGCCATTTCCATTTGCCTAACTCTAACTCGGCCCCAGGCTAGCCTATCAAGCCCACCACCACAAAGCCCACTTATTACTAAGCTGACTGCCAAGTGAGGTCAATCTGTAATTTAAATCTGTACTGCATAATGCATAAGAGATCTTGGTATAAATTATTCACCCGCAAATTGCCTTCTGGACATTTAGGAAACTTAGTGGGAAATCTAAAAGGGAAGTGGGCATTTGCCCAGCATCACCTTAGTAAGCAGAGAGTGCTCTTTTGCTGCTGTTGTCATTTTATTTGCCAGGAACCCAAGCAGATGGATTCCATTTACCTCCACCAAAAAACATTTTAGAGGCGGGGTGTGGTGGTTCAGGCTTGTAATCCCAGCACTTTGGGAGTCCCAGGTGGATGTATCACTTGGGGGCCAAGAGTTCGAGACCAGCCTGGCCAACATAGCAAAACCCCTGTCTCTACTAAAATACAAAAAAGTAGCCAAGCATGGTGGCACATGCCTGTAATCCCAGCTACTTAGGAGGGTGAGGCACGAGAATCACTTGAACCCGTGGAGCAGAGGTTGCAGTGAGCTGAGATCACGCCACTGCACTCCATTCTGGGCAATAGAGCAAGACTGTCTCAAAAAAAATATATATATATAGAGAGAGAGAGAGAGAGAGAGCGAGAGAGAGAATATGCAGACCAACCAGGGGGCCAGCTACTTACTATGTTTCCTCTCCCAGCACCAGATCCTAGAGCCAAGCTCCAGCTTAATATAGCTATAGGGCACCTTCTTTACAGGAGCTTCTCCTGTCTCCCAGGAACACAAAGGGAAACTTGGCCTACTGCTGACCTGGCCATTAGCAAAGACTCCCTTCCCTTTCTCTCATGTCTATACAAAGAACTGGTTTCTGCTCTCCCATGGCTCCATCTTCCCTATAGAAACTCCCCTGAACAGGTTATTAGTGCTTACACCAGAATCCAACAAGAGGACCACTCATGGAGTTTGCTCTCTTACACTAGTCCATCCTCTTCTTAGGCCACTATGCTAACTCTATCCATTCAGCTAATCATAATTGAACATCTATAATTATGATTCAGGCACTAAGGACAAGGGTGAGTAGAACATGTTCTCTGTTGTTAGGGAGTTCACAGACCAGAAGGGTAGGTGCTCATGCAAACAAACCACTACAAAACAAATTTGCCCTGATGCACACTTTGTTCTAGGCACAGCGTGAGGCATTGGGGGATGTGGGAATGAGAACTGGAATAAAGGTTCTCATTCATGACCTGGAATCATCTCATGACCTGGAATCAAGGTCAGTGGGAATATAAAGGAGCTCATGATCAGCTCTGCTTGTGGAAGGAGAGGGTCAGGGAAGGCTGCGCAGAGAAAGAGATGCCTGACTGGGTCTTTAAGAATGAGTAGGAGTTGCCAGGCAGACATGTTACACCCACATGCACATATGGGGAACGGCAAGCAGGTAGGTGAGTGTACACAAATGCTTTAAGGATCATGCAACCCAGCTTGTACTGCTGGGACAGGCTGAATATAGACTACATATTTCCTTTAAGGAGATCAGTGTGTTTCCATTTGTGACAAATGATTCTCATACAATCTTTGTGAAGTTGGAAGGAAATGGAACTTCTCTCATTCTGTCACAGCAGAAAAATTGGAACCCTTATAATTCCCTCTTCTTACCTTCTGTTAATAATCCACCTTTCATCAGAATAAAATATCATTACCCTAAGGTACCATTCCATTTAAACCTTATGGATCTTCCTAGGAATCAAGAAATCATTGCCAGGCTCACCTCACCTTGAGACACAAATGAGAAAAAAAAAAAAAAAAAAGACCAGAAATTTGTCTTCTGACAAGGACTTCTGGAGTCCCATTTCCTTCCTGAGGACTGTACCAGTCACTGCAAATCCTGAAGGTTTTTCTATGCAGAAGTCAGAAAGCACCAAGTGGCGCAACTAGCCTGCTTAGGGAGGAGGAGTAGAGTAAAGGTGTTTTGTGGCTGCTATGTGTCCATGAGACGCATCACTGAGCAATGACTGAACAAACCAGTCACTTTCTCAAGGCCAAAAAATCTCTCCACCATCCTTCATACCTGCCAAGCATCCCCAACAGGTGATGTTCATCCAACACCACTGCCCAACTCACAGAAGAGGACACAGGCTTGACCCAGGGCATCTCTTGCCCCTGATCTGTACAACACATTTGGCTCTTACGACCTTCATGCAAGAAAGAAAGAAAGAAAGAGAGAGAGAGAGAGAGAGGGAGGGAGGGAGGGAGGGGGAGGGGAGGGGAGGGGAGGCTGGAAGGAGGGAAAGGAGGGAGGGAAGGGAGGAGGTGGAGGAGCGGGGGAAGGAGGAGGGGAAAGAGGAGGGGAAGGTGGAGGGGAAGGGGAAGAGGAAGAGGAAGAGGAAGGGAAAGGGGGAGATAAACTTCCTCCCTCTGTAATATCTACCCAGACAGCCATATCTTTCCACCAACCATGACAAGAAATTGAACCTATCCAACAGGTCTTCAGCATTTTCCTGCAAACCTGGAATGTTCCAGGTGGCTGTGCATCTAAGAGACATTTTCTGTTGGTTTTTGATAAACTGTTTATATCAGAGTTTGATATTCTTTGGCTAACCCCTAAGACTCTGTTCAAACAGATTAAACACTCAAAACTTTGAAGGGTTTTTCTATGCCTCCTGGACAAAATTTCAAGACTTACATGATCAAATCAAGACTCTAGGTACCCTGAACTCCAATTTAATAGGCACTTTTGGATGGTACTGAAAGTATGAACTCATCACAAAGCCTGCAGTATAGAACAGAGCACAGCTTCTTAAGGCATCATTTCTGGGATGAAGGCTAAAAATTGTCTATCACAGCCAGTTAGCCTCAAAGGGAGTCTAAATAAATCGAGCCCACTGGGGAGTCTGTGAAATAAGACCTATATTAGGAGCAATCTTTTGAGCATCATGTCCATATGAAGTAAGAATTCTCCCTCTAACTGGGGCACAAGACCCTCTTAAGAATAAAACTTTGGATCATTTCACAGTAATATGACTGTATCTTAGAAAGCAATCTAGGGATTGAACTAGAAATTTGCATGATACTCTCATTTGGTTATAAGACCCATCTCTGGCTGTTCATCACTAGGAAAGCAATTGCCCACAGGAAGGTGAGCAAGATACAAGGCATTCTCATCATCACCTCCCTCTCTGATTAAACATCAAAATATGTTTGATCCAGAGCATACAAAATCAATTAAGAGAGTTAACACATGTAAAGCACATTGAATCCTGAATCAAAATTAGCTATTATATCAATAAAAATAATAGCTTCCATTTATTGAGTACCTACGACAAGGCAAGCAGTAGGTTAGCACATGTGCTCTCTAATTTAATCCTAACAGCCAACCCTACAAGGTAGTGCTAACTCTCACATTTTATAGACAAAGGTAAAGAAATGCAAATTGTGTTAGTTTCTGCCTTGCTTGCAGGCCTTTGCTAATGAAAAGTCATTTTTATTTTTTTTATAAAGCACTGCAGTCCACACTAAGGAGCAAATGCAGTCAGCATTTTTATATGCTTGCCCAAATTGGATAAAGATAAAAAGTCAAGAAGAAATACATAGGCAGATATATTTCCTGAACTGGATTTTCTTTTTCCTCTAGGATGGACATAATATAGTGTGGAGCTTTCTCTACATCACTTGCACATCTATGTGGTTACCTATCCACTGCTGGGAGATGGCTGTGGTCCACAGATTCGTCCTGAAGCAACTTCAGAGACTCTCGTGGTGACAAATGTACTACTAAATCTCCACAAGGGTTTCCCTGACCAATTCCATCTCCTGATCACCCAAGTAATAAAGAGGGCCAACTTCTATTTCAACCACTCAGAGAGGATTTAAGACCAAGAGCAATTGGTGCCATTAGTCTCTTGTTGCAGATGCACAAGTCTAAGCCCAGGTCAGCTGTCAAACATAAACATGCAAGATCCAACATGCAATCAGTTTGCCACAACAGCCATCTCTCCCCATGTCACTCCTCATGGGAAACACATAAAAACAAACACACAGGTAACAAGGCAAAAGGAAGAAGGCAGGCATTGTGTGCTCAGAACTTGGGAAGAGTGTTGGGTTTGAGTTTTGCCCTTGCTAAAATGTTGTGTCACCTCACATCTTACAAAGGCACACAGTCTTGTCCACATTAATCCAACAGTCATCTGGACCCACATGGACCTTGAGCATCCCTAAAGTCACCAGAAGGCAGACAGGATCCGGGATCTCAAAACAGTGCTGCTGAACCTTCAAAAGGCAAGAGTACTTCCAAATACTACCCTTCCTAGGATGTGCCCTTAAGTCAATGGAGGTGATTCTGGAACATTGCCTCCTATTTCAGGAATAAGTCCAGCATTTCCAAATGAGTCTGCGCACTTTGATCTCTGCAGTAGGGCTTTATTTTAAGAAGATAGTCTTGATAATAATACAGCACAGTGATATTTGGGGTTCCACCACTCACAGTAACTACTAATTTATTTTCCTTCCATCTCATTTAGACGCACATTTCTCAAAAGACTGTCTACCATCCCAAAGAAAGCTGGTAGATCAGGGTTTCTCAAACTTCCTCCAAAGAGATGACTCAGAGACTGGGACTGGCTTCCTCTGGGAAGCCTTCATGCAACACTTCAAGTGAATTGATGGGTCCCTTCTGTACGTGTTTCTACGTATCCTCTACTTCCCATTAGGGCATTATCACATGATGTCTGTTAGGGATTGAATGTTTGGGTTCCCTCCTAAACTCACATGTTGAAAAAGAACCCTAGCCCCCAGTGTGATGATATCTGGAGGTGAAGTGTTCAGGAAGTAATTAGGTCTAGATGAGATCATGAGGGTGCTGCCCCATTAAGCGATTTGTGTCCTTCTAAGAGGAAGAGACCCCAGAGCCTCCTCTCTTCTCTGTGTGAGGATACAGAGAGAAGTTAGCCATCTGCAAGTCAGGAAGTGGGCCTCACCAAGAACTGAATCTGCCAGCACCTTGACCTTGAATGTTCTAGCCTCCAGAACTGTGAGAAATAAGTGTCTTTTGTTTAAGCCACCCAGTCTATGGTATTTTGTTATAGCAGCCTGAGCTATGACAATGTTATAATGATTAGTTATCTCTCTATATGCCCTACTAGACTGTGAGCTCTGTAAAGGGAGAGATAAGGTCTATTTTACTCACCACTGTATCAGAGTCACCTAACAGGGTCTGGGATATAAGAGGCACTAAGGAAGTATCTGTTGAGTGAATGGATGCACGGGTGGGTGGAAGCACATGTACATGCATAGATAAAAATTATGGTTTTAAAGAATATCAGACACTAGAGGAAATGCTTTATGGCATAAGTAAAAATGCAGGAAATAAAATTATTTAAACAATGTGATTTCAATTATGTAAACATTTACACACGATTAGGAATCTGGAAGGAAATATGCTAAAAAATGCTAATAGTGGTTATCTGGGTGGTAAGATTTGGATGAATTGTTGCCGTTGCCTTCATTTCCCATGTTTCCACAAATTGCATATATTACATTTATGATTCAGAAATAAGATTACATTTTTAAAAAGCAAATTACTGAGAAAAAACTTGCCTGCACGTTTTAGGAGGTTTTCACCTATAAAAACAGGGCAGAGAGACTCGGGGAAGAAGTCAAGACTCTGGGTGAGTTCATGTTTCCAGAGTTTAGGAGCTCCTGTCTCTCCCAATTTCCCAGAAGCATGAGGGACCCTCAAACACAATGATTTCACAGCAAGCTTCCCCCTTAAGTGTTCCTCTCAGCCCCAGCCATTCAGTACGGAGAGCTGTTCAAAGATGGAGGTGGAAGAAATGCCACCTTTTGAGGACAGATCCAAAACTATGAGGGATCAAGAGACCAGAAGAAAAAGGCTGGGAAGGAATTCCACCCAAATCTTCAGAGCCATCAAGACCAAAACCAAGAGAAGCACAAACATGTTCCTCAAGCATTGAGAAGTTCCTCCCAAAACTCAAAAGTACAGAAGAAGGTCACTGCTTTAAAAGTGACTTATTTAAGGGTTAGAAGGGGGGTGGTGAAATTATAGATAATGACAATAATTGTAATAAACACTGCAGCTTACCATTTATTAAGGACTTAACACAGACATCAGCAACCCTTTTTTTTTTTTTTTTTTTTTTGAGACAGAGTCTCGCTCTGTTGCCCAGGCTGGAGTGCAGTGGCACGATCTCTGCTCACTGCAAACTCCTCCTCCCAGGTTCACACCATTCTCCTGCCTCAGCTTCCCAGCTACAGGCACCCGCCACCACGCCCGGCTAATTTTTTTTTTTTTTTTTTTTTTTTTTTTGGTAGAGACAGGGTTTCACCATGTTAGCCAGGATGGTCTCGATCTCCTAACCTTGTGATCCACCCGCCTCAGCCTCCCAAAGTGCTGGGATTACAGGCATGAGCCACTGCGCCTGGCCAGCAAACTTTTAATGTAAAGGGCCAGGTAGTAAATATTTTCCACTTTGTGAGCCATATGACCTCTCCTCAACTCTGCCATTGTAGTGCAAAGACAGCTATAGATAATACATGAAAGAATGAGCATGGTTGCATTCAAATAAACCTCTATAAAAACAGACAGACAGGGCAGATTTGGCCTGAGGGCCACAGTTTGCAACCCCTGGCTTAACATGGGCAGGCATTGTACTAAGCTCCTGACTTAGCACTAATTTAATTCCCACAACCCTCAAGTGGGGAAACTGAGACTCAGGAAGATTAAATCACTTGCCAGGCTATACTGTCAAAAGGTGGCAAGGCTCAACTCAACCCTAGGTTAGTTTGACTCCAAAGGGGACACACTTTTTCATGAGGTTATTCAGCCTCAGAGGCCCTCATGACAGTAATCAATCCTCCTTCACCACGTGAACACGTACTGAGCACATCTTTGTGCTGGTATCAGGCTGAGTATGGGAGATCAAGGATGAATAAGATCCAGACCTTGCCCTCCAAAGTTCATAATTTGAGCTAGGCATCTGCCCTGTAAGTACCTACCTAGCTCTCCCTCCCCAGTAGAAGTATGTCCCCAACAGAATAAAATAGGTCCAGGGATACCAAAAACTCACACCACAGACATGCATTAAATACACCTCATTTCTTTACAAAAGGATTTTATGCTCTACACAAGACACTGCTAAGAAGAGACTCCACTCAGAACTTGTAAATATTGGCTTACACATCCATAAGTCCTGAGTGCAGAGGTCAAGAAACAAACTGCAGCCTGAGAAGCTCTACCAGAAATTCACTGTACTGAGTCACAGTTCAGCTTGATGGTTAAGGGCATAGAACCTGAAGACAGACCTGGACTGGAATCACAACTCTGCATCACCTTAGGTAAATGACCAACCTGCTCTAAAAGCCTCAGCTACCTCACCTGTATACAAAAGTTAAGAATCCTTACTGTCCTAGAGTTGTCAGGAGACAATGTAGGGTTGGAGGGCAGGGACTAGATTTGTCTTATCCATCATCATATCCTCAGCACCAGGCAGATACCAGGTGCAAAATAAATACAAGGGGATAAACAGAAATTGAGACTTTTTGAAATAACCTCAGTGAAAGGAAAATAGGACTTACTTTGCAAAGAACCTCACAATTAAAGAAGTCTAGCACTGGAAGCAAGGTGCAGGTGTCCTGCAGAACCAGCCTGGGTAAGCCAGTCACTGGGGACAGGCTTGAGATGCACAAGTCCATGCTCAGAATGGGCCTGGGAGGCCCTTCTCTGCAGGAAGCAGGGCGGACGGCAGCAAAAGTGAGCAGTGAGGTGCAGGCGCATCTTCTGTTTACCCATCTCTACATAAACAGCCTGAGATCCCAGGGCCCTGCATCTGCCCCAGCCCAGCCCAGCCCTGCTGCTTATTTCCCCCACCCACTCATCTCCTGCTTCTGATTCTAAATAAACTCTGATCTTATTAACCTCCATCACATGGGGGAGTGAACACCCAGCCTGCCCCTTCACAGGCCTTTCTGACAGAGGCTGCCTCACTGGAGAAGGACGGAGGTTAAATACCGAGATTTGCAAGCAGTTTTCCCTAATACCTAAGCACCATCTGCCCACCTGTGGCTGCTTCATCAACCTCAAAGCTAGAGGCAAGGATGTTGGGGAGCGGGGTGACATTTTTTGCAGCTGTCATGTGCCAGGCACCATGGGGCTTAACACTCAAATTGCGAGTGATTTATCTGCCAATGGAAAGCTAAGTGACCTGACAGAAGAATCTGCACAAAGCCAAAGAAAAACGGAGTCATTTTTACACAGCCTTTGGATGGGGTAGATAAGCACAAGGCTGCAGAACAAAGAGCTTTTTGCATGAGGGTCCCACAGCCCTGGTGATACCTGAATCCAGGTGACAGGAGCACCTATAGTTCTGCTTTGCCTCCACTTACAGCTTCTCCACCTAAGACAAGGGCAATTTGCCCATTTCCCTAACAAACAACTACAGTGGGACTGTATGAAAAGGGCAAAATCTGAACCTGCTCCCCCGAGCCTATGTTGTGGGACAGTGCCCAATACTCAGTGCTTACCACACCACAGCATTAGCTATCATTTTATACCAAGGATAGAGCAGGATTTAAGAGCCAAGACTTGGAATTAGCCAAAGCTGTGTCCTAGTTGAGGCTCTGTCACTTATTACCACGTGGCCTAAAGGCTCCTCATTTGTAAAATGGGGCTAATAATAGTGCCTCCCTCAAAGAGGTGCTATTAGGATCAGATGACTTAGTTGCATGCAAACTGCTCCTTCATGCTCACTGTGGGACACTGTCATCTCCTCATTTGTTGTACCAGATGGAATGTGAGCTCCTCACAGGGAGGATTCATGTCCAAGTGCCCAGCATGGGTGCTGGCACACAGTAGGGCCTCAGGTCATACTTCTGGCGAGGATACCAACCCAAGCTTGTGGGATGCATCTGCAGAACACCCAGCTTTCCACAGCTGCTCCCCTGCTCGGTCGTCCCCTCTCCTCCCAGGCTGCAGTTCTCAGTCCAGGGATCTCCACTAAGACCTTCCTGAAAGCAGTGCTGTGGCCAGTAAACAAGTGAGGAGAGCCCCAGCCATTCTGTCCATCCACACGGGAATCTCTGACCAACTTGAATTAAGTTGGTTCCTTCCCAGCTCTCTGGCATATGCTCAGGATTCAAAGGTTCACCTTCCAAGGGGCAGTTCTGGTTTTCTCAAGCCTTTCTAATTGAGTCAGGTTTGGGAGGAATTCTAGAGTCTACTCCAGAACTGACAGAAGCAGGTAGCCTCTCTTCCCTAGAAGTAAGTTTCTCTCTTTAAATAAAGGACCCTGAGAAATTGCCCCTAAAAGGAACACCAATATTGGGGCAAACCCTCTCTTTGGAGGGTCTTGGTTAGTCAGCTAAAATTCTCCCTTTTGAAAAAACAATTGTGAAGCAATCTGCCTCCTAATCCATTCATAAATCAGACACTCAAGTCTTAGAATAATTTCCCCATAATTCATGTTAATCATTCCACTCTCATAATATGAATCATCTGTTTAATGGAAAACTTTCACCAAGACGGGCAAGAGCCACTGGATCTTGCTTTAAAAATCTCTCCAGAGCTCAGAAGGTTTTCTATTATTGATAGAAAAGTTACTATATTTTTAACAGGCACTTTAAATATTACTCATGCAATCAAGACTGTTTTCATAACTCAACTTACACAGTTTTCAAACATGTATTATGTTTGACCTTATTAAATATTCTGTAGTACCACTTACACACAACGATGCACAAAAGTACAGTACCAAAACTTCTGGCAGCACTGGAAAAAAGCAAATCCTCATGAATTGCCCAAAAGGGTGCAGCAAAAGCTCTGAGCATAGCATGGACTCCCAACCAGTGCCATGGGAGGCAGGGACAGGGGGCAGGTTCCCAGAAGAGCTCTTTGCCCTGAAGTTCAGTGATCAGGAAACAGACAAAAATCTGGGATTTTTGCACTTCAGTCAAGAATTTCACTGAATCTTCTCCAAGAATACTCCCCCAGTGCTCCAAGAATAAGACAGCACTGTTCAACCTTATTAAGATCCAGGATGTCACATAGGAAACAAGACAATTTTGATGTTTTCAAAATAGAAAATTTGGAGCTGTCTTATCAAAATCTATAAAATAGACAATAATACCACAAATAGCTACCATTTACTGAACACTCAGTACCAGGCATTGTGCTAACTAATGTAAAGATAGAAGATCTTGTTTAATCCCCACAAAAACCCTAGGAGGCAAGTGCTATCTTCATTTTTCCGACAAGAAAAGACAAACTTGCCTGTGACCACCCCACCAAAAAGTGACAGAGCAGGCTGGGAGCAGGGGCCTGTTGGACTCCAACATCTGTGCCCTAAATCCTTCCACCAAACTTGCCTAGGAGGTCAAAGCTGGAGTCCTGCCCCACCCCACCAGCTATGGTGTAGGACTACATTCAGTGAGTTAATGCCATTTAACACTAACGAACTGCTTGTCAGAATAGCTTAGCTGCTTCGAATGGGAAGGTCTTTGAGTCCTGCCAAGACATAAGTGATTAAGTAGGAGTTTAGTCAAAACAGGTGGGGCAAGGGATTCTCTCACCGGCCTTGTGAAAGTCAGAACCAGAATGAAAAGCATGTGGCTCTAAGAGAAGTGAGAGAAAGGGAGATGGATGCTCCAACTAAGTGTGGACCAGTTGTCAGCAAAACAAGAAAAGTATCAGGCCAAGTAACTGAGAAGAATAACAAACAACTATGGTTGCAATTTTTAAATACAAGGCCTTAGACTGCTTCAATTGCTGAGCCAGAGATGAGAAGGAGACAGAGAGTGCACTGTGACAATTGAGTCAAATGGCAGTGATTCCAGTGTTCTTGTTTTGTTAATTCATGTGTTCACATATCTTAAAGTACGTGAAGTATCTGGATTACACTTGCTTCATATAAGCCCTGGATTCGGGGAACTGAGTGCCTATAGTTCTGCTTTGCCTCCATCAACGGCTTTCCTGCCTAAGCTGATGCCCTTCCTTTGCGACTTGAAGTGAAACACTGACAATCACCAGGTGGCAACAACTGGTACAAAATGTATGATTGACAAGAAGAGCCCTGGTCTGGACTCCCCGTAAGCCTTTACCATTCCTGAACAGTCACACCCACTCCTGCAGTCAACATGCCGCAAGAAGCAGCAGCACTGTTGAGCACTGTGCACGGAAGAATATGAAGTTCAGGTTTACAGAAACCAAGTCACTGAGTATTTCTAGAGCAGCTCCAGGGGATCAAGGCCCCAGATAAGGCACCTGGGGGACACTTTCCTGTAAGAAGTTTACAACTTAATGAAAAAAATATAAATAACTCAATTGGAGACATGCCTCAAGAACATTAAATTCGAAAGCAGGCATGCAGTGAATAAAACAAAAGTGCCAACACACGTGATCTATATTCCCCACGGCTATCCCTTGTCGAGCCCCTTCTAGCTCCCTGTTTTTCTTTGCCCGCACTCTTTCATGCTGACCCATATAAACCACACATCCCAACAAAGCAGGTCAGGCTAAACAGTTTGGAAATCGCCTGATGCCTCTTCTCTTTCATGTTGGAACCAATACCATTTAGGCACCAACTACCTGCCGATAACTGAGCCAAGTTCTTGGGATGCTAACATAAAGTGCGCGTCCCTGCCCCCAAAGTCAGAGGAGCTATGGCTTTGGATGCAGAAAAAGGGCTGTAGCCAAGGCGAGGGCAAAGGGGGCTCGGGTCCACCTCTAGTTAGGAAACCGCAGTGGAAATATCAGCCCATATGCTCTCCATGCCAGCCTTCCTCACCCCACTTATACTATCCAACCGCCCCCAAAAGGCAGTTTCACTATCACACGACCCTCTCTTCAAAGCAGTTTCCATTAGATTAATCCTGATCCTAGAAGACACACTCACTAGCCCAAATTAATCCAACCACATTCCCCGTCAAACATCTGTACCTAACAGTCACAAGGATTATGGTCAGCTAATTATGGCTTTTGAGCCAAATGATGTTGAGCCAGGGCTGGGAGAGTTGTTTCCAGGCATGAAAATATGAAAAAACAGCCAGGGAAATCCAGTTTACTTAGTGAAGCAGAATAACCCAAGTGGGCAAAAGACATGGGGAAGAGGGTTACAAGTTAAGGTACAATGACAACTGGACCGTGCCACAAAGAAAGGGAGCACGGGGTCCTGAGAGGGAACAATGGGCACCTGTGACCTGCTTTGGGGGTCTGGAAAGGTTTCCACAAGCAAGTGAGACCTGGAGGCAGAATGGGAGCTAACTAGGCAGTAATGGGAGAGGCTGATCCAGGCAGGGAGGAGGGCACATGCAAAGGCCCTGTGCAGTCCCAAATACAGCCAGCTAGGCTAGAGGACAGTGTGCATGGGGGACACATGCAGCATTTCACACACAGCTTCAGGGCATCTTCAGATTGCTAGAAACCCATCCTGGACCCAGGTTTAGAACCCCTGTCATCATGCGGCCCTTCCTCCCAGGAAGTGTCTTGGGCTGGCTTTTGTCTGGGGCTGCTGGCCCTGTGTCTCCCTCTCCCTTCCCCACAGCCCTGTCCCCACTGCTTCCATATCTCCCATGTGTCTCCCTTCACGACTGCACACAGGACTGTGTGTTCCAGAGGAACACGTGGTCTGCTCCCTTATTAATCTTGCTGTATCTTATTAAAATGGCCTCATGCCCGCCTGGTATTATTCTGCACAGAGCAGCGGGGTTCATGCAGCAAGCTGCAGCTAGGCAAGCTTTATTTCATTTCTTTTGTGTTGAAGGAATGACCTAGATGCTGCTCTGTACAACAGACTCATACTTGCAGGCTTTAACTTGTTCTTTCCCATCCAGCCTGGTGCTCAGATGGAAGCAGAGGTTTGGACTCCCACCAGGGTGGTGTCAGTTGAGCTGACAAGTAGGCTGAGTTGGACCCATGTGGGAAAGAACAGCTTGAGACCCTTCAGAGCTGCTCCTGATGACAAAAGCAATGCTCCTTGATGGGTGGGTGGGTGTCTGGACAGCAGAGGAAACTTCTCTGGGAATCCTTATTCATGCAAATTCATACACAAGACATGAGTGAAAGGAAAAGTTGAGTGACTTGTGGCTTCCTCCATCTATCTACCTCTTTCCTTGGTTGGTTTCCATCCCGGGCTGTCATATTCATTCATTCACTGTGCTGTTATCTATTCAATGTCTACTCTACACATGGCTTTGCAAGGGACCCAAAAATAATGACAGGGCTGTAAGAGATCCTCCTGAGGAGAACATATATAAGCAAAACCCCAACAGGCAATATCCATATTGTCGAGAAGTGCCAGGGAGACCAGCTGTTATCCCCAGATTGACCTGGGTGTGCCACTTACTAACTGGGAACTTATGTAAGCTTCCCAAAGTTGTGAACTAGAACTAGGACCACTGTCTTAGCTCAGGTTTCCGTAACAAAATACATTAGAGTGAGTGGCCTAAACAACAGGAATTTACTTCTCACAGTTCTAGAGGCTGCAAGTCTAAGATCAAGGTGCTGGCCAATTCAGTTCCCTGGTGAAGGCTCTCTTCCTGGCTTGCAGATGGCTGCCTCCTTGCTGTACCCTCATATGGCAGAGAGAGAGGAAGCAAGGTCTCTGATGTCTCTGCTTATAAGGACACTAATCCCATCATGAAGTCTACACCCCCATGACCTAATCAAAACCTAATCACCTCCCAAAGGCCCCATTTCCAAATACCATAACACTGGGGGTCAGAGCTTCAACAAAGGAACTTTGGAGGAACACAATTCTATCCATAGCAACCACCAACCCCACAGGATGAGTGCAGTGATTTACTGGAATCCCACAGGTACACCTCCTTATAAGAATAAGCCTAGCTGGTCCACTTATTCTGGTAGCGAGTGATGCAAGGATGGTGCCTAGGGTGAATATAGGTAGAATTCATCTCCTAGGACCTAGGCTGCCTCTCAGCACACTCAGGACCAACCGATTCTGCACCCTTCTCACCCGCTGCCTACCTCTGCCGAGCCAGAGCATGACTTGGAATTGAACTTTTTCCCCCCAGGGGTATGAAAGGAAACAGAAAACACAAGAGATGTGATTACATGCTGAGCTGGTCATCATGCCATGATCAGACAGTCACACGCCGACCAAGTCCGGTGATTTTCCACCTCTTAATCATGTCCCTGCCAGATTTAAAATGCAATGAACATCAATGAGAACAAATGCTAATAAGGCTCTAACAGGCATTGGATGTCAAGAGGTGAGGAATAAACCTTGCATATTTTGACTGAAAGGGGGTCAAAGAGGAAATAACTGGATACTAAATAGAATTCTTCTATTCAAGAGAAAGCCTCCTTGAAAGTCAGCTGCTCCAATGAGTGACACTCGCTCATTAAAGAATGCATTATTCAATGTCCCGTGGCAACAGAAACACCCAACCCAGTGACACATATCTTTCCTGGAATTTAGCTAATGTGGTAAAGTCACCAGCAAATTTATATCAGGCCTAAATGAAAAAGAAGATCCTTTTCTGACACATGCAATCATTAGAGTTTTAGCTGTACTGAGATTTCTCTAAGAAAACACTGTGGCTTTGGAAATGTTATATCACATGCCTCCTTTAAGCAGCGTTGGCAAAGTTAATGCATTTGTCAAGCATCTCTGCCTCTCCATGGTCTTGGGAAAGCCTCTCGGGTGGATGGGCCTCAGGTCCATGAATGCATCCTATAAAATCTGCCTATCTGACACAAAGGGACAGCCTGAGACCAGGGCTGTGCTGTTCTCACTGCTGGTCACAGTAGCTGGCCATGCCTGTCAATGGCCACCATGTACTGCACTCTGGTTCCAGAACCCAGTTCAGCCCTGGCCTGAGGACTCAGCCATTTTCTGGGCTTACGCCTTCAGGCTTATGCCCTCTCCAGTGTCTCAGACATTCTGAAATACCCAGTGTGCTGCATAAGGTTTCCTGTTTAAAAGAGACTCACTTTTTGAGTTCTAAGGAGGCAGAATGAATAGTGCCACAACTTGAGAATCAGACTGACCTAGATTCAAGGCTCAGCTCCCTCACGTCCTGGCTGCAAGATGTTACTTATGCTAAGTTCTGCTTCCCTCCACTTAAACTGGTGGGGACAGCACTTGCCTTGGAGGGCTACTGTGAGCATTAAATAAAGAAATATATGAGAAGCACTTAGCATAGTGCTAGGCATATGGTAAGCACTTCCCAAAGGTTAGCTATTTATAACTGGTTTCATGAAAACCTGATTTTTCACTCCATTGCAAGAGTCAAAGTAGCTTGGTAAATAAATAAGCCTCTGGGGATTCTACAAAGCAGTTTGCAGTGAGCAGCCATCCCTTTAGGTAACAGGATTTACCATGAACTGTATACACAGCCTTCCATTACCAATATAAATGAGGAGCCAAAGGGATGAGGATTACTTATAACACCAGAGAGCCCCAAATCATAAACAACCTCCTAAGAAGTTGATAAGTTTACCTCAAACCACAATCCAGATGTCTCCACACCCCAACTTTCTCCTCTTAGCTTAGGTTTCCACCCTGGATGATAAGATGATGATGACGATAATGTCAATGATGATCATCTGAGGCTTTGTAAATACTTACTATAAGCCGAGTACCAAACTAAACACCATTCATCTATTCACCCATTTAACCCTCACAGCAACCCATGAAGAAGGAAGGGGCTGTTACTATCCTCAGGTGAGATCAGCACTATTCAACAGAAATATAACGTCAACCACAAATGTGAACCACATATATAATTTGAATTTCTGGCAGTCACACTAAAAAGCAAAAACAGGGAACATTAATTCTAATATTTTATTTAACCCAACATATCCAAAGTATCATTTCAACATGCCATCAATATTTTAAAATATTAATGATCTTTCATCCTAAGGCATTGAAATCTTGGTGTTTTATACTCCCAGCACATGCCACTGTGAGCTAGCCTGGTTTCAGCTGCTGAGTAGCCACATGAGCCTGGTGGTTACTGTACTGGACTGTGTAGGTCTAAAGAATGATAAAACAGGAAGAAACTTCATCAGTTCCTCACGTGGACCCAAACAGTCTGTGTCCACAGCCAAGCTCCTAACTACTGTGCTCTTCAGTGTCTCATTTGCTGAATCCACTTAACCCCACATTCTGCCAACCAATACCCTCCCTGAGCAACAGAAGCTTGATCTTTCCTTATAAGGATTGGATGCAAACCCCTTCCTGCATGCTGAGGGAAAGTGTAAGGAGACACCTGCACTGTAACTTTTAAAGAAAATATCTTGACAAGGCACCATCACTAAAACTTGCTAAAAACGACCCCAGGGTAAGAAACAGCTAAGAGGAGACAAGCAGTTTTTCAACAGCACCCAACTGATGTCAGAGGATAATTCCAAAACTGTCACACATGAAAAAGGGTCCAACACTGTGTCAGAAATTCCAAGAAAGGGTAAAGAGAGTGTTACAGAGATTAGATACAATTAGGTAAGGATTCCAATGTAAAATACCAGAAGATGACAATGCTAAGCACAGAAAAATATGGAATAGAAGAGGAGATAATACATACTTAAGTGGGAATGGGTACACACACACTTAATGGAGATAAAGAAAGGACAAGCACCAGGCAAAAAAAGCCTGGAGGTGAGCAGCCACTCTCTGCCTGCATCTCATCTCATAAATCTTCAGTTCTTCCTCCAAGGATGTAGAAATGATAGCAGACAGGAACTCTTTGCAGCTACAGTTTGTGGTATGATGACATTGCTATGGTTTGAATGTGTCCACCCATTCATGAATGGATTAATGCCAATTCTAAAAAGGCTTGAGGCTGTGAGTTCCCTCTCTTGTTCTCTCTGTGTATGCTCTCTTGCCCTTCCACCTTCCACCAAGTGATGATGCAGCAGGAAGGCCCTCACCACATTTAGGCCCCTGGATCTTGGACTTCCCAATCTTCAGAACTTTGAGCCATATAAGTTTCTATTCATTGTAAATTACCCAGTCTCAAGTATTCTGTTATAGCAGCACAAAACACACTAAGACAGGCCTAATGGTAATTACCTGCTGCCGACTATACTGTGAGTAAAAGGGCACTTAAAAATCAAAATGGCTTGAAAAGCCTCCACAAGACTAACATGATCAAAAGGGAGTTTCCTACTGAGAATACCTAGAGTTTAAACAGAAGGAGATGAAAATCCCCAAGCACGAACGATCATTGCCCTAAGCACAGGACTGATCCAAGACCTCTGTCAGACAAGGGTGGGTTTCACCTCCTGCCCCACCAATTCCCCTGCAGCATCCCTGTAGAAGGATCCAGGACAGGAATATCTGTCCAATGCCTGCAGAATTCTGGTGAAGGGCCAAGATGGAAGCCCATCGCCAAGTCCTCTGCCATGCCAGACTGGGGGCAGCAAAGACCTGGACCCATGCAGGTGAGGGTCCTGAATGGCTCCACCTGGATGGCAGGTGGCACATCCCATGTGTACTCAGCAGCATGTTGGGCTCATTATCACAGGTACATATAAACACTGAGCTCAAGGTAAAACCCCTCTCTCTCATCCCATCCTTTCAGGAGGGGCCTCCCCTCCAATTCTTGTACAGGAGGACAGTTGCCAGCAGGAACTCAGAATCAAACAGACCTGGCTCAGCCTCTTACTAGCAGTGTGATG
Organism: Pongo abelii; assembly: GCF_028885655.2. NCBI lineage: Eukaryota > Metazoa > Chordata > Mammalia > Primates > Hominidae > Pongo > Pongo abelii. Next base: position 145,754,161 of record NC_071989.2, read on the forward strand.
TTGGGTGAGTCATTTAACTTGTCTGAGCCCCAAATTCTTCTTCTTTAATAGAAAGAATCATTCATTTATTTTACACATTTATGGAGCCCACACTGTTTTAGCTTCTGGGGATACAACAGTTAAGAAAAGAAAAGAAAATCTCTGTCTCATGGAATTTAATTCTAGTTAAAATGGGGAGGTGCCCAGTGGGCAGATCAACACATGTAACTGTACCTATCTCATAGGACTGTCGGGAAGATTAAATAACACATCTAATGGAGATTGCATGCACTAATAATTGTCGCCTATTGTTATTACAAACAGTTATAATAGTAATAACTAATCCTTCCAGCAACACATGGGCCTGGGCCTGGGCCTGGCTCCAAAAGAGCAATTTGGCTGGAAGCCAGGGTAGAATAAAAGCCTGAAAGGGGCTCCATTCTTCACATCATAACCTCTTTCTGGATTCACGCCACAAGGACGTCCTGTCACAAAGATGAAGCCCCAGGCAGTCTTTATTTAGCAGACTCAATAATCCCAACAAGCCGAGGTACATAGTGAAAAATGGGTCTGAGAAGTAGAGCTCTAGGAGGTCCAGTTCCACTCGTGAAGAGAGTGCCAGCCTTCTGCCAGTCCCATGATGAGCGATGCACCTGCTGCCCACGGGTTCCTGCACTAGCAGGGAGGAGGGCCTCAGAGGCACTCCAACATGCTGTGACATGTCACATCTTCACGGGCTGGAGGGACAGTGAGGGCTGTGATTCTGCTACTGCCATGAATCCATGGCTTTCTGATGGTGCCCCAGGGAGTACTAAGGCTCTGCAGAAAATGACACTGACTACAGTGATGACAGCAGTGCTCACCACACCATTTATGACACCCTTACTGAGGGGAACACAGCATGCAGTGCTTTCCTAGCACTGCTTTTCTTAATGCTTTCTAGAACCCTGCAATGTAAGGATTTTTTTTTTCTTTTTTAAAAATCTCCATCTCACAGATGAGGAAAGTGAGGTTAAGTAATTTGTCCAAGAATGTACAGCAAGGAGAAAACAGGCAGGCAGTCCAACTCCAGAAGCCAGGTCTGAACTAACAAGCTAAACTGCTTCACCTAAGGGCCATCCTATAGGGATAAGAGAAAGCAAAGAGGCTGGGGGCTCCAAGCCACTCTCCCCCATCTCAGTTGCAGCCGTTCACATTTTATCTGTTTCCTATGAATGGACTCTATATGAAATTTCCTTTGGAAAAAAAGAAAGATCCACTGCTAATTTTTAAAAAATCATTGGAATAAATGATGGCCAACATCAAAAGATGGTTTTTGATAAGCCAAGCTTTAAAAAAATGTCAAGAAGTAACAAGAAGTAAAATGCCCAATTAACAGAACAGATAAACTGTGGTAATAAACTCACAAAAAGGAATAAAACACAGCAATGACAAACAACGACTTCTAGACACAACACCATGGTAATCCCATAGACATAATGAGTGAAAGAAGGCAGATACAGAAGAATATATACTGGATGAATTCACTTTATATCAAATTCAAAAACAGGCAAAATGAACAGTTGGTGATAAGTTAGAACTGTCATTACCCTTGGGAAGGGAGCACTGTCTGGGAAGGGCACTAGACGGCCTTTGGAAGTGCTGGAAGTGCTTTATATCTTCATCTGGATAAGGTAATAAGGTTACAAAGGAGTATTTAGAGGTAAACATTTACTGAGATGTACACTGAAGATCTGTGTACTTTTTCTGTACGTGTATTATGCCTCAATAGAAATGTAAAATAAAAAGTCAAAAATATCTCAGTAAATTGTTTAATCCAGTATTCTACTGTTAGGTAAGAATGAGGCCATACTCATTTAAGAAAGAGAGCAATTGTGTCTCCTCATTGTAAAAAACTAAAAATAAGATTTTTTTAACTCCAAAACAGAAATTCAGCATCAACAATAAAACACTTGAGCAATAGAACCGACTAACGGGAGCTTTGTGCTCCAAGTCTGCACAGGCTACGCGTGACCTCCAGCTACCCCAGTCCACCCTGCTGGGGAGATCCACAGCTTGATTCTCAGAAGATGTGTCTGCAGAGAACAAAGTCCAGGCCTGCCACTTCAAAGGGGCTTAGAAGAATGCTCCCTTCCTCTGCGCCTAGGAGCATCAGGCCTTTTAAGAAGGCACCATGAGAAACTCAAAAGCACTGAATGCAATAAAACTGTCGCTGGCTATCTCAACAACCAAGTACATGAAGTAAAATGGGCATACATGACAAAAGGAAGCCAACAGCCCACCAGGCTTTCACCACACAGTAGACAACCGCAGGCATGCTTGCCTCTAATTATTTCCAGGTCTGGGGACAGGTAGGGCCTAGAATAAAAGCCCAGGGATCTGCCCAGTTACACTCCCAGAAAGGAACCCAGAGCCCTGGGTCTTTCTAGTTCCAAGAAGAGAGCAGCACAAGCACCTCTTGCCACCTACCACCCTCCTCCTGCAGACGGCACCGGCTGCCCCGCCCTCTTGTGCTACCCTGCCTATTAAAAGGGAAGCCGGCCTGCTGAGAATCACAGGCTAAGTGTGCTCGGCTTTGCTCAGTATCAATGTGAGTGGTTTTGATGCAAGAGGCAAAGGAGTAATGAGAGTCACTTGGTTTGATCACAATTGCACTCTGATTTGAAATGCAGTTCAGCAATTACAAGGTCCTCAGCTGTAGAGCTCCCCAGGGATGGGGGCAGAGGGGGGGCCTTTTAAAAGGGAAATTATAATCACCATACAAAGGTTTCACTTTTTAGCTCCTTGTAGAAGATTCTTTTTCACGAAAAACCCCTTCTGGAGCTGAGGAAAAGAATAAGCCTTATGGGAAAAGTAACTCCTGGACTTATCTTATTTTCAGGCTCTTGTTTTTTTTCTCTTCATGCCAGTTTCTTCTTTAAATACTGCTGTATACTGACTCTCTGCAAGCTGTCTCCAACCTTTCTGGTACACCTCTATATAGATGCATAGAAAAAAAGATTACAAGGTCAACAACAAAATATTAACAGCTGTTAAGTATGAGTGGAAGGACCATGGGTGACTTGTGCCTTCTTTTTGTGTACCAATATGTTAAAATAGTACATTAAGAATTTTACTGGTATCTTCTGTTCATCTGTTTTTGCTGCAATATGGCACTTTGCTTCCTAACTCATGAAGGAAAGACCAGCTTTGAACTTCCTAAGGTCTGGGCTCTCATTGCTCCACAAAAGAGTAAACATTATTATTTGTGGGTTTCCAAATGTGAGGGAGGAACCGACAGGCAGTGGATAAGCCCTCCTCCAATTTTTTGTCTTCAGTTTGTTGGCCCAATGAGGCAAATTAATTGTACCAGCACTTCCAAATAGGAGAGATGAAGGTATGTGCTTCAAGCACTGTATCAGGAAATGGCCCCACACAGGTTACTGGGCAAGGCAGTGATTAATGAGTTTATGGGGCCTCCCCTGGGAGAGCCTGATGCCTCTGCAACACAGAACTCTGATAGGGTAGAAAGTTGTGTGGGGAAGGACAGGGAGGTACCACTGAGACAGGAGCACTCAGTGCTGGGGCCTGCAGAGCCTTCTGGCCATCCTCTCTTCCTCCTGAGTCTTATAAATTCCTCCTCCCAAGGGAAGAAGTCTTGAGGAACACCTGATACTGGGCTTCTTGTCTATCTCAGCAAATTATGCTTAAAGTTGATTTAACTTTAGAAAAATATTTTAATGTGTGATGTCTTACTCCCCAAGTATCAAGGAACAATTTGTTCCTGTTATTTTTTTTAATCTACAAGGAACATGTACTACTTGTGGAATAATAAATTAAGTTTTTGGAAGAATGCAAGACATAAGCAATTCAATAAGCTGACAGATAAATCGTGGGAGGGGGCCACTTCTTATGCTCCTGCATGACCATCAGCTGTAGAAGGATTCCGGATTCTCTTACAATGTGTTCAGAAGAAACCCCTTGACATTCTCTACAATGGACGGGTTCCAAGATCAACGAATTAATCAAATCAGTCCTGAATGGAATTTCTCGTCCTAAAGAGAAATCAGACAGGGTCTAAAAGAAATCAGGCAAGCCTAAATGCAAAGCAGGAGACAGAGCTGGCAGAAATGCAATACAATCACTTCTTCCTTTTTTTTTTTTTTTTTTTTTTTGTCTTTTGAGACAGTTTGCTCTTGTAGCCCAGGATGGAGTGTAATGGTGCAATGTTGGCTCACTGCAACCTCCGCCTACTGGGTTCAAATGATTCTCCTGCCTCAGTCTCCTGAGTAGCTGGGATTACAGGCATGCACCACCACATCCGGCTACTTTTGTATTTTTAGTAGAAATGGGGTTTCTCCATGTTGGTCAGGCTGGTCTAGAACTCCCAACCTCAGGTGATCTGCCCGCCTTGGCCTCCCAAAGTGCTGGGATTACAGGCGTGAGCCACCACACCGGCCTTCCCTTCCATTTCTTAGCTTTGTTCTGCATGAGAATTGCTATGTGAGGGAGACTCAGATGCTTGAGTTCTCACAGCTTTACAGCTAGAAGAAGTATGGAGAGAACAGGTCTAGTAGGAGGTAAGAAAGAAGTGGCATTGGGGATACAGGTAGGACAGGCATAACAACTCCAGCTCCGTACACTGTGGACAGGCCAGTTGATATTGAAAAACCACCTTGAAGGTTGAGCTAAATGGTGGTAACTTGTCTCACGCATGGATGGCTGCAGTCTCTGAGCTAGATACGCTAATGACCCAAAGGTCCTTCATGGGAACAAGGTTGGAACCCCACCTGAGCCAGAGAAGAGCCTAAGATGATGCAAAGAGCTACATACTGACAGTTTTCTTTTTGAGCAAATCAGCTGGACAGAGTTCCATGGCCATAGGTCAGCATGCTTGGTACCAGGCAAACACCCCTGGCCTAAACTAGCCAGACCAGGGTTTGGTGCCTGAGGCAAAGGCTGTTTTATATAGACTAGCTAGCAACAGGATCACTTGCAGCAACTCAGTTTCCTTGTGGGGAGTTTGAAGTGGGGCTTGAAGAAATGTGTCAGTAGCTAGAGAGAAGAAAGCAGCATCAGAGGGGTAAAAAGGCACCAGAAAGGCAAACTGCTAGGCTTGGAGATAGCCATGGAGCCAGACCTAGGAAATCACTGCTGTACCCTGAGCCACTTCCCAGGGCTCCACGGGGTTGGCTGTTTGAAAGGCTTTCCTTTCATACAACTAAGACTATATCTTGAGTCTCTTCATCTCCCCTGGGAGCCCTGCAGTGCAACCCAAGCCACACTCTTCTCCAAGAGCCTAAACTCTCTCCCATCACCAGCTAACCTCAAAGGCATGTCTACAGGGATGGGGGGATGCTATAAACTACTATGGGCCAAGGAGCACTTGCCACCCTGCCCCCACTCCACAATCCCCCAAGCAACCCCCGCCTTGGCCCTGCGTGGAACTGATAATGTCAGAATCATGTTTTGAAGCCACCAGAATGAAAACTTATTCTAGCTTTCCATCACAGCAAAGACAGAATAACCATTTGAAAAGAGTTTCATCATAATGATTCTATTTTAATCTCCTTCAAACATGAGAGATCAAACATATACAGATTTATCTTTACTGAAAAGAAAAAAAAATCCTGGGTAATATGCGAATGCATTTCTGAGACATCCTGTGGCTTTAACAAAAAAAGGAAGGTTTAATGTTCAAAAAGATACTGCTCAAGTAACAAGATCTCTTAATACCCACCGCCCCCCCACCACCACCACCACTCCTAAACACCCTGCAAATGCTCCTGAGCAACATCCATTGCTGACCAGAGGGATTTGGGAGCTACTTAAAAATCACACAAGACAAGCCAGTGATTTCAAACTTTACTAATGTCTTTGACTTAACAGCCATAAATCATACATGAAATCAGCATCTGACTTGAATGTGAGATTTTGCTCTGATGAGCCAAGACATGCTTGGCAGTGCCACCGCACCAGTCACCAGCCAGGGCTTGATGTGACAACAGAAGCTGTAAGGTGAGTGGGGCTTAAAACTATCTTCTCTTTCCAAAATCCAAATAAACTCATCTCTCAAGTCATTCAGACCTTAGGGGTGGATTAATTCATGAGCCCCAGTGGTGATAGCACTAAAACCAATTCTCCTGCACAGACTGAATCATCAAACTAAATATTGCCACTTTAACACTTAGTGGGTAAGAATTAGAATGTCAGGGAAGAGCTTTCCAAGCATTCATCATTCTCCTTTTTTCCCTCTAAGATATTCATATAGCAACTCCCTAAGACCCACACCCAATAAACTCCAGACCGACAGCTTGGTGGAGCAAATGCTGTGTGTGTGAATCATGCTCCATCTATGGCATAATATATCTGCCTGCCACCAAAAGGACTCACTAAGGGCACAAGGCAGGAGTAGAGACGGTGGGGGCTGGGGGAAAGGTGATGTGACAGGTTAGACAACATCCAAAGCTAAAAATGAATGCAACACAACAGAAAACTCATTAATGCAATTGCTTTATTGGTGTAGTCACCACAATAGCTTCTGGGTACATTTTCCTATGCAACATAAAGGAGACAGAAGGTAATAAAATGATCTGTGTGTATCTAATGTATGAGTGTGAGCTTCTGAAAAAGTCTCTTGCTTAGGAAGAGGAATGCCGTATCAGTCCATTTTCACATTGCTATGAAGAATTACCTGAGATTGGATGATTTATGAAGACAAGAGGTTTAATTGACTGACAGTTCCATGGGCTTAACAGGAAGCATGACTAGGAAGCATCAGGAAACTTAACAATCACGGCAGAAGGTGAAGGGAAACCATCTTCACATGGTGGCAGGAGAGAGAGCAAGGGGGGAAGTGCCAAACACTTTTAAACCATCAGATCTCATGAGAATTTACTCACTAATGTGAGAATGGCAGGAAGGAAACCCACCCCTACAATCCGATCACCTCCCACCTGGCCCCTCCTGCAATTCAACATGAGATTTGGGCAGAGACAAAAATCCAAACCATATTATTCCATCCCTGGCCCCTTCCAAATCTCATGTCCTTTCTTGAGCCTCTTCAGCTCCCCTGGGAGCCCTGCAATACAACCCGAGCTACATTGCAAAATACAATTATCCCTTCTAAACAGTCCCCCAGTCTTAACTCATGTAAGCATTAACTAAAAAGTCCAAAGTATCATCTCCCACTAAGAGCCTGTAAAATCACATACAAGTTATGTACTTCCAAGATATAATGGTAGTACAGGCATTGGGTAAATGCTCCCATTCCAAATGGGGGAAATTGGCCAAAAAAAAGGGGGTTACAGGCCTCATGCAAGTTCAAAACTGAGCAGGGTAGTAATTACATCTTAAAGCTCCAAAATAATCTCCTTTGAATCCATGTCTCACATCCAGGCCACAGTGATTCAAGGGGTGGATTCCCAAGGCCTTGGGCAGCTCTGCAGGGTACAGTCCCCATGGCTGTATCATGGGCTGGCATTGAGTGCCTGTGACTTTTCCAGGAGCAAAGTGCAAGCTGTTCATGAATCTACCATTCTGGGGTCTGGTAGATGGTAGCCCTCTTTTCATAGCTCCACTAGGCAGCGCCCCAGTGGGGATTCTGTATGGGGGCTTCAACCCTATGTTTCCCCTCTGTACTCCCCTAGTAGAGGTTCTCCATGAGGGCTCCACCCCTGCAGCACACTTCTGCCTAAACATCCAGGCAAGTCCATACATCCTCTGAAATCTAGACAGAGCTTCTCAAATCTCAACTCTTGTCTTCTGCACACCCACAAGCCCAACACCACATGGAAGCCACCAGTGCTTAGGGATTGCACCCTCTGGAGCAATGGTCTGAGCTCTACCTTGGCCCCTTTTAGCCATGGCCAGAGCTGGAGTGGCTTGGATGCAGGGCGCCATGTCCCAAGGCTGCACAGAACAGCTGGGCCCTGGGCCTGGCCCACAAAATCATTTTTTCCTCCTTGGCCTCTGGGCCTGTAATGGGAGAGGCTGCCACAAAGGTATCTGAAATGCCTTTGAGGAATTTTCTGCATTGTCTTGGCTATTAACATTTAGCTCCTCTTTACTTATGCAAATTTCTGCAGCAGACTTGAATTTCTCCACCAAAAATGGGTTTTTCTTTTCTACCACATGACTGGGTTGCAAATTTTCCAAACTTTCATGTTCTGCTTCCCTTTTAAATATTAGTTCCAGTTTCAGATAATCTCTTTCCTCACACATACAAGCATATACATTTAGAAACAACCAGGTCACATCTTGAATGCTTTGCTGCTTAGAAATTTCCTCTTCTAGATACTCTAAATCATCTCTCTTGAGTTCCACAGATCTCTAGGGTAGGGGCAAAATGCCACCAGTCTCTTTGCTAAAGCATAGCAAGAATGACCTTTGCTCCAGTTCCCAGTAGGTTCCTCATCTCCATCTGAGACCATCTCAGCCTGGACATCACTGTCCATATCACTATTTGCATTTTGGGCAAAGCCATTCAACAAGTGTCTAGGAAGTTCCAAACTTTCCCACATCTTTCTTTCTTCTTCTGAGCCCTCCAAACTCTTCCAACCTCTGCCTGTTACCCAGTTACAAAGATGCTTCCACATTTTCAGGTATCTTTATAGCAGTGCCCCACTCTCCTGGTACCAATTTTATGTATTAGTCCATTTTCACACTGATATAAAGAACTACTTGAGACTAGGTAATTAATGAAAAAAAGAGGTCTAATTGACTCACAGTTTTATAGGCTTAACAGGAAGCGTGACTGGGAGGTCTCAGGAATCTTACAATCACGGCAGAAGGTGAAGGGGAAGCAAGGACCTTCTTCACATGGTAGCAGGAGAGAGAGAGTAAGGGGGGAAGTGCCACACACTTTTGAACTATGAGATCTTATGAGAACTCACTCACTATCATGAGAACAGCATGGGGGAAATCCACTCCCATAAGCCAATCACCTCTGACCAGGCTCCTCCTCCAATTTGACATGAGATTTCAGAGGGGACACAAATCCAAACCATATCACATGCCCAGGAGGACAGAGCATACAACATTACCCAGTGGGAGAAAGTAGCTTAAACATATTCACCTTAAAATTAAAGCATGTGATGTGACAAGTTCTCAGAAATTTGATTAGTTGCTGGGCCAGGACTCGTTAAAATGATGAAATAAGTAAAAAATGGCCTTTTTGTTTTCTGTCCCTTTCCACAATCTCCACGTAGAAGAGCCAGCACCAAGCAGCCCCCTGAGGGCCCTGCCTGGTCTGTACCTCGTGCCTCAGAAGCAGTAGGTAAGGGGGTGGCCTTTGGAGTCAGAAAGACTCCAGGTTCAAATCCCATCACTGTCATTTACTGTGAGTCCTTAGATTAGTCACTTAAGAGTTAAGCCCTCAAACCCTTTTTCCTACCTATAAAATGGAGACAGGAAAATTTATCTCAAAGAGCTGCTGTGATACTTCAGTTTAAGAAAATCAGGGAAAAAAAATCTTAAAGTCTTAGCATACTGCCTGGTACTTGGCAGGGCTCAACAAATGGCAGCTCCATTTGCCCTTCCCCTCCCCACATCCTGACCCACCCAGCCCTTAGTATCTACTGCTGGCCTGATGAGTTGGTCTTTCCAACCACACTAGCAGCTAACTGGCTAGCTGAGTTTCAACTACATCTGTTCCCCATGAAGAAGGGATGGAAACAGATTTGTGGGGAGCCTTTAGAAGCTAATAATGATCCTTACCCCCAAGAATGCAGCCAGCCTGTGTGAAAGGCTGACCTTACAAGGTGACCTAGTCAGGGTAACTTCCTCCTTCCCTCTAGCTAGTTAAGATGGAGCTGTAGTGAGATAAACCAAGGCAGTCTAAGAATGAAGAGGGCAGTGGCACAGGCTTTGGCCAAATAGACGCAGCCACTGATTGAGACGGAAACGATTGATGGGGGAAGTCCAAGAAACAGTTAACTGCGAGGTCCCTGTAGGCCCAGACCATCCTTGCATCAACAGTCTTCCCACAGCTGCAGCTCTCAGGACACACTTTCACTCTTTCAGGCATTGGAGTCTATTCCACCTCTTTTTCCCCCTTGGGGAGTCCTGAATCATTTGCAATTTAAAATGAGGATCCTGGTAAAACTCAGCACTGGCTCCCTCCTCATCAGCCAACCAAGGTCACTGTTCTTTCAAGGACCACAAAAGGCACACACAGTTTTCCCCACCCCCTAGACCAAGCATGGAGGCCTCTGCTTCCTGCTATGTCCACAGCCTGTGCCTCAAATGCCCAGTCCAGCTCCAAGCCACATTTTCCAAGGCTGCCCTCTGAGTCCCCAGCTGGCATAAACCATGTGGGCTCTGTTCCAGGCACAAGGACTGTCAGCACAGCATGGACATATGGCCCAGCAAGCTCCCTATGGGGATTCCACCTGGGCCTCTGTACACAGGAGGCAGAGGGGCACTTGCCCTTTGTGGCGGGAACAAGGCCTCTGAGGAATAAGCACAAATGCTCACTTAGAATTGACAGGCAGAGCTGCCCAGTGGGACTCTGCCCAAAACATTTTGTTAATCATGTTCCACCACATCTGGAACCCAAACCCTGCTCTACCAGTCTAAAGTAGACTACCCTATCAAAGCTCTAGCTTCAGTTCAAAGCTCTAGCACTCACCAGATATGCCACCATGGACAACTAATGAAACTTCCCTGGGTAAGGTAATAATTGTTTTCTGTGGCTGCCATCACAAATTAACACAGGTATATACATACATACACACATGCATGCATATATATATATATATACACACACACACACACACATACATACATATATGTGTGTGTATATATATATATATATATATATATATATTTTTTTTTTTTTTTTTTTTCCTGGAGGCCAGAAGTTCACAATTAGTGTGCCCAGCAGAGTCCCTCTGAAGTTTCTAGGGAATTCTTTCTTACCTCTTCCAGTTTCTAGTGGCACCTGACATTCCTTGGTTGCGGCAGTAAAACTCCAATCTCTCCCTCCAACTGCACGTGGCCTTCCCCTCTGTGCCTCTGTGTGTCAAATAACCCTTTCCTTTCTCTTTTAAGGACAACTAATCATTGATTTAGTGTCCACCCTAAACCTAGGATGATATCATCTCAAAATTTCCAACTTAATTACATCTGCAAAGACCCTCTTTCTAAATAAAGTCATATTCACAGGTACTGGGGATTATGACTTGACCATAACTACTGCAGGATGGGTGGGGGGAGTGGTGCATAATTCAGCCCTGCAGTGTCTATCACATAATAACATGGAGTTATTTAGATTAAAAGAGATAATGTCTGCAACATGCTTTGCACAGTATCAGGCACATGGTAAATAATAAACATTACATGTTGCTTTTATCACAGTCATAATCTTCACCTCCCTCTCCAGGAAGCCTTCCTAATACCTCATTCCAAAAAGAATTTGAGGCAATTCAGACTGCCACTCTAGATCACAATCACCTTAAGAGCAGGAACCATGCTTGTTGATATCCACTTCCTCAGTATTACTAAGAGTGTGTGGTACATATAAAGGTCCGTGGTCTCAGTGGCAAGATCATGGGCTCCTGCATCAGATAGACCCATGCTTGGAAACTGGCTCTGCTGCATTGTAATGATGTGATGTCAGATGTGTGAATCAATGTCTAAGCCTCACCATTACCATCTGTAAAACAGGAATATGACCAGCTTTGTAGGAATGTTAAACACACTTCAGACATTGCATATGTAGCACCAAAGAGTAACCAGCAAATAGTACATGGTCCATAACTAGAATAATGATTCATTATTGTGCTTGGGAATTGTTTTGTTAAATAAATGTCTAATAACTAAATAAATGAACACCAACAGCCACTCCTCCTCACAGTCCAACAGAGGTGTCAGATCACCATCCACACTCCTGCACAGACTTCTGGTCCTCAGAGATAGTGCTGAGATTGAGCCCACAACCTTACCTCCTCCACATCTCCTAGGAGTGAACACCCCACCTGCAGATTAATAAACCAACCCATTCATCCATTCTACAGGCATTCACTGAACACATACTCTGCCAGGTTCCTACCATCTGCTAAATGCCTTCTGAATGCTCTTGAGCAGAGATCAGCAAACTTTTTCTGTCAAGGGCCAGATAGTAAATATTTTAGGCTTTCTGGGCCATATGGTGTCTGTTGCAACTACTCAACTCTTCTGCATGAAAGCTGCCACAGACGACATGTAAACAAATGAGAATGGCCATACTCCAGTACAATTTTATTTACAAAAGCAGGTGGTGGCTAATAAGCAATTATAGCAAGGTGGCAGGATACAAGGTTAATATAGAAAAGTCAATTGCTTTCCTATTTGCCAACAGTGAACAAGTGGAATTTGAAATTAAAAGCACAATATCATTTATATTAGCATCCAAATAAATGAAATACTCAAGTATAAATCTTAAAAAAGTACAAGATCTATATGAGGAAAACTACAAAACTCTGATGAAAGAAATCATTTTCTTAATCCAGTCTATCATTGTTGACACCAGCATGGCACATGTATACATATGTAACTAACCTGCACATTGTGCACATGTACCCTAAAACTTAGAGTATAATAATAATAAAAAAAAAGTAAATGAAAAAAAAAAAAAAGAAATCAAAGAATTAAATTGAGAGACATTCCATGTTCATGGATAGGAAGACTCAATATTATCAAGATGTCAGTACTTCCCAACTTGATCTGGAGATTTAATGCAATCCTAATCAAACTCCCACAGGTTATTTTGTGGATATTGACACACTGATTCTAAAGTTTACATGAAGAGGCCAAAGACTGAATAGATAATGCAATATTGAAGAACAAAGTCAGAGGACTGACATTACTCAACTTTGAGACTTATTATAAAGTTTCCATAATCAAAACAGCACAGAATAGAGAACCTAGAAATAGACCCACATAGATGTAGTCAACTGATCTTTGACAGGGAAGCAAATGGGTAAAAGGTAGTCTTTTCAACAAACAGTGCTAGAAAAATTGGACATCTACAAGCAAAGAAAAAATCACAGACTTTACACCCTTCACAAAAATTAACTCAAAATGGATCACAGACCTATGTGTAAAATACAAAACTATAAAACCCCTAGAAGATAACACAGGAGAAAATCTAGATGGCCTTGGGTTTGATGGTGACTTTTTAGATATGGCACCAAAGACAGAATCCATGAAAGAAAGAATCGATAAGCTGGACCTCATTAAACTTAAAAATTTCTGCTGTACAAAAGACATTGTCAAGAAAATTAAAAGACAAGCCACAGACTGGGGGAAAAATATGTGCAAGACATATCTGACAAAGCACTGTAATTCAAAATATATAAAGAACTCTTAAAACACAACAATAAGAAAACAGACAACTTGATTTAAAAAAATAAGTCAAAGACCTTAACAGACAGTTTACAGAAGACATACAGGTGGTAAATAAGCCTATGAAAAGATGCTTCACATCATGTCATTAAATTTGTTTTAATACAAATAAAAAAAAATGAGATCCCATACACACCTATTAGAATGGCCAAAATCCAGAACACTGACACCACCAAATGCTGATAGGAACTCTCATTCATTGCTGGTAGAACTGCAAAATGGTGCAGCCACTTTGGAAGACCATTTGGTGGTTTCTTATATAAGTAAACACACTCTCACCACACAATCTAGCACAAGTGCTTTCTCCTCGGTATTTTTCCAAAGGAGCTGAAAATGTATATCTACACAAAAACCAGCACATGGATGTTTACAGCAGCTTTATTCATAATTGCCAAAACTTGGAAGCAACCAAGATATCTTTCAGTAGGTGAATAAACTGTGATATATCCAGACAATGGGATATTTTTCAACACTAAAAAGAAATGAGCTGTCAAGCCATGAAAAGACATGGAGGAACTTCAAATGCATATTTCTAAATGAAAGAAGCCAGTGTGCAAAGGCTTACAATACTGTATGAGCACAGGGGATTTTTAGGGCAGTGAAACTAGTCTGTAGGACACTATTAATATAATGATGGATACATGTCAGTATGCACATGTCCAAACCCATAAAATGCACAACACCAAGAGTGACCGTAGTAATGTAAACTATAGTCTTTGGATGATAATGATGTGTCAATGTAGGTTCATCAACTGTAACAAATGTGTGACTTGCAGGGATGTTGATAATAGCTCAGGCTGTGTAGGTGTTACAGCACAGGCTATATGGGAAATCTCTGTACTTTCCTCTCATTTTTGCTGTAAATTTAAAACTGCTAAAAAAAATAAAGTCTATTTAACAAAGAAAAGACAGTGAGCTATATACAGTTTGTAACCCCTGCTTTTGAGGATACACAAATGAGTAAGATGCAGTCTCCATACAGTGATAAGAAAAAGTCAGAGAGAGAGGAAGGGACAGTGCTGAGAATAGAACCCAGGTTTCCCATTCCCATAAAGGCTATCGAGCTAAGTCCTACCTTGTCCACCTAGGGCCAATTAAAAGTGCATTTAAAGGGAAAAATAGAAACAGTTATACCAAAACAATTTGTCAGATGGCACAGAGGAAATATTTATAATACAAAATCCAATCAACAGATATGAAGAGTCTGTTCACACACACATTTAACTAGTATTTACTGAGTGGATGAGAGTTTCATCTCCTGGGTAACAGCATTGTGCTAGATGCTAACTGAAAGCATGCAAACTATATAAGCACATGGCAGACCAAGAAACCCCACTGAAAACAGATACTCTTTCAAAAATTGTGCCAAGTTCTTGGGTTCTCTGATGGTATCTCTAGGATAAGGGGTATGTGGCAGGGGGAGAGGCGGAAATGATGTTGAGTTTACAAGACATTGTATACCAAAAGCAAGGTCACAAAACTATGCTCTATTTTTCCTGATATGCAGTCAGATGTTTAGAGTGTACAGGTCTGTGATGACCCGTACCATCTCCTGCCCTTGAAGGACTTCAACCTCTCATTGAAGTCCACATGGTATGATGGCATGTAGGGCCCCAGCCCCAGAGGCACCCCTCCAGTTCAGCTCAACATCATGGATGGCCACTCTCACCTTCCAGCTCTCCACAGATGTGGACCCAGTTTCTGGATGTGGCATTCACACATCACACCGAACTAGAAGCTTTTAGCACCTCTGCCAGGGCTCCAGATTCTGTTCTGCAAAACACCGCAACTGCTCAGCAACCTCTTCAAAACAGTCAAAATTAATTTTAGACAAACATTTAAGGGAAAAGAAAATCTATCTGAGGGATCTTGCCAACACTCACAGCTGTGACACTGACAAGAAAAGGGCTGCAGAAGAGAGAATTTGCCACAGACCATTCACTTGTCATCATATACAGCATTTTGCACAAATTGGCATAATTTAGGTGGGCAAGAAAATAGGCCAACTACAGCAAAACACCTAAGGCTTATTCCAAAGACCAATCAAGACAGGATGAGAGAGGTACAAATAAAGCACACTGCCACACACTTTCTGGGAGATGATTTTTATCGCAGGCTTACAAATGATAATCCAAATAAGACACATAAGTTCCAAGTATAACAGCCCTCTTTAAAATAGCACAGAAGCATCTCCAATTTCTCACAAGCTCTGGTGTTGCACAAGACTACCAGAAGGGCCAAGAGCTTTCTAGGCTTCCAAGAACACCTTGTCCTGGTCCTGTCTGTCCCCTCAGGAGCTGATATGCCCTGTCCTCTGTTGGGGACTGCCTGCCTTTGTGGATCCCAAATGTTTGAATCCCCACTGTCTAATACTACTCGGATTTGTATTAAGTTTTTGACAATACAGTGCATTACTGCACCAAACATCCTTCATCAGGGTTCAAGATGTCATTGCTGAGGTGAACCAGAAGCAGGAGGGACCCCTGACTTTGTGGATTTGACACATGGTCCCAACACTTGATGAAGTGATGAGCAATCCAAAGCTGGTGGTGATGGCAAGAGCCACTGTTTCTGACTACCGTCATGTGCTGAGCTTCCACAGAGTACTTGCAGGTCCGTCCTCAGCACAGTGACATCCTCATCTCACAGACTGAGAGCCACAAAGCTGCAAGAGGCAGAGCTGGTGTTCATATCCAGGTGTCTGAGATGCTGAGGAACAGATCTGAATCCAGTCCCTCATAGCTGGAGTGTGGAAGAAAAACCAGTTGGCCACAACATCTCGGGTTCCATGCAGCTTAGCTATGTTGTCTCTTTAAGGTTCTGATGGGTACATACGGGTTTCAGACATGCTTGATGGCATTTTATGGGGAAAATCCTAGGCTACTAACAATATTAACTAATTCTGTGATGTGAGACTGTCAAGGGCATATTCAGCATGCAGGGATACCACCCCCGCCCCATCCTACTCCACCCACAGTGTCCTGTCCACTCTGGTCCATGTATGTGGGTGAGGGAGGATCTGTACCTCCACCCAGGTTCAAGCAGAACTTCACATTCTTTCTTGCTCTGACATAAAAATTCCCATGTCTTTGTCCTATGTTCCCTACTAAAGGAAATCCTTTCTCCTCTTCTCTCTAAAAGGGACTCTGCAACCTGGGGGTACTTGGGGATTTTCTATTTAATAAAAAGGGCAAAATACAAGACATCTTGGCATTCAAAAATCCCCTATGGTCTGAAACAAGGTCATGGAGAAGTCAATGTGGGGAAATCATGCTTGCCTGGAAGCCGTATATATCTATAAGCAAATAAAGGACATTTGTTCCTGTGGCTGCTAACACAATGACCCCTGGGAACTGAACAGCCTCCCAGCCTAACTCATATATATTTTTAATGAAAAATTGCAAATTAGATTAGCTTAATTTGACCACATCTGCCTTTTTAAATAAAGGAAATTACCATTTTAATAGGAATACCAGCCATTTGTCTTGAGGAAGAAGGTCCTTGTGAGGTCTGCTTTGCCCGTTCTATTTCCATTTTTAATAAGAGAAAAGGGGACTGGAAGGCAGAGGACAGACAGCTGCTCGGGCTTGAAAAACACACAGTGGTTCTCCTGGTGAGCATACAAAGAGACTGAGAGAAACACCAGATAAATCTCCACCTTCATAGATGTTCTCAACTACCAGAGGCAAAAAGGGTTTCCCTCTGCACGTTAACACGGCCTGTCTCAATTGCCTTCAGAAAATCTGTTCTGAGCCCCTACTGCCAGCAAGGCATGGTGTCAGGGCCAGCACTTCCAGAGGAGTTCAGGAAAGAAGCCAGAGGTCAACTGTCCAAACCAAGGCCTGCAGTTAGGGAGTAGCTGGTGGGGGGTGTGGCAAATGGAACAGAGCTGGCGGGAGTGTGTATAAATATATGTATACACACACATACATACTTTAAGTTCTGGGATACATGTGCACAACGTGCAGGTTTGTTACATAGGTATACATGTGCCAAGGTGGTTTGCTGCACCCATCAACCCGTCATGTAGGTTTTAAGCCCTGCATGCATTAGGTATTTGTCCTAATGCCCTCCCTCCCCTTGCCCCCCACCCCTCAACAGGACTGGGTGTGTGATGTTCCCCTCCCTGACGTTTCTCATTGTTCTATTCTCACTTATGAGTGAGAACACGCAGTGTCTGGTTTTTTGTTCCTGTGTTAGTTTGCTGAGAATGATGGTTTCCAGCTTTATACATGTCCCTGCAAAGGACATGAACTCATCCTTTTTATGGCTGCATAGCATTCCATTATGTATATATGCCACATTTTCTTTATCCAGTCTATCACTGATGGACATTTGGGTTGGTTCCAAGTTTTGCTATTGTGAATAGTGCTGCAATAAGCATACGAGTGCTGGCGAATATTGAGGGAGGGATTGGCTGGATGAGGCTGAAGAACCACCAGGAACCCCAACATGAAGGGCACCCAGCAATACAGGCCACCTTAAGGAGAACAGACTTCAATCCTGAGGGCAAGGGAGATCAAGAATCGTTTTATTTTCAGAATACCCTCTGGCTCCTGTGTAAGAAGCTGTAACTGCAAATACAGCAATGGTGACTACCCCATGACAGAATGGGTCTTATCCTTTTCTGCCAGCCCCACCAAACCCCCGATTCACTCGGTGCCTCCCCAGGTCCTTCCACACATCTCTCCCCGCTCCCCTCCATGGTCAATTCCTCCTCCTCAGCTGGTTCCTGGTCTGCATTTTTCACGTGTCCCCTGGGATCTGCTCCTGCAATTAGGCCTCTCTCTTAAGCATCCTAAATCATTTCCAACTGCTTCCTCTTGAGCTGCCAGTCTCTACGGCACAGACAGCCCTCTCCCCTAGCCCTGCTGCCCCAAACAAAGGTCCTGGGCTTGGCTGCCAAACTCCCTGAGTGCAGGCTCTAAATCTGACACTCACATACTGCCCTCCAGGTAGCTATGCAACCTGCCTTCTATTGCCACAGCTCCCTGAAACTGCCCTCTCCAACACCTTCACACTGACCTTCACACTGCCAAATCCTAGAACTCTTCTCAGTTTTCTTCCTTGTGGCTTTTCCCACACTTGACCATACCCTATTCCTCCACCTTGAAACTCTTCTCCTTTAGTCTAAATTAATTCTATCCACAATATCCACCTACTTTTCAGGTCACTCCTTCACTGGCTCAACTTTCTGTTTCTAAGTGTACACTGGCCTCAAAGCTCCATTACCAGCCCTCCCTGCTCTTTGTATTTCCCAGATCCCCCAAGTCCATGGCTTTACCACTGCTTGCACCCACAGTCCATAGACATCCAACCGCCCAGTGCATATCCAACCTCAGCAACTTTACAATCCCCAACGCCAGCCCACAACTTGACTTCTATCTACCTTTCCTACTTCTGTCCAAAGTACGACTCCTATGACTGGAATGTTCAGTTATTTCTATAACTTATCTCTGCTCCTCTTTTCTTCCATCAACAATTACCAAGTCTTAGCAAATCTCACTCAATGGTATGTGCTGCTCCCAGGGGTGATCTCTGGAGTTACAGTGAAGGGTTCAGGCTCTGGAGACTGACTGCATGGGCTCACACCCAGCATAGACATGAGGTGTCTGTGTGACCTTAGACAAGCTGTTTAATTGCTATGCCTCCACCTCCTTGTCTGTAAAAGGGGATAATACGAGTACTGTTCTGAGGATTACAGGTAAACACAATGAGTTTGACATAGTGCCCAGCATACAGTAAGAACTCCATTAATGAAAGCTGCAATTATTAATCTGATTGCTTTTGTCTATCCCTTCCTTTCCATTTCCTTCTACCCCAGGCCTATACTTGAATTATTCCAATACATAGTGACTTGGTTCCCTTTATCCGCCTCTATTCACCCAAATGTGTGCCATATATCATTCTTACCTTTACTTTTTGAGGCCCTACCCTTATTGTATCATCCCGCATTTCTGACAAGATAAAGTCCAGCCTCTTTCTCCTAACACACGATGCCCTGTGACTCTCCTCTGCTCATAGAAAATGGGCAGACCCAGCCCCAACATCCAGTGCTTTCTCCACATCTTTTCCAACACATACCCTTTGTCTTAAAATTCCTCCACCCACCCCCTGCATCTATAGGCACATGATGGAATTTTGTGCAGCAAGCAAGAACGGCAATGACGATGTATATTACAGTAGATGAATTGCATTAGGGGTCCCAATTCTTCACCCCTTCCTGTATGTACACTCTTGGCCATGTCACCTTGCAGAGGGCTTACACTCTGCCACTGAGCCCATCCATGTGACTTGTCAACAGATAGGACACAAGCAGAAGCTTGAAAAAACACTAGAGTGTTTCAGCTACTGCTCCTTTGCCTCAGCCATCACCATGAGAACATGCCTGAGCTAGCTTCTGGGAGATGAGACACATGGAGTTGCCCCAGCCAAGGCTATCCTGCATCAGCTGACAACCAGTGGATGCACAGGCATGCCAGGAGACCAGCCAAGGTGAGTCCACCCTAGCTAACTACAGACATAAATGCTTACTGTTGTGTGTTTCAGTGGCTAGTTGATTTGCAACAGATAGCTGATATATACATCAAGTGACATCAAGAAAAGTTCACAGCACATTAGAAAGGGAAGATCACAGACAGCAGAGCAATAACATGGTCCCAACTGTGTATGTGTGCTTATGTTCATAGGAGGTGACACAGCTGCAATTACATATTTCTAATAATTGTTCAACTAATGCTAGGCTGTTTCCCAGCCTAGCGGACAATGTTCTTAAGAAACCATATCTGCTTTGTTTACCATAATAAACTTAAGTGCCTAACTCAAGGCCAGGAACATTGTATACACATAATAAACACTATTAAGTGAATGAAAGTCCATGAAAGTGCATGCATCCACAGATCTAGAGGGTTCACACCAAATGGTAAAAAGTGGTTATCTCCAGATGCTCAAACGATGAGTTATGTTTTGGGTTTTTTTTTCAATAAGTATTTTCTATTTTTCTACAGTTAACATGGATGACTTATATAATAAAGTAATAAGAGTAAAGTAATAAATCCTTCAAAATGAAGGTTCCTGGATTCCAGGCAGAGGCTTTGTCAGTCAGCCAAACCCCAGGCAATGCTTCCTTCTCTGAATCCTTGGTGTGCACTGTCATTCATTCTTGCATTTTTATTTACTTTTTTAGTGTCATTCATTCTTACATTTTTATTTACTTTTTTAGATAAAAACTCCTGACATTAAGAGTTGTACAGTTTACTGGTGGATCTTTATCTCCACCGGTAGACTGTAAAACTCTTTATTAAGATTTTTACACACTACACACTACACAGTCCCATAGTACTTAATGTCAACTTTTAAATATTAATTCACTAGCATCTCTGAATTTTATGACAATTCTGAAACAGAGAAAGTCCTAAAATTGTTGTACATTTGAAGAAACTGAGGCACAGTGAGTTGCTTAGTATCACAAAGGACAGCATTATAATTCATCACAAGGCTGGAATCAGGTCTCAAACCTTGACCTTTTCTCCAGTGTTGCTGCCACCACGCCTTATAGCCTTCATCAGCATTAGTGCTGGTGACCACATGTGAAGCTTCCCACAGGCTATACCCTTTAAAGGCTGGGTATGAATCTCATTCATCTTTGCAACTCTCCCATCTGAACCAGTGCCTTACATGCAATAAGTGCTCAATAAATGTTCCCTGAGCTGAACCAGGAGGCAGAGACCACAAGAATGAGAAAGCCAGCTCCAAGAGGCAGCTCTTGTTTCTTCCATGAGAGAAGTGTTATAAAGTGGAATAGGGTTTTAAGATAGTCTCCAGAGCAGAGTGAGTCTGTGAGACTCATTAAGTCTGGGGGTCCTTAACCCGAGACCCATGGATGGACTTCACAGGGTCCATCAAGTCCTGGCACTGTATGAAAAATGCTTTTTGGATATGTACATGTTTCTCAGGGAAAGGGTAAAGCTTTGATCAGAATTGGAGTCAATAACTCAGCAAAGCTGAGGTCCAGCAAGACCAAGTTACTTCTGCCCATTGGTGCATGGTGGCCACTGGGCAGAGCTGGGGCCAAACCCAGACCTCCTCATTTCTACCCTGGGGTCTTCTCTTCCTTGTAGGCTGCCCAGCATGTGGCATGTGTACGCCAGTGACATGGTCCCAGAACTCTACATTTCTGCAGCTTGGAAGGATGGTCAGACAGCTTTGTAGCTTTATTGGATTTTGTTTCCCGCAGGCCACAATGTTTTGTAAGGGTAAAAAATTTCTGACGTGATCTGGATACATTCCTCTAATTCATCAGCAATTCATACAAATGTCAGGTATGCCAAAGTAATTTTCTTTAAAATGATTTATCAGCCATACAAACACAAGCCACCCCGCCTGATCTTTGGAATTAAAACCACATTTCTCTTCAGAAGGGACTAAAAGTGCAGTCTTGACAAACAGGACATATTTTCACTGGTCTGGGATGAGCTGGTCTCCATCAGGGAACAAAGTGGTAAACAGGAGGACACTTTGTCAGGCCTGTGAATCTTCCCCACATCTCATCCACACCAGATCTGGCACTTGATACCTGGTGACTCATTCCTAACTGACTGTGTTTAATAACTAACATAATCACCCAGCTACCAGCCAAACTGCAGGCAGCTACTACATTATGTGTGCCCTGGAATAAAGGAGAAGACAGGGCTATGGTGAGGTGAGGTGGTTGATGGAGCAGAAATAGTGTTCCTGCAATGCAGCTTGGAAGAGATAAAAGTCAGTTCCTGCAAGGCATGGAGCTGTATTCTTGAGAGGTGAGGAGGTAAGCTCAGCGGGCCAGTCCAAAGCATGCTGTTTATCCTGGGTGGGATTCTATCCCACATGTGCACTTACCCTCTGAGAAAAGCCTAGATAGGAATAGCTAACCAAGGTCATTCACTTAGTTTCCTCCCAGAAAGATCCAAATCCCCCCAATACAAATAGAAAGGCTACAACTGCCTACTAATGGCACCCATTCATAACTCTGAATCTCTCTCCAACATAAGTTACGTTTCCTTACAGCCAATAATATTACCCAATATTTTGCAGCTTTTTGAAGGACTGCCTCAGTTGAGTCTCCTGGGTTCCACTATCTAGAGACAGATGGAGATTTTAAGCCTCAGAACCCAGACATCAAACTGGATTTGGGGTTCCTCACTGAAATTCAGCCAGTTCTGTTCCTCAAATTTCCTGGGATAAAAAATTCCCTCCACTAACCTATCTCCAAAATTCCTTGAGTATTTCTTAATGAGAAATAACATAGAAAACACCACTAGCAAGCGTGACAAGTAACTCAAAGGCATTTGACTAGCACAGTGTTTTTCAAAGTATGAAACAACTAAGGATTTTAGAAAATATACATATATTTTTTATTTAAGTAATTTATATGAATGTGTATTAAACCTGTGGCTTCAAATGGATTATCCTTTAAAACTAAGTTAGGGGGAAAGAGGAATTGATTTTTTAAATATTTCTACATTAATTCAGGTGTCTGATAATGTGGCAGGAATCAGGACTGTGGTACCCACAAATCTAGGAAGCACTGGATTAGGTATGAGATTGGAGACCCCTGCCTAGTGCACCTGCTGCACCTGCAGCTACCTATGAGCACACATCTAGGTTGTGATTAGGGGAAGGCAATGAACATTCTCTGATTATATACTCTGTTTCAGGAGCCATTTGTGCACTGTTTCATTTAATTTTCCTAATGACCCTATGAGGTAAAACTCAGCCTCCTCATTTTATAGTCAGAGGAAAAAACCCAGATACATTAAGTAGTTGTCCAAAGTAGTACACTTATTAATCTCATGTGCATTGAGTGACTTATCTGGCCTTGACATGTGGCTGAACCAATTCACTGCCACCCAAGAGAGGGTGCCTCAGGAGCCATCTATCCCCCTTCTAAAAAATATAACACTAAGAACTTGCTCTCCAAAGAGCCTTATGCTTTTATACTTTGAATGCTTAAAAAAACTTTTGCAACCATCAACACCTGTGTACCTTGTGGTATTACTTGAAACAGGGCCCAGAGATGTTGAGCAAGTTGCCCAAGGTCACTCAGTAAGTGAGGAATTGAGGCAGGATCAGAACTGAGACTTCCAGATTATTGGTCCGAAAGCTCAACACCCTGTTCCATGATCCCACCATGATGCCAGACCAAAGAGTCAGAGCCTTACCAAAGAACTCATCCAGAAGTGGGATGCAGGGAGCTCCATGGATGACCCTCTAGAACAGCAATGGCATCCCACCTAGCAAGGGCTGGTCCAAGAAGTGAGTGGAGCCACGCCCACTCCTCCTCAATATTTGAGGACTGGGTATGTGTGGATGCCAGTGGTGATGGACCACTTGCTGTCATCTCCTAGAGATCAATGTCTGGGCTGTACATGTGATCACAGTTTTTATTTCTATCAAACAGAGCTTTCCAGCTTTACCTTCCTAACTGGATCATAAACTCCTTAAAAATCTTAAGGACAGATATCAAGTCTGTCCTTCTCTTCACCACAAGCTCCTCTCCTCTCATAGAGGCAGCCCTGGAGGTCGGGTTTATTCATCGTCCTCTCGCTCCTCACAACTGTCTCCTTTTCCTTGCCAACATTGGGTCAAATTGTGGACTTTACCTGTCTGTCCTCTGTTAAAGAACAGTGGTTGAGCATGGGAGCTCTGAAGAGAGACTTCCTAAGTTCACTTACTAGCTCTTGACCTTGAGCAAGTCACTTACCCTCTCTGAGATTCATGTCCTTCTCCATCAAGTGAGAATAACACTAATACGGACTACTCAGGGCTGCAAGGGGCCTAAGTCATTTCAGCTGGCTCTCACATATTCAAGACTCAACTCAAACATCGCTCCCCCAGGAAGCCTTGTTGGACACACCCACCCTCCTGTCCACAGAGGCCAACACTACACCCAGCATATACTTGATGCTCAGTAAATATTTATCCAGTGAATGTTTGAAGAAAATTTCCCAAAGAAAAGAGAATCATCAGAACCTAAAAGAAGGAAGATGAACTACTAGAATGGCGATGGTAGGGTCAATCCTCGGTAGCCTGGACAGACTACCCAGGACACCGTCTGGGCCATACCAGCCAGCCACACCACACAGGAGGCTGCCAACACCACCGACACCTGAGCCCATTCCACTGGCCCACAACACTTCCATGAGGCCTGCCAGCCAGCCTGCCTGCCATTTCTGAGCATCTGCAAACCTTAGTGAGGAAGCCTCATTAGCTGATGGGTTGCAATGAGGTGGCACCACGACAATAATTTGTGCCTCTGAAATAATTGGTGCCTAGAGACTAAGTGTTCAGTCCAAGATAAAGTGGCATGAGGCAGAGGCAGATCCCCATCACCCTGGGAGATGGGCCAGAGAAACCTGAACTGCAATCCATCCTCAGCTTCCCCAGGAAAAGCAGAATGTAACGTGATTGTATCTGGCATTAAGCAATGTATCTGGCCTTGGATCATTAACTTATATCGTTCACGAAAATATAGTAACAAATCTGAAATATTTGCTTAATTTATCTCTGACTCAATCCCTTCAAACAGCTTCTGATAGGATATGCAGAACACATTCTTCTCTCAGGAAGAGAGAAACAAATATTTGGGGGAATTATGAGAATAAATAAAGGAGGAGACACCCCGAGACCACAGCTAAACAAATACTCAACAAATCTAATTGATTCTGTAATTTGAAAAGTTGGCAGATTAACAGGGATTTATGGTGATTTTATGGATAATATTTCCATAATTTCTTCCTAGTTAAGTGATCGATAAAATCTAATACTATGGCACCTGTTTATTCCTGCAAATGAACAAGCTGCATGAAAAATACTTTATGGAAGTTGCCAAATGCACCAGCCTACCATAATCTGCAGCCCACAAAACAGGGCAGAGAGACTAACACAATAGGTATACAGCATGCACCACGCCAACTGGATTTTCCAAAAACCTGACACTGCAAGCAACTAGGGAGAATTGAAGAGGGCCAAATAAATTGGAGTGGGGAGGACCATCTGCATACAAATGACACCATCCTAACTTATGCAATGAAAGGCAAGGAGACAATGCATGCCACCCAAAAGATAGGCACTTCACATTTATATCTTAACAAGCCTTTTATTTTTCCTGAAAGTTCTACTTTTCGAGTCACAGTAGCCTATGTAGGGTGCCAAAAGTAATGCCAGAAAAGATTTGAAATATGTCAGCAGTGGGGACATCAAGGAAACCTAGTAACCTTAATAACTAATACTGAGGACTAGGCATTGTAAGTGGCAAGTTTTTGCAGGCATGAGCTCATTTAATTCTAATAAACCTACTAGGGGATATCCAGGGCGCAGCTTCTTCACTACTGGGCTATATTGCCTCTTTATTGTTTGTTGTTGTTGTTGTTGTAATTGCTTTATTGAGGTATGACTGACATACAAAAATCTGTCAGTGTTTAATGTATATGACTTGGTGAGATTGCAGATAAGTATATATTCATGAAACTATCACCATATTGCCTCTTCAAGTATTAAAAAAAAAACAACCTGTGACTTTGCCTCCATCATCGAAAACATTTATTCCATGCAGAGATTGACCACCACCACCACGGCTCCCAGCCAAGAGATATGGGTGTACCCCAAAGACCAGTGTAGACCAGACATTTGCACTGTAAAGAGAGACCTCACCAACAGCAGAGGAAAGCTTTGTGCAGTGATTAAAAGTTGACCTTTTCAAACTATATATTTTTTAAATTGATTGCTTTTAATTGTAAAAATTATTTTAAAAAAAAAACTAGTAAGTAAACTAAGAGTCTCTCTTCAGAGCCCTCCTGTTCAACCACTGTACCTTAACAGAGGACAGAAAGGCAAACTCCACTATTTGACAGTGTTGGCAGGGAAAAGTGGGAGACAGTTGTGAGAATAAAGAAACCACTAGGCTTGTCAACTCTGGGAGAGTTTAACTTCTTTTCTGGACTTGCTATCTCTGAGGTCAACATTTCCTGAAAATAAACAGAATTGCTATTTAATCTCAAAGTTTTCTACCCTAAAGCAGGTCTCATCCACCAAACTGCAGATAAGCTGATTCATCTGCAAAAGCCTGGCTTGCACACATGGGCGTTAAGTTAAGTTAACTGGGATATTCTTGCCCCTCTGCAGGCAGTATGTGCATCATGAGGCTGAGATCACTGTAGCTTCTGGCCAGCTCGAGTGATCACCAGACCACAGTGTGGAAGAGGACAGTATTCCAAGTACAGCCTCATACAGGCTGATTCTTGTAGCCTGTCACCACAAACAGAGACTGTACCAAGCCAGCCTATGCAGACTCTGCAGCTCCCCAGGACAAATGCAAATGACTTAGAGAAAGACTATAGGAGTCTTCGCAGAGAAGGGGCTCAAGCCAGCTCTGTATGGGAACATCCACAAGTAGGTAGGAGACCACTGAAGTCTTCCAGGAAGCTACATAGAGTCTCTACCCACACCTATGCCTGAGAGAGGTCTCATCTCTCCCTGTTCACCCAGTCAGCACAGCAAATCTGCAAGCTATGCTGTATTTCCTAGAAAAAAATTGCCTTGGATTATAATATATTATAATATATATTATAATATATAATATTATAATATATATTATAATATATAATATTATAATACTCCTGCTTTGAGGAACCAAGTGGAAGAACTCTCCGCCTAACTTGTCTTCAGGGTTTTATGGAGTACTGTGGCAGTGTGGTCAGCACAGTTGTCATCAAATGGTCCTTGCAGGGCCCTCAGCACACACAGCACTCAGAACTTTAGCGGGCCCTTGAGAAGACTTAAGCACTTCTCCCAGCCAAGGAGCTCAATGCTGCATGGGCAAACACCCAAACACAGATGGTCCAAAGAACAGCTGGCAAGGAGGGAGGAAAAGTGTGGATCAGAGAAAAGAAAAGTCCAAGCTACAGACAAATCAGGGGTGGTTCCCACTACCCAGAGGGCAGCTCTTCCATAGCCACTTTCAGTTTTACCCAGCAGAGAACCTGCTGGAAACCCCTCTCCTGCCCACCCCTTCATGTGCTGCCTTTGCCGGAGCCAGAGTCAGTGGACAAGTATGGGGCCAGTGCAAAGAGAGGGCCTGTCTCTCAACAGGGGCTATTGAGCATCCTTGTACCAAATCCAACATATAAGCAGAGGCTAGAAACCAGGGGTCATCCCTGATGGTTCCAGCAGGTCGGGTAATAATGGACTAAGTCATCAAGAGAGGTGTACACCAGGTCCCACTCATGGAAACACTTCAACTGGAGGAAAAGTAATAGTGCTTAAGGAGTTTATCTTTCCGTCATTCCAACAGCAACAAGAAAGAGTCTTGTGGGGGGCAGGGGGAAACTTAGCAAAATGATAGCTAATAAAAGCTAAAATTTACTAAGTGCTTATCATGTGCTAGTTTTATATGCATCATCTTATTTAGTCCTCTGGTTGACCCTATGCAGCAGGCATTATTAACATTCTCATCTTAAAGCTGGGTATAGTGTATGGTGGGTGTGGTGTCTCATGCCTGTAACCCCAGCACTTTGGGAGGTTGAAGCAGGAGGATCAGTTGAGGCCAGGAGTTTGAGACCAGCCTGGGCAATATAGCAAGACCTCGTCTCTACCAAAAAAAAAAAAAAAAATGTAAATTTAAAAAAATTCACTGGGCACGGTGGCACACACCTCTAGTCTCAACTACTTGGAAGGATGAAGCAAGAGGATCACTTGAGCCCAAGAGTTCGAGGTTACAGTGAGCATGATCTCACCACTGCATTCCACCCTGGGTGACACAGTGAGACCCTGAATCAAAAAGAAAGGTTGGGAAATGGAGGGTCAAAGAGGTTATATAATTTTCTCAAGGTCACACAGCTTGCACCAAGGAAAATCTGCTCATGATACATGTACGCGTGATGTGCACAAACTCCCCACACTTCTCTCTCACCCACCTCTCCTTGAGTCCCTGCATCTCTTTCTTTTAGGGGAAAGCTAAAGGTGTTTTTACTCAAGAAAGGCTTCTATTTTGTCTAAGATATCAAGATTTTAGTCTCATATTTCTCTGTAAGGAAAGGGGCACTTTGAAATGACGCATTTATTAGTGTTACCTCAGAGGCATTCTATCTCCCTCTCAAGGAGCAACAAGGAGCCCCATCTGTTCATGAAGATTTCACCTTCAGGCCAGCACCAAAAAGCCAGGGAAGACAGGTTACAAGGGCAAACCTGTCATGTCTTGAAGAAAACAGGCCCGTTTATTTTGGTTCCCCTGAGTCAGAGGAGTTTTCATTTGTTTCAGTAGAAGCTGTTAGGTTTCTCTTGGAAAAGCTTTCAGGAAATGTACAATCATTGTAGATACTCTAGTTCATCGGAGGTTAATATGCTTATAGGCATTATAACAAAATAGACTTGCACATCTTCCCAAAAATGAATTTAAATTATGTAAGAAAGCATTTCACAGGCTTGAATTTAGTCAGCATTTTTAAATGTCATTTTTTATTGACAACCATTTGGAGTGGGAATGAGATGTGTTTTGTGCCACTTGGCTGAGGCAAGAGTTGGCCTATATCATTTCATCTTTGACTGAAATTAATTCTCTTTTAGTAAGAATGGCAGTGAAAATCTCAACAACTCCATTAATTACACATGACGGTGTGAACGCTGGGGTTGCAAAAGCAGCCCCCGGGTGTCAGACCTCAACCTGCTCCCCGCCTTCCCAGAAGGGATATGAAAACCACAGCCCAGTAAAACAGCTCTTTGAAATCATATCATATTTCACTGAGTGAGGGGAAACTGTCTGAACCCAAAATGGAGTTTCTAATGAAATCTGAAAATAAGAAAAAGTATGTTTTTAATAGCACTGATTTAGATTTAGGAAATAATTATGGATCCTACACAGTGCAGATGAGAAGCACAAATAATTTTACTTAAAGTTTCTCCTGCTAAATGTGAAATATAGTCAGTGTGGGTCAGGACCTTCTTGGAACTATTGATGGCTTACAGAGTTGTGAGAAACGTCAGAGAATTCTCCAAAACAACAGGCTCATCTCATAGATGGTAAAACTGATGCTCAGAAATGTGCCAAAGGTCACACAGCTGATGACTTCAGAACTGGAACAACCTAAACTTGTCCCTTCACCTTCCTTCCCTCCTTCTCCATTTCCTCCTTGCTCCATTTGACAGATACACTGGCACCTTAATTCCCATTTACAGAGAAAGAGATAGAAGAGCAAGGAGACCACTACGGAAGATGATCAAGGAAAACTGTTAGGATTCCAGCCCTCACACCTCCAGCTGAGAGCAGTCACTCTGCACTGCCTCTGCTGAGCTTCCCTGCTGGGCAGTGTGCACCCAGATAGAAAGACAACCTCCAATTCCCATCATTTTAAGGGTTAAGCACCTGGAAGCACTCAGAAAACAGGAACATCCAACAACACATATTTATTAATACCCACTCTGTACCAGGCATGCCTCAAGATGCTTAGGATAAAATGGTAAACAAACAAACAAAAAAATCCTTACCATCATCAAATTCACATTCTAGCAGACAGAAGTGGAAAATAAGAGACATGATAAAGAAAGCATCTAATGTGTTATTAGGGAATAAATGCTATGGGAAAATGAAAGTGTACAGCAGGCTGAGGGGCAGAAAAATGCAGGGGGTAGGGTGTGGCCAGGTTGTAGTAATAAATGGGATGGTGAGGGGAGGCCTCATTGGTAAGGAAGTGAGAGAATTGGCCAAGCAGATATCTAGAGGGCATTCCAGGCAGCACGGGCACAGGCACTAAGGTCTGGCTTGTTCAAAAAACAGCAAGGGGGCCGGTATGGCTGGAACAGAGCGACTGAGACAGAGAGGAGGAGGAGGAGATCAGCTTGGAGAGGTAACAGGAGGCCTGTCATGACAGCCTGCAAGACAGGGTGGGTACTTTGGCTTTTCCTCTGAGAGAAATGGGGGCCCACAGCAAGGTTTGGAGCAGAGGAGTGATACGCTCTGACTTACATTTTCAAAGGCACAGTCTGACTTCTGTGCTGCGCATAGACTTGGGCTGGGAGGAACAGGGAAGATGCAAAGGTGAAACAGACAGGCCTGCTGGTAGACGTTTGTGTCAATCCCGACCAGAGATGTTAGCTCAGGCCAAGATGGTGCAGCAGAGTTGACAGGCAATAACTCACTGAGCATATCCACACTCACTTCTCTGGTCCTGGAGTCACCAACTCAAATGCGCATATGTGGCCAAACTGATAAATTAAATAAACAAAGAAGATCAGGTAGAAACAGAAAAAAGCTGCACGGCAAGTGCACACCAGCCCCGTCGGAAGGGGCAGCTGCTACGATAGCCAACTGTGTCCGAAAGGGATCATGGGCTGGTGTGCTCAAGTCTGAGGATTTTCCCAAAGAATCAGGCAATCCAGATGTATGGATTTTTAGATGTTTTTAGATGTCATCTTCTATTTTTTTAATCTTAACAACTAATTCAAAACAACTTTTTTTTTTTTTTTTTTTTTTGAGACAGAGTCTTACGCTGTCACCCAGGCTGGAGAGCAATGGCATGATCTCGGCTCACTGCAAACTCTGTCTCCTGGGTTCAAGCTATTCTCCTGCCTCAGCCTCCCCAGTAGCTGGGATTACAGGCCCTGCCACCACACCCACCTAATTTTTTTTTTTGGTTTTTTTTTTTTTGTATTTTTAGTAGAGATGGGTTTTCACTATGTTGGCTCGGCTGGTCTCGAACTCCTGACCTCGTGATACGCCTGCTTCAGCCTCCCAAAGTGCTGAGACTACAGGCATGAGCCACCGCACCTGACCTAAAATAACATTTTAAATATCGTTGGTACAGGCCAAAGAAACCACATCAAGCCAGAGTTAACCCATGGGTTTGTCACCTCTGGTGCTCCCGTGCTAATTAGTTTGATGAATCAGTGAAAAACTAGCCTACTGATATATAAAGAAATACGCTGCATCAGCACTACCCACAAAGTTACGTTTCCAGGTGCTTATTAGTTTTTATGTTTAAAAATACTCCATCCTTCCATTTGAATCTGGCTGCCAATACAGCAAACATTCATACCAGGAGCTAGCAGGCTGAAGTCCTCCCAGGTGATGCTCTTAATAAATATTTAACAATTAGGAAAATAAAGACAACACAACCATATCAAAGATGCAGGGAGTCTTTGGTCACCTATAGAGCCAGAAAATTTCCTGAGAAACCCCACCTAAGACAAGCTTGTTACAAAGCAATAGATGCAGAGATCAGAAGTTATTCTGAACTAAAAGAAGCTAATGTCTAAATTCATCACTGTTTAGGTCAAGAAAGTGAAATCAACCTGAAATGATTTTGCAAGCATCAAAGGGAACAGGGAATCCCCTCATCAATTCATATAATTACTGACAACTCACATAATGAGCTTATCTTAGTCCCATAAATAGGCTGAACTGCAAGTTATTAAGTCTCTGAAGGGAGAGAGCTTGGGGTGCACTTCCTGGGAGAAGGGCCAGAGGCAGGAGGTAAAGCTGGCTGCCCGTTTCTCCTGTGTCCTATTTTCCAGACAGAAACGAGGGTCCTCCTGCGGGTATCCCAGGGCTGAATGCTAGGCACCCACTTCACCATCCCACCTCTGTCACCATGAATAAG
Source organism: Pongo abelii (assembly GCF_028885655.2). Lineage (NCBI taxonomy): Eukaryota > Metazoa > Chordata > Mammalia > Primates > Hominidae > Pongo > Pongo abelii. The sequence continues at coordinate 145,786,134 of NC_071989.2, forward strand.
CCAAGGACGGGCAGACAGATCCCTACTGGGCCATAGAGGGCTCTTCCTGTTTCTCCTTCCCAAGTCCATCTGAGCTCCAGATTGCCCCCAGCTACACAAGTGAGAGGCACCAAGAAGAACAAACCCACCGACAACATCTAAATTGCAGAGGGCAAGGGAAAGAGAAAAGGTTGGCTAATTCCTTTCTCAGTCTAGCCAAATATTTCCATTCCTAATTTAAGAGGATACTCTTTGTGGTTAGAAAAGGAAGCAAGGGCCCTCAGAGCTGTGCTGTGGATCAACAGTACATCTTCGCCACACCATCTGGGAACTCAGACCAGGCAAACAGAACCATCCCACAGGCTTCCTGCAATGGCCGAGTCTCCAACTCTCCTCTGTTCACCCATTTGGCCCACCAACTGAGGGGAAAGAGAACACAGAAGACTGTGGCTGGAAGGCAGCCTGGCTCTGTCACACCTTGATTCAGAGTCCCCGGGCAAGGTGTGGCTCTCCAGGCTGCTGTGACAGTCCAGCTAAGACAACGTCCCAGTTTCTAGAGAGTCAAAACAAGAAGCTGTAGGCTCCCTGCTAGAGAAGCCCAGCCTCCTACAGAAGCTCACCACTAACAGATACTTACAGCCCCGGAGCCAGGCATCCAGACAGGGGCAGCCTCTCACCAGGACAGTCATATCTAGGGACATAAAAGTGGTGTCAGCCCCTAGTGCTTGATGCCAGTGCCAAATGCTGTAGGTGCCAAAGTCATCGGAAGGAAGAGATTAATTCTAGGACTGAGGTGTGTATCAATGAGCGAGGACTCCCACAGGAGCAGTAAGGCCAGGCAGGAGTAGATGCATGCCCACGATACTGAAGGCAACCAATGGGCCTGGGGGTCTGGGCAGAACACCGATTTTCAGACAGCCTTGCCTTGTCAACATCTAATGGCTTGACATGCAGTCCTTCTTGAGCACTGGATGCCAAAGAACTGTCACCATCAGCAGAAAGCCCATTTGGATTCAAAGCTTCTGCCCTTCTAGTTAGAAGTCTTCCAAGAGGGCAACCCTTCAGAGCTAGAGAAGAACACTGATTATGTGCCAGGCACTGTAATAAGTGCAATGCACACATTTTTCCATTTAAGTCTCACAGCGGCCCTCAGAGGGAGGTTCTATAGATAGCTCTAGTTAGGGGCCAAGAATATACACTCTGGCTTTAGATCCCAGCTTCTCCACTTTCCAGGTGAGTGGCATTGGGCTAGTAACTGAACCTCACCCGTGTTCACACCTGTAAAATGGAAATAATAATAGCATTTGCCATGTAGGACTGTTAAGAGGACTCAATGAATTATTCAAGCAAGTGCTTCAATAGACTAATATGAATGTTCACTTCCATTAGCTTCTACCATTATAATAATTTTATATTGAGGACACTGATGCTCGCAGGAGAAAGAAATCTGCCTAAGGCCAAAAAGTGAGTGGCCAAGCTGGGTCTTGAACTAAGGTCTTGCCCTTAACCACTGTGAGGCATTAACAGCATCCTGGGATAAAACATGGCTGAAATAAACTCAGAAAGAATTAAGAGCTTAATTATATCAGTGAAATATGTACTGGAGCAGGACATAATTTCATGGTCTGGAAAAAATAGATAAAAGATTTTTACTTCAACTCCATAGCTGTCACTTTAAACCACTGCTGTCCAAGGAGAATGGGCAATTTTAGAGCAATTGATCTTTTTTCTCTAGGGAAATGTGACAATGTTGTGCTCTTTAAGCTGCATTTCATAGCTGGGGAGAAACTTGGGAAGAGACAAGAGGCAGAGAAAGAGCAGCACTAACAGGCTTAACCCAGAGGGCAGGATGTTATGATAAAAATCAAACCTTCCTGAGACACAGGACCCCAGGGTTCTTGCAGTCACTCACCAGCTTGGTGTACCTGAGAAGGGGGAGTGGTGATCAGATTAGGAAACTATTCGATGGTAGCATTCTGTAGTGACCCAGGAATGCATAAATCCTGCCTGAGCCTATATTCCCCTCCTGCAGGTCCCTGTAAAAAAAAATATATAAGACAAAAGCAGCACAAAACACTACATTCTTGAGTCCAAACCCCAACATAAAATGCCAGTGATTCAGGCTAGACCACAGAGAGAACTCTGATCACTCAGACTAACATAAAGAATCTCATTCTCCCCTCAACACAAAACAGAACCTCAAGTCTTTCTGCTCTGTAAGAAAACATAAGCCACTGCGCACCTATCAGCAGAGCCAGAGAGATAGAGAACATCTGAAACCTATGTCAGGTCACATCATTTCCTAGATTAAAACCCATTGTTGGACATTTGGGTTGGCAACCCAAATGTCCAACCATGATAGACTGGATTAAGAAAATGTGGCACATATACACCATGGAATACTATGCAGCCATAAAAAATGATGAGTTCATGTCCTTTGTAGGGACATGGATGAAATTGGAAATCATCATTCTCAGTAAACTATCGCAAGAACAAAAAACCAAACACCGCATATTCTCACTCATAGGTGGGAATTGAACAATGAGAACACATGGACACAGGAAGGGGAACATCACACTTCGGGGACTGTTGTGGGGTGGGGGGATGGGGGAGGGATAGCATTGGGAGATATACCTAATGTTAGATGACGAGTTAGTGGGTGCAGCGCACCAGCATGGCACATGTATACATATGTAACTTACCTGCACATTGTGCACATGTACCATAAAACCTAAAGTATAATAATAATAATAATAATAAAGTACTGAAATAAAAAAATAAGCATCAAACCTAAAAAAAAAAAAAAAAAAAAAAAACCCATTGGTGCTTTCCCCTATGCCTAGAATGACATCCCAGTCCTGCTTCCAAGCCACAAGGCCCTGCAGGATCTATGCTTGCTGGCTTCCTCTCCCGCCCCCACCCCCACCCCCACTGCTAACTTGGCTCCAGGCACAAGGGCCTCCTTGCAGCCCCTGTAACAGGCCAAGCTCTGCACTACCTGGGACTCTTTGTAGATGATATTTCATCTCCCTGGAAGATTTTTTTCACTGCATCTTGACATTTCCTTCACAACAATTACCTGAAAATAGATGATTTATTTGTTTTCTGGCTTAATGTCTATCTGTTAGTTCTACTAGCCCACAAGGCCCATGAGAACAAAGACCTTGGCTGTGTTATTCAGTGCTGTGTTCCTGACACTCCCCATATATTATAGAAGACTGAAGAGGCTAGGTGTCCCCCAACCCCACCACGGATGGTGAGTGGTACGGTCTTACCATCAGATAGTCAGGAGTGGGGATGTGAAGGGGAGAGAGACAGACAGGGATACGTTTCCTCTCATACAGGCCCAACCATGATGCCCAGCAGACTGAGGCTGAAGAAGAAACACCACAGCCCTTTGCTGTGATCATTCCTGCCTTGCCAGTGCCACCTCTAGCATGCAATACCTCCTAAGTGCCCTTGAAACATATCAGTTCTTGCCCTCCTTCTCAGGGATAAAAAGCTTATCTTTGTCTCTAATCTAAACCCATTCTTGAGGAAAAAGTAAGGGGAAAGGGGAACAGCTTAAGCTCTTAGCTGTGGCCAATGTGAAAGGAACATATTTACCCTCTCTGGACCCCATTTACTTTATTTTTTTTTAACTGCATAACTCTTAATGTTACCTGCAGCTCATTTTCTAATGTTATGTCATGGCAAAGGATACCAGCCTCCACCAAAAGCCAATTCCCCTGGAAATCAGAACAAGATGTCAAGGAAAGAACATGAGACAGACCAGGAGCAGCCCAGCTCCACCACTTACTAGCTGCATGGCCTTGCCCATGCTTCTTAGCCTCTGTGAGCCTCAATTTCCTCAACCAAAAAAATGGGAGGATAACTCCACTTTCCTAACTGGGTGAGTGGGAAGACAGCCCTCAGCATTGTGCCTAGTGCTCAATTTATGTTTCAGTCCCATCTCCCTCCCAAACCCCTTCCCCAAACACACATTTTAGAGCACAGCCTATCAGACTCCTGGGAAAGAAATTCCAAGTCTGAAGGAATCCAGGCCACCTCCAGTCCACCATACAATCTCCAAAGTGCCATCACCACCCACCACTAACGCTATCCATGAAGCACCAGACATGGTCCCCACCTCCCCATCCTCAAAGGGGGTTTTCCCTTTCTTTATGAAAAGCCTGGAAGGAGGCAATACTGTTAGAAGCATTGAAAGTGTCTGTACCAATCCTATTTGTTATACCCTTCATAGGAGACATAAGCTTCATAACCCTAGGCAGGTGGGCTGAACCAAAGCCATGGGTTTGGGGAATCGCAGATCCATAGCCAGCATGCAGGTGGAGAGGGAGGCTGCCATGGGACCAGGCTGAGGAGTGCTGGGCTAAAGGAAATCTGGAGGAGGAAGTCTGGCCTAGCATCTCAGAGCACGGGATCTAGAGTCAGACAGTCTGGGCTCATATCTCAAATCTGCCGTGTGCTAGCTGTGTGTCACTTTCTGTAAAATGGCATAATGATAGTACCCATCTCCTAGGGTTGCCCATAAGGATTAAATAAAATTAGCCTTAGCAGAATTTTAATACATGATAAATTAGCAATACTTGGCACATGATGAATTTTACATGGGTAAGAGGCACATGGCAGCTGCCATGGGAGACTAGCTATTGTGCCCACAATGATTGGGTTGGGAAAGTTAATTTTGTTTTTTGGTTTTGACGTTCCTATGTTTCTGTTAGGTTAGAAAGATATACATACCAGAACTCCATTCCTTCCACCATTTGACAGCTACTGTATGCTAGGCTCACTAATAAGTGCTGAGCAAAATAGACATCTAGCCCTTGGGGAACCTATGGTTGAACGGAAATTCAGTTTAGCTTGGTTTAGCATTTACCAGCTACCTCCTATGCTTCAGGCCAGGGCTGAGCACTGTGGTGATGGGAAGGAATGCCCAGGCACATCAGATATGGTCTAGCAATGGTCCACCATGAGCCACCTCCCACTGCCACCACATAGCTGGCCTGGGTCCCAGCTGTCTCCTCAAGCTGTGAAAACTTCACTTTCTCCCTCAGCTTCACCACTTCCCAAATCATCACACCACAGACCTTATTATCTTTGCAAGCCTTCCCATTTTATGCCTTTATTATCATGCTCCTGATATTTGGCATTCACAGGCACTTAATCAAGGTGCTCTGCTGGTTTATTACAACATCTTCCAGCTGATCTATTTTCCCTTATCTAGACACTCCACCACAGTGCCTGTTAGTGTTTAAAAGGATCTTTCTGAGGTATCATTTGACTGGTTCTGATGATAATTAATTTTAAGAACTGATCAAGATGTTAAGGGGAACCAGCCCTTGGAAACTGATGACCATGTAGGTTTATCATGACAACAGAGCCTTTTTAAGATGTTATGAGCAGGCTGGCTGCAGGAAACCAGGGAAAGGCTGCTTGTTGATAATCATCTCATTGGCTGCATGGATCACGGCTGTCAGGTTCTGTTATTGGTTTCATTATTCCAAACAAGTTCCGTTCTGTGCCCATTGGATAATTGGCCCAGAAGATATCCCTGCATTTTAATAAAGTCAACAAATATTAAATAGAGACTGCGCCCCACACCACTGGACAGCTCTCTTTGCCTATGGCATATCACAAAGAGTAGGCAAGCAAGATTCACATCTGTGAGCATGAGCTCGAGTTCAGAAGGGAGTGTGCCACGCCAGCTCTCCAATGGACACCAGCCAACGCACAGTCAGAGACATCCCATGCACAAAGGAGATCTGCTTTCCCTCCAAGGAGGCCCAGATGGAGAGACAGGCAGCAATGCAGTAGGAGGGAGGAGGGGATGCAAGCCACAGAAAAGGCAGAAATACTGCCTTGAGAAGAGCACCAAGCCTTGCAGATGAGCACATCAAGTTTGGGGACCTCAGGAAAGTATGTTTCCTAGTGTCCTGCTTTGAATAAACTCCAGAAGCAAGTCACAAATGCCCATGCTTCTCAGGACCAGTGGCAGCAAGGGTTCCAGCCAGAAGGTCTTCACTTGGCACCATCTTACGGGCTGGGCACTGTACTGGGCCCCAATAAAGATACGGTGGGGAAAAGCACAGGTGCAGTCCCTGCCCTCACAATCCTATCACAATACAATGGAGCAGGGTGCAGTGTGAGCAGCTGGAACAGACAACTATTTAACCCAGTCTGGGATCTAGCTAAGACTTCCCAGATAAAAGGAGCTTTGAGCTAAGGCCTATAGGATGGGTCCTAATTATCCACAGAATGAGGACAAGTAGAGAGATGAGCACAGTTACAAGCAGGAGGCAAGATGGAGGATGTTCTATAGGATTACAGCAAACACCTGAAGAAGGGGAGAGCACCAGCGATGAGGATGGAGGGAGAGGCAGGGCCAAATCACCAAGGACCTTGTCGGGCATGTTGAGTTTGGGCGTCACTCTGAAGTTAACAAGGAGCCCCAAAAGATTTCAAGAACAGTAAAGACATAATACTATTGGCATTTGAAGACAATCCCTCTGAGTAACCAATGTGATGTTCTGGAATGCACCTTGGACTGGAAGAAAAGAGACCCCAGGCTTCTTTCCACTCTGCCACTTCCCAGCTGTGTGTTTTTGGATGTGCCACCTCCCCTCATGGGCCTCACTTTATCTTCTGTAAAATGGGGTTAACAACTTCTGGGTCTGTTTATCTCACCAGGGCCTTGTGAGGCTCCCATCCTGCAAATGAGAGCATGGCAAAGTGCAGGAAGTTAAATAAATGCAATGGATAATGAAAGCTCTCCCAAATACCAAACTTTCACTTCATCCCATAGCTTCAACCCTCTCCAAAAAAATTAAAAATCTATTTAGACCTTCAAAAGGAAAATGTTGAATATGTTTTTCCACTGCATTTCCTAGCCTTCACCTACGCAGTAAAGAAAAGGTCCGCGTGGCTATCACAGCAGCCAAGGAGAAAGAAGAATGGGGGAGAGAGACACTCTAGGACTCTGATGCAGAGCTCTCGGACTCCAGATAAACAATCTACCCACACTGTGAAGAGTTGAGGGGAAGAGTCACCTGTCATGGAGATGGACTGCACGAGCCCAATGCAACAGTGACCTCATGTATTACTTCTCTCACCAGACAATCATTTTCCAGGCCCACAAGCCCCACTCCACTCAGACAAAATCTCTAATTTGTCAGAGTGCAGGTTTGCACTCTGCAGGCTCATTGTAACTCACCGACAAGGGGCAGGTATAGAGCTCCTGTTGGCACCCAATTTCTGCCAGCTGGAGTGCCTTATGCCAAAATGAACATCTGGCAAGCCTATGGAAGTTGAGCCACAGTGAAACATCAGCTGGGCTTCCCTTCTACAGCTGACAGGCCTGAAAAAGGCAATTCATGGGAGATGGCTAAGTATGGGTAGATGTTTCCCAAGTAAAATGTGTCACCTTGAAATGTCAATGAATGAGAAAACAACTGCATAGCTGTCCACTTTGGTTTAAGGAGGGACACAAGGGAAGCACAAGGTCACTGTCTGGGAAACATCATTCCTAGGCCAAATGAAAGGAACCAGGTTGACCCACTCAGAGCTCCTGAAGCTCAGAAAGAGAAGCAGTCCCTCAGACAGAAAGAGAACAGTATTGACTCCAATTTCCACCTCAGAAGAAGCCTGGGAACTTCAGTGGAGTCTTCACCTGGGCCTGTGATCCAAGGCAGGGACTGTGTTGCCCTTCACAGGCCTCAAGAACAAGTGACAGAGATGTTATTCTTCAAAGCTAATAAATAAATAAACAAAATAAATGTGCAGAAATGTTCTCTACTGCACTGTGAGAGAAGACAAGTGCAGAGGACCTAAATTTCCTTCAACAGAAGACTTGGAAGATAAATGAGAGTCCAAGTGTACTCTGATTATCTGACTAGATCACTATGTTCTAACAGAGAAAGCTGTCCCAAATCTAGTGTTAAGTGGGGAAAAAAAAGGTACCTTTAAAAACAACATGTAGCATATAATGCTATTTTTATAAAATCTTAAAAGTAATTTTTGGAGGTGCTGTATCAAAAACTTACAGTCATAACCTCATTTAGTTCTCTATGAGGTAAAGACCACTATTACCTCATTTTAGAAATGAGGACAGTAGCTCAAAATTCTTTTCTCCTCAGTCAACTCTGCTGAATGAAGAGCTATACTTTGCTTCTCATTGACTCTTAGTCTATTTCGGGTTTTTTCCCCAGAATTACACTGCATTTAAATATAAACTCATGGAAGAAAATATAGAAATACACAAACATTAATTCTCTTTCACTGATGACAAGCAAAATTTTTAAAATCGTGAGCAAAAACAAAAACCACACACGCACTATAATCTATGATTTTACCAACTTCTCTTATTTCAAAATTTGCTTTGGTATTAAACTGTTTTAATAATAATAATAAGCAGATAATTAACAGCTGAGTGGACAGATGAATGGGATTTCTGTTCACTTACTAGGGTAGTTTCCCCCTGATCTTGTCCTGCCTTCCTGGAAGATCTCAGCCACATCTATTCCTTCACAGCTCCTGGCATGAACTCCATCCCACCTAAGCATAAATCACAGCCCTCAAACCAAGACCTGAGCTACACTCCTGGCTTCTCTGAAGGCACGACCTTTGGAGAGAGCAGTACCATGCCCTATGTCACATCAGGGTATAATGTGATGTCACAACTCTATTTGGAAGGCTTCTGCCTCTATACAAACTTCAGTCCCAAATACCTGATTAAACATTTATCTCACATGATCAAGAAGTACCAAACTGTTCATAATGAGCCCCTATCTGTTCCCATCAACAACTAGTTTGTCTATCACAAGGTTCTACCAGGTATGTGCATGACAAGAATCTGAATTTCCTCAGCCCCACACGCACTTTTTTAAAACAGAAATTACCCTCCCTCCACCCATCTGTTCTCCTGAAACAAATACATGAGCACTGTCTCCCAACTATTGGTTCAAGAAAATATCATCTATAGACAAACCTTGATTGGTAAATGATTCCAAATGGAAAGAAAACACACACACACAAATGTTTTGTCCTGCTTATAACCATATGAACAAATTTAATACAGAAGAGCAAAAATATAATTCTTAGGGATCAGACAGATTCTGCTTACTTCCTATTCCTCCTCCACACTTCACTACAGTGTCTGCAATCACAAAGCTTCCCCTCCAAGCAAGTACACTGGCTGGGTGAGAGGGGTGAGCAGGCCAGTGTTTCTGAGTGGCAAAAGATAGTGACCAGACATGCCTGTCCTTTGTCACTAACCACCTTTCAAGCTTCCCCTTCTGCCGAGCCATCTGCAGGAAACTGTCAACATGTGCTGCAGGGAAAAAATGTATTTGCTAATTTACATGCTGGGTAAATTCACTTATTCAGTAGAATAATAAAAATGTGACTGCTTACCACCTTTCCCTTCTAGAGTAAAGACATCTTTATTAATGATTTTAAAGCCTGAAGAAACAGGAATGCTTGCTCTGTTTACATTTCCCCATATTAAACGGAAGACATTTACTTGCTAGTGGCGAAACATTGAAAATACCCTTCTGGTCATGATTTATTGCTGGAGAAATTTTACTAAATTGGGATATGACCATGTATCCACCTATTAATTACATTGCTGGGAAAATAAAATAACAGAGATTTACATTTTCAGTAATTCCTGAAATAAGCACTCTGTGTTTCTGGAAGGTATTAAAAAATATTTTCCAAGATTTTATATTTTAGCATCTAAGGTCTGGAGTTTCAAAAGCCGCATACTCTGAAGCTAAAAAAAGTCATAGATAATCCCAAGTATGTCCCCGCCCACCCCCCTTACTAACTGGAGGATATTACATCTTGTCCCTTAGGTGCTATATCTTTGCTGATCAAAGCTTGTTCCATCAAAGACCCCCCTGAATCTGAATTTGGCCTGAATCCACAAATGAACATTCAATTAGGACCAGGGAAGCATTCCAATTTAGGAAATAGCATAGTTATAAGTAAGCCAGAAGAGGAGATACAAGATAATATTTCTAAGTCCTACTTAAAGGATAAAAGCCATTTGGGGGATTAAATTTAAAATTGATGAGAAAAATGTATTTCAGAATAAATATGTAAATAGAGATTTATGAATAGTTCCTCAATTAGGGAGGAAGGTGAGATAAATAGAGAAGAACCCATATAGTTTGAGATTCTGATCACAAAAGGCAATCCCTTCCTATTACAAGCACACAAATATTTGTGAGCTGAATCAGTACTACTGGTAATTCTCTGGGCTGACTGTTTAAATAGGATTTGTGAGGGAGGAGGAGAAACACAAGCCATATGTTTGTGTGACTAATGAAGGCCAGTGGTTAAGAAGCATACTGTGAGCTATACAGGCCCAAGGTTGAGGGACATGCACCCAAAGGTGGTAGGAAGGGTCCTCTAGGATGAGGTCAAGATGACAGCCAGGTCCTTCCCTCTCCCTCCATTGTGAAGAAGAATGAAAACTGCTCGGATCCCCATAATGGGGTAAACAGGCAGTTCCCTGGTTCAGAGGAATTCTTCAGCACATTCCAGAAGCTTGATTCCAATAAGCACTGAGCCAAAAAGCCACAAATGGGAAATCTCTACCTGGTCAACTGCCCAGGTGAATAAAAATTTAAATGAAGGTCCTTATTTTCTTAACCAAGAGTCTGGTGGCAAGCTCACTTAAGGTTTCTGGGAAAAAAAGAGAAACTTTTGCTGATCTATATCCACTTACTTACCTGCTAACTTAATTGAACGAAAATACATTAGCTGTCACTGTCACGTTGGCAACCCTGAGAAATCATACCTTCCTAAATATCCCAAAAGCTCAAGTCACCTTGTTAGTTCTTAGAAACCTAAGCAGATTAAAAACTGTAAACCCACAGATCCAATAATCTCAATGAACCTCAATCACAGGAAACAGGAAGAAAAAGATACAAAGGCTCATATCAAATTGCTCCAAACTAGTCATAAAGAGAAGAAGTCATAAAACCTTAAAATCAGCCAGAGGAAAAATAGACATGTTACATACAGAGGACAATAGAAAAGGAAAAGAACACATTTCTTGCTGAAAACAACGCAAGCAAGACAGAAGAGCAACATCTTTAAAGTACTGGAAAAAAAAAAAAAACTGTCAACATAAAATTCTATACCCAGCAAAAATGTTTTTCAAAAGTTGCAATAAAGACTTTTTCGGACATACAAAACCTTAGAGAATTCATCACCAGCAGATCTGCCCCTCTGAGGAAAAAAAAAAAAAAAAACATTAAATGCTTCAAGCAGAATAAATATTATACCAGATGGAAACCTGGATCTACACAAAGATATAAAGAACTCTGGAAATGGTAACTATATGGGTTCTCAGAATCAACATTAGTTATATATATTAGCTGCTTTTCCTATAGTAATTGTCTTTTTAAATATACCTATCGCTTTCTTTGATATTACTTTTAGTTAAGCAGAGGAGTAAAAGTGATAGCCTTATATAATCCTAGTCAAAAATAATAATGGAACTTGAGAAAACCTATCGCTCTCCCCAGAGAGCCATAAAACTGGGGGAAATAAAAGATACAGTGGAGGATGTAACTGTAACTAAGAAAGAATCAGAAGGCTATCAAAAATAATATTAATAGGAAACTGCCAAACACTTTTCCAAACCAAGTGTAGCATTTTACACTCTCAGCAACAACCAGTGAGAGTTCCACATCCCCATCAGCACCAAGTATTGCCAGACTTTTAAATGTTAGCCACTATCATGAAGGTGAAATAGTATCTTCTTGTGATTTTAATTTGCATTTCCATAAGTACTAATTTTGAACATCTTTTTATGTGCCCATTGGTCACTTATAGATCTCTTTTTGTGAAGTTTTTGTTCAAATATTTTGAATATTTTGAATATTTGAATATTTGATTATTTTGAATATTTTGAATATTTTGTGAAGTTTTTGTTCAAATATTTTGTCCTCTCATTGTGAAGTTGTAATATTTCTTTATATATTTTGGGTATAAGTCCTTTGTCATACATATACATATCCACATATATAGATATATGTGTACGTGAATGTTTACATGCACATGTGTGTATATAAAATATTTTCTCCCAGCAGGTGTCTCATCTTTTCATTTTCTTAATGGGGACTTTCTAAGAGTCCAAGTTCTTAATGTTAATGAAGTTCAGTTTTTTTTTTCTCATATGAGAATGCTTTTTGAGTCCTATCTAAAAAATCTTTGCCTACTCCAAGGTAATGAACACTTTCTTTTAGAAGTTTTATAGTTTTACATTTTACTCTGATGTTCAGGTATGTATAACCCATTTCTTTTTTTTCCTTTTTTTTAAAAAATCAATTTTATTGAGGAAAAATTACTGTCAAATGCACACATTTTAAGTTACAGAAGATGACTTTTGACATTCACATACACTGTGTAACCACCACGCCAATCAGTCAAGATATTATAGGACATTTCCATTAACCCAAACAGTCCCATCATGTTCCTTTGAGTCAACCCTCCACTCAGCTTCCACTCCAGACAATCACTGATCTGATTTCTGTCACAATTGATAAGTTTTATCTCCTCTAGAACTTTACATTAAGAAAACAATAAAGTCTGTACTTTTTCTATCTGGCTATTTAAATTCAACATATTTTAGATTCATCTATTACCAATAGTTTGTTCTTATGTATATCTCAGAAATTTATTCCTTTCTAATTGCTGGCTAGTATTTCAGTATTTTTGGAATGTTTTTCTATTATTTTTTTATCTTTACTAGTCAGTTTTTATTTTTTATTTTCTTTTATTATACTTTAAGGTTTAGGGTACACGTGCACAACGTGCAGGTTTGTTACATATGTATACATGTGCCATGCTGGTGTGCTGCACCCATTAACTCGTCATTTAACACTAGGTATATCTCCTAATGCTATTTCTCCCGCCTCCCCCTACCCCACAACAGGCCCCAGTGTGTGATGTTCCCCTTCCTGTGTCCATGTGTTCTCATTGTTCAATTCCCACCTATGAGTGAGAACATGCGGTGTTTGGTTTGTTATCCTTGTGATAGTTAGCTGAGAATGATGGCTTCCAGCTTCATCCACGTCCCTACAAAGGACATGAACTCATCATTTGTTATGGTTGCATAGTATTCCATGGTGTATATGTGCCACATTTTCTTAATCCAGTCTATCATTGTTGGACATTTGGGTTGGTTCCAAGTCTTTGCTATTGTGAATAGTGCTGCAATAAACATATGTGTGCATGTGTCTTTATAGCAGCATGATTTATAATCCTTTGGGTATATACCCAGTAATGGGATGGCTGGGTCAAATGGTATTTCTAGTTCTAGACCCCTGAGGGATCGCCACACTGACTTCCACAATGGTTGAACTAGTTTACAATCCCACCAACAGTGTAAAAGTGTTCCTATTTCTCCACATCCTCTCCAGCACCTGTTGTTTCCTGACTTTTTAATGATCACCATTCTAACTGGTGTGAGATGGTATCTCATTGTGGTTTTGATTTGCATTTCTCTAATGGCCAGTGATGATGAGCATTTTTTCATGTGTCTTTTGGCTGCATAAATGTCTTCTTTTGAGAAGTGTCTGTTCATATCTTTTGCCCACTTTTTGATGGGGTTGTTTGTTTTTTTCTTGTAAATTTGTTTGAGTTATTTGTAGATTCTGGATATTAGCCCTTTGTCAGATGAGTAGATTGCAAAAATTTTCTCCCCTTCTGTAGGTTGTCTGTTCACTCTGATGGTAGTTTCTTTTGCTGTGCAGAAGCTCTTTAATTAGATCCCATTTGTCAATTTTGGCTTTTGTTGCCATTGCTTTTGGTGTTTTAGACATGAAGTCCTTCCCCATGCCTATGTCCTGAATGGTATTGCCTAGGTTTTCTTCTAGGGTTTTTATGGTTTTAGGTCTAACATTTAAGTCTTTAATCCATCTTGAATTAATTTTTGTATAAGGTGTAAGGAAGGGATCCAGTTTCAGCTTTCTACATATGGCTAGCCAGTTTTCCCAGCACCATTTATTAAATAGGGAATCCTTTCCCCATTTCTTGTTTTTGTCAGGTTTGTCGAAGATCCGATGGTTGTAGATATGTGGCATTATTTCTGACGGCTCTGTTCTGTTTCATTAGTCTATATCTCTGTTTTGGTACCAGTACCATGCTGTTTTGGTTACTGTAGCCTTGTAGTATAGTTTGAAGTCAGGTAGTGTGATGCCTCCAGCTTTGTTCTTTTGGCTTAGGATTGACTTGGCAATGCAGGCTCTTTTTTGGTTCCATATGAACTTTAAAGTAATTTTTTCCAATTCTGTGAAGAAAGTCATTGGTAGCTTGATGGGGATGGCATTGAATCTATACATTACCTTGGGCAGTATGGCCATTTTCACGATATTGATTCTTCCTACCCATGAGCATGGAATGTTCTTCCATTTGTATCCTCTTTTATTTCATTGAGCAGTGGTTTGTAGTTCTCCTTGAAGAGGTCCTTCACATCCTTTGTAAGTTGGATTCCCAGATATTTTATTCTCTTTGAAGCAATTGCGAATGGGAGTTCACTCATGATTTGGCTCTCTGTTTGTCTGTTATTGGTGTATAAGAATGCTTGTGATTTTTGCACACTGATTTTGTATCCTGACACTTTGCTGAAGTTGCCTATCAGCTTCAGGAGATTTTGGGCTGAGATGATGGGGTTTTCTAGATATACAGTCATGTCATCTGCAAACAGGGACAATTTGACTTCCTCTTTTCCTAATTGAATATCCTTTATTTCCTTCTCCTGCCTGTTTTCCCTGGCCAGAACTTCCAACACTATGTTGAATAGGAGTGGTGAGAGAGGGCATCCCTGTCTTGTGCCAGTTTTCAAAGGGAATGCTTCCAGTTTTTGCCCATTCAGTATGATATTGGCTGTGGGTTTGTCATAGATAGCTCTTATTATTTTCAGATATGTCCCATCAATACCTAATTTATTGAGAGTTTTTGGCATGAAGGTTGTTGAATTTTGTCAAAGGCCTTTTCTGCATCTATTGAGATAATCATATGGTTTTTGTTGTTGGTTCTGTTTACATGCTGGATTACGTTTATTGATTTGCATATGTTGAACCAGCCTTGCATCCCAGGGATGAAGCCCACTTGATCATGGTGGATAAGCTTTTTGATTTGCTGCTGCATTCGGTTTGCCAGTATTTTATTGAAGATTTTTGCATCAATGTTCATCAGGGATATTGGTCTAAAATTCTCTTTTTTTGTTGTGTCTCTGCCAGGCTTTGGTATCAGGATGATGCTGGCCTCATCAAATGAGTTAGGGAGGATTCCCTCTTTTTCTATTGATTGGAATAGTTTCAGAAGGAATGGTACCAGCTCCTCCTTGTACCTCTGGTAGAATTCGGCTATGAATCCATCTGGTCCTGGACTTTTTTTGGTTGGTAAGCTATTAATTATTGCCTCAATTTCAGAGCCTGTTATTGGTCTATTCAGAGATTCAACTTCTTCCTGGTTTAGTCTTGGGAAGGTGTATGTGTCGAGGAATTTATCCATTTCTTCTAGATTTTCTAGTTTATTTGCGTAGAGGTGTTTATAGTATTCTCTGATGGTAGTTTGTATTTCTGTGGGATCGGTGGTCATATCCCCTTTATCGTTTTGTATTGTGTCTATTTGATTCTTCTCTCTTTTCTTATTAGTCTTGCTAGCGGTCTATCAATTTTGTTGATCTTTTCAAAAAACCAGCTCCTGGATTCATTGATTTTTTGAATGGTTTTTTGTGTCTCTATCTCCTTCAGTTCTGCTCTGATCTTAGTTATTTCTTGCCTTCTGCTAGCTTTTGAATGTGTTTGCTCTTGCTTCTCTAGTTCTTTTAATTGTGATGTGAGGATGTCAATTTTAGATCTTTCCTGCTTTCTCTTGTGGGCATTTAGTGCTATAAATTTACCTCTACACACTGCTTTAAATGTGTCCCAGAGATTCTGGTATGTTGTGTCTTGGTTCTCGTTAGTTTCAAAGAACATCTTTATTTCTGCCTTCATTTCGTTATGTACCCAGTAGTCATTCAGGAGCAGGTTGTTCAGTTGCCATGTAGTTGAGCGGTTTTGAGTGAGTTTCTTAATCCTGAGTTCTAGTTTGATTGCATTGTGGTCTGAGAGACAGTTGGTTATAATTTCTGTTCTTTTACATTTGCTGAGGAGTGCTTTACTTCCAACTATGTGGTCAATTTTGGAATAAGTGGGGTATGGTGCTGAGAAGAATGTATATTCTGTTGATTTGGGGTGGAGTGTTCTGTAGATGTCTATTAGGTCCACTTGGTGCAGAGCTGAATTCAATTCCTGGATATCCTTGTTAACTTTCTGTCTCGTTGATATGTCTAATATTGACAGTGGGGTGTTAAAGTCTCCCATTATTATTGTGTGGGATTCTAAGTCTCTTTGTAAGTCTCTAAGGACTTGCTTTATGAATCTGGGTGCTCCTGTATTGGGTGTATATATATTTAGGGCAGTTGGCACTTCTTGTTGAATTGATCCTTTTACCATTATGTAATGGCCTTCTTTGTCTCTTTTGATCTTTGTTAGTTTAAAGTCTGTTTTATCAGAGACTAGGATTGCAACCCCTGCCTTTTTTTGTTTTCCATTCGCTTGGTAGATCTTCCTCCATCCCTTTATTTTGAGCCTATGTGTGTCTCTACACATGACATGGGTTTCCTGAATATTGCACACTGATGGGTCTTGACTCTTTATCCAATTTGCCAGTCTGTGTCTTTTAATTGGAGCATTTAGCCCATTTACATTTAAGGTTAATATTGTTATGTGTGAATTTGATCCTGTCATTATGATGTTAGCTGGTATTTTGCTCGTTAGTTGATGCAGTTTCTTCCCAGCCTCAATGGTCTTTACAATTTGGCATGTTTTTGCAGTGGCTGGTACCTGTTGTTCCTTTCCATGTTTAGTGCTTCCTTCAGGAGCTCTTTTAGGGCAGGCCTGGTGGTGACAAAATCTCTCAGCATTTGCTTGTCTGTAAAGGATCTTATTTCTCCTTCACTTATGAAGCTTAGTTTGGCTGGATATGAAATTCTGGGTTGAAAATTCTTTTCTTTAAGAATGTTGAATATTGGCCCCCACTCTCTTCTGGCTTGTAGAGTTTCTGCCGAGAGATACACTGTTAGTCTGATGGGGTAACCCGACCTTTCTCTCTGGCTGCCCTTAACATTTTTTTCCTTCATTTCAACTTTGGTGAATCTGACAATTATGTGTCTTGGAGTTGCTCTTCTCGAGGAGTATCTTTGTGGCGTTCTCTGTATTTCCTGAATTTGAATGTTGGCCTGCCTTGCTAGATTGGGGAAGTTCTCCTGGATAATACCCTGCAGAGTGTTTTCCCACTTGGTTCCATTCTCCCCATCACTTTCAGGTACACCAATCAGACGTAGATTTAATCTTTTCACATAGTCCCATATTTCTTGGAGGCTTTGTTTGTTTCTTTTTGTTCTTTTTTCTCTAAACTTCTCTTCTCACATCATTTCATTCATTTGATCTTCCATCACTGATACCCTTTCTTCCAGTTAATCGAATCAGCTACTGAGGCTTGTGCATTCGTCATGTAGTTCTCGTGCCTTGGTTTTCAGCTCCATCAGGTCCTTTAAGGACTTCTCTGCATTGGTTATTCTAGTTAGCCATTTGACTAATTTTTTTTCAAGGTTTTTAACTTCTTTGCCATGGCTTTGAACTTCCTCCTTTAGCTCGGAGTAGTTTGATCGTCTGAAGCCTTCTTCTCTCAACTCATCAAAGTCATTCTCTGTCCAGCTTTGTTCCATTGCTGGTGAGGAGCTGTGTTCCTTTGGAGGAGGAGAGGCACTCTGATTTTCAGAGTTTCCAGTTTTTCTGCTCTGTTTTTTCCCCATCTTTGTGGTTTTATCTGCCTTTGGTCTTTGATAATGCTGACGTACAGATGGGGTTTTGGTGTGGATGTCCTTTCTGTTTGTTGGTTTTCCTTCTAACAGTCAGGACCCTCAGCTGCAGGTCTGTTGGAGTTTGCTGGAGGCCCACTCCAGACCCTGTTTGCCTGGGTATCAGCAGTGGAGGCTGCAGAACAGCAGATATTGGTGAACAGCAAATGTTGCTGCATGATCGTTCCTCTGGAAGTTTTGTCTCAGAGGAGTACCCAGCCGTGTGAGGCATCAGTCTGCCCCTACTGGGGGGTGCCTCCCAGTTAGGCTACTCAGGGGTCAGGGACCCACTCGAGGAGGCAGTCTGTCTGTTCTCAGATCTCCAGCTGCGTGCTGGGAGAACCACTACTCTCTTCAAAGCTGTCAGACAGGGACATTTAAATATGCAGAGGATTCTGCTGCCTTTTGTTTTCCATGCCCTGCCCCCAGAGGTGGAGTCGACAGAGGCAGGCAGGCCTCCTTGAGCTGCAGTGGGCTCCACCCAGTTCAAGCTTCCCAGCCACTTTGTTTACCTACTCAAGCCGCGGCAATGGCGGGTGCCCCGCCCCCAGCCTCGCTGCTGCCTTGCAGTTTGATCTCAGACTGCTGTGCTAGCAATGAGTGAGGCTCCGTGGGCATAGGACCTTCTGAGCCAGGCATGGGATATAATCTCCTGGGGTGCCGTTTGCTAAGACCGTTGGAAAAGTGCAGTATTAAGGTGGGAGTGACCCGATTTTCCAGGTGCCATCTGTCACCCCTTTCTTTGACTAGGAAAGGGAATTCCCTGACTCCTTGTAGTTCCCGGGTAAGGCGATGCCTCACCCTGCTTTGGCTCATGCTCGGTGCGCTGCACCCACTGCCCTGCACCCACTTTCCAACACTCCCCAGTGAGATGAATCCAGTACCTCAGTTGGAAATGCAGAAATCACCTGTCTTCTGCGTCGCTCACACTGGGAGCTGTAGACTGGAGCTGTTCCTATTCAGCCATCTTCATGTTTTTTTCCGTATAACCCATTTCAAGTTTATTTTTGTATATGTTGTGAGGTATGAGTGAAGATTCATTTTTTTTCCATACAGATACCTGGTTGTTCCAGCAATATTTGTTGAAAGTCTATCCTTTTCTCCAGTGATTTACATCTTGACATCTTTGTAAAAACAAACAAAATAAGCCAGGCATGGTGGCGCACACCTGTAATCTCAGTCTTTGGGAGGCCAAGGCAGGAAGATTGCTTTAAGTGAAGGAGCTTCAGAACAGCCTGGGCAACATAGCAAAGGCCTATCTCTAAAAAAAATTTTTAACTTAGCCAGGCATGGTGGCATGCACTTGTAGTCCTAGCTACTCAGGAGGCTGAGGTGGGAGGATCACTTGATCCCAGGAGTTTGAGGCTGCAGCAAGTTATGATCATGCCACTGCACTCCAGCCTGGGTGACAGAGCAAGACCTTATCTCTAAAAACAAATAAAAATTCAACTGACCATATATGTGTGGGTCTATTTCTGGACACTCTATTTTGTTCCATTGATCTATAAATATGACCCAGCAATTCCACTCCTAGTTACTTACCCAATAGAAGTTAAAAGCATTCATTGCCATGAATGCTCATGGCAAACAAAAGCTTTGTACATGAATGCTCATGACAACCCTACTTATAATAGTCTCAAGCTGGAAACAATCCAGATGGCCATCAACAGGTGAATGGATAAACAAGTTATATCTATACAATGGAAAGTAGTCAGCAATAACAAAGAATTACTGATATACACAAGAACATGGACAAATCTAAAAAAGATTGTGCTAAGGGAAAGAAGCCAGACACTAAAGATTACATACTATATGATTCCACTTATACATAAGATTTATCTACAGTGACAGAAAGTAGATGAGAGGTCTCCTGGGACTGAGGGACTGAGTATAAAGGGGCATGAGGAAAGTTTGGGTAATAAAAATGTTCTAAATCTTGATGGTGGTGGTATTTACATGTGTGAATACATTTGTTAAATCTCAAACTGTATACTTTAAATGGATGCATTTGATTGCATATGTTATCCCTCAATAAAATTGATCATTTAAAAAGCAGTCTTCCCTGTTATCAATACAAGCTTCCCATTCTAGAACTTTACCAAAGGGTTTGTCTACATTCATAAATATGAACAACACAGTTATAAATATAAATATTTCAGGCTGTCCCTTGTTTCTATTGACTACTTCTAAAGTGCTTTCACAAGGCTAATATTTTAAACCAACACTTAAGATTGGGCTTAATACAATGGATGGCCTTACCTAGTGGAGATATATTTATTACTAATGTACTTATTGATCTGCTCTGGTTGTTTATTTTCTGGATTCCCATAAAGCATCGGTATGGCAAAAGACTATGATCCTGGAGACATGAGAGAATATTCAACAAAGATATATCCTACTGCACATTATCTCCTGCTCCCATGTATGGCTTTTCATCTGTGTCACATCAAACATCCTCCACAACCTGCCCTCCAAAAAAGAATGACCTGAAATTCTGCTGCCAAATTCATCTCCAAAAAAAAAAGAAAGAATACCACATGCATTTTCTGAAGCAAATGACAACTCTAATAATGTTGCTGAATCACAATATAACACAGTACTACAGAGAACTGAAGCTTGCCCAGATATCTGTGTTTGCACGCCAGTGTCTGGATGCTGATCACACATCTACAACCTCTGGTTTAGCAAACTATATATCAAAGCTTCTCAAGCTGGGACCTGCTTACGTCTATCGGTGCCCTGCATTTTACCAGAGAGTACAGCAAGCCACAAAATAGCATGGTGCATATTTTCTTGAATGTCAATTTTACATGGAAATTTAGAAAGGATAAAATGAAAATGTTTTCATGGTAAAAGAGTCACACTATATTATAGAATAGAAAGCCATCTTCACAAAATTTATTAAGATGTTTAAAAAGACATTTCCCACTGCAGTCGATGCTTCTAGTTAAACTCCCCAAACCCTCAAACGCCTTTGGGGTATGCATTCATCTTCTGTATTGTTAAGGGTACATTACAGAAAAAAAAAAAAAAAGGTTGCCAGAAGTACACCAACTCATTCTAGCTTAGCATCTATCCAGAAATTAGGTACTACACCCAAGAGCTGGGCTCCAACCCTGGCTTGGCCACATCTCTACAATATGACCTTTGAAGGATTGCTATAGTTTTTGCATCCATAAAATAGACATGACAAGAGTACCTGGCTTATAAAGTACTGCACAGTTCATATGCCTGGCCAACAGTAAGTGATCGATTAGTGTTAGCTACCTATCATCATTGCTGTTATTTGACTGTTGCTTTTAATCTATATATACCATGGCATAACTTTTTTACATATCAACTGCAGTCCATTTGGTGATAAGATTATCAACTGCTTACTCCCCAGTGCAGAAGGAGGCAATGAGAATTCTGGACACCCAATGTGAACGCACAGCTTTTCAGGAACTCTTAACTCAGGGACGGTATACTCTTTGGATACCAACTGACATCAACAAAAGAAATGAGGGGTTTTCAGGGCTGAGCTTTGAAAAATTACCTGGAGCAATCTTGATGCTCAACATATGCCTAACAAGGGCAGCCTGGTGAGTTATTCTCCCACATTTGTAGGATATTTCTATGGAACGAATGTGGATCATCTCCCCTAGAAAAACTCTGGAAAATTCTTATTACATGTGACCTGAGTTTCCTCAAACACCATCAACCTATAGGCCTTGCTCTAACCTATGGGTGACTGCCTCAACATGATGTAAGAACTGCTACCAGAAGTGCCACCCAGTTATTTCTGGGAGTCCCCAGAAGTGAAAACAAGAGTTCACAAGGAATCCTTCCCAGTCAGCACCCCCATTGCTCAGTCCTACCTGCACAACACCCTGATAGTGCTGACATCTCTGCCACGGGTCACAGATACCAACGGACTCCCATAAGGTGCACCACAATATTGCTGTATGTGGCACAGAGAGTGAGTGGTCCACCAACCATTCACATTCTCCTTCCAGAGTAGATGTACTGCTGGGAAGCAGCTTCCAAGCCAAGGACTTCATTTCCCAGATACCTCTGCATGTAGGTGGGACCATGTGACTAATTCTTGCTAATGGAGTGACTAGAAATAATGTGTGTCACTTCCAGGTCGAACGGTTAAGAAGTGGGTATGCCTTCTCATATTCTTTCCCCATTTGCCAGTGGATTCAGAGACAGCAGCTGCCCCCAGTAGCCTAGGTCTCTGAATGATGCCAAGAAGCAGAACCCTCCCCTAACCCACTGAGGTGCTGGGATTTCTCTCCTATAGCAGCTAGTATTATCTTTACTAAAAGCACTGTGTTCACTGCTGAAGTGGAGAGAAGCCTTTCTCCACAACACTGGTTGATACTTTTATGCTTGGGCCCAAAAGCAGTGTGGGCTGTGCTCATGTATCTCACCAATGTCCCCATAAAAACACAGTTTTTTTCATTTACTCTGGAAGAAGCAGCTAAGCAGGGCCAGGGTTAGGAAGAAGCCAAGGACATGGGCAAGGGCTGAGCTCTAGGTGATCTCCCTTGTTTTCTACAAAGGTGCATCCAGAATCCCCCACAGAGTAAGATGCCTACCAGGCCAAAGATCTCAGAACTATGATCTCCCTACTACTCCACTCTGGGTCGGAACCCAGAAACAACTTGTCTTACCGTAAAAGGCAGTAACTGGCCAGGCACGGTGGCTCACACCTGTAATCTCAGCACTTTGGGAGGCTGAGGCGGGTGGATCACGAGGTCAGGAGATCGAGAACATCCTGGCTAACGTGGTGAAACCCCATCTCTACCAAAAATACAAAAAATTAGCCGGGCGCTGTGGTGGGTGCCTGTAGTCCCAGCTACTCGGTAGGCTGAGGCAGGAGAATGGTGTGAACCCAGGAGGCGGAGCTTGCAGTGAGCCGAGATCGCGCCACTACACTCCAGCCTGGGTGACAGAGCGAGACTCCGTCTAAAAAAAAAAAAAAAAAAAAGGCAGAAACTTTGGCTACTCAGCAAGTCATGTTACTCTGGCCAAGTCCTGTTTCCATGCTCAAAGGTACTGCTGTGCCAGGAGTAAGCTCTCTTTACTTGTACCTGCACTGTAGAACCCAGAAGTTTTCCATTTCTGTCCACTTCAGGACTTTCTATGGATAAGCCAAGCCATGACCCAGCACAAGTCACTCCCTGGGGCCACTGTAGACATACCAATCTCTTTGTAACCTGGCTGGACTCAGGTTAAAAACAAGTTAGAATGTGTGAAGGAAGGAGAAAGTGGAGAGGACAGTAGTAGGAGAGAGACTGAGAGGGTAGACTGTATCTTTTATACAACAAAGAACCTTCATTCAGGCTTTTAACCTCTTAAGCAAAAGGTTTCTGAGACACAGTCACATCACTAGGAGAGTCGTGTGGGGAAAATGGAAAGGCAGGGAGCCCAGTTCAGAGGCAATCACAGCCAATGAACCAGGAGAGATGGCCATGGGAGAGCCAGTCTCCAACCTGTCCTTCAAGGCAACTTCATCGACTCTTCCTGGAGTTACTCATGGTTTGCTGGACCTCATGGAATCTAAGTTCCTTTCACTGTTTGTGTCAACCATTTTCATTCTGCGTCTTTCCCTGGAAAATTTGTAGACTGTCTACTCACTGAATGGAAATGTTGCATTTTCCCTCAGATAAGCTTTCCAGAAGCACTAGTTCATCCCCGTTAGGTATAAGTTCTCCCTCAATGTCCTGCTGCCAAACTGTGGGTCCCCTCTGGCTCTCCTCACTGGCCCCTAGCCCACCCATCCCCAAAGACAGACAACCAGAATTATGGGAGTTGTCCTAACACCTCCCTCTTCCTAATTCCTCCGCCTTAAAGTAAAACACCAAATCCTATCCATTCTGCCTCCTGAGTTTCTCTCAAGCCCTTCAGCTTCTTTCCATCTCCACTGCTGCCATCATCCAAGCCAATAACAGCTCTCTCGCATGGACTGATGGAACTCCCTCCAACCTGGGTGCCCTCGTTCTTCCCCAGCCTGTTTTCATCCTGCAAGAAGAGTGATCTTTTACAGACTTACATCTGATCATGGTACTCTCGCCCTACCTTGAGTGGTTTTCCTTTATTCTTTGGATAAATACCAAAATTTCCACATGGTTTTCATGATGCTGTGAGGATCTGGGCCCTGCCTACTTTTCCAGCAGTCTTTCTGCTTTTCTCCTATTCACTCATTCTGTTCCCACAGATTGGTCTCCTTTCAGTTCCTGAAATGCAGCAGGATTCTGCTTTCTCAGGCTGCTCTGTCTCTGGAAATAGACTTGTGACTCTGTCCCTTGGGATCACATATCCCGCAAAACATAATCCCACAGAAAACTCATATGTACCCTTCATCTCTGTTTAAGGCAGAACTTTCTCTGTGAAATGTTTCCAGCTCACCCCCATCCCCATTATATCAGGTCTCTCATTACATAACACATTATATTATACTTTCCTTTACAGCACTTACCACCACTGTAATTAATACTTACTTGGATAAGTATTTGTTTAATGGCTGTCACATCTGCTGAATGTAAGCTCCATGAAGGCAGAAACAAGTTCAGCATGCTCAGTACAATGGCCTCAGAGCCAGTGCATTCCCTAGCTCATAGTAGGCAATCAGTAAGTATGATTTGGCTTAGCACATTCAGCATGCCCACATAGACTGAGAAGAATAAACTGAGGCCTAGAAAAGGAAAGGGGATTTCCCAAAGCCTTGTCTTCTTTGGCAGAGCTGTAGTTTAAACCCTGGACTCTTAATCCACAGTTCAATCCTTAGCCCATACTGACACTGAAGTCACTCTAGACCCAAGAGATCAATCCATCTATAATCCAAAAGAGAGGAGAAAAACTAAACTGTGGAGACCAAAGATCTCTATTCAAATCCTGGATGGACTGACCACTTAAACCTCACAACACTATGGCAGAAATTAAGCAAGGTGATGTGTACACTATGATTGGTGTAGAATCTGGCCTGAGTGGTCTCTCCAGAGACGTGGCTGTTTCTAGGACAGCTTGTGAAGTGTGTCTTCAATTCCTGTGTGTCCACCTCAATCCAGGCCAGAATAGCAAGTACTTGGGAAGGCAGGAGAGCATTTCATATTGAGCAGTTGCTGCTTCCCCAGGCAGCTGGTAAACAGCGTTTGATGAGGATGATAAACACATGATACTAATCTTACTACACAGAGGTGTGTTCAACATTCTAGCACACAGAGCCACATGGCAGGTGATCCATCTTAAAAAGATGACATTTCTGGCTGATTTCTGCTGCAGTGTATTTACTTGGAATTTAAATTTTGATTTAAACCTACCTATAGCATTATTATAGAATATACCAAAGGCTCTATTCACAGGTGGGCAAAAAGACTATCCATCACCCCAGCTCATACTCAGCAATTCACAGACAGCTTCTCCTTCCTTCATCCAGGACAGCTGGGTGTCCTGGAAGCTTTTCTACCACTGGCATATTAAAATGATGCTTCAGCCAATTCTGTAATCACCGATTTATTTTGCCCATGATGTTTCACGCCCTGTGCTAGACCCTAGGGATTCAGCAATGATGAGACACAGCCTCTGCCCCAGGAAGCTCCAAGCCTAGCAAAACTACATTTGCATAGTCCTTTACAATCTACTAAGTGATTTGGACTTAAACCTTTTATCCACCTCTCCTGGTATTTTCATTATCTTTGTATATGCCTTCCTTGGTTGGAGACGATTTTGACATAAAATTTGTTTCCAGTTAAAATGCGGCAGAGGAACTTAATCACTCTCATTTTGGCTTTAGAATTCTAATTAAGGAAAAATAAACCCTGGATTCCTCTAGAAATGTACACCATAACTGACTGTTGAGTGGCTGCCCAAAAGCCACTGCAAACACCTTTTCCCTTGCTGCCTTTCACTGCAGAGATGGCAGAGTCACTCATCCACTTGCCTTCTTTACACTGAGGGGTCATCACATGATCTAGTTCCGGCCACAGCAATGTCTGTAGAAATCTGTTCAGAGGCTTCTACCAAAGCTTTTCCTTTAGTTTTTTATAAAGACAGTCCAAGCTAGTTTGGCCCTTATTTCTTCTCCCCATCTTCATCCTAGATGTAATGTTTGGGGCTGTAACAGCCACCCCACAAACAGGAAGCAATGAGGGAGCTATAAGGGAAAGACCCAGAGAATCAGATGTTAGCTCTGATGTTGTTGAGCTAATGAGGCAAGGACAGCAGCTACATCCCTTCAGACTAGTTATTAAGTAAGAAAAACAAACTCCTCATTCTTTAAACCAGTGTAGGAGAGGTTTTCCGTTACCTACAGCCAAACAGTCTTGGAATGCATGGTTCAGGAGATGATTAAGCACACAGCCTTTGAACTAGACACACTTGGGTTTGTGTACCAGCTCAGTCACTCACTGGCTGCATGGGGCTGGACAAGTTATTTAACTGCTCAGAGTTCTGTTTCCATCTTCCATGAAATGAATATACTATAACTGCCTTTTTCACAGGCTTGCTGTTAGGAATAAGTGAGATGGTGTATGCCATGATTTGGATATGGTTTGTTTGTCCCCACCAAAACTCATGTCTAAATTTGATCCCCGGTGTGGTAGTGTTGGGAGGTGGGACCCAGTGGGGAGTGTTTGGGTCATGAGGGTCTCACCCTGGTGGGTGGCTTGGTGCCATTCTGGAGGTAGTGAGTGAGTTCTTCCTCTGGCATGACTGGATTATTTCTCAAGGAAAATGAATTAGTTCCTGCAAGAGTGGATAGTTACAAAGCCAGGATATCGCTTGGGTTTTGTCTCTTTGCATGTGTCCGCTTCCCCTTTGACCTTCTCACTATGTTATGATGCAGCTTAAAAGCTCTCACCAGAAACCAAGGCCATGTCATTGAACTTCCCATCCTGAAGAACCATGAGCTAAATAAGCCTCTTTTCTTTATAAATTGCCCAGTCTTGGGTATTCTATCACAGCAACACAAAATGGACTAAGATAGTGCATGTAAAGACTTTTTGTGCAATGGCAATGTCTAGCTAAACAACTACTCAAATGATGAACCACAGCCAATAGGCACATGAAAAGATAATAACCATAATCATAAAGAAATGCAAATCAAAACCACAATGAGATACCACTTCACACCCCTTAGGATGGTTATTACATAAAACAAAAACGAACCCAGAAAATAACAAGTGTTGGTATGAGGATATGGAAAAATTGTGCACCGCTGATGGGTGAGTAAAATGATGCAGCTGCTATGGAAAAACAGCACTGAGATTCCTCAAAAAGATAAACATAGAATTACCACATAACTCAGCAATTCCACTTCTGGATATATACCCAAAAGAACTGAAAGCAGGGACTGGAGAAGATATCTGTATACCCATGCTCATGGCAGGATTATTCACAATAACCAAAAGGTAGAAACAACCCAAGTGTCCACTGACCAGCAAAAAGATTTTTTAAATGTAGTATATAATACAATGAAATATTATTCAGCCTTAAAAAAGGAAATTCTGACATATGACACACCATGAATGAATCCCAAAGACATTATGCTAAGTGAAATAAGCCAGACACACAAAGACAGATGCTGTTAGGATTCCTGTCTGACTTATGTGAGGCACCTAGAGTAGTCAAACTATTCACAGAGACAGCAAGTAGAATGGTGGTTGCCTGGGGCTGGGAGAAAAGGAGAACAGTGTTTCCATTATGCAAGACGAAAAAAATTCTGGAGCTAGACAGTGGTGATGGTTGCACTACAATGTGAATATACTTAATGCCACAGAAGTTCACAGATTAAAATAGTGAATTTTATGTTACATTTTATCGCATTTTTAAATAAATTTTTAAAATAAAAATGAAATAAAATGATGACCTGCATTACTGATCCTAATACTGATATTATCATCTTACTGAGTTTTCAGTAACTCAGTAAGTTGTCAGACAATACCACTGGCTGGGTACAACCCTGGGTCAAATGCTGAAATGCTTGCCCCCATCGCATTTTTGTCCTAGATCAACATATCTAAAAGGCATTTCATCCATGCAGCAAACAAGCATATTTACTTCTTTCTCTAGGAAACCAAACGTAAGTCAAATGGTTTCCTGCCCTGTGGAAGGCAAAAAGATGTTCACAAATAGCCACACTACAAGGTAAGATGTAGCACCTGCCTTGAAGACAAATGCAGAATCTTCAGAGAGCAGAGCCACTGTTTCTGGCTTTGGGGTTTGAGGAAAGTTCCAAAGAAGAGATGGAAATGGAGCTGGACTTGAAAAATCGGAACTGTTATTGCTGAAACAGAAGGAGTGTTATAGATGATTCCAGGTAGAAATAGCAGCAATGTGAGAGAGACAGCAGAGCATCTTGTTTGGTTGGAGGCAACTGTACATTAGGGTGAACAGAAAAGACAATAGCCAGTCACTAGGCAGAGAAACCATGTCTTTATTTCATGGAGGAGGGCAGGAGATAAAGATGTGTTTACATCCACAGCACCTAGGACTCTCTTAGCACACATCAAGTTGTCAAAATTGTTAATTCAATCATTGACCAGCAGATTGGAAGATCTGTAGAATCCTCCAGATGTCTAGCATTGATGCTCAGGAGAGGCAGGCCCCATTTGGCTGCCAAAACCACCTCTTTCGTGTCACTATTGTCTAGGCTACTTCCCAAGAGATGGAGGAGCATAGCAAACAGGCGAACATCTCAAAAGGCCTTTGGTTATTGATGGACACCACAGGCCAGTCCTAACCTCCCAAAAACCTTTATCATGCATGCTCCCAGATGGAATACAACCAACTAGAACAGAGCTTCCCTTCCAAAGGAACACTGAGACTACCCTCCCAGGACAACTTGAACTCTGGGCATTGTGTCCTTTGAAAGCATTTTCCATGTCCTTATCTATATGGAAGGCAAGTACACTAGCACAAATAATTGAGGGGGAAAAAAATGGACAAGGAGACCCAATCAAAAAAAAAAAAACCATGTATTCAATTGAGTACCATTTTAAGGAATTATTTCAAAGTTCTAATCACTATAAGTGATGAAACAATTCATGACAAAAATTGCAATTACCAAAGAAATAATCTGTTCTGCAACAGCAATTTTAGTGACATTTATAACACACAAGAAATCATGAAGCTTAATTATTTGAATTTACTGAGGCTACAGATGCCATGTTTAAATCTAATTAAACAGATCCACCAAAACTGGCCGTCTGAAGAAATGGCAAAGTTGCTGAACCGAGCGCTGGTTTTTAAAAGCAGTTCATGAACAGCCTCCAAATAGGCAGTGAGTAATGATCTATCTTTCTTCCTCAGCTGTCATTTGGAAAAAAAAAAAGAAACACTTCTATATTGATCTTCAGTCCTTCACAATAGAATTTACCTCAACTCCTAAAAAAAAATCCCCCATTCCAATGATCTTTGATAGATCTGCAGGATAAATGGGAACTCTCCTACTATTACCTTTCAGGTCTCACACTCAAACTATATTAGATCTCAAGGAAGTAGGTACAAACCCTTAAAAGTGATTGAGAAAAAGATTTGCCTTCTCCACTTCTTTTTTTTTTTTTTTTTTTTTTTTTTTTTTGAGATGGAGTCTTGCTCTGTTGCCCAGACTAGAGTGCAGTGGTGGTGCAATCTTGGCTCACTGCAAGCTCTGCCTCCCGGGTTCACGCCATTCTCCTGCCTCAGCCTTCCGAGTGGCTGGGACTACAGGCGCCTGCCACCACGCTCAGCTAATTTTTTTTTTTTTTTAGTAGAGACACAGTTTCACCGTGTTACCCAGGACGGTCTCGATCTCCTGACCTCGTGATCTGCCCGCCTAGGCCTCCCAAAGTGCTGGGATTACAGGCATGAGCCACCACGCCCGGCCTCCATTTCTTAAGAATGTTAACTGGTAAATATCAGTAGCCTACAGAATTTGTATAATTCCTGAAATATCAATGAATTGTTTGCTTAAATAATAAGTATTCTATGAAGACAAGATTCTGATTATAAAAGTAATAAATGTTCAAAGAAGAAAATATGGAAAACATAAAGAAACGAAGAGAATTAAAATTTCCAACAATCCCACTAACCACGTATGATCACAATTAACATTTTGCTCTCCTTACTTCCAATGTCATTTCTAAGCTTACATACTTTTATCACAATGCGAACATGTTATATTTATAATCTTATATCTTGTTCTATCATTAAACATGATATCAAGTACATTTAATTTAATTTCTTTAAGCAACCTCTCATTGCTGGATTTATAGCTTGTTCCCAATTTTTAAACTTTCATCAATAAACTGACTTACATTCACATAGATAAACCTATGGTTGCATCTCTAATTAATTCCTTAAGAGGAATTCTCAAAAATAAACTCTTGGGATGGCATTCATTGACTCGTTAAAGTTCTAATAAGACCTGCCAAATTGCTTTATCTAAAACTTATACCAATCTACATTTCTACCAATGGTATAATAAATAGCTCAAATTTAAAACTCTTTTCTTTCCTTTCCAACAGCATTACTTAACTTTCAGTGAATTTCTTACCAATTTTTTTGTATGTTTCTCTGTTTTACAGATTTTTGATACACTATTTTGTCTCCTGTTGTTTCCACTTCATATTAAACTCATTTCCTTAGGATATTAAGGCTTCTTTGAAAACATGATTTTCTTAAGGGGCACATATAAGCCATCCTATAAAATGTATTTCTTTAAGTAAAGTGGGAGGCATTGAAAGGCTTAAGATTTTTTTCGTGTTTATTAGCTATTTGTACTTATTCTGTTAATTGCCATCTTACTGCCTTCACCAATTTTCCCATTAAGGTTTTAGTGTTGTTCTTATTCCTATATTAACAAAATTAATGCTTTGTTGCATGTGTTTTTCTTAGATTTTTTTTTTTACCAGCATCTTAATTTTAATTTCTTGGGGGAGTTTTTTTACTTATTAAAACACTAATTTTGGCTGGGCGCGGTGGCTCACACCTGTAATCCCAGCACTTGGGATGCTGAGGCGGGCAGATCACCTGAGGTCAGGAGTTCAAGACCAGCCTGGGCAACATGGCAAAACCCAGTCTCTACTAAAACATGTAAAAATTAGCCGCGCATGGTGGCGCATGCCTGTAATCCCAGCTACTCAGGAGGCTGAGGCAGGGAGAATTGCTTGAACCCAGGAGGTGGAGGTTGCGGTGAGCCAGAATTACACCACTGCACTCCATCCTGGGTGACAGAGTGAGATTCTGTCTCAAAAAACTATATATATATTAATTTTATATGGAGAAATGAGTCATTTTCCTCCAGTGATATTTTGTTTCTGTTGACTTCCCTAATGTCAGAGTTACCCACAATTTTTCCTACTTTTCATTTTTTATTATTAAAATTTTTGCATCAAACCAAAATTTATTTTGGTATATAGGGTGAGGAAAGGCTCTAATCCCATTTTTTCCAAGTAGTTAACTTAGAATATATTAAATAATTCATCCTTTCCCTCCATCATGCACCAAACCCTCTTTCACATTAGGCTCTGTTTCTAGACTATTCTGTTCCACTTACTGGCATGTTCCGGCAATAATAACCACGTGGTCTTAATTAGCATCATTTGAGTACATTTTATATCTGGAAATGTAAATCTCCTCTATTATGCATCATTTCCAAAAATTTTTTGGCAATTCCAGCTAGCATATTCATATTTGAGAATAATTTGACACAATCCAAAAAAAGAAAGAAAGAAAACCCCAGCTGAGATGCTGATTGGAATGGGGTGAAATGATACATTACTTTGGAAAGAACTGACATCTTCATCACACAGAGAAACTGGCAGCACATATCTCCATTTATTGAAGTCTCCTTTTATGTCAGTCAGTAAATTTTTGTGATTTTCCTCATACGGATTCTGTAACATTTCCTGTTACGCTATTCCTGTGTGTTTTATACATTTTTACTCCTAAGTAAACTACACCAAGCAAAGAAAGTCTGAGATTGTATGCCTGAATTTCAACACCACATCATGAAATATATGCCTGTCTCTCTTTAGGGTCTGACAGAGAGGGCCCAACATTTCCGGAATGAATGAGTGATAAATGAGTCCAAAAGCCCTAGTATCAGGACAGAACTGGGTGGGCTACACTGTGTAGCAGACTCACAATTGTTCTTTCATGCTCAGTGCCAATTTTATATTTTCAAAGAATAAAAAATCATCTTAAAATAATCACACAACTACCTCTGATAGTTCTGCCATCATGGTACACTCTCCCGCCACTCCTCATCCTCCATCTCATCCCAAGAGGTGGGTACAACCAAACCAAAGTCCTTCTAGGAAACCTCAGTTTGGGACAGAATGACTAGCCTTTGGAGCTGAGCCAAGACAGAGATATCTCCCCATGAAAACCATCTCTGAGTCCCTGAAGAGGAGCACAGAGGAAACAGAGGTCAGCCCTGATGCATATTAAAAAGCAGGTTTGCAATAAAAGAGATTAACTCTTTCAACAATTTTATTGAGATCATCATCCGCATACCATACAATTCACCCAATTAAAGTGCACAACGGGTTTTAGTGAGTTGTGCAACTATCACCACAATGGATTTTAGAACATTTTTATCACCTCTAAAAGAAATCCTGTAGTTTTTTAAAGTTGTGGTAAAATATACATTAACTTTCCCATCTTAACCTTTTTAAAACAATTTTTAATTGATGTATAATAAATGTACAAAGCTATGGAATACATGTGATAATTTAACACATTCATATAATTTGTAAAGATCAAATCAGTGTACTTGGATATTTAGTACCTTATATACTTGTCATTTACATATGCTAGAAACATTCAAATTATTCTCTTCTAGCTCTTTTGAAATGTAGAGATTATTATAAACTATAGTAACCACTTCTAAGTCTACAGTTTGGTAGTAGTAAGTCGATTCCCTGAAGCCAATCTCCAGAACTTTTTCATCTTGAGAAACTGAAATTTATACCCATCAAACAGTAACTCCCCATTCCCTCTCCCCACCCAGTCCCTGGCAACTGCCACTTTAATTTCTGTTTCTGCGATTCTGACTACTCTAAGTATCTCACATAAGTAGGATAATAACAGTATTTGTCTGTTTTTGACTGGCTCATTTCACTTAGCATAATGGCCCCAAGGTTCATCCATGTTTTAGCATATGTCAGAATTTCCTTCCTTTTTTAGGCTGAATACATTATGAGCTTTTTTAAAGAGAAGAGAAGGGAGGGAGAGGTAAGGGGGCAGTGGGGGAAGAAGTAGGGAGCAGGGAGGGAGACCAGAAACTGGGGGCTCCTGCACAGGTCCAGGCAGGAGTTGATGGCGGTCTGCCCTCAAGGAAAGATGGGAAAATGGATGGGAGTAGATGAGTTCAAGATATATTTGGATTAATATAATTAAAGATAAAATGAGAGGACTTGCAGATGAATGGGATGTGGGAAAGGGAGAGGAATGCCCCAGGGTGACACCTTGCCTAACAGAAGGAAGACTACAGAGAGCAGAGAAAACCCAAGCCAGGCAGCTCCTGGGTGCACCTCCTAAATAACCCAAAAGAGAAATGCAAGTCCTCAAAGTAGTGAACGCAGTTCTGCCCTGGAAGGGAATATCTACAGCCAATTTCCCTCTTAGAATGTGTTGACCAATCTATCACCACTGTATGCCTTTGTAAGAAAACTTCATTTCTAAAATTTCATTTGGAGATATTTGCATATGCACACACACACACACACACACACACACAGAAGCCACCAAGCTGAACCTGATGACCTGTTTGTCTGAATTCCCACCCATAGGTTTCAAAAGGAAGGTAGCATCTCTTCTCAGCCAAAATGAACTGGCAGGCAGGCTGCTGAATTGCAGAGAGAGCAGTAGGAGGTAGACTAGACAGACTCCCCAATCACAAGGAAAATAACCATTACTTAAGTTTCCCAAGTCAAGTCAGCTGTAAAAGTCCATGATAAAAGTAAGTAAAGTTTTCAGATCATTTGGGTTCATTAGGCAGGGCTCAACAACTCAACACGTGATTTAAGAGGGTGCAATGCATCAGTAAAGCACACACTTTGGAGTCAGATGCTGGTTCTACCACCAAATAGCTCTGTGGCCACAAGCAAATTATACCATCTGAGTTTCAGTTTCCTTATTTGTAAAATCAAGATAATCAAGCCTAACTCATAGGATTAGTGTGGCAGTCACATGAAACAGAGAAGGGGAGGACGGGAGACGAAGAGACAGAGGATGGGGATGTTGTGTGTGGGTGTGGCTGTGACACAGTGCTGAAGTACACAGGATAGTTTCAATGCTGGATGAAGAGTCAAAAGACCCAGTTTCTATGCCAGCTTCTACCCTAACTAGTTCTATGAGGACAGACAAGCCACTTCCCTTCTCTTGCCCTAGGCTTCCTCACTCATTAAAGTCTCAGCTGACCTGAGGACACCAAAGTGTAAACTAGCACAGGGAGAGCTAAGGACCAATCCATTTAACACTACAAGTCCCAAAAGGCTGAAAAGCTCAGGCTATTATTAACAGATTCCTCCAGAGGTAGGAGGTGAGGGGGCTAAAGTAAAAAGAATTGATTGCAATTGTGATCAACAAGCAGTCAGGCCCCTAGACTTCCTCTGCCACTCTGCACAACAGAGCTGCCTGCTCCTTCTCTACCATGGCAAAATACAGGAGGCTTAATAACTGGTACCTCACAGGGTCTGTTAATTAAGGGCCTAGGTTTAAGGCTGGGGTACCTCATTTAAAATAGGAGTATTAAACAAAGGGAGATGCCAAGACACACACCCCACCACACACAAACACAACCCTCTCATCTTTGCTGGCTCCCAGTAAAAATGGCAGCTGGCCCTTCGCTCTACAGGTGGGAGATGATAAGCATCTTCTCTGAGGTCTGAGAAGCCTAAGAGGAAAGACCTAAAGATACCAACACTGATTCTTAATCAAACAGCCCAGCCAGATCACCCTACAGTGAAGCTCAGCGTCGACTAGCCCCACCCACACATCAAAGCCTCCAAACAGCTTTGTAGTCCCTCTTACAGATGAACAACAACTGAATATTATCAGACATTGGAGGAAAGCCTTTCACGGGAAAATGGAGATTAAAACGGCGGGGAAAAGAACGTAAAAAGCTTGGAGAAAAAAAGACTCTGCAGGGAGGGGGAAAAATCTTTAAAATAATTACCATGAATATCTTTAGAGAGATAAGAAATGATAGTAACCGTGAAATAGTAATAATATGATAAAATAAAAGAACATCTGCAAAGACAAAAGAAAAAAGATCTGGAAAGTTATATTTATGTATTTGTGTATATTCACAGACATGGAAAAGTTAATAGAGAGACAAAGACAAAGGAAGAAGAGAGAAAGGGAGGGAAGAAATAAGTTTGCATGGCCCAAGAATGTAATGGTAGGGAAGAGTATGTACAGTTAGCTTTGGAGAGATGTTCATTAAAGACCAAAGCCAAGAGCTACAGGAATGATTACATAACAAACTCTCATAAGTGAAATCTGATTATGTCAAGGGTTAACCCCTGCCACTTGCTGTTCACGATCTTTTTAAAATGATCTCTCCAACTTAAGCACCATCCAGTGGGTATAACTGTACCTTTGCTATGAGCAATCATCTTACAGAACTCAGAATCAAATTTTGAGTCTAAACCACATTATGGTGAAGTGTTGATATAAATGGAAATGGTGTCGTGATTTGGTTCCCTGGAAGTTATATTTTATTTTTTATATCTAAATTTGATTTAAGCTTTTACTCTTATAATCTGCCAGTTTTATTTTTTCCCCAAAGCCTACTGCTTCAAAAGCAAGTTCCAGAAAAAATAAGCCTGTCTAATATGAGTAAAGAAAGATGAATGTCTTATGAAAATAATGTCTATTGACCCAGATCCTGCTGAGAGAGCAAGCGAATCCTTAGGTGCAAATGAGGCACTTATTGCTGCCATTCAGCTTCAGGAGGCTTCACTTATTACATGACTGTTGGAGGGCAGTAATAGTTCTTTAATAACCTGAAGAGTAAAGGAGTTTTCTAATATGACAACTGATGCTCGTTCACTTGTCTGCAGGTGACTGAACATTCGTCACAACTCTTCCTGTGATTCTGGATAGAAATAGGTGAGTCACAATCAGACGTTCAACATCAGAGTGGCTGAGAAGAAACTCACCAACAGCCACTGGAAAACTGATGAGGTTTCTCCAATCTCTTTATAACCTTCTTTTCCAATTTTCTTAGGCAATAGGACCAGCCTTCGAAGCATTTGCCATGGAGACATCTGAAGTGGTAGCAGAGAAAAATCACCGGGGTATGAGGCAGAGGGCCACTGCCTCAGCTGTCACCTTGGAGTCTCCTCAAGACCTAGCCAAGGAAATCACCACCTTTCTCCAGCCTTGGTGTTCTCCATTGGGACTGGACCAAGGTTCCTTTCGGCTTTAAGTCTATGATTCCAACTTTTATCAAATCATACTATTTAGTAAGATAAATCAGCCATCTTAGCCACCCGCCAGGCTGAAACCACTGCTCACCACAGGCAAATGAGCAAATGTGTATTTGCAGGGCTCCCTGGCATATAGAAAGGGAATGGGAAAGTGGCTAATGGCAGAGCTTTGTAATCACTTTGGAGGCTCTGACCCTTGGGTCCCAGTCACACAAGGCTGGCAGCTGTGTCTTATGCTGCACGGATGGCAACACCAATCCATTGTGCATGGGCCATTGACTCTTGGGTAATTCATTAGCAAAAGAGCACAGACCCACTCTGGTAACAAAAGAAAATCCACAAGAAGGAGATCTCAAACAAAGGGAATGTTTCTGTCTATGTAGTAAGACATTGGCTTTTAAAAGGACACTCACTCCAGCTCTCTGGGGATGAGCAGTTACCTACTCACAACTAGGCAGGTGCAGAACCCCCAACAGAGCCAGAAAGCATGTCCCCTGCAAGAATAAAGGGCCCCAGAGCCACCCCTAAAGGCCACAGGGTGTTTGATAGCATCACAATTTCTTGAGTCTCAGAAACAACCTCCTTCCACTTCTAAAGAGGCAAAAAGAACAAAGTCTGTCAGTGACAGGCCTGGAGTGTTCACTTACTGATGACATTCCGGCAGATCTTGATCCATTCCTCCTGGGACTTCAGCTAATGCTAATCCCAAGACCTCAGCTAGTCCAGCTGCAGACTAAGGCCTCTATATGGGTTGTTTGAAATGTTTTGGGTCACTCAACCAGTTACTTTTTAAACAGTCATGCTAGCCCTTACGAGTCTTCAAGAACAATCATAATTCGGGTACAGGGGAGCAGGGGGAAGATGCAGGTGAGGAGGCTCTGACTTGGATAAGACACCAGCCCAGAGAAGATGTAGAGAGTAACTGGGAAGGCCAGGGAGAATTGGGTTCAAATCTCCAATTTGCCATTTATTAGCCATGGGATCTTGTACAAATTGCTAACTTCCTTTAGTATTGTTTCTGCACTGGTAAAATGACAATGATAATATTACCTAACTCACATGGTTGTGCCAAGAATTAAATAAGATAGTGCATGTACAACACTGAAGTCTACTACCTTGCACCCAGAGTAGGTGCTCCATAAATGTCAGATTCAGGTGTGTGCCCACACTCACACTAACCGAGGATCCCACAAACTCTTTATAATGTAGCTAGACAATTCTAACACAAGTACCTTAGATAAAAACTGATCCACCATGTACAATCAAGGAAGGAAATATTAAATAGGGAGGCATGTGCCAATAAGGAAAACAACAGAAATAATTATAGTAGATCCTCTGTGCCTTGTGCCCAACAGAAAATGAGTTTGTTGTTAGGTTCCTTTCCTGGTCACAATTCACGGTGCAATTAAATCCCTGGCATTGTTTTTCATGTTCCATTTTAAACAGCCTTCTTGTCCAGGTCTCTGTCATGTGACCTGCTCAGTGGGGCCAACAGAGAAATGAGCCCAGTGGGCCTCCCTCTCATTGGCACCTGTAATGCTCAAGTTCCTCCAATTTGACATCTGCCCAAGTTGCTGAGGTCCCCTAAAGGAGGAGGTTTTCTGGACTCTGGAGCCTCCATCTCTGCTACCACCACCATTCCCATGGGGTGGAAAAGAACATGGGCTTTGGAAAAAAAAAAAAAACACAGGTCTGCCACTTTGGCTTGACAGCTAAACTTGGACATGTTATTTAAACTCTGAGCCCCTAAGTCATGGCTAATTCCACCCACCTGCAAGACTGTTGCAGATTTACAAAGTGAGGGACCTGGAGTTCTCAGCATAGTATGTGAATCACAGCAGACCTCCAATTCATGGTAACAGCTATCCCTGCCATGCCCTTAGGTCTCCTCCTCCATCTCTCCTTGGTCCTTCTTAGTGTCCTTTATGTGCACTCATTTCTCCTTGCCTTTTCCTTAAACACTTGTATCCCTAAACAAAGGCTTAGTCTTTCATTTTCTCTTCTTCTGTGACACCACTCCCCCTGAACAGTAGCATCCACACTGAAGGATCCAGTTCTCACCCACAACCGAATGACTTGCAGATGGCTGTCCCAGGCCAGTCTTCTCTCCTGGGCCCCAGACCACTACTTTCAGGTCCACACTTGACTCCTTGTCCGGCTTCCCCATGACCCCAAACCATAGACCTAAAACAAACTTCAACTGCACCCCTGCCAAAGCCTGCCCTTATTCAGCTATCCTCACTAGCCCCTCTCCAGACAGCCATGGGTTCACCAAGGGCTGTGGTCTGTACCTCCTTGCTAGCTTTCACATGAGCACTATCTTACCCCGTTGTATTATCACTGCTTTGCTCAGGCCCTTCTCTCTAAGCTGGCCTCCGGGCATGCTCCTGTCCCTCCGTCCTCTCCCCTACCTCCTGAATCATCTCCCTAACTTGAAATCTCACCCTGTCCCTTCGTTGTTTAAAATCCTTCATCAGGTCCCATCATCTAAAAGTAGGACAAAGATATTTCTTATCAAACCTGGGCACTTTTGAGAGTGAAAGAGGGACACCGTTCATCATTGTACCAGGATAACAGGCATAAACAGGCATAAAGCATGACACAGTGAGATGTACAGTCATCCTACCTATGAAGAACAAGCCTTGGCCAGGCTCCCAAGGCACTTTGTGACCTAGCTTTCACCTGTGAGAGCAATCACACCTCCCTTTCTCTCTCAAATGCAATCTGCTCTGGACTTCTCCCTGCATCCCCTGTGTCATGCTCTTCCCCACCTGACACATCCTTCTACCTCTGCCTAGATGCTCCCTCTGTCCACCAGGCAGTTGCCTACATCCAACCCTACATCACCTTCCCTGTGATGTCTTTCTGCTCCCTGGAGCACCCTGGATCCTTCACTCCCACCCTCTCAAGTGCCTGAGCATGTATCATATAGGCTCTGCCTGGTGTCACAATAGGGTTGGGTGCAGAATGCAGTGTAGGTGTCCAAGGTTTACCAGATAAATACGTAAGTTTCCAACCAATGATCCCCTCTCTCAGGTGCTGAACTCAGAATGGCCAGAGGTGCTAAGTCACAGCAGAGAGAACAGACTGACCCAGGCACACTAGGACCAAGCAAGCCACTAGACCTGGCCTCCAAGAAGATCAAAACCAAACCTCAGCAACAAGCTCCTGAGATACAGCCAGGACTTGTTCTGCTTCCTGAGACTCCCTTTATTCTTAACACTCTTAGAAGCAAGTAATAGAGTCATCTTCACTTCTCCCCAGAGGAGAGTGGGGACTTGCAGAGAATCTATGCCACAGCCACAAGAATATTGACATGGGAGTGCACGCAGGGCTATAGCCAGGCCCTACAACCAGGCAAGGCCCTAAGGACTGGAAAATCACCCTCTGCTGACCATTCTCTTCCCCTTGTTCAGCCTCCTGGCAGATACCAGGTTGTCCACCTCCCAGCTCTCAAGCTCACATGACACAAACCCAGCTACCTAAGTTCCTCTCCCAGCTCCTAGTCCAAATACCCAGGAAAGAGGCTCTGATCTTGGGTTAGGGGCCTGTCCCTAGCTCAATCAACTAGATATCTGGCAGGATGCTTCCAGACAGAATGGCCATGGAGGAGCCCACTACTACAAATGGAGAACGAGGCAGAGCATCAGGGCTCACATGAGCCAGGTAAACACTCCAAAAGGAAATTCCACTGCCCACCTCCACCATAGACATTGTGTTTTCTCCTCCCCTCCCACTTCTCTATATTCCCTTCTTCCTGGGTATGCTATTTTTCCTCTACTAAAATTATCTTCACAAATTCTCTGCCCATTCTTCAGAACTGAGACCAAATTTTACCTCCCCATGAAACTGGGTGTGGCTAATTCTAACTGATTACAAAATGCTATTCACATTGCATTAGGAAGCTGCATTTTATTTGTGATCATACTTTTCCTTCAACCCTATGAATGGTCTACTTAAATTCAGTACAGCCAGATTGAGAAGAAAAAAAAAATTTAAAAACTCCCTTCCATGTGCTGGGCACTCAGAGGCAACAGGGAGGCTTGGGAAGCTTACAATCTAGCAAGAAGTAATGTACAAGGTCCCTGAAGAGTATCATACAAGTGTAAATGAGGAAAGGGAAGAGGGAGTCAAAGTTGAATGCAAACATTATTTCCCAAGAAAGGTTAATTCAAGGATGATTTTTGTCATGTTATAGAAGAACTCTTCCATTTTCAAAATGGTTTAATCCAGCAATCCTCTAATAGCCAGCTCCTTGGAAGCATTAAGTTCAAAAGTTGACTTTGGCACAGAAGCACTTATCTGGGGTAAAGAGAAGGCAACTGACATAGGACTTCAGACATGGTCTGAAGAATTTATAAATGGTATAATCACTTCTCGCTGCTGACAGACTGGACATACAATCACTTCAAGCTAATAGATATATTATGCTCTGAAATGAATGGTGTTCAGATCCCTGGAACTAGATATAGTTTTATAAATTCCAAGGGGGTGCATCAAGAAATAGAGCACAAAATACAAACTGTGACCTAAGCCTGATTCCAGCTTCGCCATTAAACACTTCCCTAATCAGGGCCCCAAATTCCTCCCCTATAAAAAAAGGAAGTTGAAATTAAAGCTCTCAGAAATCCCTTCCAGCACTAAAACTCTGTGCTCTACATTAAATTATATATATGCAGGCTCCACAATATCCCTTTGGACTTAAATGTCACACCAAAAAACGTGCCAGGCATTTATTAACAATAAAAATTCAAATGATATGGAAAAATGATTACATTTTATCTTTTGGGGAGATAGAAGCACCCAAAGACTTTTTTCCTGCTGTACCTTGTATAAATCGTTAACAGCAGAGTCACTGCAATTAAACCAAACCTAATGATGCAACTAATCAATGCAGCTGCAGAAAATGACACAGCATTTGGATCTCCAGAGAGCTGTTGGGCCAGGAAGAAACAGATTATAGATGCTAGGAGACATGAAGAGTAGACACCCACCACAGCAGTGGCCCAGAGGCAAAGGCAGTCTTCCCTTTGGTCTCAGCAGGATCCCACAGGTGAGAGATCCCAGAACAAGTCTAACCTGGATTCTAAGGAATTCCCATAGGAGGAAGGTATGTGAGATGCACAGTATGAGAAAATTGGGAAGGTGCCAACACCATGGAAAAGACAAGACGGGCACAAGTCAACATGGCAGAAACTAGAAATGCGATGATTCTTTTTATTGTGATTTTTAAAACAGAACAAAAAATTTACCATTTTTTTGTAAAAAAAATTTTGTAAAAAAAAATTAAACATTTTTTTTGCAGATTTATTTATTTATTTATTTTATTATTATTATTATTATTATTATTATTATTATTATTATTATTATACTTTAGGCTCTATGGTACATGTGCACAACATGCAGGTAAGTTACATATGTATACATGTGCCATGCTGGTGCACTGCACCCACCAACTCGTCATCTAGCATTAGGTATATCTCCCAATGCTATCCCTCCCCCCTCCCCCCACCCCACAACAGTCCCCGAAGTGTGATGTTCCCCTTCCTGTGTCCATGTGTTCTCATTGTTCAATTCCCACCTATGAGTGAGAATATGCGGTGTTTGGTTTTTTGTTCTTGCAATAGTTTACTGAGAATGATGATTTCCAATTTCATCCATGTCCCTACAAAGGACATGAACTCATCATTTTTTATGGCTGCACAGTATTCCATGGTGTATATGTGCCACATTTTCTTAATCCAGTCTATCATTGTTGGACATTTGGGTTGGTTCCAAGTCTTTGCTATTGTGAATAATGCTGCAATAAACATAAGTGTGCATGTGTCTTGATAGCAGCATGATTTATAGTCCTTTGGGTATATACCCAGTAATGGGATGGCTGGGTCAAATGGAATTTCTAGTTCTAGATCCTTGAGGAATCGCCACACTGACTTCCACAAGGGTTCAACTAGTTTACAGTCCCACCAACAGTGTAAAAGTGTTCCTATTTCTCCACATCCTCTCCAGCACCTGTTGTTTCCTGACTTTTTAATGATTGCCATTCTAACTGGTGTGAGATGGTAACTCATTGTGGTTTTGATTTGCATTTCTCTGATCGCCAGTGATGGTGAGCATTTTTTCATGTGTTTTTTGGCTGCATAAATGTCTTCTTTTGAGAAGTGTCTGTTCATGTCCTTTGCCCACTTTTTGATGGGGTTGTTTGTTTTTTTCTTGTAAATTTGTTGGAGTTCATTGTAGATTCCGCATATTAGCCCTTTGTCAGATGAGTAGGTTGCGAAAATTTTCTCCAATTTTGTAGGTTGCCTGTTCACTCTGATGGTAGTTTCCTTTGCTGTGCAGAAGCTCTTTAGTTTAATTAGATCCCATTTGTCAATTTTGGCTTTTGTTGCCATTGCTTTTGGTGTTTTAGACATGAAGTCCTTGCCCATGCCTATGTCCTGAATGGTAATGCCTAGGTTTTCTTCTAGGGTTTTTATGGTTTTAGGTCTAACATTTAAGTCTTTAATCCATCTTGAATTAATTTTTGTATAAGGTGTAAGGAAGGGATCCAGTTTCAGCTTTCTACATATGGCTAGCCAGTTTTCCCAGCACCATTTATTAAATAGGGAATCCTTTCCCCATTTCTTGTTTTTCTCAGGTTTGTCAAAGATCAGATAGTTGTAGATATGTGGCATTATTTCTGACGGCTCTGTTCTGTTCCATTGATCTATATATCTGTTTTGGTACCAGTACCATGCTGTTTTGGTTACTGTAGCCTTGTAGTATAGTTTGAAGTCAGGTAGTGTGATGCCTCCAGCTTTGTTCTTTTGGCTTAGGATTGACTTGGCGATGCGGGCTCTTTTTTGGTTCCATATGAACTTTAAAGTAGTTTTTTCCAATTCTGTGAAGAAAGTCATTGGTAGCTTGACAGGGATGGCATTGAATCTATAAATTACCTTGGGAAGGATGGCCATTTTCATGATATTG
Source organism: Pongo abelii (assembly GCF_028885655.2). NCBI lineage: Eukaryota > Metazoa > Chordata > Mammalia > Primates > Hominidae > Pongo > Pongo abelii. The sequence continues at coordinate 145,829,412 of NC_071989.2, forward strand.
ATTCTTCCTACCCATGAGCATGGAATGTTCTTCCATTTGTTTGTATCCTCTTTTATTTCCTTGAGCAGTGGTTTGTAGTTCTCCTTGAAGAGGTCCTTCACATCCCTTGTAAGTTGGATTCCTAGGTATTTTATTCTCTTTGAAGCAATTGTGAATGGGAGTTCACTCATGATTTGGCTCTCTGTTTGTCTGTTATTGATGTATAAGAATGCTTGTGATTTTTGTACATTGATTTTGTATCCTGAGACTTTGCTGAAGTTGCTTATCGCTTAAGGAGATTTTGGGCTGAGACAATGGGGTTTTCTAGATATAGAATCATGTCATCTGCAAACAGGGACAATTTGACTTCCTCTTTTCCTAATTGAATACCCTTGATTTCCTTCTCTTGCCTAATTGCCCTGGCCAGAACTTCCAACACTATGTTGAATAGAAGTGGTGAGAGAGGGCATCCCTGTCTTGTGCCAGTTTTCAAAGGGAATGCTTCCAGTTTTTGCCCATTCAGTATGATATTGGCTGTGGGTTTGTCATAAATAGCTCTTATTATTTTGAGATACGTCCCATCAATACCTAATTTATTGAGAGTTTTTAGCATGAAGGGTTGTTGAATTTTGTCAAAGGCCTTTTCTGCATCTATTGAGATAATTATGTGGTTTTTGTCTTTGGTTCTGTTTATATGCTGTATTACATTTATTGATTTGCGTATATTGAACCAGCCTTGCATCCCAGGGATGAAGCCCACTTGATCATGGTGGATAAGCTTTTTGATGTGCTGCTGGATTCTGTTTGCCAGTATTTTACTGAGGATTTTTGCATCAATGTTCATCAAGGATATTGGTCTAAAATTCTCTTTTTTTGTTGTGTCTCTGCCAGGCTTTGGTATCAGGATGATGCTGGCCTCATCAAATGAGTTAGGGAGGATTCCCTCTTTTTCTATTGATTGGAATAGTTTCAGAAGGAATGGTACCAGCTCCTCCTTGTACCTCTGGTAGAATTCGGCTGTGAACCCATCTGGTCCTGGACTTTTTTTGGTTGGTAAGCTATTGATTATTGCCACAATTTCAGCTCCTGTTATTGGTCTATTCAGAGATTCAACTTCTTCCTGGTTTAGTCTTGGGAGGGTGTATGTGTCGAGGAATTTATCCATTTCTTCTAGATTTTCTAGTTTATTTGCGTAGAGGTGTTTGTAATATTCTCTGATGGTAGTTTGTATTTCTGTGGGATTGGTGGTGATATCCCCTTTATCATTTTTTATTGCATCTATTTGATTCTTCTCTCTTTTTTTCTTTATTAATCTTGCTAGCGGTCTATCAATTTTGTTGATCCTTTCAAAAAACCAGCTCCTGGATTCATTTATTTTTTGAAGGGTTTTTTGTGTCTCTATTTCCTTCAGTTCTGCTCTGATTTTAGTTATTTCTTGCCTTCTGCTAGCTTTTGAATGTGTTTGCTCTTGCTTTTCTAGTTCTTTTAATTGTGATGTTAGGGTGTCAATTTTGGATCTTTCCTGCTTTCTCTTGTGGGCATTTAGTGCTATAAATTTCCCTCTACACACTGCTTTGAATGCATCCCAGAGATTCTGGTATGTTGTGTCTTGGTTCTCGTTGGTTTCAAAGAACATCTTTATTTCTGCCTTCATTTCGTTATGTACCCAGTAGTCATTCAGGAGCAGGTTGTTCAGTTTCCACGTAGTTGAGCGGTTTTGAGTGAGATTCTTAATCCTGAGTTCTAGCTTGATTGCACTGTGATCTGAGAGATAGTTTGTTATAATTTCTGTTCTTTTACATTTATTGAGGAGAGCTTTACTTCCAAGTATATGGTCAATTTTGGAATAGGTGTGGTGTGGTGCTGAAAAAAATGTATATTCTGTTGATTTGGGGTGGAGAGTTCTGTAGATGTCTATTAGGTCCGCTTGGTGCAGAGCTGAGTTCAATTCCTGGGTATCCTTGTTGACTTTCTGTCTCGTTGATCTGTCTAATGTTGACAGTGGGGTGTTAAAGTCTCCCATTATTAATGTGTGGGAGTCTAAGTCTCTGTGTAGATCACTCAGGACTTGCTTTATGAATCTGGGTGCTCCTGTATTGGGTGCATATATATTTAGGATAGTTAGCTCTTCTTGTTGAATTAATCCCTTTACCATTATGTAATGGCCTTCTTTGTCTCTTTTGATCTCTGTTGGTTTAAAGTCTGTTTTATCAGAGACTAGGATTGCAACCCCTGCCTTTTTTTGTTTTCCATTTGCTTGGTAGATCTTCCTCCATCCTTTTATTCTGAGCCTATGTGTGTCTCTGCACGTGAGATGGGTTTCCTGAATACAGCACACTGATGGGTCTTGAGTCTTTATCCAATTTGCCAGTCTGTGTCTTTTAATTGGAGCATTTAGTCCATTTACATTTAAAGTTAATATTGTTATGTGTGAATCTGATCCTGTCATTATGATGTTAGCTGGTTATTTTGCTCATTAGTTGATGCAGTCTCTTCCTAGTCTCGATGGTCTTTACATTTCGGTATGATTTTGCAGTGGCTGGTACCGGTTGTGCCTTTTCATGTTTAGCGCTTCCTTCAGGAGCTCTTTTAGGGCAGGCCTGGTGGTGACAAAATCTCTCAGCATTTGTTTGTCTGTAAAGTATTTTATTTCTCCTTCACTTATGAAGCTTAGTTTGGCAGGATATGAAATTCTGGGTTGAAAATTCTTTTCTTTAAGAATGTTGAATATTGGCCCCCACTCTCTTCTGGCTTGTAGAGTTTCTGCCGAGAGATCCGCTGTTAGTCTGATGGGCTTCCCTTTGATGGTAACCCAACCTTTCTCTCTGGCTGCCCTTAACATTTTTTCCTTCATTTCAACTTTGGTGAATCTGACAATTATGTGTCTTGGAGTTGCTCTTCTCGAGGAGTATCTTTGTGGCGTTCTCTGTGTTTCCTGAATCTGAATGTTGGCCTGCCTTGCTAGATTGGGGAAGTTCTCCTGGATAATATCCTGCAGAGTGTTTTCCAACTTGTTTCCATTCTCCCCATCACTTTCAGGTACACCAATCAGACGTAGATTTGGTCTTTTCACATAGTCCCACATTTCTTGGAGGCTTTGCTCATTTCTTTTTATTCTTTTTTCTCTAAACTTCCCTTCTCGCTTCATTTCATTCATTTCATCTTCCAGGGCTGACACCCTTTCTTCCATTTGATCGCATCGGCTCCTGAGGCTTCTGCATTCTTCACGTAGTTCTCGAGCCTTGGTTTTCAGCTCCATCAGCTCCTTTAAGCACTTCTCTGTATTGGTTATTCTAGTTATACATTCTTCTAAATGTTTTTCAAAGTTTTCAACTTCTTTGCCTTTGGTTTGAATATCCTCCCGTAGCTCGGAGTAATTTGATCATCTGAAGCCTTCTCTCAGCTCGTCAAAGTCATTCTCCGTCCAGCTTTGTTCCGTTGCTGGTGAGGAACTGCGTTCCTTTGGAGGAGGAGAGGTACTCTGCTTTTTAGAGTTTCCAGTTTTTCTGCTCTGTTTTTTCCCTATCTTTGTGGTTTTACCTACTTTTGGTCTTTGATGATGGTGATGTACAGATGGGTTTTTGGTGTGGATGTCCTTTCTGTTAGTTTTCCTTCTAACAGACAGGACCCTTAGTTGCAGGTCTGTTGGAGTACCTGGCCGGCCATGTGAGGTGTCAGTCTGCCCCTGCTGGGGGGTGCCTCCCAGTTAGGCTGCTCGGGGGTCAGGGGTCAGGGACCCACTTGAGGAGGCAGTCAGCCCGTTCTCAGATCTCCAGTTGCGTGCTGGGAGAACCACTGCTCTCCTCAAAGCTGTCAGACAGGGACATTTAAGTCTGCAGAGGTTACTGCTGTCTTTTTGTTTGTCTGTGCCCTGCCCCCAGAGGTGGAGCCTACAGAGGCAGGCAGGCCTCCTTGAGCTGTGGTGGGCTCCACCCAGTTCAAGCTTCCAGGCTGCTTTGTTTACCTAAGCGAGCCTGGGCAATGGCGGGCGCCCCTCCCCCAGACTCGCTGCCGACTTGCTGTTTGATCTCAGACTGCTGTGCTAGCAATCAGCGAGACTCCGTGGGTGTAGGACCCTCTGAGCCAGGTGCGGGCCATACTCTCCTGGGGCACCGTTTCCTAAGCCTGTCAGAAAAGCACAGTATTCGGGTGGGAGTGGCCCGATTTTCCAGGTGCCGTCTGTCACCCCTGGAAAGGGAACTCCCTGACCCCTTGCGCTTCCCGAGTGAGGCAATGCCTCGCCCCTGCTTCGGCTGGCGCACGGTGCACTCACCCACTGACCTGCGCCCACTGTCTGGCACTCCCTAGTGAGATGAACACGGTACCTCAGGTGGAAATGCAGAAATCACCCGTCTTCTGCGTCGCTCGCGCTGGGAGCTATAGACCAGAGCTGTTCCTATTCGGCCATCTTGGCTCCTCCCCCAAAATTAAACATTTTTAAGTGTGCAGTTCAGTACTGTTAAGTATATTCACATTGTTGTGCACCCAATCACCAGAAATTTTTCATCTTGCAAAACTGAAACCCTATACTCATTAAACTATACCCCATTTCCCTTCCCCACGGCTCTTGGCAACAACCATCCTACTTTCTGTTTCTATGCATTTGACTACTTTAGATACTGCATAAAGTGAAGTTATACTGTAGTTGTCTTTTTGTGACTGGATTATTTCATTTAGCTTTATGTCTTCAAAATCCATCCATGTTGTAGCATGTGATAGAATGTCCTCGCCTTTAAAGCTGAAAAAGATTCCATTTGTATGTATACATCACATTTTCTTTACCCATTAATCCATCAGTGCACTCTTGGATTGCTTCCACTTCTTGGCTGTTGTGGTTAATGCTGTTATGAATATGGGTGTACAGATATGGAGATAATTCTTATAAGTAGATTCTCATACACAGAAATGCCTATTTTGAACAAAAGGTCAGCCTAATGTTTTTCATTGTTTCCTAACATAAATTATTGCTCCTTCTTGCCTAACGTGGAGAAAAGGAGGGCAACAGCTGAGAAAGGCCTTCACCAGCAGAGGAGAAGAGTGTCCACACTAAAGGACTGTCGTGTGTGCTACATAACATATGCCCCTGAATACACAGAGGAGAACATGACCTAGTCGCAGGGATATAGCTGTTCCCCAAACCAGTGGTCCTCTACTTGTTCTGTTTCTGTCTGAGGAGACTCTCTTAAATATCTAGAAAAACCTTAATTAAAATAGGTACACTGTGACAAAAAACTACTGGCAAATCAGAAGTGTTTTGAAATAAATCGGTATTATATTACACTCAATCACACACATGTAATAGGCAAAGCTTAGCAAACATATGGATTCACCAACTTGAAATCATCCCCCTACCAATATATGACCCACCACCATTATACCTACCACCTCTCCCAGGGATCTCAGAGCCAGAAGTGGGAAACGCCTCCCTAAACCATCCCTACTCACCTGTTCAGGCATCTGTGAACCTATCACCATACCTATAAGAGAAATCACCAGGATTCAATCTATGCCTGCAAGAAAATTCCTAAATAAATTTAATCCGCCTCTATAAAGCCAGCCAAAAACATCAGCAACCTCAAGGTAGGTGATATAATCCGGCTATATTCAAAAGCCCAGGGGTTTGATGCCTGGCTTTCCATAATATTACCATTCAGTCTCTAACATCAAATAGGCATTAAGCATTGGTATGAAAAAATAAATACAGCCAGGCACAATGGCTCATGCCTCTAATCCCAGCACTTTGGGAGGCCAAGGAGGACAGATTGCCTGAGGTCAGGAGTTCGAGACCAGCCTGGCCAACATGGTGAAACCCCGTCTCTACTAAAAATACAAAAATTAGCCGGGCTTGGTGGCAGGCACCTGTAATCCCAGCTACTCAGGAGGCTGAAGCAGGAGAATCGCTTGAACCCTAGAGGCAGAGGTTGCAGTGAGCCAAGATCATGCCATTGCACTCCAGCCTGGGTGACAAGAGCAAGACTTCATCTCAAAAAAAAATTTTTTTTAATTAAAATTAAATACACACCCACTCCCTGGTATCTCAGTAAGAACCACACCTCACCTCATGTTCGTACTACAGAGGGTACACAATCTGAGAGCAAGTTAGGGTCCATCCTCCTTCTACCAAACATCATCTGATTAGAAACCTGGTGGTTTCTTCGGGGCTCTTAGACTAGGGAGGACTGGACAGAATTCTACTGTGAAGTACAACCCCAGAGATCCCCAAACACCTACAGATGCCACCTGACTCCCTGTGTGCCTAGGCTACAGGGGCCAGGACTCAATTATTTCTTTTCATTAGGTGTAGCCACTAAATGGAATTCAAATACAGGTAAGAATGTATGAGTGACAAATAATCAGATTTTTTTAACTTTACAGGAAAATTTCCTTGAACTTGCATTTGCAAACAGCAGCATATCAAAGACATTTTTTCCCCATCAATCAATTTGAATCATTCATTCAGAATTAATTCAATGATGATTTCAAACTCCAAACATCAGATTCTCCGTTGTTTCATCTTTCTCAGAGTTAGCAGACACTTTGTACAGAGACATCCTGCACTTGGCACCTGCTCCACTTTCTGTGCCCTCCCAACTTTCTTCCTCCCATGGGGCAGGGCCCTATCAGAAAAGCCCTGCCTGAGAGAAGAAGGTCTGCCCTTCAGTAGGAATCTGGCCTGACACCTGATTTCCATGGAGTTGTCAGCAGGGTGCCAGGGAAGTGAGACCGCACTCTTCGTTCAGGTGTCATTTCCACAGTCTTCCAGTGATCTCCCTATCCTCAGGCCCTGCTTCAAGGCATCAGAACTGCTAAGAAGCCAGGAAGGAGATGCTTGGCTTCAGCCCCCGGGACAGCTGCAGGACCAGTTGCCCTGGCACTCTTTCCAGCCTGCTGGCTGGTCACTATCGCAAAGTAGAAAATGATTTCTTCTCAACTGACCCAAGGGCCCAATACCTTCTGCCCAGTGGGACAAAAAGAGAGAGTCTCCTTGAGCAGACACAGGCAATCCTGGGCCATGTGTCAGGGACATGTACCACCTGCACAATAACTTTGACTCAAAAACATCCTCTGCTCTACCCCACCTCTCTCCTCTTAGCCTAAATAAAATAACCAGTTAGTTTCCTCAGAAAGTAGTTTTAACATTAGCTCTGCTACAACTGTGTTTTTTCAGTCTTAAGCGGTTCTGATTGTCTGTGTTTCCATAGCCAGCAAAGAGAGGCAGCATCACAGAGATGGGCTCTGCCAAGTAGAAACTGTCAAATTTTAGAGCCTCTTGCCTCTCTAAGTCCCAGTTTCCTGCAAAATGAGGCAAAACCCACGTCTAAGATTAAACAAGGGGCCTGGCACAGTGGCTCATACCTGTAATCCCTGTACTTATGGAGGCCGAAGTAGGAGGATGGCTTCAGCCCAGGAGTTCCAGACCAGTCTAGGTATCATAGTGGAACTCCATCTCTACAAAAAATAAAATAAAATAAAATAAAATAGCCAGGTGTAGTGGCAGATGCCTGTAGTCCCAGCTGCTAAGGAGGCTGAGGTAGGAGGATCACTTGAGCCCAGGCTGCAGTGAGCTATGATCATAGCCACTGCACTCTGGCCTGGGCAACAAAGTGAGATGCTGTCTCAAAAAAAAAAAAAAGAAAAAGAAAGAAAGAAAGGAAACAAAATAAAAAGTAAATAAGAAAAAAATGAAATAATTTTTTAAAATTAAACAAGGTGGCATTCATAAAAAAAAAAAAAAAAACTCTATAGAAGAGTGTGTCCAAAAACACATGGTAGATGCCTCCCAAAAAGGGCAAGATCTTCTTTCCTCAATGCAAAAAAGCCCAGGGAATCTTCAAGCTATACCCTTGGGGGAGTGAGATGTTGAGGTGGGGAAGGGCAAGAAGATTGAGAACGTTTCTTCTCAACTTTAATAGTTTTCACTCAAATTGCAATTGATGACAACTATCAGAGGACTTGTGTCTCCACATCTGTTCTAGGGAATTTATCACCTTTGGTAATGATAGGTGTTAACCCACTGGGATAGAGTGGGTTCGGTTCCACTCAAAGACTGCTGTGATTCTTGTCCTTTTCAACCCTGGTCACCGCTCTGTGGCATCCTGCACCAATGCATGCAAATCTGCTCTGAGTTTTTACTTGAGCATTCCAAAAATGGGGGCAGGTGCATCTCCCCAGGAAAGGTGTGGGGTGTACATGCATCTCAGCACCTCCAGCTCAATCAGGGCTGACTTCATGGGTGTGTGGCCTGCGCATTCACACAGGGCCCATGCTTAGAAGGGCCATGCTCTGCTATTACCATCTTGAAATTCTTAGTAATTTTTTAACAAGAGGCCTCGCATTTTACTTTTTTCCGGGCCCTGAAAATTATGTAGACAGTCCTTACTTCCAAATTTCGCAACAATATTCGGCTTCTTTCAAAACTGTTCTCCCTCTTTTTTCCTGATAATGGCACCATTATCTCTCCTATTACCTGGGCTTGAAGTCATAGGCTCTCTCCCCTCACTAGCCCTCTGCATCTGAAAGCTGCAAGATGCTGCCAATTCTATCTCCGTGCTGCATCCATGTCATCCCATCCATTCTCACTGTGGCTGCTCCACCTCTTTCTCTCACCCAAACTATTAAAATACCCTCCCGACCAGTGTTCCCTCCTCCAAACTCCTCCATAGCTCATCTACCCTGACCACCCATGCCGGGCAAATTTCACCAAGGCAAGAGCAATCATAGCATTCTCCTGCTCAAAGCTCCTCAGTCTCTCCCAGTGTGGCAGTTCAGTTGCTCTGACCACTGATAATCCCCACACCTGGCCCAGTCTAGGAACAGACCCATCCTACCCAGGACTCAAACTTTTCAGGTAAGCCACAGGCCACAGGGTAGATCACCTCTCCCTCCTTGATCCTTAGTCTAAAACAGAACAGTTTTCCCCTTCTGAGGTAATACCATTCTTATTATACTCCATGCTCCCTGCAGCCAGGAGCCATGCTTGATCATTCCATCTCTGCTTACCCCCAAACACTCCTGCACAACGCAGAATTTTTTTCAAAGTGACTGTCACAATACACAGTTTCAATGTTGCCCCAAGCTCACGTTTCAGCCTTAGCAGGGATGAACTCAATGCTATCACAGTGCTTTTTACAATGTATTCAATTTTGCAGGACATCTGTCACTTCCTTTTCTTCTTTTTTTAGTGACAATAAACACAAACAGAAGAATTACATTAAGCATCAACAGACTCTTAAAATCTACCTCAAAGTAATATGAAAGATCTGCACTAATCCAGCTAATGTGCTTTCCCTGCAACACCACGGAAACCCAGCTCTCATTTGAATATTTAACAAGCATCATCTTGGTAAATCTCATTCCCTTGATCCATGTAGAAATAAAAAATGGATTTAGCCCATTCAGACTGTGTTTGGTCCTGCACATACATTTTATGCCTCCACTTGAAATCTTAATCCTATTGCAGCACACTAATTCTGGCTTGCATAAGATGCTGCCAGCAGAATCCATTGATTTGCTTCACCCATTTACATTTGTATCCTTCAGCCAGTCCTATAACGTTTTAGCTCAGTAAGTAAGCATGTATATTTTTGAGTTCTACAAATTAGGGTAATTTTAGACCCTAAAGGTTGAGTTTCCCTCATCTAAAATGCTTGGGACCAGTAGCGTTTTAGATTTTGGATTTTTTCCATATTTCGCAATACATGCATTATACACTGACCTTGGTTAAACATCTCAAATTTGAAAATCCAAAATGCCCCAATGAGCATTTCCTTTGAGCATCAGGTTGATGGCCAAAAAGTTTTGGATTTTCCAGTGTTTCAGATTTTGGATTTGGGATGTTCAATCTGTATAACAACTACATACTTTAGACCACTAACCACGTAGAAAACCTTGAAAGTATGTTTGGTAAAACAAGCCAAAATTCAACTATTTACATTCGTGGTATATAACTTCACCATCACATGCCGTGTGTTTTGTATCAAAATGATATGATTAGATGAGCTTTTTTGCCAATGAAATGTATTTTTTTATACCAATTCTGCTGGCTTGTTGCTGTACATACTAAGAAGACATGAAAATGGAGTGTTTTGCCAAGTCATTATGAAGCCGACATTTTGAAAGGGCGGGGCTTACTGAATCCCAAATAATTTAGTTATCTTTCTCCCCATTTGCATTGGCTATTACCTACTGCCACCTGGTAAAAGAAAAAAAGTGAATCTGATTCAAGGTTTATAACATAGTAGTTTTGAAAGAACTCATCTTTTTAATTTGGATGTGTCTAACAGACATCCTAAAAATTGAGATTGTAATGTGCATAGGTGACATGTCTCATCTAATACCTCATGTAATAATTCTTGTGAGAAAATAAGCAACAAAAACAAATCCCAAAGCATAGTTATGACTCACAATGGTGCTTGTATTTTTATTACTTGCACTTGAAATGCAAAAACTATAGTTTCCCTTTTGCTTATGTGGCACCCTTCGCACATGGGCAGTTATCTATCCTATGTTCTGTTTCCTCCACTGCTCTATCAGCTCTATGAGGGCCCAGATGTAAATTCTCAAGAAATATACATTAAATCCAATATTGCTTTTGGTCCTGGTGCTAGTATCAAAGCGGCAGAGCTACCTGGGTGGAGAAAAAAGCACTCTCTTGTTTCCTAAGAATTTTCTAGGGCACTAGCACCCTAAGAATCCAGGACACTTTCAAGTCCATGAATCTGAGTTTTAGAAAAAGAGAAGATGAATGTTACTTGACTTTTAAGTCCTTTTCCACTTTATCACGTTCTTCACCTCATTCAAACCAAAGGTAAATATTAGAGAGCTGTGTTTTCCCCAAATGTCCCAACTAGTAGGTTTGCTTAGAAAAAATAAGGCATGCTTCTGAAATAAAACTAAAAACCAGAGCCCACTTGGTCCTTCCAGAAAGTGATTATGAAATTCACTGTCAATGCAAATGGCACCAGAAGCACATCTCAGACTCCCTGATTCCACTAAAAAGCAGTGCAGGAAATTCAGAGTAAGAAGCTGCTTCATATACACCTCTCATTAAAAATAATTGTCAATTCCCTGTGTGCTTTCTGTGATACTCTTGGGTAGCTACAGGAAAGAAAAAATGAAAACACGAGCTTTATCTACCAAAAACAGCCCAGTAGCAAGAAATTCGTCCAATGTCTAAGACCAAGAAAACTTGGGCCCAAAATATCAAGGCACTGAAAGCTAAAACCATTATTTTGGCTCAATCTAGTGAAACAATTGTCCCCAATTTTCTATTTCATTCAGTATGGCAAAACCCAGCCATGGGAATCTAGAGCGCTAATTTCAGGGGGCAAAAGGTTTCATTCCATCCAAGGCTGCACTCTTGTTCAAGAATAGTTTTCTTAATAAGCCTATCAGCACCACGGACAGTTCCAAGTAGCATTGCTGAGATACATATTACCACTGCCCCATAGGTGTATCTACGCCACAACAGTGATGCAATTTAAGGGGTAGAGTGAGACATGATCAAAGTGTCCTTGTGTGTTTTTATTGTCCTGTTCTGTAGGGGTACAGGGGGTGCAGAAAATTAAAAGTAAATGAAAAATCAAGGTCTTAGAGGTCTAATGTGACTGTAGTGGAGTCCCCTTATTCCCTAGGTTTCACTTCTCCAAACTAAATTTAGCTGTTTGTACATGGATAAATTCAAATGCATGTCATGCTCCCTAAGGACAAACATTATGATGTACAAGGATTTCACTATCAAGGATAAAAGACAGATACTACTTGGGATCAGGAAAAAAAGAAAGAAAAGAAAGATTTCAGAGTCCATATATTGTATTCAAGAATAGCACTGGTGAGAATAGTGAAGATAAATCTCTACAGGATAAAATAGAATTGTTGTCTCTGTTAGTGTAGCTCAGCTCATATAACTTAAGGTGGCTCATCTAACAAGCAAAACCTGGGCCTAGATGGGTATTAATGAGCTCAACAACAGAGAGAAAGCCAGACTTAAGAGGACAGCCATGCCTACACCAACTCTGGCGACCACAGGGTGGGTTATAAGTCAACTGCAAGGATCTCCCCCAAAATACTTAGAATAATGGGAAACACATTCAGAGGATCACTGAGCTCCTGCTTAAGGTGACTCAATAACATTCACATGAAAGAGCATTTAAAATATCTTTTACATAACCAAAAGACCCTAAAGGAAAAGCCATATTCCTATAAATCCATACAAGTCCCTCAAAATCTGCTGAGGCTGGAGGGGAGGGGGAACAATGAGATATAACTTGCTAAGGTAATGAAGTGAGTCCCCTAGAAGAATTCAAAATTATTTATTCCAGCAATGTTTGAGAGAGGCTCACAGTGATTTGTATTCTCATTCAAAAATAGATATTGATTCCTCTATGGAAGGATAAATAAACATTAAAGTTACATGATTGGCATGATGAGAATGTTTTCCCTTAATTTTGTTTTGGCAAAGGACAATGAAAGCCCTTGAACAATTAATCACAATTGTTGAATCACAGCAATAAATGACAGCTCTTATACAATCCAAGACCAAGAATGCTGTCAAATCATATATATGCAAAAGGGGAGTTGCTTTTAGATGCCAGCTTTTTGGAAAGCTGTCATGCATAATTTGGAACACTTGAATATGAAGCATATATCTATCTATCTGTTCCATTGTTTTTTACCAAGAAAAAATAATACATGAGAAAATGGTCTCTCTTTTCCAAAGCAAATTTATCACCAAACAAGACCTCCATTGTCTTAACGGGTAAGCTTCTTCAGATAAGTGTTCAATTCTCAAACCTTTGGGTTATCAGTTCACTTAGCAAGGAATTGTGGAGAAATGGTGCCACATTTTGAGGCTGTAACAAGACTTTGTACCTTACACAAGAGAATGCACCCATTTATCATTGTGATAATATTACTTCACTTTCATCTTCAGGAGCATGTTTCCTTGATGGATCTGGGTCTATTCACAAATACCACCTTATCTTAAGGACAACAAAGTTATCTGAGGCCAGAAAAGGTGGAGGGACTTGCCTGGAGTCCCACAATAACTCATCAAGAAGGAAAGATCCTTCTTTACAGATGGTTTTGTTTCCAGGGCACACTGTAGGCACCAGGCTGCCTGAATCAAACTAAGATAGTTTCTCTCAGAATATCGAGCATGTCTCCTAGGAGACAGGGCCCAGGCTGGCCTAACAGGGTATATGAGAAGAATAGCTGCTTCTTGGAGCCTAAATAAAGACAATACTAAAGAGACAGCAGCCAGTCAAAGTCACAGCCCTAAGATGGCCTGGAATAATAGCAACCATTTACCATGGGAATCTGTGCCAATGTGGTCTAGAGTAACAGGTTGCTTCTTGTCTCTAATACCTGCAGCACTGGGGATCTGACACACTTAGAGGATCTTCTCTTAAAATGGAATCATTCCTTCCTGCCAGCCACCAGCTTTCTTCATGGCTTAAGATTCAGAGACTTCCTGGGCACAGTGGCTCACACCTGTAATCCCAGCACTTTGAGAGGTCGAGGTGGGAGGATCGCTTGAGCCCAAAAGTTCTAGACCAGCCTAGGCAACGTAACAAAACTCCACCTCTGCAAAAAGTAGAAATAAAAAAAATTAGCTGGGTGTAGTGGTGCACACCTAGCTACACGGGAGGTGAAGCAGAAGGATAGCTTGAGCCCAAGGATCCAAAGTTACAGTGAGCTATGATCACACCACTGCACTCCAGCTTGGGCAACAGAGTAAGACCCTATCTCTAAAACGGAGGAGGAAGAAGAAAAAAGGAGGAGAACAAGGAAGAAAGAAGAAAAAGGAGGAGGAGAAGGAGGAAAAGAATTCAGAGACTAATTTCTTTTCCTAGTCCAATTTAATAAGTGAGACTGCTCATATGAGGGGCCACAGCCTGAATCTAAGAAACTTCTGTAGATGTCCACAGTGTTTAATTATCATCGCCCCCAGTTGCTTCTCCTATTTCTCAGGAGATTCCTACTCAATCCAGTGCTCACAGCTTTCCTTTGGACAGGAAGAGAAACAGGAGTCTGTATTATTACAAAACTAACATAACCAATAACTCATGTGTCATAATTCATGGAGCTGTTTGTACATACTTTTAATACCTATAAATACAATGATTTCTTCTCTCCTTTTGGCAAACTGAGAAGAAATGTGCCCTTTATACCTTCTAATTCTCTAACTATATTAAATGCTAAAGAATCTTGGTAATTCCTGATCCCAGATTGTATATTTATATCCAACGACCCAAGGGTGTTTTTGACCCATCAGCTTAATTAGAATTTTTGATGTATTTATTCAATCAATGAACACTTACTAAATGGTATTATGTTCTGTCACAATTATCACCACTGGGAATGTATATGAAAGGAGAAAGTCTTTGTCCTCAAGGAGGTAATAATGAATGATGAAGGAAAGAACCCATAACCAGTAAAATGATTGTCTATAGGGACTATGACAGAAGTCTGTAATGGATACCGTAGTAGACTGAAACAATAACTAGTCACCTAGAACCAATGGGAAATTTATATAAATTGTATCTATGAAACTATAATCATGATACCAAACAGACTACTTCAATACAAGATAGCTTGACACCTACAGAAGAAATTCATTGTTAATACACACTACCAACTACTATACCTCTGCTAGTGGGTATATTAACTTTTGTTTCAAGAAACTATACAGTAAATCTGAAGTAAGTCTGCAAGTTGTTTGGCCAACTCATGTTTTCCAATAGTTATCCTACTTAATGGTCTGGGGCTCTCAGTTTAGCTTGATATTTAGTAGGGAATAAATTGAAATGTGAAAACAACTCATCAGATGGATAAATCACTAGCTAAGATGAGGCTTCACTATCAAGAAGAAGGAGTTTCACATATGGCTGGTTTTGAGCAGAAACCCACACATACGCAGATACCTGCCGAGGTCCTTATAAATTTTTCAGAGGAAGATCAAAGAGAAAATAGACATGAATGGGTTGGATCAGAATGATATAAAGTGGAAGCAGTGTCAGTATGGGTTAGAATTTAGATAAAGTCTATCCATGCAGGACGAGTCTGAGCAGAATACAATGTTCCTAGGCTTGAGGAGACTGATGAATAATATCACTGTGGGGCAGTGGGAGAGCATGAGCAGCTTTCAGACTCAATGTCACTTTTCGAGATTTTTGTTTTCACCATACCAAGAATCATGGACCCTTTCAAATCTCATATTCTGGATTGACTATTCCTTCTAGACAAGGCTGCTACATTAGGCTGCACAGACAGGACAGTACTTGTGCAAAAGTGCCCCTAGAGTTATGCAGTGTGGCAGCCCTCTTTCAATGAGATAAGCTAATAAGGATGTATTGGTGTTTTAAATCAGTAATTCAACTAGCCTTGTTTGAGTACCAACTATGTGCCAAATAGTGTGAAAGGCATTGGAGATGCAAAGATTAAAAAGCACTGAGCCTACCTTCACAGAATTACTACATTCCTTTTATTTCAACAAGAACATATTGGCTTGTCTAATTATCCCAAAGGGGGAAAAAGGGGAATTTGTTCCTCAAACAAGGTAACTCTCCTTCAGTTTTAAACAAAGTGGGAGCTGCATATGGGGGATAAACCAAACGATACAAAATGAGAAAACCCACAGAAATGACTCTATTCTGTTTTGTGGTTATTAAAAATAAGAAAACAGTGGCAGCCAGTGCACTGCTAGGAAATATAAGCAGGGACTTAAAGAAATGTTGAGGTGTCTTTTAAAGAGAGGTGGTTTCTTTACGGACCACAACATTATCATTCCAGTAAGCTCTCATTCTAGGTTAGGCTGGACTCTTCTTGATAAGTCAGAGAAGCACATTTCAGAGGGAACAGGCTATGGGAGAGATGACCTGGCGAAGAACCCATGTAAACAGACACCAGTGTCACTTTCTTGTGACATATGTTTAAGACATAGAACTGGCCAGCAAATGCTCCTGAAGACACCACAAGCTTTGGTCATCATTTCCAAACCTGAGTCCATAATCAGGTTCTCTTGGAAGAGTCTTAGAAACAAACAAACAAAAAAAAAAAAAAAAAAAAAAAAACAAGAGTTGACACTATTTTCTAAATTTTCTACAATAAACCTATGTTACTATTATTTTTGTAATAAGAGAAACAAATATTTAAAATACAGAAAGTATTAAATACTGCCTGGGGCAACATCTTTCGCCCCTAGATGCTTTAACTTTGCAAAATAATTCACTCTTCCTGAGAAAGTCAGTGAATCTTGACCTTCACTCAAGCTTTTATGGTAAGATATGGTAAAAACTCATGTGCTATTAAATTTAAGAAACGTTACTCTTCAATTATCCCATTTTGCTCCAACTAAATTTCTCCTGCAGTAAGGGTTCCATTTCTTGTTTGTTTTTTTTAGCTTTTACCAATAAAGGCAAGAAAACATCTAACATTCTTGAGTGTATCACATTGTCCCTTTGAGAAAACACATGTGCTCTGTGGGCACAAGGGAAGCACTTGAGCATCAAATGACAATACACAGATTAGACCCTCAGCTAAAATAAAATACTATAGAAACACTCATGCCAAAATAAATACTAGAAGCAACTGTTCTGGGGTGGTTTTACCATCTTCTAAGCCCATAAAGATGGGCCACCAATTCGGTTGTGCTAAGTTAGAATGATGTTTACCAACAGGGAGACAGAGAATACACACAGGAAGGAAAGTCTGTCTGTATCTTACCATTTCCCAGTGAAGCTGCACACACAATTCCATGTGGTCAGGTGGTGCAGTGAGGCTGGCAGCCCAAGTCCAATGCCCTATATCGAGTGAGTGTGTTAGTGACTACATGTTGAACCAGACAGGGCCTGCTCTTGCTCAAACTGAGTGGGTGAGGATGTACGTGTCATGTAGTCTCCTGCGAGCTAAAAACAAGACCTATTATTGAATTCAAGAGCAGGGGAAGCATCCTCAAGTCTGAGACAAAGAATATTTATCAAATCAATGCCAGAAGCAACAAGGCAGTCCCTGTGACCAGGTCCACCTATCTCCAGAGCTGACCTTCCCCCTCAAACAAAAATAGGCAACTCCCAACTCCAAGCTTTAGAGGAATTTTCCCATCAATGAAGAGGTGGTTCCAAGAGCAGGATGCCCTTGCCTTCTACAAGGAGAGAGAGGCTAATGCAAGGCTTTTTTTTTTTTTTTTTTTTTTTAATTCATTGCTCACAGCTGGACTCGCGGGGAATTATTTCAGCCAGGGACTTCTTTTGGAAACTATCTGAAGAGCTGACCGGAACACCAAGAAATTTAAGCAGTGCTACTCTATCTTTCTGGACTATTTCATGGGGAATATACTCCCACCCCAACCTGAAGAAGGTGCGTGTGGCTTCCAGCTTGTTCACAGATTCTCACCGTCTCTGAGGCTTTTATCAACACCATCAATAAAGAAAGTGCCCTGCGCTCCAGGAGCTGACGGTACACTGGAGGAGATAAAAAGGTAAAATAACTACATGGTGAGGCCATTACAGACAAAGACTGTAAGTACTAGAGCCATTCAGAGGTATATGAAAGATCCTCATGAATTAAAGCAATTGGGGAAGGCTGCCCGGAGGGGCAGGTTTGGAACTGGAAATTGAAGGTGTTCCTGGAGTGCTAGGATAATGGAAAAGGTATGCTAGGAGAAGGGGCTTGGCATATGCAGATGCAGACAGGACATTGGTATTTATACATTGTGGGTAAACATGTACAGTATGGGAAAGAATCTGTGTAGGAGAAGTATGAGCGAGAAGGATGGGGCAGTAAGTAGGACTAAATGGTAAAGGGCCTTGAAATCCAAGCTAAGAGGTACGGATTCAATTCACTGAATTGAATTAGTTTTTAAAGCACCTGAGCAGGTACATTTAAGGAAAATATGACAAATATGAATCAGGCAGTGGGATGGTCAGCATGGTGTAGGCCTGTGCTGGAGAATAAGCAAAGGCTCAATAAGTCTGGGAGATCTGGCTTCTACATCTGCAAGGTGAGGAGTCTACTGACCAGGACTTCTCTGAAGATCTCTGCCCCTGTATGCTTAACAATCTTCACAGCAGGGGAGTAAGCCCTTAGGATATGAGGCCTCCAGGGAGACTCTTCCAGGTCAAGGCACGTGATAAGGACCAGCCTGTTTAATGCACTTAGGGGACACCGAAGAGCCAAGGAGTAGAGCTCAGCAGCCCCTCCCTGCCCTGCTCCTGTGCCCCAACCCTACAGGAGACATTGAAGTAAGCTGGTCCAGTAGCCAGCAGATGCAGGCCAGGCTCCAGGATGAATATTAGACAGACAGAGAGGACAATGGTGACTGTCTCTAGTAGAGAGGCAAGTAACGTGAAGTTGCAAAGACTCTCCAAGCAAATTCACTCTGAGTTTCTACTTGTTAAACTTGATGAGTAGAGAAGGTGATCTCTAACATCAAATACAATCCAATTCCTTACACGGATCTACATGGCCCTGTATGATCTACAAAGCTCTACCTATCAATTATACCACACTGCTGCCCATTGAATGTGCTCCAGACATCCTTCTTTTATTCCTCAAACACACCATATTCATTCCCACCTCTGGGACTCTGCATTGCTGCTCCCTCAACCAGAATGCCTCTCCCCAGATCTTAATCCAGCTGCCTCCACTCAACTTTCTACAAGGCCTTCCTGGCTGCTTTTATTTAACTTTTGTGCCCCCAAGGAGGCATATCATACGTATCACATCTCCCTGTCATGTCTTCTTCTCTGGACGTAGCTCTATCAGAAATTCTAATATATGTACATAGTTGGTTTGTTGTCTGTGGCCCTATTAGAATGTAAAACCTAGGAGAGCAGGGACCTCTTCCGTCTTGCTCAAGTCTGTCTCTCCAGGATCTATAAATGTGCCTGGCACATATTAGTGCTCAATACATTTTTGTTAAATAAATGGAATAATTAATCAGTCCGTGTCTTGGGAGATCCATGAAACTTTACCTCCCTGGGTAGAAAATCTGTTTAAGGGTATGTGATGCTCAAGCAGATCTTAAAGAGACTGCAGCTACAGAGTTTCTAGTTTCTTTTAAACCATCTGCATCCAAGACACTGGCAGCTGGATATTGTGTATGCTCACATCAAATGGAGGAAAAGCCATGGGGAACCAGCTGAACACACAGTCAGTGAGAAAGGATACTTCCAGAAATGTCTTCATTAATGAAGCAGCTTTTGGGGGCAGCCTCTTGAAATGCTGTCAGTGTTGCTAATAAAACTCCCATAACTGTGGACTTAAAGGGTGGGAGAGACAAGGATAAGATCACTGGAATTCCACTGTGATTGAAATAAGAGTCTCCTGGAAAGCTTAGGCTGCAAGTCACAGTGTGCTCCAGGGCCTGCATTTTTGTTCTGCCCGTCTCTGGGCTCTAATGAGGCTTTATGAAAAGCAGAACTGCCTTTTAAGAAAATTTCATCCTAACCTAGAAACAGCAAAATGCAGCCAAGTCTCACTTACTGGTGCTAACGAGATAGAGAGACAATAACTGAAACTCAGATAAATCAGAAATATCTTCCAGCAAACCTCTCTATGATCTAATAATAAAAACTACCCCCATTTCTGTAGCATTTGATTACTCACAAAGCACTTTCACATCCCATTATCTCTTGTGATCCTCAAACTCCCCATGAAGCCAGTGTTAACATCACCAGATGAAGAAACTGAAGCTCAGGACAACAAGGAGACTCACCCAGAGCCCCAGATGAAAGGCCAAATGAGGACTTGAGCCATGACCCTCTGACTATGCTGAAGGGGTTAACGCCCAACCTGTGCCTGCACCTGCTGGCACTTAAAGCCTTAAGCGAAAGGAAGTGGGAAGGTCCTGATGGCCCCCTGTGCTTAGCCTCTGGAGGCCACCAGGAGGCCACATCTGGGCAAACCCCACACCCTTACAGCCACTTTATTTTCTCTTATTTTTTACTGGTAGAATTTCCCATTGTTTCTAGCATGCACATTTCTCCTTGACAGCCAGGATCCAGAAAGACCCCAAAGGCAGGAACCACATCTGTTGTTCCTCTGGCAGCAGCCAGAGCCTGGAGCTTCCATCCATTCAGGCATTCAGCCCAAAGTTTCACTGCAGCTGGATACAGACAAGGCCATGGCTCACACTCCAAGGTGAGAAAGGTTTCCAAGGTCAGACTAATTCCTGCAAGCCACAGACACTGGGCAGCTGAATCGTGCACTGGCTAAGGGGCAGGTTCGTGGTCAGACTGCCAGGCTTGGAACCCCAGCTCCGCCACTTCTCACCTGTATGACCCAGGGCAAGTTACCTTGTCTGTGCATTGTTTTCCTTATCTGAAAAAAATGAGGATTATAGTGGTATTGATGACACGGGGCTACTGTGAGTATTAAATGCAAAGCACTTAGAATGGTGTCTAGCATGTTAAGAATGGGCTTAATAAATGTAAGCTATTGTCATTAATTGCTCTTATTTCAGATATAATGCTATTAAAAGGTTAAGAGAGTCTGCAAAGAAAGGGACGGGGAGAAACATGTCCATGTGTCAGAATGTAGCATGCTGAATAGTATCTCAGAGAGATGAACAAAGAGCCAAATACAAAACCAAAAATTCACTAGAAGGAACAGGGAGGGCTTCACTGAGAACAGCAAGTTCATTCCAGCTTCAACAAGTGCTGATAGTTTCGGTACCATTCAGGGAGTGGAAAAGGATGAGGCTAAAGGGATGAGCAGGAGCCAAATCATTCAGGGGCCTCATGGGTCACAGTAAAAATTTGGACTTAGTCCTGAGGACAACGAGGAGACATCACTGAAGCATGTTAAGCAGGAATGTAATAACATCAGATTTAGGTTTCAGAAATATGGAGCTCAAAGCCAGGTCCATATGAAAGGTGGCTTAAAGATGATATGCTCCACTACTGGGTATATACCCAAAAGAAAGGAAATCAGCATTTTAAAGAGATTCTACACTCCCATGTTTGTTGCAGCACTGTTCACAATAGCCTAGATTTGGAAGCAACCTAAGTGTCCATCAACATGTGGTACATATACACAATGGAGTCCTATTCAGCCATACAAAAGAATGAGATTCTGTCATTTGCAACAACATGGATGGAACTGGAGATTGTTATGTTAAGTGAAATAAGCCAGGCACAGAAAACAAAGACAAACATCACATGTTCTCACTTATTTGTGGGATCTAAAAATCAAAACCATTGAACTCATGGAGATAGAGAGTAGAAAGATGGTTACCAGAGGCTGGCAAGGATAGTGGGGGGGTTGGGAGGAGGGAGGTGGGGTGGTTACTGGGTACAAAAAAAATAGAATAAATAAGACCTAGTATTTGATAGTATAGCAGGGGGACTATAGCCAATAATAATTTAATTGTACATTTAAAAATAACTAAAAGAGGCCGGGTGTGGTTGCTCATGCCTGTAATCCCAGCACTTTGAGAGGCCGAGGCGGGTGGATCACGAGGTCAGGAGTTTGAGACCAGCTTGGCCAACATGGCGAAACCCCATCTCTACTAAAAATAGAAAAATTAGCTGGACACAGTGGCGTGCACCTGTAGTCCCAGCTACTCCGGAGACTGAGGCAAGAGAATCACTTGAACTCGGGATGCAGAGGTTGGAGCAAGCCAAGATCACGCCACTGCACTCCAGCCTGGGCGACAGAGCAAGATTCCATCTCAAAAAATAAAAAAATAACTAAAAGAATGTAACTGGATTGTTTGTAACACAAAGGATAAATGCTTGAGAGGGCCAGGCACAGCGGCTCATGCCTGTAATCCCAGCACTTTGGGAGGCCAAGGAGGGCAGATCACTTGATCCCAGGAGTTTAAGACTAGCCTGGGAAACATGGCAAAACTCCATCTCTTAAATAAAAATACAAAAATTATCCAAGTATGATGGTGCAGGCCTGTAGTCCCAGCTACTTGTGGGGGCTGAGGCAAGAGAATCACTTGAGCCCAGGAGGTTGAGGCTGCAGTGAGCCATGATCATGCCACTGCACTCCAGCCTTAGTGACAGAACAAGACCTTGTCTCAAATAAATAAATAAATAAATAAATAAATAAATAAACAAACAAACAAACAAACACACAAACAAAGGCTTGAAGGGATGGATACTCAATTTTTTGTGATGTGATTATTACAAATTGCATTCCCTGTATCAAAATGTTTCATGTACCCCACAAATATATACACCTACTATATACCCAAAAAATTAAAAATTATAATTTAAAAAAAATTAAGAATATGGAAAAGATAGTGTGGCAAGAAATGGTATGGGCCTAAATTAAGAGACTGGCAAGAAGCCAGTGAAGATGGGTTGAGAGCAACTGAGGAGGTCAAATGGACAGGCCTGGGTGGGGTGGGGTGGGGTGGGGTGGTAGATAGCAACAGCCTGCCAGTCTATGTGACAGGATGAATGGCAATGCCACTCACCACAACGAGAAGCAAGAGGAAAAGGAGCAGGTCTAGGACAAAGAGGAACTCAGGTCTGCACATGCTGACTGTGGGGTGACAAGGTGGAGGGGCCATCCAAGTGGAGAGGTCACTGAGCAAAGGAACGAGTGGTGTCTTGAACCTAGGAGAACAACCTGGACTGGAGACACGTATTGGAGTGTGAGCATATATGTGGTAGCAGAAACATTCCTAGTGAATTAAATTATCCAGGAGAGATTAGTAAGGTGAAAAGAGGTCTGAGGACAGAACCCTGGAGAATCACCAATATTTAAAGGTTGAGAGAAAGAATATGACCCAGACAAAAAGACAGAGCCAGAGATATCAGAGAGAACGTGCAGAAAACCTTCAGAGAACAACGCCATAGAGGCCACTAGAGAGGAAGGGAGTGCCAGATAACACCAGAGGCCAGGATTCACGACTGAATGAGAAATAATCAACAAGCATCCAAGGCCATGAATTTTGGTTATATTCATAAAATACCTCCACAAGGAAGATATAAGATCTCAAAATAAGTGAACGCATTTCTCCAAATTTAGGTTGTTGAAGAGACTACCAAATCACACTTACTTAATTTGCTTGTGATCTCACTGAGGTTAGAAAACAACTCCAACATCAGAAAGCTGCCAAAATCATGACAGCTTTAAAAAAATTAAAATCATGACAGCTGAACACCATGGGCAAAGCAAAGCCTTGGAATATAAAATCCAAGTTCCATCCAAATTCCTTCTCATAACAACATTAAGACTAATATATAAGCTTATAATTTCTAAAAATTGTAAACTCCTCTTTTCCTGAGAGCCCCAACTTGATTCTTGTTTAGCTGGAAAAGTTCTGCTGAACTGTCAGGGATTTTTGCTACTAGATACACAGGCATATCTCCACAATACAAAGTCTGATCTGAAGCAACATTTCAAATAGTCACACACTCAAGACACATTTCATATCCAACACTTATCTGCAATCTGTATCTGTATATGCCAGGTTATTTGGCAATCACTCAAAATTAATCTATTTGGGTAAGCAATTATCATGCAGTACTCAAGAAGTTGCCAAAAATCAATTCTGAGGCAAGAGATATAGAATCACACCAAAGAATAGAAAAACAGACAACAAAAGAGTCTTGGTATTCCAAGATTTCTAACAAAGAACATATATTCCAGAATCCAGGGCTCAGAATCACAATGCATACAAAATTACAGCACAAGGTCTTAGAACCTCATAACCTAAAACCATAGTGATTGTACACAACATTTATCTCTTCCCCCAAACATCTTACATTCTGTTCATTACATTTTAAGATCTAAAAATAAATGAGATAAAATGAAACATAAGCTTAAAGACTTTATTACTGGTTTAAATATTCACAATGCCACAATCTGCCTCAGACAAATCAGAGTCATGTGGTTAAATGTGCAAACAATTACTCGATTTAATTTCATCTTGCAGAGGTTGAAAACAAGCTGTAATCACAGTGGATGCTGCTCATTTTATTCCAAAAGCCACCATCTTTTGTGTTCCTGGTTGGATTTTATTCTTGGACACAAGTGGAGTGACTGACCAGAATTTCTTCCTGGGTTTCCACACTAAGCATGCTAATTCATAGGATATTAAGAGGGTCATGCCTAAATAAAACAACAGCTGGATCTCTCCTAAAGGAACTTATTTCAGCTCCTTAAAGAGACAGGGTCCAAGCTGAGGCACTGCCCAAATCTTCATACTGAACAGTTGGACAACTTACTTGCATTGAGTCCTGGAAGCTCATAAAGTCAGGAGCCCTGGTCTTTAGGTGAGGACAGAGCCCAAAGCAATTCCAAGTCATAGTTTACCTTCAGATTGATGGGTAAAAGCAGACTCCAGGATCACACTCCCAGCGCTCTGCCAAGGCTTTAGACAAGTTACTCAATCTCTCTTTGCCTCATTTTTCTCATCTGTAAAATTGACATAATGGAACTTACATGGAGTTAATGTAAGGAATACATAAGAGTGTGCATCTTAAGTGTTTAGCACAAGACCTTGCCCGTATTAAGTTCCCATGAGCATCATTTGTAGCTAAAAACCTAACAGAGAAAAATCTGTGTATGAGTTATCTATGGCTTTATAACAAATTACCCCCAAAATTACTAGCTTAAAATAGTGAGCATTAATGATCTCAGATTCTCTGGGTCAGGAATCTGAGCACAGTTTTGCTCAGTGCCTCTGCCTCAAGGTTTCTCACAGGCTGCAATCAAGGGATCTGCCAAGGTTTCACAGGAAGCTTGGATGGAGGGAGGGGCCACCTCACAGTCCACTCACATGGTTGTTGGCAGGATTCAGATCCTCAGGAACTACTGGGCTGAGAGCCTCAGCTCCTCGCTGGCTGGCAACTAGAAGTTTCCTTCGGTTCCTTGCCACATGGCCTAGGCCTCTGGTAGGGTAACTTACAGCATGGCCACTGGCCTCCATCAGGGCAGGCAAAGAAGGGAGTGAGAGAGGGCACACAAGCTGGAAGCCACGTTCTCTGTAACCTAATTTCAGAAGTGATATCCTATACTTTTGCAATATTCTACTGGCTAGAGATGTGTCACTAGGTCCAGCCCATACTCAAGGAGAGGGGACTACACAAGGGCATGAATGTCAGGTGAGAATATTTGGGGACGTTCTTAAAGGTGTACCTATTGCAATCTGAAAAGCCAAAATCTTCACGATGAGCTTCCAACTCTTCCTTTCCTTCTTTCAACAACTATTTGAGTACCTACTTGGTGCCAAGCTATGTGCAAGAGCTTGAAAACATATTAAAGAAAATAGACACACCTCTGCTCTCATGAAGCATATAACATAGCAGAGGAAACAGATGTTAAATAAAACAAATCATCATTGACTTAAAGGTGTGACAAGGGCAATGAAGAAAAAGTACATCTGATAACACCACAGGAAGAATGTGATCTGCTTGGGATTCAAGTAAGGCTTCCCTAAGGAAGAGAGCCAGGCTGAGACCAAAAGGATGAGAAATAGTTAACCAGGTAAAGGGCAGGGCCGGTAAAGAGACAGCATTTCAGACACAAAGGGAATAAAGTTTTTGAAGACTGTGAGGTTGAAGCTATCTTGCACATGGCAGAGGCTCAGCAAATGCAAGGGTGGAGGCAGATATGTGCCCAAGCAACATCAAATAGAAACGTTTCTAATTGGCCCTTGTTCTCAACTAAATTAAATTCAACAATGTAATTCAGGCAAATTGACCCTCCATGGTTTAGGTTAGATCTACAAACAATCCAGATAAACAGAGTTAATAAAATCCACTTTGGTCTCAATCCTCCACACTTCTAAAACCTCCAGTGCCTTCGGGGCTTAGAATTATTTTAATAATTTTTCCATTAAAACAGCTTTATACAATAGGACACACTGTCCCTAATCAAAATGAGATCTCACTCCAATGGATTGCTGCTAACCAAAAGACACTCACTTAGAACAATGAAGACTCCTTCTCATTACATTTCTTTAAACTCAATCAATTTTTATATAAGTAATGCTACTTAGTGACTCCTGGAGTTAAAGAGAACAGAGGGCTGCCAATACATGGCAGAGGTAGACCGAAACACTCAAAATAAAGATGCTTTTCTTTTGATTCCCGTGCTTAAAGGATAAACACAGAAACAGACACAGACCAGTGGGTGTTTAAAGAACTTTCCTGCAAGGCATTTGAATTCTGCCCAGCGCTTTCTCCTGCTTACCAGCAAGCTGCAGGTTCAAGTACCAGCCATAGAATGACACATTTCAATACATCCGAAATCTGATGCATTTGTACAGGAAAAGAAATTAACAGTTGCTCATTATAGCCACATTAACCTGGGCTAATATACTTATGACAAATGGCCAACATTGTAATCCTATTGACAAAGGACCATCTTTTCTATTGATGCTGTGAAACCCCCAAGTACACTGTCAGTAGCCAATACATACGTAATAATAATGCAGTGGAAGTTTGGGGGGCTGGTAACACGTTTTTATTACGCTCAAAAATTGAGTGTCAGCTAAAAGTCAGCTACGGGAAAAGCCCGCCTTCAGCCCCAATTCCAGGATGGAATTCCCAAAGTAAAAGCCACAGGGAGAACGAAGCAGGCATGATCACAGTTACATGCTTTCCTGGGTCAAGAAGCTGTAGTGAGATAAAACTGAGAAAGAAGGGCCATTCCCCCCAACTCACACACACATGCCGACAACTGTCCCCTCACCCACCTCATCACAATTAAGGCCCATGATAATGGATGAAGGGGAGTCAGGAATGATGGGCCTGCAGAAAACTACTTAATAAAAGGGTTAACCTTTTAAAATAGTTTTGGTAAACTGTAGGAAGCTGGAGGGCCCTAAATTTAGAGTTTGTGGGCTGACAAAACAAGCTTCTGGCTGGAAGTTGAAAGAACTGGATTCCAGCATCAACTAATTAACTCTTTGGCCTTTAACAAACATCTTCAATCAGTCAATTAACAAGTAATTATTGAATAGCTATTACATAGTCAGTGCTGAGAAAGCTGTGGGCTTGATACAAAGGATGTTAGGATTTCATTGCTTGCCCTCAAGGAACTTAACATTTTAACTCAGGAAGGAAACACAAATATGTAGTCAGCTTTCCAAAACCCGCCAGGAACAACTCTGTTATTCAGTCCTCCAAGAGTTGGAACCTTTAAATTCAACAGCTTTTTAGCAGTTAAGTGCTTTTACCATAGAAATCTTTCAGAAATATACTATCTCACCATTCCCAAAGTTTTTTTTTTAAGGCACAGACCCTGGTTCTTATGAATATTAATAAGAGTTATGCAAAAAAGTAGGGAGATCCCATGGTAAGTTTGGGAAACAATGAGTTGAAAAGTTGAATAGGTTTCTTTAACTATAGAACATCTTAGAGCCCTTTAAAAACTAATGTGTACTGCACATATCTAAAGGGAGTATATTATATACTTCTCCAGGGAATCATTTATTCTCATGGGATTAAAGTTCAGTGCAACCTACTTTGGAAACACTGTGATATACAAATCCCATTCTCCTTGAGTAAATGCTCCTGATGGCTCAGAACTGTCTTGTCATGGACCTCCGTCATGGAGATGGACTGGTGATATGGATAAGCTGCTGCATGGAAATGCCTTCATTGGCCACCCCCACCCAAGAGGCTATTTCATGGGCAGAAGCTGTGGACACTACTCAGTCATGCTCCACTATTGACTATGCTGCTATGAGGTGGCTTTGAGAGCAGCCCAAACTTGACATTCCCATCTGGGACCCAGAGGCTGGCTGTGAAAAACTTTCAGGACCTAGAACACTCTTCACTCCATGATGCTGCTACTATAAGTTATCTCCTACCCTTGAAGCTCCACCTCCCTTAGAAATACTCTAGGCCACACTGATCTCCTGCTCCACTGAGACCACAGATGGCCTGCATGATGTTTGTGGCATTCACCCAGGCTCTGCCTTATGGATTTCCATCCACAATGAAATGTATTTGGCCATTTATTGTGGACGGATTTGTGGGTGCATCCTCAGCTAAACAATATGTTCCACAAGAGCAGTGTCTGTGTCTCCCTGTGGCACTGAGAACATACTTTTAAATTTTTGCTGATTGATCAAGAAAAATTTAAAGAGAAATGCAAGGTATTTTTATGAAAAGAGGTCAGTCAAGCTCAGCCAGCCAT